>NC_049246.1:35794758-36425527 GCF_011100685.1 Canis lupus familiaris | reverse complement strand
CTCAACTTTTTAAGAGATATTGAGTCAGAGGCAACCAACTAAAGCACACTGGATTCCTAATCCATGGAAACTTTAAAATGACAAATGTTTAAACTGCTAAATTTGGGGGTAATTTCTTACACAGCAATAATTAATACAATTTAGCAAAAAGAATTTACCTACCTTAACTACCGCTTATCCTTGTTTCCATTGAGAATTCTCTTACCTTCAACCTGTACGTGCTCCAAGTATATTACTAGGCCTTTGGGGATGAGAGTTGTGAGTAGGTAGAGGGGGAAGAGGACTTCATGATGAACCCAGACAGCTTCCCAGTGGCCCAATGAGTCAGTAAGTGCAGAAAAAGAGTTAGCTTTAACAGCTGGTTGCAAAAAGTAACAGTGGCCCAGACCACAAACTCCCCATAGCCCCAATCACCAAGGATAGCTGATAGCTGGGAAGTTTGTAGATATAATAGAAGCTGTGTCTTTTGTGACTCTGGTCCTCTCTAAGGCTGTCCTCAAGGAACATCTGGCCTAATTTTACTTGGAAATAAACATTGTCAGTGGAAAGTTTGGTGAGAGTTGCTTAATGCCACCCTCACCCTGAAGGATAGCCTATTGGCTGTTCTTTCCTTGCACTGATGTTCTTCTTTAACCTATATGTTTGTGTCACTAGTGACAGATGTCATGTCTGTAGCATTCTCAGACAAGGTATGGATGGTTTCCCTGAATTGAATGCCTGAGAATTGCATTTTGATATAAGGAGACAGAGCTCAGAGTAGGCCAAGAAAGCTGGCTGTGCACGTTGGTAATGTACAATGTTCACGTCTTCATCTGTCCTAGCTATTTAGCAGAGGCTGGCCCTCCAGGTGACCCATTCCCAAGGGTGGCAGATGTACATGCCAACTCCAAGCTCCCTGGTGGGGCTGTCACTCCCATGGGAAACAGCTCGCTCCATTAGCTAATGAAAGTGCCAAAGAGAGATAAACACCCATTAGGCAGGCTCTCTGGGGCACTGACCTTTCCTGCAGAAGCTGTTTCAGGCTGGCAGGCCTGGGAGGAGGAGGATGAGAAAACTAAGAAAAGGCCTGGCTTGTGCAAAGAGGGCTCTATGATGACATGGCTTTGTAACTTGGCAAACAGAATTTGATGCTGTTTGAATTTGCAAACTAATGATAAGAAATAATTGCTAAATAGCTCAATAACTGACAGGAAATTACCCTTGTTTCTCTATAACAATGCAGCAAGACGATTCAATTAGGGCTACTGTAGATTAAAAAAATGTTTGTTTACATGATTCATTTTCAACAATGACAATAGATGGGAGAGATAGGAGGATTGGGGAAAGGAGGAGTGGGAAGGGTTTAATACCCTTCCTGCTGGGAGATATCTGTTGAGGCAGCAGAGAAAGGCAAAGCTGAGCTTTTGGCTAGGTCTCTCCATTCAGGCTGTGCAGGGGGAAGAGGCAGAGAAGACCAGAGCCAGGAGGATAACTTTATTTTATTTATTTATTTATTTATTTATTTATTTATTTATTTATTATTTTTTATGAATATTTTTATTGGGGTTTGATTTGCCAACATATAGCATAACACCCAGGGCTCATCCTGTCAAGTGCCGCCCCTCAGTGCCCATCACCCACTCACCCCATTCCCCTGCCCACCTCCCCTTCCACTACCCCTTGTTTGTTTCCCAGAGTTAGGAGTCTCTCATGTTTTGTCACCCTCTCTGAGTTTTCCCACTCATTTTCTCTCCTTTCCCCTATAATCCCTTTCACTGGATAGTACTGGAGTGTATTATGCTGAGTGGAGTAAGTCAATCAGAAGAGGATAACTTCTCATCAGACTACTTGATGAGAGTATGTTCAGGTCAATTGGAAACCCATGAAAGCAGTCTCCTGACCTCCATGTCATGCTACCTCTACCTAAATTGCTTTGAATGGATGGCTCAGAGCTACTAGGAAGTGTCCACTGGTGCTAGGTCACCAACAGAAGCCATTCTCAATATTTGCCCCATCTTTCTTATTCCTGCATTTTTTCCAGATTCAAATTCCCTGCTCCCAGTCCCAAATTTTGGTCTTATGTTTCATTTTCAAGGCCTTAGACTTAATTGGGAAAGATTTACAATTTTTGCTTTTTCTAAAGATGTTTGCAATTTGAAATACAGTTCTTAAAACCCAAATATATTGAAGTGAAAACAATGAGCCTGTTATGATGTGATTACTAATAGTTGTATAAAGATGATTTAGTACAAATGTCCTGGTAAAATTCCCCTTAAAGCTGCATCCTGGGTCTAGCTTCTCTGCCCCACTAAAGAAAAGCAGTGAATCAGGCTGGAAGAGAAAAGAGAACTGTAGAACTCACTGCAAAGACAAATGTTTGAGTCTGTATGACATCTCTGAGCCTGAGACTCCTTCCTGGTGTAGCAGAAAAGACACTGAACTATGAGGGGACAAACATGAAACCAGACTTTGGCTCTGCTATCTACTGGCTGTGTGACCTGGGGCACAGCAAGCAACCTCTTCGTGGCTCTCTTCCCACTTCTATAAAATGAAGGCAATTATGGCAGACATTCAGGGAGAGCTAGTGTGTTGACTATGTGTGGGGCCCAGTGCAATGCCTGACATACAGTTAAGGGGTTCTCAGTAAGTGACAGAGACTCACTCATCAGACATGGAGACTATGTCCTAAACTTCCCCAGAACCTTCAGGTCCCAAGTCACCACTGTAGCAGCATTAGGGTTTCAGGGCTAGAAGGACAAGGATTTGAATCTCAACTCAGCCTCTGCAACTGAACATCCAGGAAAACCTGCTTTTATATACTAGTCTATTCTTTTGGGGCAAAATTAACTAATAAATCAGATTCCTCCCAAAATCTGTATTGATGAGTTACCCTAAAACTTGAAGGACAGGAGAGAAATGGGGAGGCATGTGGGGAAGCTAGCTCTTTAGGGCAATTATCTAGTCAGAATCACCGTTCAGTGTTGTGAACCACCAAATGGCAGGAGCCCTCCTTGACTGTCTGGTTTAAGGGTATCTCTCACACAGGCCCAGAGACTCCAAGAAGTCGATAGCCAGGAAAGAACTTGCAGCAAATGTCATCTTAAATGCAGTTGGATTTCCTGAGTGATCCAAAGAACATTTTTCCCTTATAAATAAACTCAAGGAACCCAGCTGAGCCTATGTTCACGACTCCTCCTTACTTGAAGCGAATCAGCACTGCAATTTATTGTTTCTTATTGCAGGAGTTTTCAGAGCAGAAAGTTGAGCCTTTATCTGCACATTCACATTCTAGTGAGATTCAATTCACTCTTCTTTCCCACCTTCTTCTTCTCCCTCCCTTTCCCTCCCCTTCCCTCCCCTCTTTCACCCTCCCCCACACCAGAGAGGCAAAATCTGTTGGAGAGGGGGCTTGGTTTTCCTGCCTTGGAACCCAATTACAGTTGGCTGTTGCGAAATTAACGTTCACAGCCATGAAATTATGCTATAGACGCTTTATAGAAATCACTCAATCAAACAGAGTGAAACCTTTTTTATATGGTAATCATTTCCCACCATCAAATTTCATAGGAAAGAGCAGTTTGATTGAACCACCTAGTTAAACTGTGTATGAAATTAGTCATTCTCACCATAAACAGTGTTCTGCTGCCTTCACAGACAAAAGCTAACAGAATCAAGGTAGTAATTGGTTAGGAAACGACAGGTCCTAATTCTGCCTGGATTGTATTCCTGCTCTTTCTTTACCACCAAACCAGAAATCTTAGAGTTATGTGCTTCCTGGTGTGGGTATTTTCTCCCTATCCTAAGATGGTGCCATATAGTGGCAGTGCCAGGGAAAAAACCTTGTTTTTGAACCCTTTTCCTCTTAACTAGCAGTGTGACCATGGGTAAGGGGCATGCTGTCTCTGTGGAAAAATCAGGAATTAGACTTAGTCTCTTCTTGGCCTCAAGCTCTGTTATTTGGTGGAATCAGTTTCTAATGCCGCTACGTGGAAGGGTCTACTCTATAGAAGCAGTTGGATGAGGTGACTTTCTTGGGTCAAAGATAAAGAATGGAATAGCAGAAAGTACAGAGACAATATTGAAATCAGCTCCTCCATAGTATGTGTGTGTTAGTAATATGCTATGTGTTAGTAGTTGGTTGGGGGTGGGAGTCTCAAAAAGTGAGAGATCTCTAATTTTCTTTTACTGAATAAACACTGAATCATTTCAAATGCATGCTATGAGCACCTCTTTCCCTTTCAAACAGCAGTTGTGATATTCACTAGTTTATAAACACCAGTGTTCCTGTCATCCCTCTTTTGCTGAGTATCCTGAGTTCCTCTCTACCCCACCCACCCGAGTGTCACAAAGCTTCATCCAAAAACAAAAACAAAAACAAAGCAAAACAAAGCTCCATCCACCCTGATGACTAAAAGCTGTTCCTGAAAGGGTCTTGGGTTGTACTCATGCATGCCTAAATACCTGTAATTTTGGTATTTTGAGAATCTAGGCATAATAGTTTCTATGAACTCTCTCGTCCTTCCAGCAGTGTGTTAGATTAATGACAAAATCTTACAAGTTCTGATCATGTGGTCTTAGTGGAGATTCCAAGTACTTTGGTAGTGACAGACTTTATTTTTTTCTATAGTGTTTACTAGTTTATAAATCAGTTTCACATACATTATCTCATTAAATGTTCTTAACTATCCTCATGTGGTAGATACTCTGCCTATAGCCAACACATAGGTATAGGTAATAAAGGCTCAATGAGATGAAAGTCACTCTGCTAAAAAAAAAAAATGGTAGTGACAGAATGAGGACTCAGAGAATGGCAGAGGCAAACTGAGGACTCTGTGCATGTTGGCAGAGAGCTTAAGATAACAAAAGTACAAACAAAAAGGACGCAGGTCACCTGGGGGCTGGGTTAGTCCTTGATGGTTTCATTCACATATCTGAGGTATCAGCCTGACCCCCAACTCTTTATGGTCTGTCTCTCTCCATAGGTCTCTTATCCTGCAGGGGGGCTAGCCTAGACTTCTTCAGAGCATGGTGGTCTCAGATTCCAGGAGTATAAAGGTAGAAGCTACAAGGCCCCATGATCTTGGCTCTGGAGCTTATATAACATCACCTCCTCCATATTCGATGAGTCAAGCAAGTCATAAGGCCAACCTAGATTCAAGAAATGGAGAAATAAACTCTTACTTTTTGATGGTAGAAGCTGCAAAGTACTGTGGTAATGGTTTTCAAACTACTACTAACTGTCACCAGGAGGTAGAATTTAGACACATTTATACATACACATGCTGGACCTACATAGACCTGTGTCTTTTGAGTAGGCAGATGAGTCTGGATAGGATAGGAACAAATTCTCTGGGTGTGTTCTAAAACACAAGGCAAGGCTATTGAAATATTCCAGGTCATTAGAAAGAGCTCTGGATTAAAATATGAGCAACCAGGGCTCTTGTTCCATGTCTATTGTAAACCAGCTGAATGAGCCTGGCAGGTGCCTTAGCCTTCTCGGTCTTAGCCTAGTCTTCTGTGATGAGAGTTTGAGGCACAACCCCCCCCCCCCCCCCCCCCGCAGTCTTCTCTGAGGACAGTTGCTATGATCAAGTGAAATAGATAAGCAATCCATTGAGGGAATAAAGTTCCTTCAAAAGATCCATGGGTTGGGATCCCTGGGTGGCTCAGCAGTTTAGTGCCTGTCTTTGGCCCAAGGCGTGATCCTGGAGTCCCGGGATCGAGTCCCACATCGGGCTCTCTACATGGAGCCTGCTTCTCCCTCTGCCTGTGTCTCTGCCTCTCTCTCTCTCTCTCTCATGAATAAATAAATAAAATCTTAAAAAAAAAAAAAGATCCATGGATTGTAGGGTGCTGAGAAAGAAGAAGAGGATGAGGCCTAGTGGCCTAGTGAGGAAGCCAAAGCAAGAATGATTAAGAATCAAACTAATGATTTGCTTATAGTATCTTTGGCCTACCCAGCTATATACTTCTTTCCCATTAACTTCCCAATACTCACAAATTACATAGCACTTCATAAGTGCTGCTCAGGATTGACAAAAATAGTGTCATGATTTTGGAGTCAGACAGACCTTCGTTCGCATGCTAGCTCACCATTTATTAGCCAAGTGTCTTTGTATTTACCTTCTCTGAGCATCAGTTTCCCCTTCTTGTGGTAAACAAATTCTGCCTCATGGAGTTACCCAAGCCATGTCAGGTACTCTAGCAATGGCTATCCCATAGTGGGGGTTCAATGAATCCTGATTCTTTGACAACCTATAAGCTTCCTGAGGGTTTTGATCTTCAGAGGAATATAGCCATGAGGATGTAGGGAGAGACCTCCAACATGCCAGAGTGGGGAAATGACCTACTAAAGGACATTTGGTGGCAAACCATAATCCTTTGTTCAATACTGCATCTAGCCAGTGCTGGTATAATGTTGGCACCCAATAAATATTTGCAGAAGGCATATAACTCTGGTCTCCTGTAGTGGGCTCTTTCTCACACCTGCCTACTTAATCTACTTCTCTCCTGTGGGTCTCTTATACCCAAGACACACGTGTTATGTCTAACTGTTTCCTTCCTATTGTAAGTTTGTTCCACAACAAAACTGGCTGTGAGCGTTCCAGTTTTATATGAAAGAGTACACGGGCTGAATAGCCCGGCCCTATTCCTCAATGTCTTCCTAAACAACCACACAACTTTGGGTAAATCACCTTACTCTGCTGCTTAGATTTTTCACCTGTATGTTCAGAAAACATACCTCTAAAGTTCTTTTCGGATTTAGTATTCCTTGAATCCACAAAAAAACTATGCAACCTTGTCTTCAAAGAGTGTGAGTGGAGGCAATGAGAACAGAATTACAGTGGTCATCCCAGAGCAACTGCCATCACAGGCTACTGCCTAGAAGCCATGAAGATTTCTCTAGACAATTGAGTTCAACCTCCTCTTGGCAGCTCTGACCTTCTGTCCTGCTAGCCCCAGCTGCCCAGCTTCCAGCACGGGGCCGTACCCAAACCCTCCTCTTTCCTACCTGGTCAAACAGTCAAAGGCCTCTGAGACCCTTTCCCCTGTTGGAAAAGTATCCATGAGTCTGACAGTGCTGTTTCTAGTTTGGTTCCAATTTCCCAGAGCTGTCACAGTAGATGCTGCCTTTCTGAGAGTGTGTTGACAGTGGAGGTTGTCACTGCACCATTGGAATCTCCTGGGAATTATCATTCAGGGCTTCTTGCCACTTCTAGTTCCTCAGGTGAGGAGGTGGGCATCAGAATAATGGGATTGAGAGAGGAATGGGAGGTGGGTGTGGGAAGTACAGCTGAGAGTCTAATGGATTGGAGAACAAGGAGGGTGGAGATGCAAGTGCTAGAAAGCATTGTCTTTTCTTGGAGCAGTGACCACATTTTCTTTCATTGTTATTCCAGGGAATTATGGTTTCCAGATTCACAGCTCCCTTCTCAATGGAATGAAAGCAAACTATCAGCTTGAAGGACTATTATTCTGAGTAGAGGGTGTGGAGTCGGGCTATGGCAGAGTCTGGGCAGCCATGGCTACTGCAGTCCTCCTCCGTTGTGCTCAGGTCCAGATATGTTTCCCCAGCTTTGAGGAGCAGAGCGGCACCTACTGTCAATGTTCCCGAATATCATACCCTTAATGGCTATAGATGCTGCTTCTAATGGGAGATGGATGGAGAGATTGAAACCTTGCAAAGAAAAATGCCCATAACAGCCCTGAGGATGAGAAGGTTGATATGGGATTTCCTGATGGCTTTCCTAGTCAGGATTGGAGTTTGCCAGGGAAACTACAGATGGAAACTATAATGAAAGTGCTCTGCATGGTGAATGAGCTCCATATTTCTTTTAGGCCCCTGTGTTTAATTTTGAGTCAGGTTCAAGAGAGAACCCTGATAAAATCCTAGAGAGGGCAGCCCTGGTGGCTTAGTGGTGTAGTGCTGCCTTCAGCCTGGGGTATAATCCTGGAGACCAGGGATCAACTCCCATGTCAGGCTCCTTGCATGGAGCCTGCTTCTCCCTCTGCCTTTGTCTCTGCCTCTCTCTCTCTCTCTCTCTCTTTTTCTCTGTGTTTCTCATGAATAAATAAATAAAACCTTTAAAAATAATCCTAGAGAAATGAGAGGGATGAGTGGGAATGTAACCAAGGGAAAGTCCACTAGGGTTTGCCTTCGAAGTACTGGCAGCCCTCCTCCTCCTTGGCATCCCAGTTGTTAGAATTTGACTCTTTTTTTTTTTTTTTTTTTAATGAGTGTCCTTTTTTTTTTTTTTTTTTTTTTTTCATTCTGAATGCTCTAGAATGAAATTTTCACCTCTTTTTTGTCTTGGAATGAGCTCTTTCACAATGATTGAACCCTTATAATGAGGGTATGACTCACTGGTTATCTATACCTGTCTCCCTGATTGTCTTACCACCCAGCCTCAGCCACTCCCACCTGATTTAAACAAGCTCCTTCAGCAATAGCATCCACTGGCCCCCATATTAGCTTTGGCCCAGAGCAATCAAAATCCTAACAAAATAATTTTTAGGAAATTGCCCTTCTAGGTCTATTGCTTAAAGGAACTCATACACATGTACCACAGAGACATGGACAAGAATACTCAGAGCAGACTATTCACAAAAGCAAAAACCTGGAGACAACTTGAATGTTCATCTGTGGGAGAGTGGATAAAAAAGGCATGTGGGGGATGGCTGGGTAGGCTCAGCGGTTGAGCGTCTGCCTTCATTCAGCTCAGGGCGTGATCCCAGAATCTGGGATCAAGTCCCACATTGGGCTCCCTACGAGGATCTTGCTTTTCCCTCTGCTTGTCTCTTCCTCTCTTTCTCTGTGTCTCTCATGAATAAATAAATAAATCTTTAATTAAAAAAAGGACATGTGGTATCCATTCTATGGAATATTCTATAGCAGTGACACATAACAATATAAATATATCTCAGTAACTTAATATTAACAGAAAAAAATACATGCCAAGCAATTACATATAGCTAAACAAAGCAAAACACACACACGCATTCAAAAATAAAAACAAAAAAAGAGAAGCCATGAATGGGCCAAAAATAAGACTGTGCCTTGAACTAGACTGATTAATCCAATGCTATGTCCCTGAGGTCCACTAGGGGGAAAAATCTCTCCCGATTGGAGTATGAGTCTTAAAACTTCTCCAAGAAAACGAGAGCTGGCTGGGCCTTAGGCATCTTCCTTTCCACTCTCACGCTGATAAAAGAACAAAGGCATAGCACAAGGCTACTTTCAACCCTGAGCAAAGGTCAAAGTCATTATCTCTTAAATTAGTTTCCTCTTACTGCTGCACAAATTACCACAAATTTAGTAGCTTAAAACAACACAGGTTCATCACACAGTTTGGTAGGTCATAAGTCTTCTGAAAAGGGTCTCACTGGGCTGAAATCTACTTTCCAGCACGGTTGCATTCTTTTCTGGAGGCTCTAGAATCCTCTTTGCCTATTCCAGTTTCTGGAAGCTGCCCATTTTTTGGCTCATAGCTGCTTCCTCTATCTTCAAAACCAGCATGGCAGCTGGAGTCCTTCTCATATCCCAGCACTTAAATCCTTTCTTCTGCCTAGTTGCTTCTATTTTTGGGATGCCCCTACCCCATATGGGGTCCACTCATAATTTCGAATAATCTTCCCATCTCAAGATCCTTAATCACATCTGCAAAGTCCCTTCTGTCATGTAAGCTAACATATTCACAGGTTCTGGGACTGAGACACGGGCATTTGGGAGGAGTATTATTGTGCTTACTACACCCCGGTGGGGACTCATTTTCTCAGCTCATTTATGTTAACTGTTCCCTGTCCCCTCTCCTCCACTCCAGTTGTTTTGCAACCATCTACTTCAAGGGTGTGGTGCGAGGAAAGAGGAATTAATAGACTGGGAAAGCAGAAGCGGGATACATTAAGGGCTTGACTCCGTTTCAGAAATCACCAGCCTCTGAGTGAAGTCAGGCTGAATCAGTCTCTAACTCATTTCATTGAGCAGGATATTGGAAGCCTGGGCTATCGTAGCTGGGTGCACCAAGGCATGCAGTCTTACTATGGATGTAGGAAGCCCTGACAACGTGAATTAAGAGGACAGTCAAGAAATTCAAACTATTTTATATAGATGTAATATTGGAGCCGGCAAGCCATGTATCGGAGCCTAGATCAATGGGCAGAATCAATAGCCTCTAGCCAAAAACTGGCAGGGATTTGTTTTTTCCCATCATCCTTTGCTTAGTAAGATTCTTCTTAGAGCCCATTTCAGAGCAATGCAACATAGGGATCTAAGAATGGTAAATATATGAGAGATAAAGGAGTTTCCAAAATATCTAGAAAATAGGGACCCCTAAGCGGCTCAGTGGTTGAGCGTCTGCTTTCTGCTCAGGGCATGATCCCAGAGTTCTGGGATCAAGTCTCTGCAGGGAGCCTGCTTCTCCCTCTGCCTATGTCTCTGCATCTCTATCTGTGTCTGTCATGAATAAATAAATAAAATGTTAAAAATATATATATAGAAAATATGAAGAGATTTAAAAATGGAGAATGCTTAGTATAAAGGGAAATTAAATGTTGGGAAGTAACATAATCATGTCTTCAAGTCAAGCTCTATCACATAAGTCAACTGGACAAGTCAGTTCCTCTCTCTGGACCTGTCTGTCATCTAAATCATGAGGTGTTTATTTAGGTCATTTCTGAGTTTCTTTTTAGCTCCGCAGCACTCTGATTGCAGTATTCTTGGTGTAAAGCATATTCAGCCACTTCTCTGTTGCCTTCTGCTTAATGCCAGGCATTATCTTCTTCTGCTAAACCCCCCTGGACCCCATGTAATAATGCTTCATATTTAATGAGGATACTGTCAGGATCAGAGGAGGTAGTACACAAAAAGACTTCACCTATAACTTGGCACATAGTAATCCCTTAATGAGTGTGCTACTATTGTTCTATTATTATCAGTATTATTGAGAAGGAACTTTATAAAAGCTGCTCTGGGTGGGACCTGGATGAATGAGAGAAAATATGTTTCTTTTGCATTTTTTTTTCTCTGAATAGACTTGTCTGTCCTACATTTTAGTATAGTAAAGGGGGGAATCAATGCATAACTCTTGTGTGTCAATACCTCTAAAGAGTTTTCACGGAGACCTTGATTCAGTATTCAGTATTTCTCCCTTCTTTAGTTACCAGGATTCAGACCACAATCTCTGGTGAGCTAGATTAGGAAGTAACCCTAAGGAGAGATCATGTTACTTTTCAGAATCACCCCTTCTCTCCGACCTCTAAGGTTTTCTTACTTAGACTAGACGTATCTGTTCTATATTCTCTTATGATAAGTTCCTTCCCTAAATCTTCTCCAGTCCTTCAAGAAAATAGATGATGAAACTACTCTGTCAAGATCCACACAGTTCATGGAATATACTTGAAGAACCTGACACTAGCTCTGGGACTCCAAGCCCATAAATCAGTAAAAGAATCTCTGAGATCAGGAGGTGTATGTTGTCTAGGGGTGCTCTACCCTCATTGAGAATTAAGCAAGAGAAAATCAGATTAAATTGTATTTTAATTGTCCAAAGTTCTTTACAAAGAAGCACATTCTTCAAATGAAACATGTAAAATGGGAATTCTTGAGAGAAACAGGTAAGTTTTTTCAAAGCTAAGCTTAAAGTGAGAAAAAAAAATCTTGTTTTTCAAGATAGTGATGTTAGGGAATGGTAACTATATGGCATGCATGTTTAATCTTCCCATGGGTGCCTATGGTAGACACACCTAATTGATCACAACCCTCTTTTTCTCTGAGCTCATAAGCAGCCTCAAAATGCTTCTCAATGCAGCACTCTAGACAGCCATTATCAATCAATCAGAGTGGCATGTGATATTAAAATATATTTGCCATCCTGGGTTTAGATGAAACAGGGGAATGGATGAGACGCTATTATAAGGTCCTTTCTAATCCTAGAATTCCATAACATTCAGTGAAAGCATCAATATAAAATTGGATCCTCAAGCCTCTATTGCCAGATCTGTATAAACTCTACAATTAATTTGTGAAATATGCTTGTAATGTCTACTAAAGATAGTCTATCCCACCTAGTAAAAGTTTTAATTTCCTCTGTATGTCACGGATCCTCCCACTATTTGCCACATATTTTTCTCTTAATAAATATTGGTGGTGGTAGTAGTGATGGTAATTATCACAATTACTACTACTACAATTAATAATAATAATAATAATAATAATAATAATGTAACCCTACATTTCCTGGTAAAAGCTAAAAGTAATTTTTAGCTATCTTGATAAAGTATAACATACTTCCCTTCCCTTCCTCTTCCTGACTTTCCTGAAGCACCGAGACTACTCATATGTGGAAGGAACTCAGTGAATATTTTTTCCACCTCTTTTCCTCCTAATCTTCATTAGCATTTTCAAATGATATTTCAGTTTTCCAAATGTGTCAATCAGGGTGAGAAGTGCTAACTTTTGAGTGGATGTCTATCAGTTCAACTCTGAGAAAAAGATGCTGATCCTCATCACCAGTGGATAAACAAATATAAAGAAGCCCCAATGATTCTCTACTTTCCTGTTGACCCATTTTTGTGAGGTACTGTTTTTTTTTTTTAAGATTTTATTTATTTATTCATGAGAGACAGAGAGAGAGAGAGAGGCAGAGACATAGGCAGAGGGAGAAGCAGGCTCCGTGCAGGGAGCCCGACGTGGGACTGGATCTCAGGACTCCAGAATCATGCACTGAACCAAAGGCAGGTGCTTAACCACTGAACCACCCAGGCATCCCTATGAAGTACTTTCCTCACTCAGTAGCTTATAATCTTTCTAGGATTTAAAAACAAAGGAGCTTCTTGATTTTACAAATGGCAAACTAAAATCCAAGGTGAGCAAGTGGCTGCCTGGGTTTTCAGAAGGCTGTGCCGGGACCTCAGATCTCCTGGCTGCTATGTAGCTTGAACTTCAGACCATTTCTTTCTGCATTACATTGTGCTACCAAGTTAGTTGCCGTCTGCTTTTAGTTTGACATTGTGGACATTCTCATTAAATCAGATCTAGTTTTCAATTACAGAATGAGTTCATTTGTTTTAAAAAGGTCACTCTGTGTTAGCACTACGTTTGCAGGCTATGTGGGTCAGGATACATTTGCTGGAGAATACATCCACAACTGTACATGGCTGTGTACACATCTGTGTTTGTGTTCCTTCCTACACATGAATACCCAGCGCAGCACACACTTGTTAATTTAATTTATTTATAAACATAACCTGCCAAATTTTGAAATGATGGATGATTTGGGGCTTTAATAAATCCAACATTGAATGAGCCCAAGAAATTGTCTAGTGTCAGCTTTTCACTAAATGCAATTAGTCATGTGGAAATATTACAGATATAAAAAAATAATCTTCAGCTGAATTTCATAAATTTGGTAGAGTACACCGAACAGAGACAGGGTGCTTGTTTGGAAAGAGGAAAAAGAAAGAAAGAGGAGAGACAGAAAGAGAGAGCGGGAGGAAGAGGAAAAAGGAGGAAGAGGAAGGGAAGGAGGAAGAGGTAAGGAAAGAAATATTGACAAGTAAGAGAAAAGGAAAATCCCATTGCCCTTGGGATTGCATTAAAGTTATTCTTTCCTGTATGTACAGCATAAACAGTGGTGCCCTTCGCACAGTACTTACCAAATATTTGGTAATGCAGATGGAATGACAGCTCCTCATCTTGGTACCCTCACTGCCTTGCTTTCACACTTCTTCATTTCCCCTGCAGTCATCTGAAAGGGAATCAGACAACTTCCTCCAAAAGGGAAAGCAAGTAGTTAGTATTATTTATTGGCCCTGAATCTCTTTCTGCCTTTCATCAATAAACTGCCTACACTACTAGAAGTTACTCTGCTAATTCTCAGATTATTCCTATTCCCCATGTCTTCTTCTTCCCCAGTATTCTCCATCCTTCAGAGCTTTGCTTGTAGGTCCTGAACAGAGACAGTCCTGGGAGAAATGATCCTGTCAATGGATTATTTGTCCCCTGTGGAGGTCCCATTCTCATGCACTTGACTGTGAGCTTCTTAAAGATGGGAGGCATGCCTCATACATTCCCAGAACACCAGTGGCTGGCTCAGACTTGGCACACAATTGCAACTCAGTAAATATTTGTTGAATGCGTACGTTGTTTTGACTTTTCTCATCTCATTTACATTGAGGTAAGATTCACGAGGATCTTCTATTTAGCCAGATTCACTAGGAACTTCTAAATAAGTGCATGAAGAGGTGTGTGCCATCCCTGCCAGAAAGAGCTGTATTTTTAAAGAGTAAATGGAAAGAGGGCAACTTAGCTTAGAACTTTTATTCTTTAAATAGCAGAATTATAAGTTTTGGTGGAGCATCTTCTGGAGATCGAGATTGACCTCCAGTGTTCTGGTACCTAAGCTAAGGTAATTAGAATCTTTGCTTTCCTTTGTGTTGATTGTTTTCCATGCCTAGTCTTATGATGCAAAGATGCCTGAGGACACCTGGGTGGCTCAGTGGTTGAGGATCTGCCTTTGGCTCAGATTGTGATCCCAGGGTCCTGGGATCGAGTCCCACATTGGGCTCCCTGCATGGAGCCTGCTTCTCCCTCTGCACTATGTCTCTGCCTCTCTTCTGTGTCTCTCATGAATCAATAAATAAAATCTTAAAAAAAAAAAAGATGCCTGAGCACAACATAGTGTCAGGCACATGGACTCCAGCTGTTCCACCTTTTACTCGCTTTGTAGGCAAAGGTACCTTAAGTCACTTAACCTTTCTGCACCTCAATTTCCCCTTTGAATCTATAAAAGGGGATGATAATACTTATAGTATATGGCTGTTGGTGAAAATTAACTGAGCTAACAGATGTAAAGTGCTTTGAACAGTGCCTGGAACATAATAACTACAGACAGTCTTTGACTTACAATGGTTCTACTTAGGAGCTTTCCACTTTATGATGGTGTCAGAGCAATATGCATTTAGTAGGAACTGTACTTTGAATTTGAATATGGATCTCTTCCCGGGCTAGTGCAGTGTAATATTCTTGTGAGATGCCAAGCAGTGGCAGCCACAGATCCCAGTCAAGCACATGATCATGAGGGTGAACTGATACACTGACAACCATTCTGCACCTATACAACCATTCTGTTTTTCATTTTCAGCACAATATTCAATAAATTACATGAGATTTTCAACACTTTACTATAAAAGAGGCTTTGTGTTACATGATTTTGCCCAACTGTAGGCTAATATACGTGTTCTGAGCACATTTCAGGTAACCTAGGCTAAGAGTTAATGTAAAATAGGTTTAGTGTGTTTAATGCATTTTCAACTTGTGATCTGTTCAATTTATGGTGGTTTTATCTGGATGTAACCCCATCATTAAGTCAAGGAAGATCTGTATTATGTAAGAATCAGCTATTACTTTTCTTATACCTCATTCTATTAGAGTATGAAATGGGAATAATAAACAACTTTCACATTTTCCATTTGTTTTTTTTTTAAGATTTTATTTATTTATTCATGAGAGACAGAGAGAGAGAGAGAGAGAGAGAGAGAGAGGCAGAGGGAGAAGCAGGCTCCATGCAGGGAGCCCGATGTGGGATTCGATTCCTGGTCCCCAGAATCATGCCCTGGGCCAAAGGCAGGAGCCAAACCACTGAGCCACCCAGGGATCCCCTTCCCCCATTTGTATAATACTGAACATAATATACCAAGTGCTATATCTGAAATAGGGGCCTCATTCAGTGGATCGGAGAGATTATGCCATTCGTGTTTTTAAATGGAGCACTGGAAATTAGTATGATGAGACAGAATTTGCCAGAAACATTCTCATCAGGGGAAAGACTACCATCAAGATGGAAACAGAGAGATGCTTCTGCGATCCCTCAGATTCTGAGTCATTGAATGTGGAGGTGAAAATCCTGAGAGCAACAAACAAACAGAATTTGGTGCATAAACTGTGATTTGAGGAGCGAGTCCTGCAGTGAGGTTGGGGCTGGCTTTTAAACTTAATTATGCACATGTTTTTCTGGCAGAGTTTATTGAATCATATGGTATAAACCATAAACAAACACTAAAAACCTGGCTGAGTTGATGGCTACAAGCTACAAAATGATCTTTAAAGATCAAATATTTATTCCAAAATCCCAGGAGCCAACCTCTCTGCATTAAAGTCAAAAGCAAGTGATCCATTCTTACTCAACAGTAGCTTATGAATCTTTCCCCTGATTGGAATATGCACAGACAAATTACCGTCCCCCCTCGTTCCACGCAGCATGGAGGAGCCAATTTGGGTGACACACACCAAATGCATAATCTAAAGGATTAGTATCTTGCCTTGGCGGTGAATTATCTCTGCAGAGCTTGACATAAATCAACCTCGTGATGCGCCATTCAGGGAATGTAAAAGCCTGGGCTCCCCAAATAGTTGTCTGCATTCCCTCTGTCAGGGCCTCATTAGGCCAGGGACATCGGAAACACTCGGCAGGGTGGCTTCTGAGGGTGGCTAATGGAAAAAGGAATGCAGACATTTCATCTGCTGTCTACTACAAACAATCTCAAGATTAGCTCCTAAACCCAGGTCGCCTCCTCATTTCCCAGGGTAAAGAGGCTCTGCTCTGCTCTGTTCCCCACCCCCACGCCAAAGCTGCTGCCTCATTGTTAACTTCCATTCCATTTGGGAGCTGAAATGCAAGCCAGTAGCACCAGCTCTGCTGCAGGTTCTGTGTTGCTCCTTAGAAGGTGGGTTTTTTTTGTGTGTGTGTTTTGTTTTGTTTTGTTTTTTTTATGGTGCAATTCACAAGCCACCTCAAAGTTCGTTGATTCTGTCTGTGGCTGGTGGATCCACCTGTGTGTTTTTACAATAGTTATATATGTATGCGCATGTACATATTGAAGCATGGGTGTAAATATCTGTGTGTTCTGGCCCACCCAAGGAAGCCACCCTTCCTGCCACAAATGACCATCTGGCCCTGCTCATCTTCCACAGCCCACAAGTCCAGACAAACCTACCAGATAATAAAAGTTTGATAGAGATCCATACATATTGAGATGCTGATTCGAGCCACATCAGGGACAGCAAAAATAAATTAACAAGCACTCTTTTGAAGACACTGACAATACATTGAGGTTTTGAGCATCCTGTCTGGGATGGCTGTGAAGCACATGTGGACATGCAGTGGATGCCTGTTGCGGATACACTGAGGAAAAACCCATTATTACCATCGTTCTTCAGATCGTCATTTCCTTCCTCCCAATGCTGGCTTGTTTTGTCTACTCCAGTATGATTCTGTGCACTCTAAATAGCTACTGCCAGCTGAGGCCTTAGTGGCCATGCATACCTGGAAGAATGATTTTGTTTATCCTACCTATTGCTTTGTTTTGTTAAAGAATCAATATTTCAATTAAAATAATAACAGATATTCTGCTTCTCAGGAAAAAAAAATCAGATGGTATCTCATTACCCCATTGGAATACTCCCTCTGCTTGCCTGCTTAGTTTGGTACCACAGTCCCCACCATTCCCTTTTACCCCAACTAGTAAAGCCTAGCCCTTTCCACACTTTTAGTACCTGTCTGGCCATTTAGATGTCTAAGTGCATGGTCCTTGACTATTTTGATAACATCCGTGCTGTGGCTAGAGTGGGGCCACCCTGTATGAGGAGAGCACCAGCTCCAGAGGCCTATGTCCTTAGGTCCACTTTTGTTCCAGCAGGGCTCCTGTTCCCAGCTGCAGGAGTTATTGACTCTCTCGTTGTTGCTGAGCCTCAGGAGCACTGCTTCAGCTCTCACATCTCTGGGACCAGGCTGGCCAAGAAAGACCTGGGATCTCATTTGATCTCATTTGCTAGTGGCCAATAGTAGAAGCCTCCTTGACTTCCACAATTCCTCCATTTTAGGAAACCAGAACCAACTGGATCATACCCAAACCCAGGAGTCAGGGAAAAATGATGGAAGACAAAATATTCACTCTAGGGCCCTCTCTCAGAGAGATCCAGACAGTGTTGGTCAACCCTAACAGAGGAAATTCCCCATGGGCTCAGTGGGCACCTGAGTATAGTAATGCCTACATGGGGGATGGAGACATCACTGAGTATGTTGGAATGTGAGGAATGCTGAGGACTTCTGATGCCAGTGAGGGGTGCTGGTCAAGAGCATGACTAGTACAGCATTTTGCTATGGATGGCCACTGGGCTCATAATCCTTCTCCCTACAGGGATATGACACTTATTCTGTAATACAACCCCATGGACATGCCACATTTAACCCACACACTGGTGCCTATTCACTCTTGCTACTGTTTCCAATTGCCAACAAAGCTTTGTATCTCCATGCGTTGCCAAGCTGTCCAGTGATGGACTGAAGCCCTGAGTGTATAAACTAGTTTTGGAAAGTATTACTCCAGGCTCTTCAAGTTCTTACCTACCCCTGGACACTGAGAGCGTAATGGGCACAAATGACCATCTGGCCTTGCTCATCTTCCACAGCCCACAATCATAAGAGTATGATTCTAATAAAATTTACTTAGCACTAAGTCTCTGACTACTTATGGCACAAGCTAGTTTGTGGCATTTCTCCACCAAATACAACTTTCAGAGAGAAGAGTGGTACCTTCCTTCGTTGCCACCTCCTCACGTTTTCTGCCACCATCTATATCCTGAAAGTTTGTTAGTAATTGAAGGATCTGAGCGCTGTTCAGAAAGTCCACCATCCACCAGAATACCAGCTGGTGGCTCAAGGACAGGAGGTGCACCTAGACTGGCTGTGGCAGCCCTGGAAAATCATCCAGGAGCGATTTTCTGCAGAACTGTCAGGCCAGACCCATCTCCACCCCTGTCTCCTGCAGGAGACCATATTCAGGACCATTTGAGATGATGATGCCCTGTGCCTTTTGACTCCAACCCATTCCTTTGGCTCATCATTCCACCATAAAGTCCAGTTCACAGAGATTCTGTTTTCTGGACAAGACCCTGGAGAATTTGAGTGTGTGGTGGAGAGGATGCATTCCGAGCAGAGGCAGGCTAGCTCTATCAACTGGCTTTCTCAGAAACCAAATAAGCCAGACTGAAAATTTTGAAGTATACCTTGCACACATGCCAGAGTGTGTTAGAGTTTTCCATTAAGTAGCCCTGAGAAAATCTCATCCTGCCCCATGCAGAGAAATGGTGTCAGTTAGCATTCGCCTCTCATTACCGCTCAGGACCTTCTCCAGAGTTCACATCCCAACCCCTACTTTAAAACATCTGACTTTTACCTGTCTACCCAATTCCATCCTAGGTTTCAACACAGGACGGGGTCGGCACTCACAGGCTCCCATTCTCTTGAGACAAGGGGTTAAGGTGAAAGGAATTTTTGTTTTCAGTTCAGCCTTGGTAACTGATGGAAAAATCTATCCTTGCTCCCTAAGCCCTATCTTAACAGGTGCTCTTCCCTTTCTCCTTGCCATCTTTTGTTACTCAAAGCCACGACAAGCCTGTTTATGAGTGTTCTCAGAGCCCCTGCCCACTGTCTGGCTGAGGTGCTAGAAGAGTGAAGAAATGCCCTGGAAGCAGGCCGCAGACGGAAGCAGCCACTGCATCAGGGAGGGTAGATAATCCACAAATTGGGTAGCGAGCCAATGAATAAATACACATTGATTATGTTCATTTAACTACCAGTATAACTGCCTATGGGGAGGATGGACTAGTGGAAAAAAAAATTGATGAGCTGGTTAATGTGGCTTATTGGCGAGACAATTTTAATGTCATGCGGCTTTAAGAGTCCTGTTTAAAAAAAATTAATGTGGAGATTGCATTTTAATGGGTCTGAGTCCATAAGCAGCGGGTTGCAAATATGTGTCTCTAGGGGCAGTTCCTGCATTAGGCTCTTTGCTCTGAGATCCTCTGGGGTGGAAGAGGGTAACGTATCATATTGAATAGTTGTTAAATGTCAAGGGTGCTGCATGCGGTGCAGAAAGTGCAGTCAAGGTAGGGTATGTGGACTGCAGAGTGGTGGCTCCCAGCTGCTGAGCAGGTGACAATAATGGGATGGCCTAGGGCTGGTTGCTGGGCTGGATTGAGACAAGGGTTGATAAATGAGATGGTCACCAAGTGGTCCTTCACGATGAATGTGATGGAAAGGGGAAAGCAAACCATAATTGACTTGTAGGGCTTAGATGAGGCTGGATGGCATCAAGAGCAAAAGGGAGGAGGGAGGGGAAGACAAAGAAGAAGGAAAAGGATGGAAGAGCAAGGAAGAAGAAATCAGCTAGTCCTGTTGCTAAAATTCACCCTGACCTATATTTCATTGTTCGCAGCATCTTACCAATATATTTAACTCTAAGCTTTATGCAAGTCCTTCAGGGAATCTTTTCTGGACCACTGTAACTCACAAGGATTTCTCATACTGACTGCCTCATTGGATGACATATTATGTATCACTGTAACAGTAATTTATTCTTATTGCCTTTTTTTTTTTTCAAATATTTTACAAGCTCCTTGAGGACAGGTCTTGTCATTCATCTATCTCTGCATGCTCCATAGTTCCTAGCACAATGCTGCAAAAGTCAATGGTTATGACCTGCACCTGATTTGAAATTGAAGTCTCATGCAAATTAAGGAGCCTCCCCAAACCCTCCAAAGGCTCAGGCCCTTGGCAAATACTTAGATACTTAGATGGCTGACCCTGACTTACATTCCTCTCCTCCGTTCCTCCCTGCCTTATATCTACTCTCTAAAATTCTCCCTCTCCCTGATTTCCAGATTCCAGTCCTAAAAACAGTTGGTGGGACCAGGGACATCTCCTGCTATCTCTGGGATAATCTTAAACAAACATACTCACAGTCAAGTTTATCCTCAAAATCCTAAGAACTCTCTTCCCACACAAATGGAGCTCCTGACATTCCATAAAAAACCACTAAAAAAGCTCTTCCTTATGAAGGGAAGAGAAGCCCTGCAAGACTCTCTTTTCTTACTTCTTTGTTTCTGAGCTGTGTTCTGGAGCTCCTTTCCCATATGACTCTTTCAAATGATCAGTTAGTTAGGCTCTGGGTGCTCAAGGCACCATTGTTCACTTGGGCAAACTCCTTTGGCTCCTTGTTTGGCATTTCAAGAACAAATGATCCTCACCCTTATACCAGATTCTGTTTCCCAACACCCTGCTTGTCTAAGGGGGAGATCTGAGCAAGACTTGTTATAAAACTACTTACTTGAGCAAGAGAAACCAAGCCTTTCTCATGAGATCACCCTGCCTTTACACAGGGCACCAAGGTGTGAAATGCAGGTAAACAAATTTTCATATTGCTATCATTTAGAAAATCCGTGTGTTCCCAGAAATATGGAAAACAGTCGATTTCCTTTTTACCTTCAATTTCCCCTTTCCCTGAGTACTTCTTAAATCCTCCGTTCCTTTACACTTGGCTTAAAAGCAATCCCTTTCAGCCCTATAGAGCTTTTAACTTTTCAAAGCATTTTCATACCTTTAATCTCATTTGATCCTTATAGTATCCCTGTGAGGTAGGTAGGGCAGGTATTATTAAACCTATGCGAATAATGAGCAAAAGAGGCCCAGGAAGATGAAGTGTCTTACTCCTTGTCCTCTGAAAAGGGACCCTTGTCTTCTGACTCCTAGGTTAGTGTTTTTTTGTTTTTTGTTTTTTAACATTCCAGAGACCTAAGTGATTTGGTCATCCTCTTTTCAAGCTCTCTTGTATCCTTGCTTCCAGCAGGAGAAGGAGGACAGGGGAGAGTTATGTGGGAATGGGGGCATGGGGGAGGTGCAGGAGGAAGAAGGTCCACAAGGGAAAAATGCTTACATGGCTTAGATATCAATAGTCACTCATTAGAGAGGGAGAGGTCAAGGCACTTGCCGATAATGATGCTTGCATTATGGTACTTAATGGAAATGGTACAGTACTACCCCATCAAAAACTCATCTGCCCGAGAGACACCCAGGCCCAGCACAGCAAGAATGAAATTCCCACTGGGGCAGCTCCTGGAACTGAATCCAAAGCCATTAGTATCAGAAGGCCCAGGCCATGCATGCAGCATGTCCTGCTGATTCAGACAGTGAAAAGACTCCAGCCATTAGTGGGGCCAGGTGGGGACTAAAGAAGTAGCCCTGGAGACTGGATGCTTAGTTAGATTTACCCAGGCTGCCAGCAAGGATGTTGAGATGCCTGCAAGTAGGGGCTGTAGAAAAGGGAAGACAGGATCTTCTTTGCCCCCATTTCCAGGGGCTTTTGGCTATAAAATATCTGCCTGTTCCCTAAAGTGCAGGTGAGTAGTTTGTTGCCAAACTCCATCATAAGCATCACTATGCTCAGGTCTCCCCTAGAGTATCATGAAAGTCTGTCTCCCTCTTGCCTAACTTTCTCTAAGTTCAGGGTGGGTGGGTTGGTCCCTAGACCTCACAGATCCATCAATGAGGAAGGCTCCTGTGGTACTACTGGACCACAGCACTGAGACATGCATGGGAGTCTAGATGCTTAGGGGCTAAGTCTATTTCTGCATTCACTACTGTGTAATGTTGGCCAAAGCTCTGCCCTTCCATGCTTACTAGTCTTTCTGATAATGCGTGTGTCAACAACTGATCATCAGGTGGCTATGAGACCTTGATTTCATTTTGAAAAAGTAGGGCTAAGAGAGATGTATCCAAGTAGGAAAAACTCTAGAGGCAAAACACAATCTTCTATAGAGGATAGGACTTCATTTTTTCCCCTAAGGCAGCATTATCAATAAGTGTCCCAGGAGACTACTAGATAAACAGTAGACATAATACATTAGATTTTGTCTCAGGGTCTTGCTACTTGAGACAAAGCACAGGCTCCAGTCATTAAAGTGTTCAGAGATGGAGAAGAGGTCACTTGGGACCACTGCATTGGCCTGTTGTCTGGCTCCCCCAGTCCAGGGGACCTCAGACACTACTGGTTCCCTGATGACCTATTACTTCTCTCCCTTTCCTCTGGTCTTGCCCCTCCCATTGTAATGGGTTCTACCATTTCATGGCTGCTGCCCCATGAAAGCCCAGTCAGTGCTCCAGCCCCCTCAAATGTCATCACTAATAGTATTCTTTCTAAAGGCCTATCTCTCTCTCATCCATGTATCCTGAATGTCCACAGCTAGTTAGGGTTAGAAGCCCTCAGCAATACAAAACAATCATCAGGTTTTATAGAAGAAATAAAGTCCAGAGAGAAGAAGCTGCTTTTAGAGCCAGTTAGAGCTGGGTTCTGGAATAGAACACCACTTTTCCAAAGTTGAGAGCTTCTCATATGGAGCCAGGCAATGGAATGGAAAAGATGTGATCATACTACCTCTTGATCCAGCTAAATCTCTAAACCAACCCTATATCATAAAATACCCTTTGGAAGATACCTATCACCTTAAATATGTAATCCACTTATTTTTATTCTACAAGAAGATCTAGAACTGTGCTGGACCATAAAATAGTCACTGGTTATGTGTGGTTATTCAGTTAAAATTAAATAATTAAATTAAGTTTAAGATTCAATTTTTCAGTTGCACTAATCACATTTCAAATGCTCAATAGCTACATGAGGCTAGTGGCCACCATATTGGACATGGCAGATATAGAACACTCCCATCATCAAGAAAAGTTCCATCGATTGGATAGTGCTAGTGGAGAGCTGAGGATTATTTCTTTCATTTTTCAGATGGAGAACTATGGTCTAGAGAAGGAAGAGAACAGTAAGTTGTCTCAATCCTGCAGTCAGTAATAAGAGGGACCCTATTTTTTGTTTTATCAAATCCTAAGCCTTTGCCGACAAAAAGCAACGAGCACCTTCCATTTGATGGTCCTTCGAAGTGGAGGAGCCCACATTTCTACAAAGGGTGGCCTAGAGTAAACAACCTGATTGGAAAGAGGTTCCTGATACAATGTCTTCATTTTAGCTTATATAAGACTGGGAAAACATTGCCTATTTATATCAAAGATTGAGGGAGAATACATGGAGATGTGAAGGTTTGACTAGAGCGACTCTCCATGCCACCCTGCAAACTGTCTTTCTTCTTCACTTTTATCAAAAGAAAGTTCTAGAGGCTTATCCTCTTCCTCCAAAAAGCAAGCAAAAACTTTGCTTAACATACTTGAAATATGTTACTTACTTTGGTTAGTAGAGATTATCCAATTTTGACCAAAGTGGCAACAGCTAATACATGCTATGCCTTTATTAACAGAAATATAGAATTTAAAGGAGGGAGGCAAAAACCACGATCTACTATGAATGGTCAACACTATATCTGTGTTGTTCTATGAGGGTTCCTTTTAGGACTAGAGGTAAATAGATACAAATTATAAATCATACTGTGAGGCGCAGAACAAGAAAATAGGAATGTTTAACTAAGAGATAAGAGGATTTAGGTGGAATATGTATATTCATTTCTAAATTTGAATTGGTATTGATTGGAAAAAATTGTAATTGCTATGTGTTTGCCCAATGGGTGGAACTTTGGTTTATTTTCAGCTTTATTATTACTTTATATTAAAGTCTCATTTTCCTTAAAATAGCATTTTAAAAAAGTTTACTGGAACCACATCACATGCTAAAGAGAGGCTAATTCCAAAAAAGAGATTGCATCTGATAGAGATGTTGCAGAAAGAGTCACAAAACTGACAAGACAAGGGTGAGGCTACTCTTTTCATTAGTCAAGATTAAGTTTTTTGTTGTTTGTTTTTATTTATTTATCTGCCTTACAGATTTTAAAGACATGAGGAAGTTTTAAGAAATAAACAGGGGAGTGTTGATCATTGCTGCCTTTGGGAGAAAGCAAAGGGGAGAAAGATATCTCTGATTTGAGGTTGAGCTGAACACAATGTATTAAGCCCTCTGCATGGAGGCCCCATCCCAACCCAATCTGCCCCAGAGCTTGGGATGGCATGGCTACTCCAAAATTCTCCTTTCATTTTGGAAGCAATGACTTGGCTTCAGACACTATCTGAGATAAATAAACTGGTAGAGTGGTACAGACGTCTCAGAGTTCAATTTCTAAGTTTAGTTAAACTTTTAGCAAATGCAAATGAAATCAAGAGAGTTGGGAATGATTCAATAACTCAAATCCTACCCTGTCTTAGTGAGAACAGCTTCCTTCCTTGATCCTCCACCTAGAGAGGAACTTATGAAGGCTTCCTACCCCTCCAGGGTTTCTATTTGCCTCAGGCCCCCAGGTCACCTATAAGGGTTTTATTAGCACAGCCGTTTATGTAGAACTAAATTTTTCATTATTGAGGACACGTGGATCATCATTGTCATTGTTGTCATCATTGTTATCACCATCATTATAGTTCAACAGGTCCACTTGCTCTAGAACATGTTTTCAAATAGTGTTTCAGAGCCACTGAGGAGGTTGAAAGAAGTCTGAGCAAAGAGATTTCACAGCTGTACCTCCTCACCCCAAATCAGAGATTTTATTTTATTTTTTTTAATATTTTATTTATTTATTCATGAGAGACAGAGAGAGAGAGAGAGAGAGAGAGAGAGAGGCAGAGACATAGGCAGAGAGAGAAGCAGGTTCCCTGTGGGGAGCCCGATGTGGGACTCCATCTCAGGACCCCAGGATCACGACCTGAGCCAAAGGCAGATACTCAACCACTGAGCCACCCAGGTCCCCCAAATCAGAGATTTTAAAAGATTCCAAGGAAGCAGTATTTTAAATAGCATAAGAGTCTTGAACAAATAAACCTTCTTTCTGAAAAGTCTTCCAAATTATTGCAGGCATGGAACATTGATCTACAGTTCTAATCTGGTTACACAGAAGGGGGTAGTCGCCCAACAGCACTCTATGCCATGTCATGCCATATTTTGTGTTAATGTCGGTTTCTAGCTCCCTCCCACTCACCTCTCTATGATGGTCTTCGGGTCTTTTCCAATGTTTTTAGGCTTTTCATTGCCTTTGCATGGGTTGCCTTGCCTCATGGAATTTTTATCCTTGTAAGGAACCTCAGAAATTATGTCATACAGAGTCACTTCCAACCAGCACCCACCGACAAGTCACCCATCACAAGTTCCTAGGAATTATTAGCTGATGAGAGGTTTGAACTGTTATCCCTCTTTTGAATGAATAAGTATCCTGGAAAACCATAAACTCACTCTAAGGAATGAAGAAGTCCATATTTTTTAGCAGAATGGAAGCTTAAAAACTTGGAATTCTACCCATTTGTTATAACTTCCTAAAAACCAACCAATAATCAGAGAGTGTAATGACTATGTTTATTGTTCTTGCTCTGATCTCATAAGGCCAGTTGACATACGGTGCCCTTGCTGGAGATTGCATCTGTAGCAGTTTCTTTCTTCCAGCCAGTTTTGGCCAAAGACAATGAGATTTCCTGAAATTATATGTAACTAACTAAATTATATATAAACTAAACTGAACGGAGTGTAAGATTATCCCACCATGTAACACAATCTCTAGCAGAACTTTATTTTTTTATTTTTTATTTTTAAAGATTTTATTTATTTATTCATGATAGACACAGAGAGAGAGAGGCAGAGACACAGGCAGAGAGAGAAGCAGGCTCCATGCACCGGGAGCCTGACGTGGGATTCGATCCCGGGTCTCCAGGATCGCGCCCTGGGTCAAAGGCAGGCGCTAAACTGCTGCGCCACCCAGGGATCCCTCTAGCAGAACTTTAAAGACACTGTATTATTCTCCAATTTAACAAAGAGGTGGAGTCTCTACACAGTATGGCTAGAAATCTGAAACTCAAAAACTCTTCTACAACAGAATTTACAAACCCCTGAGCTGAATCTACACTTACAACCTGAAGAGCTATTTTGAAGATTATCTAAGATAATCCCTAAAATTGATCCTTTAAATTGTGTTTTTCAGGAAATGTACATCCCCATTGCCTTTCATGCTATGTATTTAAGTTACTATCTTCCTTCCTCGGTTTTTGTTTCATCGAGAAAGAGTACTCTGTGTTCACCAAGTTCCCTTTCATTTTCCTCCTGGAAGCATAGTTATGCTTATCTCCCAGTCTTTCCTGTGACTGAGTTCTGTCTATGAAATGTGGACGGATATCATATATATAACTTCAAGCTGGTGCCTGCACATATCACTACTCTCTCCTCACCCCATTTGCTAACTGGATATGAGCATCCAGCAGAGGACTGTAAGACCTATGAAGATGGAAAAGTCACAAATTGCAAAGATTCTGGGTTGATAAATCACTGCTGAATCACTCAGGAAAATAGCTTGACCAGAGACAAATGCAATGGACCACTTCATAAAACAGAAATATAATTTCATAGTGTTAAGTCACAAAAAATTTGGAACTGTTTGTTTCAGCAGTTAGCTTGCCTTAATACATCATTTCATTTAAGCTACCATCTGTTATTTAAAAAGATTGCAGTTTGCATGAAGTTCTAGGAATCAGAACACTCAGAGTTACAAAATACCATTTTGCTGTAATATTTTGGAAGTGGAATGGGTAGGAACTTCCAGTCATATGCAGTCTAGTCAGTTGAGCTGACTTGAGTTCAAACCCTGACAAGGAATACCAGGAAGGGAGGGTTTCCAGGCCAGTTTGATTCAGGAAGGGTTTTATCCAGGTAACTTCTGGTAGGGTTATGAGGGTTATCAGAAATGGAGATACCTGTCTAGGAATATATCCAAGACCACAGTCAGGAAGACAATAGTATGAGTCAAGTCTGAGGGCCAACTAACACCAGCAGGGAGAAGTGAACAGCATAGTTAGCTGGTCCTTCTCAGGACTGTCCAGAGCAGAGTGGGCTGGTGCCGGAAGTTAGTTGGAAGTTAGTTGGCTGAGGCTGTGAGTAGGTGGTATGTGCTGGGATTTATGATGCTGGTTTTGTTTGGGACCAGTGAACCTAGTTGGTTTCAAGGCAAAATAGTTTATGAGCCAATCAAGAAATAATCCTAGTTAAATTTTAATCATGCTATGAGACTTATTTTCAGTATAATTTTTTAAACCAAAAATATCTTGAAAAGGTTAATTTATTAATATAGAATTTATATCTTACAGCCAGAGAAGTACATCACCCATTGAGCAACTTTGTAATATGTAAGAAATATATTTGAAAGAAAGTATTGTGAGAATTCCAGAATATCTATAAAACAAGTTGGCTGAAGAGATTGAGGACTCATCTCAGATGAGTTGAAGACTCATCTGAGTACTGCAGTATAAACTTGGGCAAACCACTTGTGTTTGCTTTAGTTTACTCACCTGTAAAACCAGAGGATTTTCCCTGGGGACTAATTGGAAGTTATTTCCAGTTCTTAAAGTTTTCTAAGATATTACCTTTCATAAGTATGTATGTGTGACAAGATAGAGGAGAAGGAAAATATGTCTTCCCTGCTGTTGGTTGACTCTGGGCACAGATTGTCACTCATTAGAGAGTGGCTTGACCCAGTGTTCAGACAGCGTAACCCCACTACCTTTAAGGGACCCCTATAGCAGCTGTCTCAGAAAATCTCTCCTGAAGCTCACATGGCAGAGAGAAAGAGCATAGGCTTTTGAGATAGACACAAACGGTTCTAGATCCTTCCTTCCTCAGTCTTCTAATCTTTGAAAGCCCTTTAATGCCCCTGAGCCTCATGTTCTCATCTATGAAATGGGAATAATAATCAAGCTTTCTCAGAGTTTGAGACCAACACAAATCACTTCCATTGTTTGAGTCTCCTGGTTTATTAAACAAATGAAGAAGTTCCAAAACAAGCTTGAAGAACATATTTTAAGTATTTACATTAAATAAATTAATATCTTATTTTTTTAAATTAATATCTTAAATGCATGCAAGCATTCAGAAGTAACATCCTTTGGCAATACTGAGGCCCTTTGTAAAAGTGAAAGCCTGGTCAAGTGGCCCTCCTCCTCTTCAAACCCCGATCCACCTGTTCCTTCCTCTGCTGTATAGCTTCCTGTGGAAAAGGATTCAATGAGAAAATGGTTGTCAATTGTCTGAAATGACATAGAAAGCTAGCACTCAAAACATGGCAGTTATTATACCCAAGATGATTGTATAGACGAACCTGAAGCTCAGCAAGACCTTGCAGACAACTTGATGTCTCCCTGGAGAATGCGGTGTAGACTGAGGGTTTGCAGGGCAGGCCTCCCCTTGGGTCTCCATCTTTCTTTCTAGCTAACCCTCCTGGCAGCTATAAAATGTTCTTAAAATCAGCCCCTCTCAACCAGACTTCCAGTTCCTTGGCTGTGGAGCTAGCCAGCACCAGGAGGGCCACTTGAGTCTTTATGCAAGTACGCAGAGGATCCCTCCTGCTCCTTGGCATTTATTTACTGCAGATTATTTATTGTGGAAATGTGAGATGGATGGTTAGGGAAGGAGAGAACAAACAAACTTACCTTCCTTGCCTGCCTTAACGTGTTTGAGTTCCTACTTGTACGCGCTGAAATGTCTATAATTTACTTTTCAGTTTTGCAATGTTTATGGCTTTTATGTCATTTGAAGGTTATTTATAACAATTATATAAGGAAGCAAAGTGCCATAAACTGAAGTAATTTACTGTAAAATATCTGAAATGCTAAAATACCAAACGGTGCATTACTGTAGTGCTGGTACTGCTCTTGGAAAAAAAGGAAAAAGGGGAAAATCATCTAAAAATATAGCCTCTACCCCATCAGCTAGTCTATTACATTCATCTTGCAGAGATTTATAAACTCAGGAGCAACTGGCGAGTATTAATTTAATTGCTTTAGGGAGGGGCTGGGAATAGAGAGAACATGGCTCCTTGGTATAGCACTCATGAACTCAGATGGGTTATTTTGGAGCAAAAGGATGCAAAGACAGCCACGCACAGTGACCATCAAATCAGCCATGACATTTGCCCCTTCCTCTAGGTTTTGATGTCCTGAGTCTAAATGACATTGTAGAGCTGGTAAAGGCAGCAGGGAGATAATTAGGGAGCAATGAGTCTGAGTCTGGCTTATTAGTTTCAGAAAGCCAACCAAGTATTGAGAAGTTGAGTCAGTGAGAGATTAAGGTCTGGCAGATGTCTACCCTAGGAGAACAAGACCTCCCCACCAGGGATAGGCCTTCAATGCTTTGTAAGAAGCAAATAAAACAACTTTTTCTCAACCATCCTTTTATTTATTGATTCAACACATGTTGAAAACCTGCTAGGGTCAGGTGCTGGCAATGCAGTGGTGGGCAAAGGAGCTCAGGGAATTTCAAGAGTTAATGTTTAGAACTATGGTGATATGTTCCCCATAATGCTGATTATCCAACAGATTCCAGTTTGAGCATGGAACAAGTAAGCTTACTAAAGCACCCAAGGAGATGATTGCACCATAGAAATATGAAGAATGTTTCTTCTAGGACATGCCAGAGTGGCCTACTCTCGGAGTAGGTTGCTGAGGCTCAGAGCTGGTGAGTAGGGATCATTTCACACTCAGCTACCCCTTTCCTTTGCTTCAGTGTAGAAAGGAAACAGTTTTTGCTAGGTCTATTCATGCAATGCTCTGCGAAAGTAAAACTGCCTGTGGTCATTTATCAACTTCAACTAGCCACAAAGAGACTAATGAATTTCAGGTCCATCACTTCCGTGTGAACCAAGGTACAGGACTCTAGGGACCACTTCTCAGTCATAAACCCTTTGCCAGAGCTCTGGAGTGGTGGAGATATAGATATTTTCTCAGTCACTGAACCAGGAGGGTAATAAAGAGATAGGCAGCTTGGTGTGATATGCAGGTTATTTAGACTCTTGTTTACTAGGCGGGATTTAGTGGGTGGTTAGAAAGATAGCTTTCTGCCCCCAGATCTTCACCTTCCTCTGGTACACAAAACTGTCCTTCAAATCCACAAGACCTAAAATTCCTTCATTATCTTTGGAGATCAGCATGCCTCCTCCCTATCAGGCCTTTCCTGGTTTGTTTGTGTGTTTATTTGCTTTGTAAAATAAATATATTTATTGAAACATGACATGTCCAAGAAAAATGAAGATGTAACAAGTGTACAGCTTGATGAATTATCACAAAGTTAATGTGCCCTTTTAAGCACCACTCACATCAAGAGGTAGAGCATTCTCAGAGCCCCAGAAACCCCTTTTTTGCTTCCTACTCATCATTACCTGACCTCGTTCCCAGAGATCATCACTATTATGATATCAGTGCAATACATAACCCTTTGTTTGCCTTCACTACTTCAACATTATGTTTGAAATTTCATCCTTGTTGTTTGTGATGATGGTTCATTCATTTCATTGCTGTATATTATTGCATGTTAAGATCATACCACAATCTATTCATTTTATTATTGATGGACTTTAGGATTATTTCCAGTTTGTGCTTATGAGGAATAATGCTACTATAAACATTTTGTACATATCTTTTGGTGTACCTATATACACATTTCTGGTAAGTATATACCTAGAAATGGAATGGTTGAATCATAGGGTATGTATATTTTCAGCCTCATTGCCTACTACCAAACAGTATGTTTTCCAAAGTGGATTGCTCCAATTTAGATTTTCCTCAACACTGGATACGAGTTCTGGTTGTTTCACATCCACATTAAACCTTGAACTTATCAATCTTTTACACTTTAGCATTATGGTGAGTGCATATTGGTATTTCCTTCTGGATTGTTGTTGATTTTATATATCAACTCTGTCGAAATATAATTTATACAAACTGTGTATCTATTTTAAATTTACAATTTGAGGAATTCTGACAAATATATACTTCTGTGTAACCATTACTCCAATCAAGATAAAAAACATTTAAACACCCTAGAGAGTTGTGCCCTTTTGCAGTCAAGCTTTGCCCTCTGCCACCCAGCTGCTTATCTTAAGACAACCGCTGGTCTGATTTCTATCATCACAGGTTACTTTTGCTGTTTTAGAGCTTCATATAAATGGGCTTATTATAGTATGTGTGCTTTTATGTCTTGCTTATTTGACTCAGCATCATATTTCTGAGATTCACTCACATTGTGGCTCTGTGCTGTGCATCAGTAGCATGCTCCTTTTTATCACAGAGGAATATTCCATTGGCCATAGCTTACAATTTGCTTATTCATTCACCCATTGACAGACATTTGGATTGTTTCTTATTTGGGGCTATTATAAATAAAGCTGCTATAAATATTTGTGTTCAAGTCCTTTTGTGATCATATGTTTTCATCCCTCTTGAATAAATATCTAAGAGTAGAATTTCTGGGTTATAGATGAGGGGTATGTTTACCTTTATTTTAAAAAGGAAACCATCCAAGATGTGTGTGTCATTTGAACTTTCATTAATGTATGGGAGTCCCAGTTGCTCCACATCCTCACCAACAGTTGATAGTATAATCTTAGACATTCTATCAAATGTAAAGAGCTATCTCCTTATTTTTTACTTTGCATTTTCCTGATGCCTGATTAGGCTGAGTTCTCTTTTTAATATGTTTATTGTCCATTTGGATATCTTGTTTCATGAAGTACCTATGAAATCTTTTCTTATTTTTGAATTTTGAGTTGTCTACCTTTTTACTTATTGAATTTTAGGAGTTATTTATATGTACCTGGGATATTTGCTCTTTTTTGGTTATGTTACAAATATTTCCCATAGGACTTCTTTTACAAGACAAAGTCCACTGGACTAGGGAACACGCTGAGTCACTTCCATGTAAATTAGTGTTTAAAATCAATTCTGTTCTTAGTGGAGGAATTAGACTGCAGGGTTTATTGAGCTATGAAGAAAATAGGAGTAGGAAAGAGTAGAACTGGCTAGAACAATAGGTTTTGGGAAGAGGAAAAAAATGCAAATGGGTCATTGCAATGGAAAAGGCTTTGGGAACAGTCATGATAAAATGCTTAAACTCATATGCACTGGTAGTGACCGCCTATGCTGAGCAGGATTATGGCTGAATTTGGGTTTAATAGGAATTAGTGTTGTGACTGATAATGAGGTCTGTCACTGGCCTTGGCCTTGTAGTGGTGTCATTTGCCAAATCTGGTGTAGAACTCAGAATTTCAGAACTCTAAGAAAACTGGAAATTGTCTATTTCTGCCCCCTCTTACTTTAAAAATGACAATTTTAAGGTCCAGAGCAAAATAAGTTGCCAAATGTCACAATTTTGGGTCTATAAAGACTTATATAATCTACTTGGGGTCTGAAAAATGATCAAACACATGTGATTAGCAGCCTGATATACAATTTGTGGTATTTATCAGAGAATGCAGTATATAGTCCCATCCTCAAGGAATTTTCAGCTGGACCAGGAGATGAAACACCCCCACAGAATGATTTGAGAACAAGAGCAGGGACTTCCTTATCAAGTTGAAATGCAGAGTTTTTATTCAGTCCAGAGAGCTCAGTGACTAGCTTTGATGGCCTTCGGGAAGTCATGGCAGGACTTTCTTACCAGGGTCTCTGCCTATTAAGAGCGTCTTCAGAATCAACTATATTATGTCTTTTCAGAGGTCAAGATATTTTGTATTTACCTGTTGGTTAGCCAAGTTCTTGAAGACCTGCCCTGGATTTGCTGGCACTTCACCAAAAGCAGTGCCTGATAAATACTTGTGCACTGATGGATGGATTGAGCTTGTTAAAAATAGTGGTTGGGAAAAGAACGTGCACCTAGAAAGTTGAATAGGCTTCAACTATTCCCAAGGGCTGTTAGTCTAGGAGACTCCATTCTGGAACTTGCAAGAGACAAGGATTTGCTGAGACAGGTCATTTTCAGGGGGCATCAGTGCCATTGGTCAGCACTCAGTGCAATGCCCCACAGAGCTAGCAGGTTTGCAAGAAAAGCAAATACTGCTTCTGAAGCATAAGCAATAAAAATGAGTATTTGTACACCAGCTTATTTTTATTAATGATCATAATAATAGATGCTGCTTAGGGAGCAAATTCTGTTAAAGGCAGAGTTTTAGACCCTTGCTAGTAAACAAAGTGCATTCACAAGCAATCCCCATTTCACCCAAAAAAACACCCTATGACTTAGGCAGAATAAATAATGTTTTTGTATAATAGATAAGGAAACAGAGGCAAAGGTTTTCTTGTATAAAAGGCATGGAATTTGAAGACAGATAGGCCTATGTTTAAATATTAATAGTTCTTAGTTTTTTTCAGAGTTGATTTCAATTACACTCATAGTTTACCTGAGAAATAGGTATTGCTGTTTCTAGATCACAGATAAGAAAACTGATATTCAAAGTCTTAAGGATCTATAAGAGCAAGTTTATAACAAGGCTTGAACTATACCAGGTGCCTAGCTCCCAGGGAGCCTGCCCTCCTGACCTATTTATCATTATCATTGCCATTAATCATCATCACCATTTTGATAGTTTTCATCCATATTCCTTAAATACCTATAATTTTCATACATGTGATCCAGCTGTGAATACAGTTTCATACAGGAGGAGATAGTGTGGGCTTGGGCCTGTGAGTATCCATTATGGGCTCTCAACCCAGACACAGAATAGAAAGATGTTCCTGAGTACAGAGGGGACAAGTCAGTTGTACTGTGGAGTAGCCCCGCTTATCACTTTTCTCTTTGGGAGTCTCTTCCCTAATATGAAATGGAAGTGGTTCATTTGCTAGAGGGGTTGTAGTAAAGAGAATGAAGGAGAAACCACACCTGTTGCCTGTTGGCCCCTGCTGGGTACAAAGATGGGCAAAGCATCTTCTATACCCTGGAGGAGAGACAGCTTCTCCCTGACAGCTGCTGAGGCCAACATCCTGCCAATCTTGTGAGACCAAGTTACTCAGGGCTCACCCTGTACACTCCTTACTGGATCATGCTTCACTTTGCTCTCTGCTTCTCTCTTCTCTTAACTCCCAGCAAATGCTAACAGTCTATCTCCCATTCTCTTGGAGCTTTGCCTCTATTGGGCCAGTTTGATACATTCATTGGTACCAAGGCATTTCTGACCCGTGGTTACATGTGAGGTCTCTGTGGTACAGCAGAGGCTGCACGGGGCTGATGAACCAAGCCAGATTAGGTTTGCCTCCTAGTCTCATCACACAGCATGACTTTTGGCAACGTATGTGACCTAACTAAGTCCCAATTTCCTCATCTGTTATGATAATAATACAGGTTAATAATTTCTAAGTCTCAATGTATTAAGGTACTTTATAGGTGCTAAAGCTCACTAGCCACATACAGGATAATTATCATTCTTACACAAGATAACATTTGCAAAGTTGGGCTGTCAGGAGCTGACTCAGCATCTATAGCAAGCCAGGGGCATCAGGACCACTGACAACTTTAACATAAAGAGCTGGCTATGGGGCAGCTTCCTGAGAAAGCAGCACATGGTGGTGGTTTCCATTCTTAAAGGTAAAAATGGCATTCCACTAAGAATTTTAGACTTTGGGTTGTTGAGACTCAGCAACTTGGTGGAAAAAAAGGCCCCCCAAAAATGAAATCAGAAGAGCATTATCAGATCTCTGTTTTCTGGATCAATTTTGATGAAGGGGGAAAAACAGCATAGCTGTCTTGTAGTTGCACATGGTGGACTTGGAGGCTGAAGGACCCAGAGCAAACAATCTGTCTGATTGAAGGATCCCCCCTTCCCCCAAGTGAAGGGCTCCTCAGAGAGACCACATTCCTCTAGTCCTGAAGCTTATAAGATGCATGGCCATGTCACTGTGGGCAAATTACATCACATATCCAAGACTGGTTTTTCATCTATAAAACAGGGGTAACAATACCAACCTACCAGTTGTTGTAGGAAATTAAGTAGAAAAGATATAAAAACTTCTTTGTGCCTCCTCAATGTGTGGACCATGACTGTCTTGGACACAGTAGTAGGGGAGGATACAGGAAATTAGAATTATGACACTACCTCGAAGAACCCAGACTTGGTTTCCTGGCTCTTGTTCTGTAAGAATTCTCAGCCTTTTCTAAGCAGACCCATCATACTAGGCAGGTTCCTGTTTCTATAAAGAAAGGTCTTCCTTCCCAATTCTTCTCACTGGGCTGTTCCCAGCCTGTCATGACTGCCACGTGCCTGGCTTTCAGGGGCCACCTCTTAGAGGCTGAAGAATTCAGTGCAATCTGTCTGATTGAAGGACCCCTCTCAAGTGAAAAGCTCCTCAGAGAGACCACATTCTAGTCCTGAAGCTTACAAGATGCATGGCTTATAAGAAAGCATCAGCCCCAATATTGAAAAGCAGCTGGCACCTAGGAAAGTGTGGCCTCAGGATATGGGCTCTGAGCCCCAGATCTGCCACTCAGCAGCCCTGGAACAGGGGGTGAGAGCCCCCTTGCCTCAATTTCCCCATTGCCATATAAGGGGTTGATAAGATGATGTTTCAAGGTCCTCCAGCTTTAAAACTCTCTGACTCCTTAAAGGCCAAGTGAAACAAAACCAAACCCCTGGAATAGATAAATTCATCAAAATGAAAAACTCTACCTCAGTTATGAGACACAGGCCCTGGAGGAAAGGCAGGGAATGCTGACACAGCTCTCACCAACAAAGGCAATCTCTCCATCAACCATCTCTCTGTCTCCTCCCCAGCTCCACTACTAAGCTTGCTATCCTCATGCAAATAGTGCCCGGGTATCCACATGGAGACTGGCTTGGGAGGGCTCCCAGGTAGAAGGGGCACCTATTTGTGTGCCAGTGGAGGGGTACATTTCATTCACTTGTGAGATGCACATGTGTAGGGAAGGAGTTTTGGAGTGGCTTTGGTGAGGGCTCAGGTGGCAATTGGTTCCTTGCTGCATGACTGAGCAAGTTACTTAATCCGTTCTGGAACCTCAGTTTCCTCAATATTAAAATAGGGCTGTTGGTGGGAATGCAAACCTGCTGCAGCCCTTGTGGAAAACAGTATGGAGGCTCCCAGAAAGTTAAAAATAGAACTACCTTATGATGGAGCAGTTGCACTACTAGGTATGTACCGAAAGAATACAAAACTACTAATAGTAGTTTTAATACAAAACTAAAGGGATACATGTACCCCAATGATTATAGCAGCATTATCTACAATAACCAAATTATGGAAACATCCCAAATGTCAATCAGCTGATGAATGAATAAAGAAGATGTGGTATATATATATATATATATATATATATATATCGCCATATATGTATATATATATATTTATATATGGGAAGAGAGAGAGAGAGAGGATATAATGTCAAGCAAAAAAAAGCCAGCCAGAGAAAGAAAAATACTATATGTTGAATTTAAGGAACAAAACCAACAAGCAAAGGAAAAAAAGGAGAAAAAAACAAGAAAAAGACTCTTAAGTATAGAGAACAAATGTTGATTACCAGAGGGGAGGAGGGTTTGGGGGGGGTGATGGGTGAAATAGGTGACGGCAATTAAGGAGTGCACTTCTCTGATGAGTACCCGGTGATGTATGGAAGTATTGAATTATTATATTGTACACCTGAAACTAACATTTCACTATATGTTGACTAAATGGAATTTAAATAAAAGTTTAAAAGCAGTAAAATGACCTTATAGCTCTGCCTACCTCAAAAGCAGTTTTGCATGTTAGATTTGTAAAATGCATTTGTAAAATGCTTCAGGGCTGAAGCACTATGCAGGTATCAGATCTCATTACTGGTATCACATCAGTATTGAACAATTTGACCAGCCTTTCCTTTACCCATATTCCTCTGACACTGCTACCTGGATGCTGGTACTGGTTCTGGATATCGCTTGGCAGCAGCAAAAAAAAAAAAAAAGGGGGGGGGGATGCCTAAGCCCTGGGCTACCTGGGGAGAAGCTGAGCTACAAACCCTGAGAGCTGCATAGACAATGCCATTCACGTCCTAGGTCAGCTCAGCACAGTCCTCGGGGAAGCTGGACCTAGTCATGTGGATCTCTTTTCCTGTGCTGCTCAGCGGGGAAAACATGTTGTTGTCAGGACAGCCCAGGAAACCTGGAAGGGAAAGGGCAAGCCTTCCCTGGAGGTGCCAGCTGCACCCTGGCCCTTCTTGCAGGCAGTGCCAGTAGCACCCATCCCTCCTTGTGCAGGAGCTGGCTGCTTCCCTAGGGATAGGGCTTTATTAGCTAACAAGAGTACCTTTGCTCTCCCAATTTCATGTCCTCTGCCCAACTTAGGCCTAAGCATAAGCACCCTGGCATGCGAATTGGCCCACCTGTGGAAGTGTGCCCGATTGCTTTAGAAGCTCTCAGAAGCCGGGCAGTCATGGAGACTGTGCTGAGGCATAGCCTGTGCTGTGCCCTCAGGTCAACTGGACCAGCATTTCATCAGAACCTGCTCCTGCTCAGTGCCAGACATTTCGGTGAGCCCTGGGCCAAGGAATAGGGGACTATGGCCTGGCCTGAACAGGGGCCTTGGAGGAACCACCAGGACATCCTGAGTAACACCGCTTGCCAGTGTCAGGCAGCCAAGTTGTTTTCCCTCTGAGAGAGTTTATTTCAGACAGGTGTTCACGATCATCTCTAGATAAACTGAGTGCATTCGAAGTCATTAAGAAAATTGACCTTTTAATTCCTCTTGTAGTCAAGAGAGAAGGCACACACAGCGGGTTGACAAATGCTCTGCATCTTTCCCCAGCCCTGTACTACACTTGTAATGTGGGTGGTGCTCCTGACCCGGCTGTGGAGGACGTTCAAGGCTCAGGGAACCAGTAATGAGCTGCAGCTCTCAGACCTGACAGGATTATTATGAGACTCTAGTGTCACTGATTCCCCATCCTGAGTGGCCCATGTGGCCCGTGTTCTCCCTCCATCACTTAGGTCGTTCTGCTGCTGCGAGGCCATCACTGCACCTCTCCACATGGCTGCTGCAGCTGCTCTACTGGGCGTTCAGATGACACAGGCCCCCCCTCCCCCCCCCCCCCCCCCGGTGACAATGCAGTCCTTCCCTTTGTGAATATATCATCACCTTTAGTCCTGCAGGCAACGCAAAGCTTCAGATCTGAAGGGCGATGCAAGGTTGGAAGGATGTGTTGGTTTGGTTGAGGATCCCTGAGTGCAGAATGCAGGTGTTGGGTGGCTAGCACACCCAAGGGTGTGCCACGAAGGTGCTGAGGGCCACTGGCCCCCCTCATAGACCATCTCTCTTACTTCATTGTATTCCAGCCTCTCTCAGCCTCCTGGATGCAGGCACTCTCTCTTTGTGACACAGAGCCCTGCGCTCACTTTCCGTGTGGCCCAGGGAAAGTCACTTTTCCATTCCTACCTATGAAATAAAGAGCTTGGACTACAGATTCTCAGAGGGACCTTTTTGCTCTGACAGTTAATGATTCAATGACTTTACATTTTCCATTTTTTTGTGTTCCAGAGAGTGAGCTGCAAACCAAATGAACCAAGTGCCAACAGTCCTAGAAGCTCAAAACTCTCCCTTTTGTTGAGAAAAAAAAAAAAAAAAAAGTGCTTTTGCTGGTCAAGGCTTCTCAAAAAATAGATAAATTTTCCTCCCACTAACTTCATGACAGGATGACAGCTTTTCCTGGAGGACTCCAGGCCTGGGAGCCAGTGTGTTTGCTGATCCACGCTTGACTCATGGTAGACAGCTGTCTTTATTTTGAGTTACTGGTCGTTTCACCATTGTTTCTCATAGTTTGCTGGGTGGGCCTCCACTCTGCCAGTAAGTCCCCTTGTAGGAGTGGTTCTGAAAGAACGAAGCCAAGGAACACCATATGGCTTCACAACATCAACTGAGCTCACCAGCACGTTGGTGTCCATCTCAGCAGAAGCTAGGCCTGAGAGGCTAGTCAGGAGATTGTTGTTCTCTGTTCATGGTGCCGAAGGAAGGGGGAGCAAATTACCCCGGAGATGTCACACAAACAGGAACCGAAACACTGAATGGAGTAGCGTAGTCATGGTTGGAGGCAGCACCTGGATGATTTGCCCGTGCCTGCCTGTCTCCCAGTGGTACTGGTGATGTGTATGCCTCTAATTGTTTAATAAACTATTGTTACTCAAGATGTAGAAAAACTAAGCTGTTAAATGAAGTGGAAAAGGAGATAAATAACCTAACCCCAGTGGCCAATATAGGTAGAGGAACTATAATTGTATGTGTCTAGAAGCTTCCTGTCAGCCAAAGGTAAACAGAAATATGTCGGACTCATACTTCAGCATCTTCAACAGAGGCCAAAGCCACTTCTTCCCCACAACAGGTGTCAATGACTAATTGGAATGTACTTGTACTGTAAGCTGCTTTGCAAGGAGCAATAAGTGGGCTCCACTGAGATTGTGGATTATGCGTGGGAGCGGGTGTCTGTGCCCCTCTGCAGACAGGGGCGCTGCTGGTCTGGGAAGTGGCTGGGGCGGGGCAGGGCAGCTGGCAGGGACACTTTCAGTTCCCTTCCCTTTCCCTTGTGGCGACCTCTGCAGCCTCAGAGCTCTGGCTCTCAAAACAGCGGAGGGGAGAGGGCTGGGCGTGGAACAAAGCCAGGTGGGGAGCGCAGACACTGAACCAAAACAGCTGAGAGATTTAAGAGAAGCTTGGAGAGAGGTAAACTGGAATTCTATTTCTTGTTTGTACTGTTAAAATGTTCCTTTAATGTGAAAGCCTTTCTGTTAAATGAAGGGGAAAGGGAACTTTACGCCAAGTAGCAGCCGTAAAACAAAGGGAACAAAAGGAGGAAAGTGTTGAAATGGGTTTTGTTGCTATAGATAGATGGAGACAGATGGCTGGGTGATGGATGGAGCTCGGCAGCACTTGTAGCAAGGCCCTCAGAGCAGGTAGCCAGTAGGAGGAAAGAGGCTTGTCTGGAGAATGTCACAGAGTTAGGTCAGGTTCTTGGGAAAAAAAAAAAAAAAAAACAGGTGAGATGTCCTTGCTGGGAAAGTTCTAGAAAAAAGGAAGACTTGGAACAGGGCACAACTGGAAAGGACTTTTGGCCTGTTCCATTTAATGGGCAATTGCAAATTCTCCTATAGGTCAGCTCTGCCACTGCAGGCCATAGGGACAGGATGGGACAGGATGGGACAGGGACAGGATGGGCCTGAAGACCAGAGAGTCTCCACCATTGGATGGAAAATAAAATGGACTTAGAGTAAATAAACTGAGAACTGCCTTCCCTGTTGAGTCTAGCTCCCTAAACACACACACACACACACACACACACACACACACTCACAGCTTCAAAAAGGAGCAAATAAGTTACAATAGCAAGAGACACTTAGAAGTAAACCTGTCTTGCTGCAGGTAGAGAGGAGCATAAATTTTGTGTGAGACCAATAAAATGAAGCCACTCTCCTACAGGAATGGTACCAGTTATTGCATCAGAGGTGACCTATAGCCACAGAAGGCCTATAAATTCTGGTGTTTATAGAGTCTTTTCTCATTCGTACTGCAGGTAATTAAATTGTGGGGGCATGTCTCATAAACTCCAGGGGCTTCCCCATAAAGTCCCTAGGCCACCAGATCGAGGGCAGAAAGATTCAATCAGAAACCCAGGGCCCTGCCTATGGAAGCCACCCCTTCCCTCCCCCTGGGGCCTGCTCGGCAGCTCCTGGCCGTTCACACTCTAACCTCACCAGCATGCTTTAATATTGGGCTGCTATTAGGAGGCCATTGGAAAACTGGACAGATGGAAATGTGGCTGGATTATTCCAGTGCTTCTAGAAGTTGGGGACTGGCACAGAAGGGGACCTCCACATTTCAGTGCTTCTGTCTTCTCCTGTTGCCTTTGGAACAAAATCCCATCACAAGAGGCACAAGTCTGTTCCCTCCCATGGACTACGCGCCACCTTGTTTCAGGGTGCAAGCCCGTCGTCCCTTCCCCATGGCCCAAACCTCTCCGCTGGCATCACTCCGCTGGGAAGTTGTGCATCTTCCTCACTAAACTGGGAGTTACCTGAGCACCAGCACCGAGGGTTCTCTCTGAACTCCTCAGACCAGCAACAGGGATACAGGAAGGGATTAACAAGTGGCTGTGAAAGAAGAAATAGATGTTCTCACCACTGGTGGGAAAGAGGGTATGATCCTAGCACTGGGGTGGCTTGGGGCAGACCAGGTGCTCACAGCTCACCAGCATTCTGCTTGCAGACAGCCAGGAGGGAGGCCAGGGACCCTCTATCCCTTTGTTCTGCACATCAGCCCCCACAAGGAGATCAGCATTTTCAGGTCCCCCTCCTCACTCCTTGGATATTAATCTTCCAACAGTCCTTTTTTTAAGATTTTATTTTATTTTATTTTTAAAGATTTTATTAATTTATTCATGACACACACAGAGAGGCAGAAACATAGGCAGAGGGAGAAGTAGACTCCTTGCAGGGAGCCCGATACAGGACTCGATCCCAGGACCCCTGGATCAAGCCCTGAGCCAAAGGCCGACGCTCAACCGCTAAGCCACCCGGCATCCCTAAGATCTTATCTTTAATAATCTCTATATCCAACTTGGGGCTAAACTCACAATTCCAAGATCAAGAGCCACATGCTCCACTGACTCAGCCAGCCAGGCACCTTCTTCCAACAGTTCCTAAGGCTGAAGGGACAACCCCCTTTCACTGTCTGTGCCAGATACTCCCTGTCACATTTCCTGCTTTGCTTTGCTACCTGAGATATGATGCATTCTAATTCTTTGTCTCTTCTTTCTAGAATGTTAACTCCTTGAAGGCAGAACAATTTGTCATTCTGTTTTACGGACTCATCTTCATATATGGGAGCAGACTAGTAAGTGATGGTGAGTAGAGGAGTCAATGCAGGTGGTTCTCAGAATGCCGAGATTGCTAATTCCTTCTGGATCAAACCTGCAGCCCCATCTCCATGTCCCCTGGAAACCAGGCCTGACACTTGGCAGAAGTGAGTCAAAGCTAATAGTATTTATTTGGGGATGGGCTTCTAACACTCCTTCTTTTGACTCCTGCCTCAGGATGCATGCCAACGCCATCTCCCCTCAAGTCCCAGGTATACCAATTCTTTAGCTGTCCTATAACAGGACCAGGCCTTCTTCTGGGGTATCACGCCAGCCCTGAGCATCTCATCATCCTCATCTGTCACCACCCACCAGGTGAAAGTGCCTAGACACAGTTCAGTCCTCAGGCATGGCTTGACTAGTGCTCCCCTCCTACCTTCTCCTGGCTGACTTTGTGTAGCCTGCTTGGGAAAATGAATGCCGTGCCAAGCAGAAGGCCAGAAACGAATTTGCATTACAGCCAGATATTGTCAGGCCCATTATATCACCATTTCACCACATTTTTTAGAGGTCAAATATTGTAACCATATTTTTGAAATCAGTTAAATGAGACAAATCAGGTGCTTTGCCCAAGCTAGTATGGAGCAGAGCTTCAAGTCGGCTCTAAGGCCAGTCTCTTGATAGAAGAGAGTGATAGACTTATACTGGCATGACACATCCTAAGGATGGAAAGACCATTGACTCTATTTATTCTGGTGCCTGTTTTGAGTGTTACTTATGGTACAAATACCCCGAAAGTTCCACTACTTTGGAGATGTTAATCTGCTGAAATGATGTGGATGTGACTCCTGAGAGTCTTAGAATGGGCATAGGGCCTGAGTGATCATATAGGGCTCCACGGACCTATTATATAGATGGAGAAAATGAGGCACAGGAGGGAAATATGTGCATCCTGATTTTCACAAAAAATAGTGAGTGATGTCATTTAGAACCCCAGTCTTCAATTTTCTAGCCTGTGTGCTAACCCCTCCTGTCCCCAGGTCTGCTTTTTTATGGCCTCACCGCAGCAAAGGGAGTCCTGCATCAGTCTTTCCCTGTGTAGCTTTCCCAAGTTGGGGTGTAGGATTCACTGAATCGGTCATATCCTGCACAGATAGAGGTTCCCAAAATGTCAGGGGTTCCCTCATGGGGAACAGAGGCAGCAAACATGGGGGTAAGGACTGGAGGAGGAGCGGGCATGTGCCAACAGGGTGAGAACAGGTGATACTTGCTGAAAACAGAAAAGGGGACCACCTGAAGATAATTTGGAGTCCCACCTAGCACCCATATTGTTTTTATCCCCCCCCCCCCCCCGAAAAAAAGGAACTTTTTCTGTTTTTCAAGGGCTGTCTCACCTTTGAAAGGAGAGCAGTGAAGCAGTGAAATGTGCCTGGCAAAAACCACAGGAGCCTGACCTCTTTAACTCCACCTGGTGGGGCCACAAATCAGGCAGCCTCTGGGGAGCCGCCTTGGGATGGGACTTTTATGGCCCTCCTTTGGAAATCCAGCTCTTGGGCGGTTTCTGCCTCATAAGCAGACCTACCCACGTAGAACCTCGACATCGGTGTGGTTGATTTACGCCTTTAATACCGTGAGCTTCATTTAGCCAGTCTGGAAAACACATTTCGTCGTGTGAAGCTGGAGTTTTTCTTTCCTCGTCCATCCTCACCAGACATTCATTTTGGCGGTGGGTTCTGTCCTCATTTTCCCTGCTCCTTCTGACTATTCTTCTCTCTCAGGCAGCGTCCATTCTGGCTGAGGATGGCCCCAGGCATCTCTAACTCCCTCCCTGGGAAAGGAGAGCATGGTCCAGAGGCCAGAGCCTGGCTGGGAAAGGTTAGGAATGCTCCTTGACATTTTTAAATTTTTCACGAAAAATGGTATCATATCTACAGTGGTAGATATAATAGCAATTACCCTCCCCCGCCCCAGAAAAAATTGCAGCACCCTAAAATATTCACCTATTTTCATTTATCCAAATATCCTCTTTTCATGCTTGCAATTAAGCTTACATAAATGCTTAAAACTCCTCTTATTCAATAATGCTTCACTGGCAGAAACGTATTTCTCTTGATAGCAAAGTTCTTTGTAGCAGAGGGGCGGGGCATGGAAGATTTTTGTAGATTTTGTTATCCCAAGATATCCTTAATCATCTTCCAGGGCAACAAACAGCAGACTGGAACACATGACAGCTCAAGAGCGCTATTATCTCCACACCTCCCCTGGGGCTCAGTTCATTTTCTTCTCACGAATTCTCTATAACTTATACATCAAACCGTGCTCTTCGAATTCTTTTAGATTTCTCACTTTCAAGTTATGTCTTGCTTTTGCCACTTATTTTTTGTTATCTTTTTGTCTTCCTTTTTTATTTGCTCATAGTTCTTTTCATACAATCTTGTGTCCCCCTGCCCCACTCCGGCAAACAGACATACGTTCAACTTCCCCAACCCAGCCTTTTATATCCACTCACATTATTCTTTTCTCGGTGATGAGAGTACTTATTCCAAAATCGATGTATAGGAAACCTGGTGGGGGTGGGAGGAGGGAATGTCAGTCTATTGTTCCATCTTTACCAGGAGAACACTGCATCTCAGGAAGGTTGGGACTTGTTTCAGGTGACAGCTCTCTGGGTCTAAGGCCAGAGATTTACTCACTGTGTCTCTGGCCTGGCCAGATGGACTCTAGGGTGTCCAGGGGGTGCTACAGGGATATTACAGGGGTATGGGGGCTGTACGTTATCCCAGGGACTGTTTCATCATGGTGGGCCATTATGGGACAAGGACAGGGTAAGCTAGAGCTCACAGACACCCCCCCTCCCGGTAGGTGTCCATATCAGATAACTGGTATCTGGATCTTCCTGGGGAACATAGCTCTCTCTCAGGGCTAGAAGCCAGCTTTGAGTATGGAATGGCAGAGCACAAAAGGCACCCACCCTCTCCTTCTCATCCCCTCATCTGAGTGAGCCCTTTGTGTGGAGGGAGGGTGAGTCTAGAAGTACAGTCTTGCTGGGAAAAGACTGTTCGGGGTGACATGCCTGTAACAAGCAGCTTGCTCTTCCATGAAGAACCTCTAACAATGTCAGGGCATGTGAGTGTGGAAAGAAGCCATGGGGATAGCTCTCCCTTTTTCCTCCTCTGTCCATCTCCCGGGTGTCACCCACCAGTAAGCCAGGCTGGTGGGGGGTGGGGGAGGCTCTAGCCTGTATTTCATGCTGTGTGTGCTTATTCTTCTGCTGGGGCTGCTTTCTTTCTCTCTCCAACTCTATCCTTTATGAAGACAGAACAGTCTCCTTCTTAGCAGGCACCTTCTCTGATACCTACCCTCCTACCCCGGTCACAGCGACAGATGACACTCACTGGAGCCCCTGCTCAAGGCTTCTGCTCTGAATGAGAAAAGGGATGGCAGAGGGAGCCAGGCCAGAACTTGAGCAGTGGGGTCCTGATGCTGTCTGCCCCCTGCCACCCAAGTCACTGGTCCCTTTCCAGCACCACTAGCCTGCACCATCTCCATTCTGTCTGTCCCAGAGATGGACTCCACTCAGCCCACACTCTTATTTCTAGGGGAAAGGGGAGGTTGGGCGTCATCTGTGACAGGTGCAGTAGGGAGGCAGGGGGAGAACTGGGTTGCTTAGAAGAGTGGACAACAGGAGGAGAGGGAGAGAGGGGAAAGAGGAAGAAAGCAGAAGGAAGTGGATGAAAGAACAAGTGGAAAAAGGCAGACCAGGGGATGGACATGAAAAAAGGCAGGAACAGGAGAGGGGGAAGAGGCTGTGGAGAGAAAGCTATGTGGTGCTCAGCTGTGTGTTTGTTACATGGAATGGGAGGAGCAGGAAGGCTGACTTATCACAGCATAATCCAAAAGAAAAAAAAATACCCAAGGGGTAGTTTTCCTTTTTAACCTGTCCCTCAGGGGGAGGGACAGACCTGGGGGAGAAAAGGGCCTTTATTTCCCCTTTACTCCCAGCTGATTATACTCCATTTCCCCTCTCCTATTCGAAAAAAAAAAAAAAAAAGTGCAATTGCAATTTTGCTCTCAGTCAAATGGGATCTATCTAATTAAAAATAGCTTTGTAAGAAAAAAAAAAAAAACAGCTTTATAAGTAAGCATCAAGAGTGGCAAAAACGTCTGCATATGTGGACCTGAGGAATAGCCTCCAAACCCAACATGACCTTTTTTTGGGGGTAGGAAGATGGATTTTGTTTCCCTAAGGAAAAATGTCCCCTCTTCTCCCCACTGTTTGCTTTGGCATGAAAGGGAGAGAGCTTTTCTGGATGGAGACTCGGCGGGGAGTTGCCTTCTATCTGCTTTGCATGCTGCGCACTGTGAATTGATACTGTGCTGATAATTCCGAGGAGGGCGGGGGGTGCACAGAGAGTATCCAGCATTGTGAGCATCTGCAAAAACCACTTTGCTAAGAAATGATCTTTTCCCTCCACACAATGGCAAGACGTTACCCTTGGAATCTTCTCCTGACAGTGACGACAGTGGCAGAGAGTGAGCATAATTTCCCATGTCTCCACTGAGGTAGTTATTTATACAATTCTGCGCTGGAGTCTAAGTCGGTTTTGTTTTTTTTTTTTTTTTTTTTTTTTTGGTGTGTGTGTGTGTGTGGTTTTTTTTAACTCTGCCGGCTGCTGCGGCTTTTGCAACGAAATAATTACTTTTGTGCCAAGTACTTAGGTAACAAGATAAACAAGAGGCAACATAAATGGAATGTAAATATGGAACAAGTGTCTGTGAAGGGAAAGGCAGCCTAGGGAGAAAGAGCCTGGCTTGGCTTGCTGCATTCAGCAAATCCCTGGGGAGCTGAGAAAGCTTCCTTCACCCTCTATCAGTGTGTCTATGACTCTGTCCGTATCTCGGTGAGGAAGCCTCACTCAGAGGGTTGAACAAGGGTCAATGGGCAACAGGGAGGTAAAAGATCAGGATTCACTTCATGCTATGGACAACTGCCTTTGCAGAGCCCCATGTTGGGGATGAAAGCAACACTGTAAACACAGGAAGCTGTGTCTGGGTCCCAGCTCTGACATCCATTCTCCCAGCAACCTCATGAGCAAGTCATTTCTCTGCTCTGGATCTCCACGTACTCATTTCTAGCATGAGGGATGGAACTGGGTGAGCTCACGGATCCCCCAACTCGATGTGATTTCTTCCAGACATTTCCATTATAGACTTTGGAATCCACAACCAAGGATCTAGAAAATGTGGATTCTAAATTCCAAGTCTGAATCTTTACTTAGCCAGGCAATTGTCATTTGGTAATACCATCTGTTGTAGGTTGTATAGTTGAGAAAACCCCAAAAGATAGGCCACTCAGAACCTTCTGTGAATGTGACCTTATTCAGAGAAGCGTCTTTGCCGATATCAATAAGAAGAAATGAGATGATCCTGTATTAGGATGGCTTCTGATGGCAGGGGAAGCAGATCCAGAGATATGGGGGAGACGGCAGGGTGAAGATGTAGGCAGAGATGGGAACGATGCAGCCACAAGTCAAGAAATGCCAGCAGCTACCGAAGCTGGAAGAGGCAAGGAAGGATGCTTCCCTGGAGCCTTTTGAGGGAGCACAGTCCTGCCGACACCTTCACAGTCCCTGCCTCCACAACTGTGGGAGAACATATTCCTATTGTTTTAAACCACCCGGTTTGTGGTAACTTGTTACAGCCGCTACAGGAAACTCATACACCATCCATTAGCCTGAAATAATGACCCAACCCCTTGGTGAGATCTCCTCCTCTCTCTTCTATTTTAAAAGATGGGAATCTGTCCAAGTGGGAGTAAAGAAAAGAAAGAAAGAAGCAGAATCAGAAGGAGAAGAAGGAGAAGAAGCATCCCTCTGCCCAGTTCCTACCCTGACGGATGTCCCTCAGGACCATGTTACAGAAAAAGGGTTTCAGGGTATGTGAAAGTGGTTATGTCACTGTGAGAAGTGAGGTGTAAATATCCCCTGAAGCCACCAGTCAGGAAACCTGGCTTTTAGCTCTCTCACTATTGTCAGGTAGCTGCTTGGCCTAGGCCAAATTACTTCACCTTTCCGGTTCTCAAGCTCTTTACCTATAAAGTGAGAGTGTTGGTCAGTGGCTCCCAACCCTAGCATAGCAACTATTTTGCAAAGCCCCAGGATTATCCTAAAGTAAAATTCAAAAGCAAAATCATCTCAATGATATAATCTATCTATACTTATAATTTAAAAAGTAAATGTACTAATCGTGACATGAAGGAGGAATAAAAGTAATTTATAATAAAATAATTTTTAAAATATGTGAGACATGTCTATATTAAAAAAAATGTGATAGGCAACAGTGGAAAGGTTTGCACTACATATTAGGTCACTGTGAATGCAGGAGGGAAAAATGTGAGCTGACACAGGTGTACTGACATCTCAAATAGCACAAAGAAGAGTGCCGTCAGTGACACGCTTTTTTAACACTCTCAGAGCACTGAACACAATCTTTCCTTGATTTACAAGGAAGTTACATTTCTTGAAAATACCGTTTATATTAAAAGCATATTTTAAAGCATAATGTTATTTGATGTCATTAAATGGAGTGAAGCTCGGGCCAGGGTAATTATAAGCAGGTTTCTCACTGACATGCTTGTCCTACAGGACCTTCAGGAGTCATTGTAGAGTGCAAGACAATTCCACCTTGGGAAGGCTTCCCCACACAGTGCAGCACATCTAGCATTCCTGTCCCCTGCTATAATGCCAATACTACCTCATCACCAGAACAGGTAAAAATGGCTCCTCAAATTTCCTACCTCGCCCCTGAGGAAGGCACTAAGCCCCTTGAGAACCAGCAGATTTAATGTTCCTCACTCAACCCTGAGCTGAAGCCGAGGTGGACTCACCTTCTCTGGACCATTGTAATTAGTGTCAGTGCTTAGAGTGTCAATCAACAAACAGCTATTGCACTTGCACTCTTTGCTCTGCATTGAAGCTATAGAAGATGAACATTTGCTAGGCAGGACTTGGATTTCTCTGAAGACTGGGACTCAGGTCCCCTTCTTCTTGCCCTCCATCCTTCCTCCTCCCTTCCTTCATTTCTTTTTTTTTTTAAATTATTTATTTATTTATTTATTGGAGTTAAATTTGCCAACATATAGCATAACACCCAGTGCTCATCCCATCAAGTGCCCCCCTCAGTGCCTTCCTTCATTTCTTAGTTTTACTTTTCCCTTTGGTCTTCTTTCCATCACTTTCTTCTTTTTTTCTTCCTTTCCTCTGCTGAGTGCTTCTGAAACTCCAGTTTAGATTGATTAAATAAGAATGGCCAGGAATTAAGTGAGCATTCAGATTCCTGGCTAGAGCAGGTCTAGAAGGCCTAGTTCTTTCATAGGAAAGCTCTTTTCAGACAGGACATGAAGCTACATAATGAGCACCCGTTGTCCATTTACTTTTAGAGGAGGACTGTTTTAGAGCATTGTTTTTAGAAAATAATTCCAACGAGATATTCCCCCTAAACATGGACAAATTACTCACCTGGAGAAATATCAAACTCAAAGACAGTAGTTCCAGCTCAAGAGCAGTTATGGAAAATGGTTCTCCAGTAACCATATCCAGGCTGGATTTGGAATTAGGTGGGGGCCCCATACTGTAGCAAGCCGGCACAGTGCAGCTCCCTGCCCTCACACATGGGCTGTTGGTGTCAGCTACCCCGTCTCCCACTACAGTTACCTGGCATTTAATGAGCAACAAAGGTCTAGTTACTAAATTGAGTTGTACATGATAGTGATTAATGATAAAGAATAAGAGGCGTCCAACCTCACATGTCTGTAAATGGGAGAGATGTGGACACATTTTTAACCAGGAGAAAGGGAAAAAGAAGCAACTTTGGAGGAAGGCTGCCTGCCTTGGGGCTGCGATTTTGCCAGTGATTCTGGCTCTGAGGGTGGGGCTGAAGAGTGGGGTGGAGAACAGCTTCCAAGAAGCAGACATGTTTGACTCTGGCCAGGCTGGGTTTGAATAGAGTCTTGCCCTTTATTAGAACCTGGGAACTTGAGCAAACTGATTAACATCCTTCATAAACTGGGGGTAGTGACTTCTACCTCTAAGCCTGCTGGGTGAACAGCTGGGATGATAAACACAAGAGGCTTTTAGGTTTCTGGCAAGTTGCAAATACTCTGTGATTTTCAGCTCTGCCTTCCCACCAACTCCACCAACAAAAATCCAAGAAAAAGATCAAGCCAGGAGAGCCTAGAATTGGGTGGATGAGTGACTATTTGCACAGGAGATTGAGGATAAGGGAAAGGTTCTGAGAGTGACCTGGGGTCTGGCAGGGACTCCCAGAATGGGTCTAGAGCAGGGTGTGCCAGAGGCTGGCCCCTGGGTGGAGGAAACACCTTCCTAGTCAAGGCCACCTTAGTAGGTCTCCACTGTGGAAGAGAAGCTTGGGAAGAATGTGAATGATGTTTTGTGAGGCTCCTTAGAGCTCCAGAGCACCCGAGGTCATCACTTTTAATTTACCAACTTTGAACCTGGTCTACTCTAAAGCAGAGAGCCTTTCTGGAGTCCTCTCTGCAGAAGATGGATCCAGAATGCCTTAAGCTCATCCCAGCCACAGCCTCCTAAGAACAAATGGATCCATATAAGCAGCCTACATTGATCAAAACCACAAGCCTGTATTGAGTTTCTTCTAGGTGCTTTATCTTCCCAAGTGCAAAGCTGATCATGCCACTTCCTTGCTTAAAGATTTCCATTGACTCCCCATCACCTACAGGATACTGCCTGAGATTCCTTAGTGTAGGTGACAAATCCCTTCCATCTGATATTCTCTACCTGCCAACCTTCAAATCCTGTCTCCAATTGAGCACATATGGTCCACATGCTGACATACCCTACGGTACCCATTACCCAAGACTTCTCACCATGCCCTGAAATATCACGCTTTCTCATGCCACTACAGCTTTGGATATGCTTTTCCACTGTTTTCATTCCTGTTCCCTCCCTGACTTTTTTTTTTTGGTCACTATGATGTAGATCCATATCACACATCATCACTTGTGTCATGCCTGCCCTTAGAAACCACCAGCAGAGTTCGCCACCACTCCCAACCAGGGATAATTAGTTACTCCTCATTCTTTCTTGTCTCTCCTTCTATAATTATGATTAAATGTAGGCTGAACATCCTCACTCTATGCTCGGAGTCACTAAGTCTCTCTTATTCCCCAGCATCTTGTCTCTCTGTATAATACCAGCTGTGTTCTGGTATTCTTTAGATCATCAACAAGTTTATGATTGAGTGTGATCTGTTACTGACTTAGTTTCTAGTTATTATGTTTTTAATCTCTAGAATTATCTTTTGTTTCTTTTATTAAACTTGATTGTTGATTTCAGTAATTCTTGATTTCTAAGCCATACTGACAAACCTCACATTTATTTCTCTAAATGTGTTGTATTAGTTTGCTAATTAGCTTATCATAATAAAATACCATAGACCGCATGGCTTAAACAACAGAAATTTGTTTTCTCAGAGTTTTAGAAGCTAGAAGTCCAAGATCAAGGTTTCAGCAGGTTTGGTTTCTCCCAAGACCTCTCTTCTTGGCCAGAGGATAGCAGCCTTCTTGCTGAGGGGTCATGTGGACTCTGGTCTGTGCACACACATCCCCAGTCTCTCTTTGTGTGTCCAAAATCCCTCTCCTTATAAGAACATCAGTGGTCCTGGATTAGGACCCACCAGATGACCTCATTTAACCTTAATTATCTCCTTAAGGTCCCCATCTCCAAATATGGTCACATTGAGGACTACGGCTTCAACATATGAATTTGTGGAAGGACACAATTCAACCTACAACACATGTTAAATGGACTTATTTTGTGTTTCTGTTTCTTATAACCATTATCCTTACTGGTCTGATTCTGTGGCTTGAACATTTCTGTTGGCTCTTGCTTATCTTGTACAATGAGTGATTTTCTGTTAGGAACATATATTCTTTGGCACTTATATGAAGGAATTCTTTGAGATCTGTGTTTAATGTATGTTCCTCTACAGAGAATTTACTTCTCCCAAGCATCTGGCGGGGGGGGGGCACTTCTAATTTGCAGCCGCTTAAAATTTAACTTTGCATTTAGACTTTGTGGGGTTTTTCAGGAATGTGTGTGCACAGTGAGGTGTGTTATACAAAGATCATAGGAGTTTCAGCCCTTACCTCACCAAAGGGGAGTTTTTAGTTAGAAATTCTCCGAGAAAACTTTAGTTTTTGTTATACCCAGATACAAGGCCAAGGAAGCTCCCAATCCCTGCCCCTCCCCATTTTTTTCTGCCTAGCTGCTTTGAGTTTATCCTCTTTGATTAATTGACTGTATCATGGCCTCATTTCTTCACCCCTCCTGTATCAGTTTCCTAGGATTGCAGGAGCAAATTACTACAAACTTGGCAGTTGAAAACAACAGAAGAATATTATCTCACAGTTCTGAAGCCAGAAGTCTGCAATCAAGATATTGGCAGAACCATGTTCCCTCCAAAGCCTCCAAGGGAGGATCCACCCCTGCTTTGTCAGTTTCTGGTGGCTCCAGGTGTTCTTTGGTTTGTGGTGACATCGCTTCAGTCTCTGCCTCTGCTTTTACATGGCCCATGGCCTCCTAATCTGTGTGTCTCTGTGTCCTTTCCTTTTCTTATAAGGTTAACAGTCATTGGATTTAACCCTTCTTTCCCCAGATCTAGGATAATTTCTCCTTGGCATCCTTACGAATTATATCTGCAAAGACCCTATTTCCAAATAAGATCATATCTTGAGGTTCTAGTTGACATGAATTTTAGGGGGAAGCTCTTCAACCCCTACACCTCCCAATATACATACCCTATGCCATGCCCTTTGTATTGACCTCCTCCTCTGACTATCATCCTAGCTGTGTGACTTTCTTCAAGCAATGGGATGTTACCCATTGTGCCACCTCTGCTTGTGCCTTGAAGAAGTGCAAGGGCAGTTCTATTTGTTGTTCTTGCCCTCTGGCAAATTGCCTTGAGAGAGCCATGCCCCTGGCCCCAACCATAGGCTAGGAGAAACAAGAAGGAGAACAAACACATTCTAGTTGCCCCATCTAACAAGATCCTAGTGGATAGACAGATGAACTGGATACCTGTGAGTGGGCTTAGCCAAGATCAGTAGAACGGCCTGGCTGCCAGGCTAGATATGTGGGTAAGAAACAATTATTTTTTGTGTGTCACTGAGGAGTTGTAGGTGTCTCTTACTCAGTAGTACTCTGTAATACACAAGTGATGCCCCACCCCCCCAGCAGGTCTCTCTTCTGAGATCCTCTTATCTGACCTCCTACCATACCCAAGTCCTAGGTTTCATCTCCTGTCCTTCAATACTCTAGTATCCCATTAAAGTAGATTCTCTAGGAAAGCAAGGATCTGTAGATCTCTCCAGAGAAGGCCAGCTCCAGGACATGCCCACCTACATAGAGTCACTTTCTTGTCGCCTTCTAATTTACAAGGACTTCCCTTACCTTCCTAATGACCAACAATTTAAAGAAAATATATTTTTAATACAAAATTTGCAGGTACCCATTGGTGGGCGAGAGTTGTTTGGCCTATCTCCTCACCAAACTATGGTTTTCCAAATAGGAGAGAAACTGCAAAGTGCCTTGCTCAAATTGTCTTTCTCCATAAGTGCTCCTCTAAGACAGACCATTAGCGTCTACCTAGATACAGTTCTATGTAGAGTCACAGTTCTTCCCACAACACTTTGGGATCTTACCACTGGAGTAGCTGAGTACCACCCTCTCTGACTTGTGTTAGAAATCTCACCTGCTTTTGTGAACGGACTGGAAGTGTCTTCTCCTGGGGCCCCCTTCACCCATTCACACATTCTGGTCAGCCAGAGACTGACCTAGAGCCTCGGCCCATTGGGGTACAGCCCAATCATAATTGTGATTCTTCAAAGCCAGTGATTCACATCACTGAATCAACCTCAGTGCTTCTCAACTGGAGCCTATTATCATGATCATTACCTGCCACCACCTTTTTCTATTTCATCTAACATGACAAGTGTTTTCTTTCTTGTACAGGTTCAGTATCTTTATAGTATAAGCACAGGTGTATTTTATTTGAATAAATCTTTTGTATGTATCAACTAGCTAGGTTTTGTTCAGTCTGAAATTACAGGAGGTGATAAGCCATGTTTCCAGTTCAAGACCACTTCCTGTACTTTCATGCTCCTACTTGACAACCTTGCTTTCCCCCTGCCCTTGTGGCTGGGCTCCTGGGAAGCAGACATAGTGATAGACCTGAAAGCAGCTCCTAGAATTTACCACTGTTGACTGAGTCTTTGAAGTTTTTCCCAAAATGTTGGGGATCTTCCCATGGATGCCATACAGATGGAGTTTCCTGTTGGAGAATAGGAGGTAAGAGCCGCATTGGAACCACAAGTCAGGAGGCCTCTGGGGCCAGATGCCTTCTGTGTCTTCAATTTAATATAATAAGCACTTATTAAAGGATGAAGTGTGTGAGCATGTACCTGAGAATAGAACTGAAACCCAATATGAATGAACGGAAAGGAAGAAAGAAATTAGAATTTAAGTCAAGGGAGGGTCCCTCAACTCTGATAAATGAATGATCATATTGCTGACTTATTAGAGGTTTCCTAGTTAGCAATAAAAGAGAACAAAGATGAAAGGAGCAGTCTTCTTGGGAAGACAAGGCATTTCAGGTAAAATTCATGTTTCCCAGAATGCACTACCTATTCTTTTCTTGCTTCTTCTGAAAAAGCAGATGTAGCACATTTCCCTACTTCAGAATATGGTGAGCCAGATCTGGTCAGTGGAAGGTGGTTTATTTTTAATATGGCATATTTCACTCCACCCTTATTTAAAAAGAAAATGCATTCAATAGACTGATGTCTATAACCAGAAATTCAAATTACTAGTTTACAGAAGCTTGAATTATCTAAAGTCTCTGAAGACCCAAATTACAGTCAGATTGAAATTTACAATCAGAAATGCAAGTATTCCAGAAACTGCCTGTATAAGTAGACCCATACATTGGGCCAAGTTACAATTAAAAAGTTTTCTTGAGAGCTTGGAATCAGAACAAAGGAAGTCAGAGGGACAACACATTTAACAGCATCAAACAAACACAACCTGATCCACTATCTTGCAATGGGGTTAATCTGGCACACAGGTCAGGAATACAGAAAGTATACTGCCTTCAGCTCCTGTCATCTATTTCCACATTTAAGACAGTCTGCCACTATAATGGGATACTTTTTTGGGTGAGAATCTTCTGTTCCATTAGTACCACTGGTTGATTTGGGGAATCCGTTTTCTTATTTTTTCCTAGCTGACCAATTCTCTTCAGATCAACAAACTCTTTCTTTAGATTTGTTAATGCTTCTAGTAGAGTTACAGCCGTCATTAGAAAATTCTCTCTTAAGCCTAACACTATCTCTTTTTAACTTTTTCCCACTAGTGGCCCAGAATTTAGCTCTGTATGGAAACAGAAAAATGATGCCCTGTTCCATGACAGCTCCTAAATAACTCAAGGCTTGCTATCTTCAAGGTTGCCACATACACTGGTGTAAGTTGTACCCTAAACAAGGGAATATATATGGGGAAGAGTGGGTGAAAAACCTGGTATGGCACTGCCCTTGTCTCGAAATGGTGTTGTTCTCTTCTTTGCCAAAAGCTTTATACAGACAAGCAATGGGCATGGCAGTTATAGTGCTCCACATTCAACATTTTGGGCCCAACAACTATTTCTTAAAGCTATGGCATTCTGAACTCTCTCTGTAATATTCTCTAAAGATGAATTACGATTTATCAATATCCTATATAAATGTAGAATCCAGAATTGGCTAAAATCTACCAAAAGCAATGAGATGGCTACATTCCCTTGATCTATAAATTACAATTCACATGCCTAAAAGTTACACTGACTTGTTGTTGTTGTTGGTGGTGGTGGTCTTATACCTCTCCTTCCTGAGTAATTCAGAATAAAATAGAAGTTTTGAGTAGGAATCCTAAAGATCACTTTGTCCAATTTTATCATTTTAGTTAACACAAGAGGGTAAGCAACTCTCTTAAGAGTTGCCTGCATTACAGAAGGGTCTTGTCCCTTAACTTTCAGTCAGGAGAACTAAACCATATCACACACTCTCTCTCTCTCTCTCTCTCTCTCTTTTTTTTTTAAAGATTTTTTTATTTATTCATTTGAGAAAGAGAAAGAGTTCAAGCAAAGGGGAGGGTAAAAGAGAGAGGGAGAACCAGACTAGCCACTGAGCAAGGAGCCTGACTCAGGCTGATCCTAAGACTTCTTGGATCACAGTCTGAGCCCAAGGTAGATACTAAACCAACTGAGCCATCCAGGTGCCCCATACTGTCTCTCTTTTAATTTCAAAGTGACAGTGTGAATTTTTTAGACGAGGTTATCAATGGGAATGTCCCTTTCACTTCTGAAGAAACCTGGTAAATGATGACTGTTTGAACCATCATGGGCATTCTGCAGGGTTTTGAGGGGTCCAGCTTTCTTCTGTTGGCCCCAACCCTGCTGTCCTCCAAGCATCTGTGGTCCTCGGTCAATTTTTCTTACCTAGCCCTTGTGCAGCACTCCGTGTATGACAGCAGTCAATAACCTCCTTATTAATTAAATGACACTTTTAAAAGAGCTCCTCCAGGGGCTCTGAGAAAGCCAGCTTTGGCTAGCTATAAAGTTTTCAGTAATCATTTAAGAAAAAAAATGTGATTCATCATCTTTATGGCAGATCACGGCCGCCACATTCTCCCCAGGAGTTCCATCCATCAAGTTCCTCAATGCAAGGACGGCTAACAAGGTCCCTGTCACTTTGGGTGAAATATACAGGTATCACCAGAGGCTCCTGAACCCACCATGAGCAGAGAGAGGTATAGCTATTTCCCCATCCCAGCATGCTCCATCCAGGAAACCAGCAAGATGGCTTTGCCTTGTTTTACATCTCCATCTGCAGAGTAGAGGTGGGAAAGAAGAAATCTTTTGGTTTCTTCCTTTCATGAGAATGGTTTCCTATGGGTAAGATGTCTGAAGTGATGAGCCCAAACTTTGATGTCTGAGATATTCACCATAAAATTGTTTGCAACAGTTACAGGCTTTTGTAGGACTTCTGCTTGTTTTCTTCACATTCCACACTGAAGACAGCAACTACTATGTGTACAGTATTTTGCAAAGTGACTCTGGTTATGTTATCTCACATGGTCCTCACTTTGGCCTTGTAAGATAGGCTGGGCAAGGGTTATTATCATTCTTATTTTGTAGAGGGGGAAACTGAGGCACATCCATGGTCACTTGGATTACAGTGGCACTGTAAGATTAGAGCTAGGATCTAGCTTTCAATTCCATACATTTTAAATGATCATATCACTATGCCTTCCATCCTTACTAACCCTGTTTCTTTTCTGCGTATAGGACAATTGTATTTTTAATTAAGTTGTTATGTAGCCCTTTCTGTTTGCATGCATCAGGAATATCCTCCCTCGAATAAAATACTCAGAAATAAGGTGGGATGCTATGTTTGGACTTTCCAGTCAATTCAGGTGAGCCACCAGTAGACTCCATATTGTTCTTATCAAGAAATTTCAGACTGTGGGGGTCAGCTGTCCACTGTCCTGAGTAGCTAGGCTACTGTGAATAGATCTAAACCTTTCTCTGACCACTGAGGCTTGGGCAAGGGTGACTCACAGCTAGCCTTGCAGCCTGTTTCTCCAGCCATTGAAAAAGACTGGAGTAAATCTGAACTGAGTTCAGCACACACCTAGAAGTTCTGTGTATATGCAGTAAGTCAGTAAGAACATATCCAGACTCAGTTTACATTCATTGTGTGTGCCACATTAAGTGCTTTCACCTGGGTTATTTCATTTAATTCCAGTTCTCTGCAGTGGATATTATTGCCTGTATCTTTCAGAAAAAGAACTAAAGTTCAGAGAGGCTAAGTGAAGTGACACTCAGTGATATGCTTCCTTTCACTCCTCTCATATAGGTGATAGAAAGCTGTTTCTGTAGATCTCATGTCATTATGATCACTCCATTTCTTCCTTCATGTTTGCTTAATTCACTGGCCATGACCCTATGAGCTATAGACTAGTTCCTCTCTCATTACCATTGATTCTAGACATGGCCAATAAGGCATGGACCAGCAAGACACTGCAAATCTCACCCAGAGCTGGAAGCCTGCTGTCCTGCCCTGAGTAAGGAAGCGTTCTTCTTTCTTTCCCTTCTGTGAATTAGGCTGCAGATCCCTGGAAATGGGAGGCTTCTAACTGAGGATCAGTGGTTGTCTGCTCTTCTGCTATCGTTTCCTGACATGCTGAACCAACTGGTTTACCTGCCAACTGATTTACCTGCCACTCTAGGCTGAAACCCCATATCAGAATTCCCTGCAATGGAAATGATCCATGAAGGCAGAAGAGGAGATATGTTAAGTCATAAGAACAGGTGTTTGTTCAGAATGATGGTGAGTGAGTCTGATACTTTCTTTTGCACAACCTCAGAGGGCAGAGTAGGGGTGGATAGCAGGGATATGGATGAGAGAAAAGAGGGGGGGAGGAAATCAGAGGAAAGGAAAAGAGCAATAGGACTCAAGTGAATTAAGGAAAAGTGAAGGAGAGGGAAGAGAAAATGTGTGAGGGACATACTTTTTTTTTTTCCCCCAGCTGCTGCCTTCTGGGCTTTCCCTATGCCTCAGCACACCCACCTCCCATTCCTGGAAATGGTCCACTGGTGTCACTCCTAGAAAACTCACAGAGCCACACCAATGTCCATTCTCTCACTCTATTGAGCAATCTTGAAGAATTTTAAAAATCCTTTTATTCTCAGTTCAGCTGGATGGGTGAGATCTCAAGAAAACATTAGGTAGGTAGATAGATAATGATAGATAGATAAATAAATAGATAGATAGATAAATAGATGATAGAGATTCAATGCCTACAGATACATGAAATGAATGAATTTATGAAATGCTGTTTCCTCATTCTTATTAAACCAAAGACACAGCAAGGAATATGGCACTCTCTCTTTCCAGATCTTTCCTATTTCTTCATCCTACTTTTCCTTTACCCATTCTCCCTTCGTAAGGGAGAGTAACTAACATTTCTGAATGCTCATTATTTGAAGCCATTGTATTTGCATTTATATTAATCAGAAGCCTTCTAGTTGTAAGTAACATACTTAATAACACAATGTAGCTTAGACACAGGAAAGGAAAATCATTGGTTCTTCAACTAAACTTTGAAAAGGCAAGAGGAATTGCACCCTCTAAGGCTGATGGACCCAGGGATGAAGCAGCAGCAGGCCTGGCCCTCTGGCTCTGTATCTGTCCTCTCACTTCAGTCCAGGTTGGGGGTCATTACCCCAGAATCCTTTGCAAGGAAGGGCAGTGCCACCTGCAGTACTGAAGGCCTGATTTTAGAGCTGCCATCAAAGGGCAAAAAGGGCAGGGTATAAACCCTAACTTCAGAAGAAAAATGCTCAGGGAAGGACTCTAGATGGCATCACATGGGTCATATACTTCATCCTGGACCAATCACATGGCCAAAAATATGCAACGAGTGATTTGCAAAGCTTGGGTGGTCAGCAACCAAGGGGTGGAGCACTAGGATTGGCAGCTTTAAGGGATATAATAATAAGAATTGGGAATGACTTGTATCTAAGGGGAATTGGGGTTAATATTGCAGGAAAAAAAATGGAGGACATGAGTTACACACAAAAAACAACAGATGGCAAGTTACATTCTTCATTACATGTAATCCTCAGGTCAACACCAGTGTTTGGTACGCGTGGTGAGGCAGGCTGTGTGGGTTTTTTAACGCAGATCCCCAGTAGCTGTTGGTGGGGCTAGGGTCATAGTAGGTACTCAAATCCTTGTTAAGTGTAAATGAGATACATGCTATAATTAAGCCCATTCTATAAGGCTTGGTAGGGTGAAATAGTCAATGCAACAAAAGGGTTATACCTAAGGGCTGTTGCCTCCTTCTTCATTTTACTAGGGATTACACTCTACCACCCAGCTGCAATGAGGTCTGACTATAACATATTTCCATTTTCCTATCAGAGCATGACCATATAAGGGCCTGGTCCATGGGGCCCTTCCTTCTCTCTGAATAGGGAAGGAAGAAAGATACTGCAGCTGGGGTCAGCTCAGGTGTGAGGCAGGCCTGACAGGAGATGAAGATGAACACTTATGGAATCCTGCTCTGGTTTGAAGGCTGACCTCCCTGAGCAGGATCCAGCAGGTGAAGGCAGTATCCAATGCTTCTGTTGGATCCAGAAGTAGCTCAGGTGATCATCAGTATCCACGTGAGGCCTGGAGAAAGAGGAGTCAGTTGGTTGCACTGGAAATAAAACTGATAGATGCATGTATTTGGACAAGAGCAAGATTCCAACCACATGGATGGGACCTCGGCACAGTGACCAGGCTCCAAACAAGCCAGCTGGGGTCTAGGAAGGACTGGCCAGGACAAACAAGGAGCTGCCATGCTGGGTAAGAAAGTTGAAGCAGAGGCTGGATATAGGGGAAGTCTGTGAATTGGCTGTCAGTGAGTACCCAGAGCTCACCCTAATATTCCCAGAGTACAAAAGCAAGACCTCATCTCTCTCTCTCTCTCTCTCTCTCTCTCTCTCTCTCTCACACACACACACACACACACACACACACAGAAACTCCTGCTAGGAAGGCTGGGAAAGGAAGAGGTTGGCAGGAGAAGGCAATAGAGAATGAATCAAATTGGAGTCCATAGGAGCAAGGAGAAACTTCCCTTTCATATAGTGAGGCAGTTCTAGAAACTTCTGCATCACCCTCTCTTCCCCTAGCCAGGCCACTTAAGAACTCTCCCATCATGTCTTCTTCTCCTCTTGCTCAACTCTGATATCTGGGATGATGCATGCCTACTTCCTTTCATTTTCCAAAGTCATATATTGCAATTGACCTGGAGCTGCACGTTAACATCCCTTTCTCTCAATACCCATCCAGGACCTAGCATCAGGCTGTGCAAATCAAATCCCTGAGTCCTTGATGCCACACCTCCTGTCAGGTCATAGACTACCTGGTGTTCGGCAGTCCACTGTAGCCCACACTGCAGTGAGGATACTCCCCATGACTCTGTAACTCTGTTGGAAGGGGCCTGGGGACATGGAACTGTAGAGTCTCTGAGGCCAGCTTTGAAAAATAAAATAAAAGAAGAAGCTAATACCCCATTTGTGTTTCACTTCCATTTCTCCATTAAACCAATGAGGGAAACCAGTGTCCTGTATCAATTCATAATTTAAAACCAGATTCAGCAGCCAAGAGTGGATAAGTGACATAATTTGCTGCCCTGGAGGAGGTTTCGAGGCTGCTTCTTCCCAGGAGAGCTGTCCCCCCTGCTCTCCAGGGCAGGTGGCTCTGGCCCCAGCATCCCCAGGGCCCAGCCCCTGGCTCACTAGAGCAGCCTGGCCCTGCAGCTATACCCCCCTGATAAGCCAGAAAAGCTCCACTGAGTGGGAGCAGGCTATTAGCTACTCTGAAGATCACTCCCTTGATCAAATAAACTAACTGCACTGTTTACTGTGTAAACGTGGACTGAAGCAGCAGCGCAGAGGGGGGTTCATAACAAGGGCTGTTAATATTTATGGCTGACATCAGCAGGCTTCTGGCACCACCATAATGAGCCCATCCCAGCCTGAGTCGCTTCAACCTTCCAGCAGAGGCAAAGAAGAAAAAAGCAGAAAGCAGATGGGAGGAAGGATGAGGCATGCATGCCTGCATGTAGAGCAGTACCCAAAACTTTCCTGATGTGAATTGCAGGGCCAGTGCCAGAGGTAGAAATGTCTACAGAGCACCTGCTATATATGGAACATTGAGCTGAGGGTTGCAATATGGAGGTTAAAAGGAAAACCAAGGAACCAGGGGAATGAGTGCTACTATAGGAACACTCAAGTCCAGACCAGGCCAGCCCCTATTCTCTAGGTCAGGGAAGCCTTCCAGAGCTGACAAATATGGTTTCCAGCTGAATAACTTCAATGTGGGGGAAAACTGTGGTGATCCTTCTTTAGAAGGAAGTGGGTACTCATAACCCCAGGGACTCAATATCTCTCCTGGATGGCTGTCTCATTCTTCCATGAAGGAGCCTCTCTGAGCTCTTTTCCTGAGTCTTGTAGACTGGGGGCTCCATACTGAGGCCCTCAAAGAAGGTTGTGGTGGGCTAGTAGAGAGGAGGCAGCATGGGGCAGCAAGAAAACCTTGAGAGCCCAGTGGTTCTCCAAGCTCCTTAGGAGACCCCCATGGGGCCATGGGGCCATGGTCCTCACTGTGAGTGATGTGGCTGACCGACATCCCACTAGGAGTAGCTGCTCTCCTCAGGTGGGAAAGGACTGCTCAGCACTGAACCTACATGCCTTGACCAGGCCCAGGACACTTCTAGCAACCTAAGTGATCCAAAAGGAATGATCCACCCTGGCTCTAGGCCTTCTCTGCCAGTCCTATTGACTATGTGATGTTGGGCAGAAAATCTCATTTCTCTGGGTCCATTTCCATGTTTGCACAAGGAAGAATTTGGACTAGGCAGGAAGCACTAAATTAATCTAGCCTGGACTGGTTGAAGAGGCCAGATAGACACAGGATATGCATTTACATAGAAAAAAGTGGCAAAAGGTTGTGCCAGCCAATACCCAAGGCTGGGCCTCTGGGGCTCCAAGAACCTCAAGAAGGTACATGACTGTATATGTAGATGTGTGCATTTCTTGAGAGGAGAGGGTCAATAGCTTTAATTGGATTCTTAAAGAGTTCAAAATGGTTGAGAACCACCATATTCAGATCTGATAAAGGCTCTTTAACATTCTAAGATCTTCAACTTCTGAAACTTCCATGCCTCCATGAGACTTTCTCCCTCAAGATAAGTTCTAAATGGGGCTTCCCCAATGTCTTACAAGTGCACAGCAGGGCAGTGTTCTGGGGTAGCAAGAAGGGAAATTGTACCCAGCACAGAGTTAAGGGCATATTCTCTTATTACAGGGATATCTGTGAGTCTCAGTTTTCTCATCTATAAAATTGGCATAATAATCAAGTGTAATTGCAATTCTGGAAACACAGGCAAATGTATAACAAATCATTTATGGAAAGCACATAATAGTCCATGATAAAATAGCATTAACCATGTGTTTAGATTTAACAATCACTCTGCAGTAGCATCTGCATGAGAGAATCATTTTTAGGATTGTATGTAATGATGAATATAAATTGTCTGGCATGGTGTAAGTGCCAATAAATGTTAACCAACAATGATAATTATAATTTTTATCTCTGTGCCATGGTCTGTATCCTGGGCTAAGGTTTGCCTCTTGTCCCCAAGTGATGCCTTGAGGCATGCCCCCAAGTTCTCTCTAGATACAGTGTGTCAGGAGGAGTCTTCTTATTTAAGACCTCAATGGGAACAGATAGACCAGAAGATGGACCAAGAGTCCAGGCATTTGGCCAAGTAGCCAGAGGCCTAGAAGACCCTGTAGGGACAGTGGACAAGTAGTTTAGAGGGCAGCAAGTTAAACAGGGGCCAGGGTTCTGTAGTAGTTGAGAGTAGTATGGGGGATGTACCCCATGATTAGTGTCCAAGTATTGATTGTGGCTAAAGGGAGATGTGCCAAAGACCAGCAGGTGATTTCTGTTTCTGATTACCACAGGTTTCAAGGCACTGTGATTTCTTCTCAGCAGGGAGAGAGCTGCAGAAATAAATGCAATGCAAGTGTGTGTGTGAGTGGCTGAGCATTCTCCAAGAGCATGGAAGACCCAATTCTCCCTGCAAAGCTGGATCTGCAAATGTGTCTCCCTACCCATTCTTTAATTAAAAGGGATCTCCATCCTTGTGGGGGTAGGGTATAGTACTGGTGGGGCAGACATGCTTAGAGAAGCTAGAAGGGCTCTCCTGGGTTCTCTGAATAAGAGTCAAATCCCCAGAGGGTAGGGATGAAGCAACTTTGGAATGGGGGCGGGGGGGGGGGCGCGTTGCTTGATGGATGGAGGCAACAACAAAAAAATCTATTAGCAGTGCTTTGCGCTCCTTAGAGAACAGTTCTTGAGGAAGCCAAGTAAACAATTTCCTGATTCTGGAGATTTGTTAATTAAGCACTTTGAGCAGGCTCTAGGGGGAGGGGGGCAGACAACTGTAGAATCTGACTTCTGAATCTTCCAGCTTTAGGAGAGAGAGAGCAGTGGATTTCACAACCAGTGGCCTGAATTGTCTCCCAGACTGTCTGAGGGGTGGGCCAGTCTGCTGTCACTACAGGAGACCATGCCCATTGAGGGGCCATATATGAGGAGGGGGCTGAACTGGGCATGCAGAGATACACACTTTGTTCTGTCCATCCTGATGCCAATGAGCTGTGCAGTGCACAGAGCCAGAAATATCTGACCTGTTCAGGGGAAAGTCCACTCAGTACCAACCAGTGGAAATCCTGGCAAGAGATTGTGCCCATTATGGCCTGGAATTTTTGTGGGGTGGGGGGGTGGCATCACAACTCTGATTTAAGCACAGGATGCCCCCTGGGCTTTTCTTTTGGAGTGCATATACTCCTGGGAAAAGTAATGTATTAAATCACTATGTATTCTATAAAGGAAATTGCTAAAAGAAGATACCTCTTTGATTGGAGAAATGGGACATAAGGAGAGTGAGTAAGCAAGGGAGGGGGGAAGTCAAAGACCAGGGAGAGGGGAACTGCAGGCCACTTTTCTACCCAGTCTGAGGGAATTGGGAAGATGGGGGAGGAGTGTGCCAAATCTGTCCCCAGGCTCACTGTCATTCTACCCAAAGGTCTGAATTCTACCCAAAGGCTCCCAGAAGGAGCCCAAGTAAAAGAGAAGAAAGACAAGAGGGAACAGGAGACATGGAAGAGAATTTCCTTGAGCTAATATCAGGAATTTGCTTTCCCTAAGGGGTTTTTGAGGTCAGTCTCATCTGGGCCACTGTCCTGATTCTCGGGAGTGAACCCAGAAGAACCATAACTTCTCTCCCACCTCTCACCCTCCCCAGGTGACAGTTCCGTTCCCGCAAAGTGCTATAAGAATCAATGTTTAGTAAATGGAATCATCTCCCGGAGGAGCCATGTAGGGGACGGACTCCCAGAAAGAGCCTTTGCAGGAAGGGGAGAATCTTTTAGGTGAACAGAGTGATCCAGCATGGGTCCTACCCCATTACCAAAGTCTTCCTCTGGCAGTCCTTTCCTAGACGGAAAGCCCAGATTCATTCCTAGACAATAATCGTAATTTACTCTGTCTCCAGACTTCTGGAAAAATGTCTCTTGTCAAGCTAGAAACCCAGGATCTCCATCTCAGACCAAGAGCACTGCCCAGTGCCCAGCACCCAACACCACATTCCATAGTTTCATAGTTGTACAAAGCAGGGAAGGTTGGAGGACAAAGAGAAGAAACTCTGTTGTTCCCACATGGAAAACACAGGCATGCAGTTGAGGATATGGTAAGCAGGCAGATTCCAGAGAAAACATTTCCACTGGGAGATGGGCTTCACCACTGTCCAGTTATGTCACACTGAGTCTCTGGGCACAGAAGAGAGTGGTCTATTAGAAAGAAGGAACAGCAGCTGGGAAGCCCTTGGTGAGATCTAGGTGGGCTGCAGGCAGTGTCCACAAGGCAGGTCTCCCCACACTTTCTGGGCAGCGTCCCTTAGTGAGTGCCATGACAGAGCTACCTGGGAGAAGGCAGGCACAGAATATAGACAAAGGAAAAAGGAAGCATAGAGCTGGGTTATTCTGCTACTTCCACTTTTGCTCCTTTTATATAGCTCTCATCTAAGCTGTTCTTCTAGGTGTTTCTGGCTGGGAAGGAGACCTGACTCTGTTTCCCACTTTTTCTCCCTGCATTTAATTATCCCAGCCTTGAGCCCATCCTTGCCTCTGCCATCTCATGTCTTCCTCAGGATGAATGAGTGAGATCAAGGTGTTTATGTCTTTCAGAAGAAAACGAAATAAAGAGCCAGGGAAATTAGGTAACTGGTAAAGACCACACCACCCAGAAAGCCCAGGCTCAGGATGTGAACACATGTACCTGGACTAAAAGACCAACCAATGGTTCTTCTGTTGTACACACTTCACCTATAGTACATTTTGGGGGGTCTTGCTATGGGCTCTCAGCTCAATTTGTCCTTCCATAACATGGAAGGACACTCCCTTTGTTATGATAATATATTGCTCATAGGTTGGACTAGCCCTGAGAGGAACTAGTCAAGGTGATCATGAGGTGGATTGTCACAGCTCCCAAAGTAAGAAGTAAAGAAGTCTGGATCTACAAGCTCCACTTATTAATAACTGCCTGTGGTAGACCTCTACTTCTGGTAGCCAGAAGTCCTCTTGCTTGCCTGAACTCATCAGTTTCTAAGTTCCAGGAGACTGCATAAACCAAGAGAAGAGGAACTATCTGTATGCATACATTTCCAGGGGCTGCAGGATCAATAACCATGGACTCCTCTAAACCTCAAAGATATGAACTCTCCTGGTTGTTTGAGGTGTTGTGGTAATCAGGGTGGGCAGAAAGGCCATCTCTCTAAAACTATAAAGCGAATCTGAGATTGAAAGGCCAATATTGTTAAGATACCAGCTCTTTCAAATTGATCTATAGATTCAACACAATCACACTTAAAATCCAAGCAAGTTTAAAAAAAAAAAAAAAACAGAATTTGACTAGCTAATTTTAGAATTCATGTAGAAATTCAAAGGACTAAACACAGTCAAAACAATTTTAAAAAGGAATTGAATTGGAAGACTCACACTCCATGATTTCAAGACTTACTACACAGCTACTCTTACTCAAGACTGCAGAGTAGTGAGCAAGTATCCTTTTATTGAGGTATATATAAAAAATATATAGAAAAATAGAATAAAGAGTCAAGAAATAGACTGATACACATATTTCTGATTTATTTTCAACAGAGGTGGCATGGAAATTTGATGAATGAAAGAAAATCTTTTTAGCAAACTGTGTTAGAGCACTAAAACCATAGAAAAGGGGGAAAAATAAAACTTGATCCTTAACCATACCATACAGAAAAACTAAATTGACACAGATCATAAACCTAAATATAAAAGCTAAAACAATAGAATTTTTTAGAAAAAAAGTACATAAGAGGAGGGCTTCACAACCTTGTATTAGGCAAATACTTCTTAGGACACACAAAGCATAAAACATTGAAGAAAAAATATGAAAACTTGGGCTTGTTAAAATTTAAAACTTTGCACTTTGAAAAATACTATTAAAAAAAGACAAGCCGTAGACCAACCAGAATAAAAATATTCACAATACATATATCTGACAAAGAACTCTATCCAAAATATATAAACTTAATAATATAACAATACATAAATAATATATAAACTTAATAATAAGACAGCTCAATAAAAATGTCAAAAGATTTCACAGGCACCTCATTAAACAGGATATGTCCAATAAGCACGTGAAAAATAAATGTTTACCATCATTAGTTCATCAGAAAAATGTAAATTAAAACTACAATGAGACATTATTACATATTCATCATAATGGCTACAATTAAAAAGACTGATAATACTAAGTGTTGATGAGGATCTAGATAAACAATCTTGTATAATGCTGATAGAACCATAAAATAATATGACTACTTTGGAACAGTTTGACAGTTTTTCTTATAAAGCTAAACATACACTAACCAGTAGAGAACCAATTCTACACTTGAGTATTTACCCAAGTAAAATGAAAATGTATTTACACTAGGACTAGTACATGGATTTTTTTTTATTGTGGCTTTATTCATGATAGCTCCAAACAGAAATAACACAAGTGTCCATAGGTGAAGAATAAAGCAATTGTGGTATATCTGTGTGCTATCCTAGTGCTCAGAAGTGAGGTGAAAATCTATATGACAATATGGATGGATCTCACCACATTCTGCTGTAGTAGATGAGCAAGACATAAAATATAATGATAAAATTCCATTTATATCAAATTCTAGAAAAGACTGGTCAATAGAGACAGAAAGCAGATCAGGGTTGCCTAGGGTGTGGTAGGGATTGAATGCAAAGAGGCACAGAGGAGCCTTCTGAGGTGATAGAAATATCCTACATACTGATTGTGGTGTCAGATATACAGATACGCACATTTGTGTGTGTATGTGTATGTTTATGAAAATATGGATTTGTATTTTATATTCATCAAACTGAACATTTTAAGTTGGTGCATTTTAAGGAAGCCTGAGTGGCTCAGTCAGTTGAGTCTCGAACTCTTGGTTTCCACTCAAGTCATGATCTTGGGGTCATCAGCTTGGAGCTCCATAGGGCTCCATGCTCTGCAGGGAGTCTGTTGGAGATTCTCACCCTCTGCCTCCCTCTCTCTAAAAAAATAAATAAAATTAAAACCTAAAAAAAAAGTGCACTTTATAATGCTTTACCTCAGTAAAGTTGCCATAAAAAGAAATCTTCTCTCATCCTGCTTGCTAATAACCCTAATGGGCCTGTTGAACCTAGAATATTGTCCAAACTGCATGATATGGTCCAATCTCTTACCATCATCCACAAAGTTCACTGTCCTCTAGCACTGGCCTGTTCACATTTCCCCCCTTCGGCCCTCCCTTGGGTCCTTTTACCAACTTACTAACTCCTTTTGCCTGGAATAATCTCTGCTCAGTTCTATATTCCCTGTTTTTTGGCCCCACACTCAACAGTTTTCTTATAGGAAACTTCTAGCTTTTACTTCCTCTGAGTGGCCCTTCTTCACTCCCCAATTTAAATGCGGTCCTGTCAGTATCTTCACTATGACACTCTTTTCCCACATATTCCTTATCACAGTTTATACATGTGAATTAATGTGGTGTCTACTTCTTAAAGGTATCTCCTACTCTAGATGGAAAGATCAAAATAAAACCTAGTCTTCTGTGCACTACTGAATCCCTAGCATCTGGCAAAGTCCCTGGTGCAAAGCAAATGTTTAATAAATATTTGATGGATAAACAAATGGATGATGAAGTCACTGAATCAGTACATTTTCCTTGGAGAGGAAGTCATTTGGGATGAAGGAAGCACTATAGTGAGGGCAGTATGCTGTAGAATAAAGGACCAGTCTTGAGGCTCAAATCCTGGCTCTCTCACAGATCATAGATCAGGTCTCATTTAGTAGGCTTGGGTCAAGGCCAGAGAATCCCAACATTTAATCAGGGTTTCTGATGCTTGAGATGTATGGACTAAGTAGGTGAGCACATATGCACATATGCCTATAAACACAGCAAATTCATGGGTTAGAGATTTTTAAGCCATGTTTGTTTCTGAATATGGGATCTTATTTTACTCATCTACCTGCATTGTTTTCCCACTTAACAATCTCTTATAGAAATCCCTCCAAATCTCTTGGTATAAAAAATATTACTTATTTTTCTTTGTTAATAGATACATAATAAGATATGGAGTGTGTGGTGTAGTCCTTTTAATTTCCTTCTCTTTCAGGCTCATGGTAGTTAGTGCATTGCCTGGCTCTCCTCGGAGCATTTAATCCTATGGTGCAAAACCCTCCAGAACATCTGGTACAGCAGCTGATGCTGGTCACTTCACCAGCCTGGGTCTCAGAACAACCACGAGGAAGGGTCCCTTGTAAGCACTGTGATCGTGGAATTGTTTATTCCATATCGACATCCAGTCTAGCTTAACAAAATGTGTTGTCCTACCAGAATTTATTAACCATTCTCTATTGATAGATAGATGTTCACGTTTTCCATAGTGTTTTTGCCACTAATAACAATACATCATTTTCCATGTATTCTTAAATGCTGATATGGGAATGCACAAATAGAGAACAATATGGAAGGATACATAAGAGATTAAAATGGGTTACATGGTTTTGTGGAGGAGGGTCTGTGCTAAGGATTAAAAAAATCATAATTCATGCCAAAAGCTATGTACAATACAATCACATTTATGCAATTCTGTGAACATATAAATCTATATTTCTATCTAGTTCTAATATATACATCTACATGTATATTTGACACGTTTAAAACTTAAATTACTTAGTAATTTTTAAAAAGAAAGCCACCAGATCATCTAAAACCCTAATGAAAATGCAAATGTTATTTGGGATGATCAAATACTAAAGGATTATGAAGCAGTTATTTATTCTTCTGCTTAGGTTACATTAAGAGATTAGTAACTATATGCAGACTGAAGGAATGAAGCCACAGCACTCAGGGCAGCCTGGTTTTGTTTGCTGGAGGAGGGCAGAGAGAGAAAAGTCCCAATTCCTGTGCTGATAGGTCAAAAGGGAGGCTTTGGTGAAACAAGGAGCAGCAGGAGAACATTAGGAAGGCAGGTGACGACTTCAGATTCAAAGGAAAGGGAAGTGCAAGCAAAGCTAGTAGGGGAGAACTAGTAGGTAAAGTATACTTGTGAGATCATCTGCTCTGGTTTAATTTTATAAGAAGAAATTATTTTCTTTTCCAGGGATCTCCAGTGACTAGCACAATGCCTGTCCTGTCAGAGCAAGAATCCCAAAAGCACTTAATGATTAGGAGAGGGAGAGAAAGAACAAGGAAATGACTTTGTTACATAGTTTATCAATTGCAGAGTCAGGGGTAAATTCCAGGTGCAGGCTCATTTTGGCCCTAGTTGTTTTCTAAGAGCACTTCAGGGAAATAGGCAGAGAGACAAGATAGAAGGGAAGGGAGGGAAGAAGGAAGAAAGGAGAGAAATGGATCCTCCTCTCCCTGTCCCTCCCTTCCTCTCACTCTCCCTTCCTTCCTCTCTAACTCTCCTTTCCGCCCTTTCCCACTTCCCCCCTTCCCCCCTTCCTCCCTTTTCCCCTTCCTCCCTTCCTCCCATCCCCCTTCCCTATACCTATGTCCCCCTCTCAGGAGTGGAGTTGTATTTGGTATGGGGAAAAAATACCAGCTGCCCCTTCTCCAGTGTTCCAAGTTATATAACAGAAAGGACTTCCTGTCTCTGAATGAACTCCACACAAGGTCCCCCAACAGCAGGATTGAGTACTAGTGTCTGTCAATCATACTTGCCCACTGGTTACCTCTGTCCTAGCAGTCACCCCCACCAGGTCCTGTAGACTGATTATGTGAGGCACACAGTGTGGGATCAGGCAAAGTCACCCAGTCCTCTCTCTGCAGGTCAGCTCTCTGAAGAAGCCTGGACTATAATTCCAACAAAACCAATGATAGGTATGTTAATGAAAGAGTAATTTTATTATCTATAGTATCCACTCTTCCTTTTCACATGTATTTTCCCCCAAAAGAGATCCTCAGTCTTAGGTGCCCAGAGCTATCTTCTTCTCCACACCTGACCATATCCTGAAAATAATACCTCTTGGACTATCTATGCTTATTCCTTATGAAATATATTTTTAAAAAAATGACTAGGAATTCAAAAGGGGCTTTAATAGAGGATCTGATAAACTCATCTATACCAAGGTGTTAGGGTCCGATAACCCCTTAATGTGTTATCTTTCCAAGCAGACTTGCATTATTATACAGCACAGAGAAAGTCAGTTGTTATGCATCAGCTGATAAGGCAGTGGACTCTGGCTCAATTTTCTGAACATGAATATATTTGATGTAAGTGAATCATAGAAACCAGGTGGTTAAGTATTAGATGATTTGGGATGTGGGAAGTATGGAGTAGATACAGGCTATTAAGAATTGAGCTTGGATTCTGTATCAAATGGGATGATTTTAACTAAAAATAACAAATTACACAACTAAATGTGACTGAAAGATTGAGGAAATTGTATTATATTACATAACAAGAATTCCACAGTTTGGCTAATTCAGCAGCTTGAAATGTCTCCTGTTTTTGCTGTACTCCATATAATTGCAATATGGCTGTAGCTATTCTATGTAATGTGCAAATATGACAGTCATTAAAGAAATTAGAAGAAGGACCTCCTCTCATTGTTCATGCATCTTTTTTCTTCAGTAGGGATAAAAACCTTTATAGAAGCCATTTGTATTAATCAACATGGGCCTACTGCCATAACATACACCAACAAAATTCTGAGGACCAAATACAATAAAGGTTTATTCTTGCTAATGTCACAGTTCATTTCAAGTTGACTAGGGTGAAGATGATCTGCTCCATGCAGACACTCAGGGACCCAGGATTCTTTTTTCTAGTGGCTCCAGCATCCTCTAGTATCTCAGAATAATCTTATGGATCCTCTGCATTTGATCTGTGGGTGAAAGGAGAGATAATATGAAGAAAGGATAGGAAGGACCTACCTCACTTCTGTTCACATTTCATTAGTGGAAACTAGCTATGTGACCTCACAGATGCAAAGGGAGGGGGAATTTAGTCTAATTCTGTGTCCCAGAAAAGAGGAGTATGTGGATATTGGTGAGCATCATCACTGTCTGTCATACACCCCATCAGATATCCTTTCAGTTCCCATTGGCCAGGAGTGGGTCACATATTCATGACTAAACAGTCATAGTCAAGAAGAATGAGAATTATAAGATTGGCTTAAGTGATATACAGACTTTCATATGATCCCCAATGATCCCTATCATCTGGTATTAATGACTTTGAATAATTTTCTCCCCTTGAGTTTGAGTGGGATTTGTGACTTTTCTTCTAACTAGTATAATATGGCAAAAGTATGTGATGTCACTATTATACAGGAAAGGTGATGGATGTCACTTTTATAATTATATTAGATCACATTATATAAGATTATCTCTAGCAATTCTCCTTGCTGATTTGATGAAGTAAGCTGTCATATTGAAGAAGTCCCATGGAAAAATCTGCGGGAAACCTCTAGGAGCTAAGAGTGGCCCTGAGCCAACATCCAACAAGAAACTGAAGTCCTCGGGATGCCTGAGTGGCTCAGCAGTTGAGCATCTACCTTTAGCTCAGAGTGTGATCCCATGGGCCTGGGATCAAGTCCCACATCAGGCTCCCTGCAGGGAGCCTGCTTCTCCCTCTGCCTATGTCTCTGCCACTCTCCCTGTGTCCCTCATGAATAAATAAATAAAACTTCTGAAAAGAAAGAAACTGAAGCCCTATATATTCTACAGTTGCAAGGAAATGAATTCTGCCAACAACATGAGTAAACTTGAAGCAGGTTCTTGTCCAGTCATGTTTCCAGATAAGAATGAAGCCTAGTTAGTATCATGATGGCAACATTGGGAGACCCAGAGCACAGGACCCAGTTAAGCGATGTAGGCCTGGACTCCTGACCCATAGAAACTGTAACATAATAGACATGTTATTTGACGCCACTAAGTGTGTGGTAATTTTTTTTTTGTGCAGCAATATATTAGTGATACATCTTAGATCAATCATGATTACCCACCGGTTGAAGGAAGCCAACTTAACTGGCCCACCTGAGAATGAAGGCCCAATCAAAACCAGGCTTTTCTAGGAAAGCCTGTGGGAAGTCTGGCCATTCATACACCATGGACAGTGTTTGTCATAGACAACATTGAAAAAAACAAATAAACAAATAAATAAATGAAGGTTAGGCTATTTGGTTGAAGAACCTCATGTTGCAGTAGTCTTGGGAACAAACATAAATATTTGTAGGATCTTATATATAATATTTTAGGTTTTAACAAAAGTAGAATATTGGGAAAATAAAATGGAAATGAGTATCATGATGTTTTAATTGTGTAGTAAAAGACAATAGACATCAGCATTTGTTAGATCCTAGGCCTCTTTGAGAACTTAATGAAATTCTGGAGACATGCTTTTCAGAAAAAAAAAAAAGATATTTAAATACCTACACATAAAATTTTGCTTACAATTTTAGGAAATTAAGAGACCCCTTGAGGCCCACCCAGAGGTCCAGGTTAGGAACATACTACATGAGGCTGAGTGACCTGGACTTCTGAGTCACATAGGTATGAGAGAGTGACATCAGATGACAGAGTTGTAGAGAGTGAGAAAGTGTTCTTAGGAAACCCCACCTTGTCTTTATATGACAGAAAAATTTTCAGAGTGTGACCCAGGGCTCATTTAAAAGAGTTAGAGCTGCAAAGAGTGGAGAGAGTATCCAAGGCTTCAGGACTGATGAGCAAGGATTAAGACAGAGTTTCTGGATTACCCTCAATGAGAGTAGCAGCTTGAGAAAAATACGGAACAGCCAAGGGTCAAAGGAGGAAGGTATATGGCAGTACCAGAAAGAGGAGAAGGTGAAAACATAGAAGAGCAAGAACTGTAGGTACAAGAGTTACACTTTGCAAGTGGATGAGGACATTACCGTCTCTACCTATCCTGTCTTCTGTCTTGAAGCTAGAAGGTAGAAATAAAGAAGATAAGTAGAAGCTGTATTTCTAAGTGATCTTTGGTTTCTCTGTGAGAATTGTTTAACTTCATTTTTAATTCAATGATGATATAAAAAATTAATATAAGCATTTTCTAAGTGATATAGGTAACTACCTTATAACCAACAGCTGATTTCATCCTACATTTGCCTTTGCACTGTGATTGTGTCAGTAACAATTAGCCATACAATAATTGATGTGGCCTAGCGAGAAAAGAATAGAAGGGAAATTATAATGTAAATGGTGCTCTCTTGCCAAATGAAAACCAAATGACTTCATGGATGTTGGTGCATCAGTGGGAAAATTGAATTGTCACATGGCACATGGAAGCAGAAGAAGGCCTGACTCAAAGGATGTATTGGACGTATTCATGTCCTTCGGGGGTGACAATTTTAGCAAGCAATATTGACTGTAACATTGAATTAATTTTGTAAATTTGTACTATTTGGATTCTGTAATTTTCATTGTGTTTAATTCTGCAAATTCATTTTGGTTTTGTGGCAACCATCAGGGATGTTCACAAATATCCGATTTGTCTTTCTTCGTGGACACATGGCAGGATGGCACTCAGAGGTCCCTTCTGTTGAGTAGGACATGTGATTAGTTCTGGCCAGTGAGTTGTGAGTGTGAAGTGATGGAGCCAGCACATTTCATTCATTCCCTCTAGGGCTCTGTTTGCCTCTAGCAACATTTGGAATTGGACTGAGTATCTACCAGTGTGCTGCCCCAGTTTTTCTCCAGCTTTCACTATAGCTTCTCTGGGAGATAAATTTACAGAGAAAGGATCTATGGTCTCCCTTACACTCTTACTTCTGATTAGGTTTGGCCAATGGTAAGTTCTAGCAAGACACCACAGGACTAAATGAGAATGAGGTAAAACTGTTAAGTCCCCTGGCTTATTGTCTAGGACAATAAGCCAAGTCACTCTGGGTAGGCTGCATCCCTCCTGTCAGTGATTCTGGGATCTGATAACTTCTTGTCTACCTTGTCCCTTCAGGGTGAGGGTGTCTAGTCATTACTTGCCTTCAGGTACTATGTTATTACTTACTAGTTTCCTTAAACTCTCCTACAGCCTTATAAGCAGCAGCAAAACAGTAGACAATGTTCCTCAAATTCCTCAGTTTGAGTGTGATTTTTGTTTCTTGCCAGAACTTGGCTGATTGCAGAAGTGGCTGCTGCTGGATCTGATCTGCTCCTAGATGATCTATGATGTCAGGTAGTATGAGAAAAATTAGATCTTTGTTGTTTACTGCCACTAAGATTTGGGAGTTAATATAATAACCTATCCTGAGCAATACACATTTTGTGATTATTTAAGAGATTAAATATAATAAGTTAATTTTTAACTTATTGTTTTAACTTATTGTTATTGTTTTTAAAAACAAGTTTTTATGTGTAGGTATCTTAAAACTATAAGTTATCATTAGAGAGGATTCACAGTAAACTTTTTTCCCTAAAAATTTTGTTTCCTACATATCTCTCATGATGAGAAACACTGTTAACAGGTAAAGATTTTGAAGTCAGATGGTCTTTTTTAAAATTATTTACTTTATTTTTGAGAGAAAGAGAGAGAAAGCTGGAGGAGGGGCAGAGGGCAAAGGAGAAAGAGAATCCTTAAGCAGGCTCCCCACTGAACGTGGAGCCCCTGATCAGGGCTTGATCCCAGGACCCTGACCTGAGCTGAAACCAAGAGTCAGATGCTTAACTGGCTGAGCCACCCAGGTGCCCCAAAGTTAGACAGTCTTGAGTTGGTGTTCTGGTGCTGCATTTTACTTTAGACAATGTTTTATAAACCATGCTTTCTGCATGTACAAAAGAAAGATAGCAGATAGCACTCTGGATAGTTGTAAGGTTTAGATAATACATGTAAAATGCTTAACAGATGGCTTCACATCTAGCATTTGTTCTACAAATAATGGTTAATTCTAATTCATTAATAATAGCTACAATCAAATTATTAACAACAATAACTTAAAAAGTAAGATCCTAGAGAAGAAACATGTAGAATAATGGGGCCTGTAATGAGGGAGATGCCAGGCAAAAAAAAAAAGTTTGGGAGTGGAAAAAAGAGTAATGAGAATAGAAGGAACAACCTCCACTTGCTGAAGTCAGAAGGCAGGGAAAACTTTTGGAGAATCCAAGGGGGATGGTGTATGATTAATCCAGTAATAGAAATTGGAATTTACCATGATTGGCTGGGACATAAATCTAGAAAGTTGATAGAGTATCTCTGATAAATTAGAAGCATGAGGTGTGGAGGTGAGCCAAAGGTCCCAATTATCACCTTCGTCTCCATATATTTGATTCAAAAACTCCAAAAAAAAAAAAAAAAAAAACCAGCATTAAAATTACCCTTGAAATAGGTCATGCAGAGCCAGTGCACACTACCTGCCTTTGTTAAAATCTGATACAGCAAGATAACTGGGCTATCAGCAAGATAGCAGGACTTGCTGGGTGCTGCCAGCACCTTGGTCCTTCTAAACTTTGGAATTGTCATGACTATCAGATGAAATGTCAAGTGGCATAAGAGCTACCTAGAGGTGAACTGGCCTATCCTCATGGAATCAACAGTTTTTGGAGACTATCCCAGCACAACTTGGATATAATTTTTTCTACACTGATCTGCAAGACTAGTAGAATGTCAACTTCCTATGTATGCATAGATCTGTTTTTATACTCTCTACTCTGTTCTACTGATATATTAATCTGTATAAGCAAGCACTAATAACAAATTGTATTAATTACTATAAATTTAATAGCAAGTTTTAGTATCTGGTAGAGAAAACCCTTGTCCTTTCTTTTCTTTAGGAGAATTGTATCTATGTGGCCCTTTGCTCTTCATTATTTATTATTAGTTCCAGTTAGAAACCTATTGGTAGTTTTACTGAAATCACATCATAGCCATAGATCAATCTGAGGACAACTGGAATCATTTTGAAATTGTCTTCCTACTTATGAACATAACGTATCTACTCATTTAGATCTAATTAAATATCTTTCATTAATGTTTTTAAATTTTCCTCATGAAGATTTAGAATTCTTTTGGAAGATTTGTGGTTAGATAAATAACAATATAGCAGTGTAAACAGTTGGGCTTTTTAACTTTTTTTTTGCTAGTATATGAAAATAAAATTTAAATTTGTATATTAATCTTTTTTTCAGCAACCTTGCTAAATTCTTTTCTAACAATTGATTTGTGGAGTCTTTCAGGTCCTCTAAATAAATAATATTGTCTTTGAAGAATGATAACTTTTCTCTTTCATGTTTTGGACTATCTTTAAGCAACACAGATCATTTTCCCTCTTCTGCACTCTCATGTGTTGTAGAAGTTAGAAGCTTAGAGAGTATGTACTTCAGAATCTCTACTGTGAGACTTTTCAACTGCATTCCACCATTGAAGGATACTTATGCAAGGTTTGGAACGTATCAGAGAGTCAGAGCCAAATCAATGTTCTTCTAATAGCAGTAGTCACACTTATGAGCTTTGACAGATGAGATTTTGTAGGAGTGTTTTACAAATCAGTCACCTCAGGCTAGAGGCAATATCACCAATCAGTAACTGCCTAGATTTCCTGCAACTTCTTAGTTCCCCATAGTTTTGTGCCCACCACTGAGATCTAGCGATAGCCTTCCTTTACCTTTATTCCTGTAGCCCCTCTTGTATTTTTGAGCACTTAAAAGTCTTCCTGTTTAAAATACTTAGAGTGGTTTTTATTGACCAAATTCTGGCTGATTACATTACTTTGTATCAGAAATGTTTTCAGGAAACAGGTCTTGAATGATAGCAATCAGCTTAATTTCATGATCTGGTTATACCCAAAGGCAGTGATAGTTCCTCTATTGGTAGAAAATGATATAAAATGCTGTTAGTTCATAGCCTGAAGTGGCAAAAGGATTAGGAAATTTATCACCTGTAATTATTGAAATAAATTACTAATTAAAGCAAGGTTAGGAAAGGTCAAATAGCTGGTTATGTAAATAAGACTATCAAGGACCTTGAGGTGGGCTGAATTCATATGATTCCCCTGAGAAACCTAAAGAAAGAAAATGGTAATCTTGTTTCTTTAAATTCTCACCCAAGCTAATGTTAAGAAACTTGACTCTTCTATAATTGCATTAAAATAATACCTTATCTGCCATAACTATATTTTAAAATGTACCTAAAAAATCACCCATAAAACTCAATTTTGTAGGTTAAAAAATTTCAATAACAAATTGAATTCATGATCTCTTATATAAAAGAGGAGGCAATGACTGCCTGAATGGGATATGAGCATTGAAATGGGGACACTTTGGTCAATTTGGATAAATTTAAATACAATGATGCTTCCTTCCTAAAATACTCCACTTGTGAGCAGGTGCAGCCCATCTTCCTCTATCCAAAACACTAGTCTATCTCTGCTTAAAAATCAGGTAAATAGGCCATGAAGTAGTTACCTTAAATGGAGATATCGATTTTCCTCAAGACTCACCCTCACTGTCATTGCCTAAAGGACTCAAGATAAGTACACATAATTAGTGGGCAGACTAAAAGAATTGCAAGATTGGACTAATTCATATAAAAAAGAAATCAGAGGAATATGTCTGGAAATAAATTCTAGATCAAAAAAGAAGAAATACAAAAAAAAAGAAGAAATACAATATAGGATTGGGTCAAACTTATTAATATGAGTATATTTAATAAAGACTAGATTTCATGCTTAGCTAAAACATCTGGAAACTGTTCTAACATTATGCTTGGTAGATTGACTGCAACTTGAAATCAGTGGAACTGCAGTAAATTACGAAGTCAAGACTTTTTTCTTTTTGAAGATTTTATTTATTTATTCATGAGAGAGAGAGAGAGAGAGAGAGGCAGAGACACAGGCAGAGGGAGAAGCAGGCTCCATGCAGGGAGCCCAACGTGGGACTCGATCCCGGGTCTCCAGGATCAGGCCCTAGGATGAAGGCGGTGCTAAAACGCTGAGCCACCCGGACTGCCAGAAGTCAAGACTTTTTTGATATAAGGGAAAGGAAAAACTCCAATGTCCTAAAAGACATAGAAAAATTGAAATGGATTTATCATATGTGACACTCCCTCATCTTTCTATGACTATCTCCCTGGAGGGATCAAGGGACACTTCCTTCAAAAAAACAAAACAAAACAAAACAAAACAAAAACGAAAATCCCAAAACACAAAACCAAAAAGACTTAGTTAGCAACAGATTAATGAAGGGGATACCAGCCTCCTTGAAAATCTCTGTAGTACCTTTCCTCTGATGGTAGCAGATGCCTTACTAATTTCAGTGGAGATAATACCATAAAGCAGTAAAGGCCAAGTGGCATAACTTAACTAACAAAGACACAGTTGGCATATTTTCTCAAAAAATGTAACACAGTCACAATAGTAGTCATATGTTAAACCCATAGGAGTCTTTGGTGGAAACTAGTTCGTTATGATTTCTCTAGGACCAAAAAAAAAGACACTTTTACTTGATATGGATGATTAAAAAGATTTCTAAGTCTGGTGAACCTAATCTGGGCACCAAAATTCATGGCCTTTCACCCAAATTCAAGGTCTGAGATAGTTTATAGACTCAGGGCTGCTTGAATAAAGACAAGACCAGGAGTACCTAAGGATGGACTCTGCATCTCTACTACAAGTATGCACTGCAAATCTTTTCACCTAAATTTCACCCTGAGACCTATAGTCATTTACCAGTGTGCCTATGCACAGTGGAAAGGGAACTATCCATACCTGGGAGGATTCCTGGATATTTACTAGGAGTAAGAACTAATCCCTAGAAAACCCAAACATCACTATAGCCCAACAGTAAGAATAAAGCCTTAGGAGATTAGAGGGCCCACCATGGCACCCCACACAGTGTGTCTAACCCATCTCTAATTGACGGTGAAATTCTTCAGGGTCTTGGCTTATATGGAGATTTCTAACTCAACTCCCCATGGCCCCTTGTATGGGTCCCGATGATGTTTCTTGCCCCTGTGCGACTGTGGAAATAGAGGACTCAAGCCACAGGGAATTGGAAGAAGCTAAAGATAGCAACTGGCTTCAGCATGGCTCACATCTCCAGATCTGTGTTTTACTTCATTTTTTTTCTTCTGTGAACTTCACTTAATTTCTTAACGACTAAAAATACGGCTTCTTTTCTCAATTTTATCAGCATTTCTATGTATTTTACAAGAGGAGAGTTATGTAATCTAGTTTGCCATATTGATGGAAACAAAATTATCATAGTATAAACAGCACTTAGTACATTTGATTTTGTAGATATGCATATAATACATGCTATATATACATATACTGTATGCTGTGTGTGTGTGTGTGTATATATATATATATACTTGATGCTAAGTTCCTTGCAAATCAGTGACTGTCTTTATTTATCTCCGCATGAGTTCAGTTCAACAAATATACAATGGATGCTTACTTCATGCTAGGCACTATGCTATGTGCTAGAGAGCAAGACTGGGTTTGTGTATTTGACATTTAGGGAAGGATGATTCTCCTGCCAGTACTGGGTGCTAAAGCAGCCCATGCCTCTGCATTTCTGAAAATGCTGTTTTTCTCTACCTGAAAGTCTCTCTTCCATCTTTTTACTTAGTTTATTCCTACCTGGATTTGAAGGATACCAAGCTCCACTGTATTCATGAATTTTACTCTACATTGAATAATAGAGAAGCTCTGTCCCCTCTCTGCATTCCACTATCCTGTTTGCACTGATGAATTTAAGATTTTCTCATGTGGTTTAATATTACCAATCTCTTTCTTATCAACACCCCCCCACACACACTAGTTTCAAGCTACCTGAAGATGAGGGCTGAATCATATACCTCTCTTGTATTCTCCATGGCTCATTGCACAAATGCTGGCTACATAGAATGTGCTCAATAAATATTGAATAATTGAAGAGAAACTCAATAAACAACGATTGCTTAATTGATTAGCTCCACTAATAAATCTTGCTTTGAACAGAAGTAGAGCCAGCCAGGGAAGATACTGGGTCACTGACTCTGGACAGTGGAAAGGAAAATAAAATCTGGTGGGAGAGGGCTTCAGAGTTGAACTGCCCCAACCTCTGCAAGGTCTCAGAGTCACTGAGAACACAGGTGTCTGATTCAAATCCCAGTTTCACTACTTCCTAAACATTTAAACTTGGCAAGCTACTTAATTTCTTTAAGCCTTAGCTGCTTCATCTGTAAACTGGGAAGACATTATAGCACCTGCTTCTCATGGTCACTGTAAGAATGCAATGAGGATGGTGCACATAAAGCATTTAGTACACTGCTTAGCCCGTTATAAATGCTCAATAAATGTTCATTGATTTTAGCTACAGATTGATCGTAAGGAGTGGGCTGAAAAAGATACAATGAGGAAACTTCCATTCTGTACTGATAATACCTTCCACTTTCATGTTTTACAAGCATTGCACCATTTTAATCTCATAATGCTCTTGTCAGGTAGCGTAAGTAAATGGTAAAGTCATTTAGGGACTGTCAACTCCTAATATGCAGTCCCTTCCTCATCCATGCCTATACATTGGGATGGGTCAGGAAAGAAATCTCAGGTATTCGTTTATGCATCTCATCATTCCACAAGTACAAGTTAAGAATCTATTGCATACCAGGGACCATGCTGGACACCAGAATCACTGCTGTTAAGTAGGCATTTGAGGTCTCTGCTTAGAGTCCAAAGTTACAGCCAAGGAGTGTGGCAGGCCCCTGCACATCATTGAAGGTGTGCTGCCAGGAGGCGAAGAGCACAGAACCAAAGCCCCTCACCCACTCTGCAGGGAAAGACTGTCGGGGAAAAGCTTCCCTGAGTCCCTGAGGAAGTGACATTTGGGATGAAACCAAATAGATGAGATGAAGGTGACATTTTTATCCCCTACAGCAGCTGGCATTTGAGTGGAAGAGTGGGGAGGTGGAGTCTCCCTAGCTGCCTTCAGACCGAGGCACACTGGGACCAAGCAGGAGGCATGGACATTCTGACTTTGCCTCCTGCAAGGAAGAATCAGGATGTCAGCAGCACAAAGCAGTACCTTCACTCCTCAGGGTTTCTGAGTCCCTCCTCTCTCCTTTCTGTGTCACCCAGCTGCCTCCTGGGAGAAAGAGAACAAAAAGCTGTTGTCTCCACACACTGTGCTTGATAGGGGAGGGAAAGAGAAAAGGTGACTTCCTGAATCTCTTACTTGGGATGAAATGTTGTCATGGAAACAACCTTTCCCCTGGGATTGCATGGGATGGCAGGAAGTGACAGCCAGAGCTGGGGACATTGGCTGGAGAGGACACAAAAGGCTGTGAGAGGGGCTTTCCCTCCTGGATGCTTCCTCCAGAATTCAGTTCTTGCTGCCACTTCCCCCCCTCAACCCACACCCATGCTCTCTCCACATAAATAGCTCCCTCAGTGGTACCCACTTATCTTTTCAGTTGTCAACTAGATTGAAAGAAAAACATTGGCAAGTCACCTATCTATAGCATTTCACCTAGATTTGTTTCATTTAATCCTCTCAACAAATCCAGAAGTCATTCATTTATTCACTCAACAGATCTGTATCAAGAAACAACTATATGCCAGGTGTAAGTATTATTGTCATTTTACGAATGAGGAAATTGAGTCTTAAAAAGGTTAAGTGACCTACCTTGGGTCACACATTGAGTAAGTGAGAGAGTAAATGAGTAAATGGTAGGGCTCAAGACAGCCAACCTGACTTTAAACCGAATGCTTTTCACCACAATTCAGTGGTTTTAGGGTAATTCCTTTTGGGAGTATATATAAAGAAAGACTAAATCTTGGGCATGCAAAGCAAACAATAGCTAAACGGTACGTCAAAGAATTCACTGGCAAATTCCATTCCTTGCCTATTTAGCCTGTTAGAATGCCCCCCCCCCCCCACACACACACACTGAAAAAAAAGTCAAGTTCTTTGTCTTTCCTTCAATGCCTACTTTTATCTTCCTTTCTAAGAAAATCTCTAATATTTATATAAAGGTGTAAGTGACAAAAATTAGCTTAAAATACTCCCCCACTCATGGATGAGAATTGTAATCGTGCTCTGCCAGAGTGAACTGAAATCATATCCACTACTGGGACCCTGTTGAAGGTCTGTTTTTGCAAAGTTAGTCTTAAGGGCAAGCACCCATTCAGTCTTAGGGATGGTGGAAATTTGAGAGAGGGGAGTAATGCATAATCCATACACCATAGTGAGTTGGAAGAAGAAAAAGGTAAAAATCTTAAACATGAGGATGTTACAAAGCCAGCCAGAGAAATCAGACTTTGGTGATCAAGGGTGACAATGTTGTCAGATTCGCTCTCCCCTTCTCCACCATCCCTCTGCATGTGTGCATGTGTGCACACACATATGAGAAAAATTATTAGGAAGGCAGCAAGCAGAGCTATGATGGGATCAGAGTTAAGGCTTCTCTGATACTCTTTCCCATGTAGGATCATGGTCCCAGAATTTAATCTGTCACCTTCTGATTATGTATTTTGGGGCAAATTATTCTCCGAGGCACAATTTTCTCATCTTCATCTATCAAATGAATATAATGGTACCAGCTTTGCTGAACCGTTGTGAGAACCCAGGGAAACTGTTCATGTATGTGAGATAGGAGCAGCCTGCGCTTTGGGTTAAGGTAGAATTTGGGGTGGAAGAACTCATGCTCTCAAGCCTCTGAATATTTACCTATGCAACCACCAGAAATCCACCACTGCTTTAGAACTTCATCATCCTCACTTTTCAGGTGAGAAAAGTAATAGACCTGGGCCTTGTTTGAATGAAAGGAGACCACAAGAAAAAATACAAGTTCTGTAAAACTATAAAATTCTATTCAAATGAAAAAGCCCATCATTAACTCTCTCCCAAGCAGAGCATTGTGCAGCCATGAATACCTACAGTGAATGTTCTCCTAGTCTCCCCCCATGCCTCACCAGTGCTGAGGGTACAAGGGAGTGGGAGGTATGGGCTCCTCTCAACCAGAAAATAGCCCCAAGGTCACCTGTAAGCAGGTGGGGGCAGTTTAGACTACTCTTGGGGACTTGTTGGGGTAAGAAGAAGGTAGGAAAAATAGTAAAGGAACCAGGGACATGGCTAGTCAGGGAGCCTCATGGTGGAGCTGAGGCTATAACGGGAAGACTGGTTCCCTAGCCTGAATATCTTCAAAAGCAGATAATGTTTAAAAGAAAAGAGTTTATTTGGAAGATGATCCCAGGAAGCACATAGGAGGGAGTAGGACTGGGAGACAGGGAAGACAGAAAAGCCAATCAGGGGTGAATTTCTGTGCAGATCACTTTCATGGAAAACTGGGGCTCAACCTCACTGGAGCCTCCCTGGGAAACTGAGGGAACATGAAGCTATGGTATGATCCTACTAATTCCCATCCTCAGTGGATTAGGCATTTCTTCCAGGTATTAACTCTTAGATACTTCTCACTTCTAAGCCAGGCACATTCCCTTGGCCAGAGAAAGTTCTCGGGCAGGGACACAGAAAACGAAGGAGAACTACAGGTAGCTGGGGAAAAGGACAAGGGCAGGGCACCAACGGTGTCTGCTGGCTTTAGTAGTAAGGAATCAGGGGCATCCTGGGCTGAAGGAACAGCATGAACAAAGGCAGGGAAGAGGAGTGAGCAGTGTCACAGGGGGATTATGGTCATTGTCTAGAAATCCAAAGTGAGGATATGTAATTTGATAGTGTGTATTTATGGGTCAGAAGTGTTTATATTTAACTCTGGCTAATAGCCAGGGACAACTCAGCCATTTGGTGCCATAGGCACAGTATTTAGGGCCTACTATTATGATACTTTTATCATATTTTCATTTCTTTTAAAATCATAAGGAAAGCATGGATTATGTTCCTGTACCAACACAGTTTTAAAAAATTGTTTTTAATATTATTTTATGGAGGAAGGAGATCATGAAGGTATAAGTGTCTCTATGGCCTGAGAAAGTCATAATGTGATCCTGCTAATGGTTATAACAAATAAACTCCAAAATTTCATTGCCTTAACAAAGCAGAAGTTTATTTCTCTGACATATAAAATCCAATTAGCAGCAGGACCCTGCCATCTTCTACACATGGTTTCCAAGGTGCCCCTGGAGGTCAACATTGGGGCAACAGGTGAAGATAAAGTGTATAGGACTGTAAGTGGGAGTTTTCAGAGCCAGGCTCCAGTGATAAGCATCTCTATCACCCACATTTCATTGGCTGGACGACCATAATATGCACACTCAACTGCAAGAGCTGCTGGAAAATGTGTCCAGCTGTGTGCTAGGGAGAAGAAACACATTTAGTGAGGAGCTATCTAGGTTTTGCTACAGAGGGAAGAGTATTTAAAACTGGGGTGGTCCTAGAAAATCAAATATATGAAAGGCAGTCAACAAACAATGAAAAAAAGGTGGTTGGGTAGGAAGGAGGGGCTAAACATCAGGCTGAGGGTGAGAGGTGATAGAGAAAATGCCTCTCTTCCGGGCTAATGGTTTCCTTTTAGTGCCAACCTGGGTGTGCCAGATGAGTGGAGAGTTGTGGTCCCACTCAGTGCTGACAAAACAATTTATTCCCTGGCCATTAGTTAGCTCATGGTGGAATGTGCCACCCCACAGAGGTGTCTCCCTTTGCTATTAATGGAGAAAGGATGGAGTCCTGTGCCATTATGGAACCAGAGACACAGTGGAGTGGGCAGGACAAGGGATTCTTTAAGCAGATAGAAAAAAATACAAATTGGCAGGGGAGAGAAAATGGTAGCAGGAGCACCTGGGCGGTTCAGGTTGAGCGTCTGCCTTTGGCTTAGATTGTGATCCCAGAGTCCTGGATCAAGTCCTGCATTGGGCTCCCTGCGGGAGCCTGCTTTTCCCTCTGCCTATGTCTCTGCCTCCCTCTGTGTGTGTGTCTCATGAATAAATAAATATAATCTTTAAAAAAAGGAAAGAAAAGTGGCAGTTCTTTCAGCAAGAATTGCTGGCTCCCAGCAATGATCCCGGGTAGGCACAGAGAGTTCACAGAGAACAAAAATGACCTGCCCAACCACCACCTTGAGCAGTTGCCCTCCCAACCCCACCCTCACCTGGCCACCCAACTCAGCAGCTCCACATCTTCTATAGCTGAGGAGAGAGGGACACAGTGCATACCATGTCACTGATAAACTGATCCAAATAACATTAGTTGACAATATAGTGTTTGCCAAGCACTGCTCCAGGCTCACTCATTTATACTGTTGCATTTGAGCATTTTTCATTTATTCCTCATAATAATCCTTTGGAATAGAGTCCTCATTTTACAGATGAGGTAAAGGAGGCCCAGAGAGATGAAGTAACCAACTCAAGGTAACTTGGCTACTAAGGGACAAAACCTCCACTTGCACCAAATTCCTCTGATTCCAAGATCATTGTGCTCTTTATGAATTCACAGCAAGGCCTTCAGTGGGATGAGGCAAGCCAGGTACCTACGAGGGAAGATTTAAGGAAGTTTTCACTCCAAGGAGCAGCAGGCAGCACCGAGAGTCACCTCCTTACAGACAGTATTTGAGGCCTCTAGGTTCCCTCGCCCTGACCCTGGCCCTCAAAGCCAGCTTCTGCCTGAAGAGGTGTCATACTAGCATACACAAGGTACTTCAGTCTTGACTGGGAGATAGGTTGTGAGCAACTAGCGGCAGGAATCGAGCACTTGTTACAAATTCACTGGAATTAGTTTTCCCCGTGTGACTACCACAGGAGTGTCATTTGTGACATCAGGACAAGCTTCTGCGCCATTGCATGGCTTCTTTTCTTACTTGCCCCATGCTTGGAACCAAATCATTCATTTTTATTCTTCCTCCCCACTTTGGACAAGTGAGCTACTGTAAGTAAGGTACACCTTATGGCAGGGGAGACACCTATGGTGAGGAAGACACATGGGATTCTGCTTCCCAAAGATTTCAGTGAGGAAGGCAAACTGCAGCTTCCCAAGTAGAAATGATTTAGAATATTGCTTCCAACAAGGAAGTGCAAGATGGCAAGAACTGGGGACATGCCTGATCTGGGCTTCAGAGAGATCCCTCAAAGGAAGAGGCCTCTAAACTGGACCTCCATCACCACTCATGTTCCTCACTTAAGGTCTTAAGGTCTAAGAGTGGTATTTCAGAAACCTCACCCCTTATGGACAACTTCTCACATGATGCAGAAATGCAGCTTCATAGTCTTCTAGATTGTAAGCTTAGAAGTTATCTATGATTAATCTAGAATTTTAGTCCAAGTTTTTTTTTCTTCTTTTTTCATCGGTGACATAACAGGTCAAGGTATTTACTCAAGAACTCAAGGACACATTGCAAATTAATGTCAAAGACAGGTTTGAGCACAATCTCTTGACCCTCAGCCCAGTGCTCTTTTATGGCTGAGATACCTGGTCCATTTCTGTAGCTTTGTTAGGGTGCCAGCTAAGGCTCCTTAGACATGCTCTATGGGCATCAGTTCTTCCATTATTTTTCCCTGGGGAAAAAGAGCAAAGAGAAGTGTTTAGGGTAGCTCTAGTCACTGAAGGCTTGCTCTCTGTACCCTGAAAGTCCACTCTGATAGTGGCCAGTCCCACAGGCAGATGGAGTCTACTGGCTTGCAAAACTGCTGACAGGTCTGGACTACAGGGGCCCAATTATCTAGGCCTGCCAGCTGCTGCAGGTTGGGCAGGAGAAGGTTGGGCCAATCTTCTGTGCATGGTAAGCTTGGTGGTCATGTGATCTAGCCTCACTATTTATAGATAAACGGCACTGGATTGTGGCATGGTGTGGTGAGGGTGCTCAGGCTGGAAGAAGCACAGGCATTGATGTTACAGCTGGATTTGAATCCTGCCCAAGGGATCATAGTAACAATATTTTGAGCAAAACAATTCAGTCCTTTGTGGCTCAGTTTCCTTATCTGAAAAAGAATACCAATAGTTCTTACCTCTCAGGGTTACTATGAACATTAAATTATATTGTTTGTGTAGACATGGCTTTCTCTATGTGTGAAAGAATAGGTGAAAAGTAAAGGTTACCACTAGTTTGATTAGGGTCTCATAGCTTAGTAATTAAAGAGCTGAGACGACTTTGTGACTTGAGACCAGGATTATACAAAGACATGGCTAACCACAGAGAAGACCATGGGTAACTATAGCCAGACATTCAGAACCAGTGTGTTGGCCAACCCCCCACCCCCAAATTCTCAGGCCTCTAACTTTCCTTAGAAAGTAGATTTTTTACAAATCATTCAATAAAACATCCTACCATTAGTTTTTAATGCAAACCAGGTTCCAAATAGTCCTATTTTTTTTTTTTTTGTCTTTTAAACTGATGACTCCTAAATTTCTCTGCACATTAAAATCATCTGGAAGTCTCCTAAAATTTCTGAAGTTCAGATCACAGTCAGAACAATTCAATCAAAGTCTCCAAGGATGGCATATAGGCATCAGTATTTTTTGAGGATGCCCAGGTAAATTGGAAATTTCAACCATTGCCTGTTTCTCCTCCTAATGCAAGTTGAAATGGGCAGGACTGTGAGCATTGGCTTTGTCATCTCTCCCTTCCTATTTCACCTCTCATGCTCAGTGCTGCAATGCTTTAAGGCCTGTTGATAGTCTGACCTATTACAGTGCCCATAGTCTAACCCTTTCATTCCAGAAAAACTTTTATTCATTCATTCATACATTCATTAACTTATAAGAATATGTCAAGTATCCATTCTGGGAACTACAGATAAGCTAAGTGAGAACCTTTGAGTGGTTCCTCATGGTACCACCCTCACCAAAAGCATCCCTTCCTCCTTCTCCCTTTCCAGTCTATTGACTCATGTCCCCCCAGGCAGAGTCAAGGGCTTCCTATATTCCTTTGTTTGTTGTTGGTTTCCTGCTATCAAAAAGGGTAGTTTGAGAGGACCACAATTGACCTACCTTCTTTTGGAGAGTCCAAATTCAACTACTGTGGTGTAAACTGTCAATTTGTAAAACTTCCTGATCATTTTATATGGGAGACCCTTTGGGTTTCCAGGAAAAAAAATCATTTCAAGCAGGTGTTCAGATGAGTCAGGGTGCCTGCAATGAAAATACAGATTAGCTTTTGGCCCCAGTCCCCTGTATGAGTCCTATCCATCCCAACTACACTACAAGCTCCCGGACACCAGCAATTTCCCTTCTCCAAAGTACACAAACCGTAATCTCACTAGATTTCTCACTAGGAGATTTCTGTTGAATGAGACTTAGGACCACATGGGGGCTGGAAGAATAGAGAAGCAGAACAAGAGAAATGAGGTGGAGGAGAGGGAAAGAGAAGAGATACGGGGGAAGCAGGACAGAACAGAGAGACAGAGAGAGGAAGACAGATTTTTTTATTGTTCTTTCTGCCTATGGAAAGGAAAGGGAGATAGGGGGACAGAGGAGATTGTTTGAGTGAACTGGCACTGCCAAATGAACTGTTCAACCCCAGCCTCTCTCCCTATCCAGCTAAGAACATTCAGAAGTTGCCCTCATGAAGGCTTTATTCAAAACAACAGCATTGTAGCTCTTCTCTCCAATAAAAAAATCCTTATGCTGTGAAACTAGGCAACCTAGTCCACCCCTCTCAGCTCTTGGGAGGATTTCGCCAGTCATTTCTCCTCGAGGGGTCCACCAGCCACAGAGCGGCCCAGTCTCATCATGAGTGACATTGCCAGCATTATTACTTTGTTGCTTTGCACTTCCCCAGCTCTGCTGTTCTATAATGTTTGTGCATGTGTGATAATGCGTCATCCTCCAACTATAGCTCAGTGAAATAGATCCAGAGCTCATTTTGTCAGGGCACAAATAGAAGCCAAGTTTCATGGCTTGTTACAGGTTATCCAGCTCCAGGATCCTAAAGAGGAGGTCACACATTCATTAAGTTTACTCTACTTTCTTCAGCCTTTCTTGTCCTTCTCCAAAGAGGAACTTCCTCTATAGCTATCACCTATGAGTTTTTACTTACTTCTCACACTGGGAGAAATTATACCTCCCCAAACTATAAGCCTGGGTATCTATGTGCATCAGAGCAAAGTGGAGGCCTAGGGGACAGCTGTGTATCATTGAGGAGGGTGCAGGGCTGGGTTAGGCTGGGCTGAGCAGAGGGAGCAGAGCTGAGCTGCCAAACTCCACCTCAACAACGCAAATCCACGGGGAATCTCTGTAGAATTAGATATATTGCTGGACGTGAATAATTAAGGATTTTGATGTGGTCAGGTAGATTAATGTCCCTCTGAAAGCTCTGGATCAATGTTGGAATGAAAAAAAATAAAAGACATGCATAATTTAAAAAAAACCATCAGAAACTTTGCTTGACATGATGACATTACTGATTTTTTTATGATCTTCTCAAATATACTCTATAACCGTTATTAATTTAGTACCGTTAATAGCTCATCCTTCAAGTGTCAGGCAAAAGCCCAAGCTGAAAAATAGAACTGCTTATAGCTAGAAAAAGTCCAAGAAGGAGTGGGGGAAATTCTAGGAGCATGAAGACCTTGACTGCTTCCAGCTTCCTCCAACTCCCAGCCAAACTCTCTGTCACTGGGCTTCTCTCTCTTGGATCCCTTTGTTTTTGGTTCACAAGGATAGCCACATCTGGCCCATTCTGGGCATCCACTGCCTTAGCATTTTTCATAGGTCCGGTGTGGGAGGATGTTGGGCATGTTCCAATAGGTCTATCCTAAAAAGTAAAACCTTTTGATGGCACCTGATATCCAAGTGTTCATGATCAGGTTAAGCATTCTGTTGAGTTAAGCTTTGCCCTCTCACTGTCAGATCACTTTTAAAATGCAGATACCTCTGGAGGGAACAACACACTAATATTACTAGTGTTTACAGAGTACTTCTAACATTCCAGGCACTATTCTAAGTAGTTTACATTTAATCTTTTTTTTTTTTAAGATTTTATTTATGTATTCATGAGAGACAGAGAGAGAGAGAGAGGGATAGAGGCAGAGACACAGGCAGAGGGAGAAGCAGGCTCCATGCAGGGAGCCCGATGTGGGACTCCATCCCAGGTCTCTAGGATCACGCCCTGGACTGAAGGCAGCGCTAAACCGCTGAGCCACCCGGGCTGCCCAGTTTACATTTAATCTTAACAGCAATGCAAATAGATTATTATTTCTAGCTTTATGTATAAGAAAGCAGAGACAAGCAAGTACCTTACCTGAGGTCATAGAGCATAAGTGCTGGAGCTAGGACTCCAACTAGGTCTGCTGCTGGTGCCTGTATCTATTACACATATGACATATATATACACACACATGCATCACACATATTATATAATATATAATACATACATACAATACATATTATTATATAATAAATTAAGGATTCTGATGTGATCAGTTCAATTAATGCTCCTCTGAATATACATATATATCCCTCTGAATGTATATACAGTTGATCCTTGAATATCATGGGGGTTAGGGACACCAACCCTTGCAAAATCAAAAATCTGCATATAAATTTTAGCTCCCTTAAAACTACCTAATAGCCTACTGTTGACAGGAAGCCTTACTGTCATAATATAAACAGTCTGTTAACACATTTTATATGTTATATGTACTATACACTGTATTTTTTCCAGATTTTTATTTATTTTTATTTTATTTTTATTTTTTATATAAATTTATTTCTTATTGGTGTTCAATTTGCCAACATATAGAGTAAAGGGAGGTAGAGAGAAGAAAATGTTATTAAGAAAATCATAAGGAAGAGAAAATACATCTATAGAACTATCCTGTAAAAAAATCTGCAGGTGAGTGGACCCATGTAGTTCAAACCTGTGTTGTTCAAGGGCCAACTGTATTGTACATATACATCTCCTCCTGCTAGATTCCTGACTGTTAATCAGGTGGGCTTCTCTGTAAACAACAAAGCACTCAGCTCTTCCAGAATGAAGGGCAGCCAAGGTGGCCAGGGAGTGGGTGGATAGAACTGTGAGGGAGGTACATAAGGAGTTATTAAATAGAGGTGCAGAAAACTGTTCCTCTCTTCAGCAATGGTCAGCCAACTCCATCCTCCTAGAAGACTCTGGGGTAGCTCCTCCTGTCACCTTAATGGGTCCTATGGTGGGATGGAGCCCACATCTCATACTTTCCAAATGACTCCACATTCTGACTCTAGCTGCTGGGAAGGCAGGCCTCATGGATGATGGTTGGTAATAGAAGCTAGAAGCTTAGGTTCTCCAAAGACTGAGGGAGACCAAAAAGGGCCAAAAGTCCAAATACTTCTACCTAGAGAGGACTTGCCCTAGAAAGCCAAGGTAGAGCATGGTAGGGACAGAGATTTTAAGGGACAACATTGGAAACCCTGGAGTTGAGTAGTTGCACTGGACAAGCTTCCTCCTTAGATCTCAGTTTTCACATCATAAAACGAGAGTATGACCTTCAAGGCCTCTGCCATGCTTATATTCTCATGGACCTTTCCTCTCTCACTCCTATCAGGAGCCTGGGGCCCAAGGCATGGAGCTATCCTAGGAGGGCAGGGTGGGAACAGTGTTCTTGGCATCAGATCCTCAGCATCACCTGTCATTCACCTGTCACCTGCCTGTGTCAGCCATGTGGGAACACAGGAGTTCCTCAAAGGACCTCACAAAATTGTGTCCTCCTGGAGGCAAACTCAAAAACAGTCCTTAAGAGAAGGAATGGCTAATTTTTTTCATTTAGTCAAAAGACAGATTTAAATTATGTTCACTCCAATGACTCAGGAAAAAAAAATAAGAGTTGTTTGACTAATCTAATGAGTCCTCAATATAAATGAGCAAGCTGGGTTGCCCATGTAGACACAGGCTGAGCCAGCAGAGTATAGTTTGCTCAGCTGCTTGCAGAGGTGGCTGGATGCCTCCACAAATCACAGCATGCTCATGTGTGTGTGTGCTTATATGTGCACGCGAGTCTCTTACTATTAAATTATCCAACCTGGATCTCAGCTGTGAGAAATATGTATTTTAATATTCAATCAGTAATTAATAGGCAAGACACTTAGTTCACTTTGTTTTTATCGGCTTTGCCATAGATATGGAATGGACAGGGGTGTCCTTTTAGCCAGCAAACTGCCTCCCACCCACCCATTTCCTGAGTATGAATATGTTCCTATCTCATTTGCATCCTATTATTAGTGCATTGAAGCTATAGTCACGTAGATCCTCTTTATATTCACTAGAAAATTAAATCACAAAAGTTTTTCTACGTAGCAATTTATGTTCTGGTTGGAGACGATTGTTTTTTGTATTCCAGCAAAATATCGCAGTCCCTAGACTTAATGAATTCATAAGCATTGATTCCTAGAGGGAATAGCATGCATAGTATATTGGAAAATAGAGAAGCTCAACCTAATGTCAAAATGTTTTACTTTCTCCCACCCAAGACTTACACACACTTGGGAAATTCTAGTGGACTCCAGGCAGCTGATATCTGCAGTCACCTGTCGATGCTGCCTAGTGAAGTGGAGTGTTTGAGGGGTGCCTGCAAAAAACTATGCCTTTTGAATTCATTAAGTGATGGATGCCATAGGGACAAAATATTTTATGTAATCTGTTATCTTAGGGCCACTCAGTAATCAGTGTCTTCCCCTACCCCGACCATTGCCCAGTTCCTCAAAGCTGGTGCCACTGCCCCTAACAGTAACAGAAAACACTGACTGATGGCCTCTTGATCTGTTCAGTTTAGGTCACGCTCTTGCTTTTTTTTTGAGCCAACACTTAAATATTTGGAGATTTCACAATACAAAATCCAGATTTTGACTTCTTTCAAAAAATCTGAAGCTCTGTCAGCACTGAGTTGACATTCAACATGATGGCAATTTAGTGGTGTTGAGAAGTTGTAGTCGGCTCCCTTTAAACAGGTCAGGGGACACACTCTGCAATTTTCCACAATCCTCACCACTTATGGATGGAGCACCAACATGATTTGCTATTTAAAAAAAATAACACATAGGCTTTTGTTTTTCTTATGAGAGAGAAATATATCTCTATGCCACAAAATCTATTAAAATTGGGAAAACAAAAATAGACCTGGAGACCTAATATTTCAATAAAGGGGGAAGAACATTTTTCTTGAAGCAAGTAAAATTGTTTCTGCTTCTTTTCCAAGAGAGTGCTTTCAAAGACTTTTCTCAAACCTAGCATGTTTTACTCATTCTTGCTACTTGCCTTGACTCTGGAGGGATTTGAATTTGAGACCCCTGACTCACAGTTCAGTCTTTGAGATTTTTAGGAAAATCTTGCATGAAGCAAGCCGTTTCAACCTGACTTGGTTCCTCCATCTAGTGTGCTCTCCCTACCCTGATGCTCCCATACCAGTCTGGTATGTCCTATTTCCCTAAGTCCTGAAGTTCTGATGTTGGGCATCAGTCTAAGAGCTGGGGCCCCATTGACTATATAAAGGGAATCTCCAGAGAGGCACAGCTTGTCAGCTTCACTCCCCAGTGCCTTGGTGACACCCTTTGATTGGTACTTTTCACTTCCTATTAGAGACTCCTGTGTACCTGTCAACTGGACCTTTCTTGAGTTTATATAGCATGTGCAATCTCTTAGCCTTAGTCCATTATGCAATGCTCCATTCCCTACTTCTACTGGCAAAATAAAAGGATATGAGGCTGAAACCCAGTGAGGGAAAAAAAAAGAATGGTGTCCTGGAGCTTGAAGGAAGCATTAAGATGAAGTCAAAGACAAGAAATGACTTTCATGGAACCTCTCATGGGTGGGCTGAAGAGCTCAGATTCCCGAAGTCTCCATTACCTGGTAATCATTTTTGTTTATACAAACAGTATTTATGCATAAGCCTTTCCACCAAGACCATATGATGCCCTTGAACCTCACACCACAGGGCCCACTTGGTAGAAAAGTCTCTTGTGCTAGCAAGGATGAGTCTAGGACAGGTCCGCAGTTCACCAGACTCAGAGCCCTGTTCAGGGACTGGCATGCTGACCTACATTATCCCACCTTTCCCTACATCTTTCAAGAAGTTGGTGGATGACCTAAAGTGTGCATGTTTAGACCTGAGATGACAGTCTTCCTCTGGGTGGTTGAGATTCTGGGCTTACAGCCCAAAGAGAAGTGATCTCTTGAAAGGAGAGATAGTCTCAGCTCCCAGAGCTGCATCAGAGAGGAGCCTCAGCAGAGTCATCTTTTTGTGTACTCTCATTCTGTCCCCACCCAAACATCATGGTGGATACCAGCAGCAGCCATCATGATTCCAGAAGAGGAGATTATGCACTGCATAGAGTCATCACAGGATATTTTAAGGAAGAAACCTATCAAGGCATAATTTCTTACTTGTCTCAGCCTGGAGTTTTATGGGAAAGAATCTGTGCTGTGAGTGGGCATCCCTGACTCTTCCTACCTGGCATCATTCCATCAGGGCCATCAATTCCAGAGGTTAACCCACGGCATATCTCAGTGCTACAGATATGAGCTATACAACAATTCATGAAGGTGGAGTTGGTACTGGCAACTACATGGCCAAGGGTGGCTATTTGCTTCTACCTGGGAACCCAAATCCAGACCCAGGGCTAGATTCTACAGACTGGTTGTTGCACAATGCCAAACTCCATTCTTGCTCCTGGGTGTTTTATGAAGCACACTGATTGCCTACACCTCTTGTTTGGGGCCCCATCCTCTCATCTCCCTAGTTTTCTTTTCTTTCTTTCTTTTCTTTCTTTCTTTCTTTCTTTCTTTCTTTCTTTCTTTCTTTCTTCTTTCTTTCTTTCTTTCTTTCTTTGTTTTTACTGATCTCTAACATTTGACTTTGTCCATATTAGCTCTTGCTTCTTCCTCCCTTGTTGATTCGCCTGGTATATTTCCTTTCACCTACAACCAACAAGATGAAAGTCAATATTTCCAGGAAGGTTACTGTATTATTTATGTACATATATATAAATATGCACACATATATGCAATACCTGGCTCAGCTGACACATACTTCACAAAGAACCTCTTCTTCCTGATGAGAATGGACAAGAGATGGCTAAGGATATAACATCCATGTCATAGTATTTGAAAAAAGCCACATGAGAAGGATGCTAGGGCAGAATGATAGAAGAAGCCAGGCCTCTACATGGCATTGTGAAGCTACTGAACCAGACCCAGACTGCCATCCTAAATTTCGTTAGGTGAAAAAATAGTGTCTATTTTGTTAAGCCACTGCTTTTGGTTTCTCTTACTATCAGTTGAACTCAATCTTAATACATACAGAAGTCCTATCCCTTTGTTACCAAGTTTGTCAGAAACCTTGCTGAACTAGGCTGACCTAACTAGGCTGAATTGTGTTCCCTCTTAAAATTCATATATTGGGATGCCTGGGTGGCTCAATGGTTGAACATCTGCCTTCAGCTCCGGGCATGATCCCAGGATCTGGAATCCAGTCCCATATTGGGCTCTCTCTGGGGAACCTGCTTCTCCCTCTGTCTATGTCTCTGCCTCTCTCTCTCTATGTCTGTCATGAATAAATAAATAAATATTTAGAAAGAAAAAATCATATATTGAAGTCCTAACCCTCAATAACTCGGAATATGACCGTATTTGGAGATAGAGTCTTTACAGAAATGGTTAAGTTTAAATGAAGTCATTGGTGTGAGAAGTAATCCAGCATGATTGGTGTCCTTCTAAAAAGGGGGAAATTTGGACAGATGTATGCAAAGAGGGAAAATGATATGAAGACACAGGGAGGTAATGGCCTTATGCAAGCCAAGGAGTGAGGCCTAAAACAGATTGTTCCCTCATGGCTCTAAGAAGAAGCCAAACCTGGACTTCTAACCTCCAGAACTTGGACTACCAGCCTCCAGAACTGTGAGAAAATAAATTTCTGTTGTTGAAATCACCCTATCTGTGATACTTTGATATGGCAGCCGTACAAACAAAGACAGAAATCTATACTTCCTTCCCATGACATCTCGTCCTCTCACAGTAAGGGGCTTAGTGGTTGGACCATTTGAAACTGAATCATCAGAGAGGCCTGCTAAAAATGGGGTGAAATTTAGGAATCTGTATTCTTTTAAGCTCCTCTTGTGATTCTTTTTGTGTGCTATACTTTGAGAAACATTAGTTTAAGTTCTTTAAGGTCTTATGGAACAAACATGAAAAAGAAGAAGGGTAAATATTCCATTGACAGTTTGGGGAGAGAGAGTGTCTGGGGTCAGGGAGGTCTGAGATAAGACCAGGAAAGGGAGGCACTCCAAAGGAACAATGCGAAGTAAGACCTATGGTGAGAAAGGAATAGGTGTGTTTAGGGGTTATGATAATAACAATAATAACCTTAACCAGCATTTGTATAACTGTTATACAAACTTCATATCATTTTCTTCATATCATTTTCCCCTCTTTGCAGTTATTGTACAATAACTCTCATTATTCAATTTAATCATCATCTATGGGCATTACAGATGAGGTTACATGTTATCTATAACACTGTGAGGAAGTTTATATTTTATTACCTCCATTCCACAGGAGAAGACATGAAGTCTAGACAATGGAAACAGCATGGGAAATTGCCAACATGTGCATGGTTTTTCTGCGGAAGCTCAGACTGAGCACCACCTTACATCATACACAGCACAAGAAGCTGTGTCACCCTAGAGAACAATAGTTCCCTGTCTCTGTTGTTTGTGGGCTGACAGGGGCCAAGTGTAGGGAGAAGAATGAAGGAGTCATAGAGTGCTTGCTTTGGCAGGACATATACTGAAGGAGTCAAAGAAACTGATTCTTGGAAAGAGTCCCAGCCAAAGGAAATAAAGGAAAGAGGGGGCTTGCTCCCTTTCAGTTGCATAGTTAGAACCTATTTTCAAAGGAGGGTCTCTGGCTGTTATGGTGAAGAGGCTACCAACAAGCAAGTAGTACTGATGGGAAGAGACAGGAAGGGGGCTCCAAAACGTATCACTCATTCTATCCCCTTATGGAGAGGGCCCTCTTATCCCATAAATCTCACACTAGCTCACTTGGGATTTGTTAGTTATAGCAGCACCTCAGCCTGGGGAAAAGCCTTCTTTTGCATCTCTATGCAGCAGTTAAAAAGGCAACTGAGGGGATCCCTGGGTGGCGCAGCGGTTTTAGCGCCTGCCTTTGGCCCAGGGCGCGATCCTGGAGACCCGGGGTCGAATCCCACATCGGGCTTCATGAAGCCTGCTTCTCCCTCTGCCTATGTCTCTGCCTCTAGCTCTCTCTCTCTCCCTCTCTGTAACTATCATAAATAAATAAAAATTTAAAAAAAAAAAAAAAGGCAACTGAGGACTGATGGCTGGGCATGAGTAGCCTAACTGCTTTGCTGGAGCCATGATGTCTAGGTGGGGTGGACCCCAGCACTGTTGGAGACATAAGCTTATCTGTCTTTCTATCTGTCCATCCATCTATATATTTATCCTTGCCTATTACCATAAGTATTTGAGGCTCCTTATAATATGTTCACAGTATAAAAGAATGAAATGATAAGGGAGTTATTGGTTTCAGAAGGCCATGAGAAGGAAAAAAAGATCATTAGGGAAAGTATGGAAGGAAAAATGAAAGTAAACACAGAGCACCAGAAGTAGATCATAAGATCTGGTACTGTTGCAATAGACAACTACAAATTATAACTTTGGGCTTCCCAACAGCCAAAACAAGGATAGATTAAAACATAGTTATAAGAAGCAAACTGTCCATAATGGGGAAATACATTTTCAAAGAATGCCAATTGTAAGCAGAAAAGCAGAACAGTTTTTCCTGATGCTAAGGCCCATGAGAAATTTCTTCCATACATCTTCATGAAGAAGACATCATGCTGTAGAGGGAAATGTTCTCAATATGACATTTTTTTGACTAATAATCTGAGCCACTCAATGGAATAATTCCAAAACAGTACAACAAGGCAAAACGGTCTGTAAATGAAGCATTTTGATGGTGTTCTGAGCAAAAGATAATATTTAGACTTTGTGCGACCATCTTAAATTTAAAAAGCCACATACTCTTCAAGGATTAATTTGAAAATCTGTCCCCTGTGTAAACAACTGCATTTATCTGTGAGCTAAAAAAACTTTATATATAATTTCAGAAGACAGCTTCCATTCTAATATATTGTTCATGAACCATGAGTTAAGATGTACTGAAAAATGAGGATTCCTTGCTTCTCTTGCAAGAAAGATGATGCTATGAAGATCATTAAAGTGTTACTGGGTTGAAAGACTTAGTCCCATGTTTCCTGCTACTATTTCATATACTTTTTGCTCAATCTTCTTTTGGGAGTTTGCCTACCTAAATTTGGCTAGCTGAATTCCCCCCTGGAAAAAGAAAAAAATGTCTGTGGTTTTCATGGACTAGACATACTTTACCCCATTTCTCCTACTAAAAATCACTAAAATCTTTGACATTATACATAGGACAAAAAATAAAACTAAAAGATGGGAAGAAAACAGTGAATTTGTTGGGGGGGTCTCGGGACCCAAGGAAGGACGAGTTGGTGAATTTCTTTGGTGTCTTTTTCGTGTCATACGTTTCTGACTTGGAGCTGAAGAAATCAGCAACCTTGAAACACCAATGAATGCATAAACAAACCAACAAACAAATAAACAAGCAATTAAAAAAAACTAAACTAAGCTCTCTTTAGTCAAACAACCGAAAACAAAAGACAAGAAACCCAATGTAGAAAGACAAAACCACTCTACTCCAGCCAAACACTACAGAAGGAACTGTGGCCTTAATCCTAGGCATGCCAGAAAAAGCAGAGTGGGGAGCCCAGACTTCTTACTTTGCTAAGGTATATTGAAGTGTCTCAACTCCTCTACTGGGGCAAGGTAGAGAAGTTCAAGGGGGAGCTGAAAGTTCATTTCAGCATTATCTGCCAAGAGGTAATAAGCTCACTACTACAATTGCAATTAGTGTAGATAATGATTGAAACAGTAATGAGGCACCCCAATACTTCCGAAGTAGGGAGTAGAGGCCTAGAGAGAAGGAAAGTTTCCATCTCCACTCAATTGTAACAAGGGCATTTCTTTGGGTGTCAATATTGGCCAAGTGGGGAACCTGGACTTGTACTTCCACCTGGTAGTAATAAGGTGGCATAACATTCTTCCTATGCCTGGGTAGTATTAGAGGAAGCTAGCTAAAGTAGAAGGTTTACATTAAATTCAGTGTTTTATAACATTATACCCCAAATATCCAGGTCAATAGAAAATCACTTGTCATATCAAGGACTAGATGAATCTCAAACTGAATGAAAAGGACAACCAATAAATGCTAGCACTAAATATGACAGAGATGTTAGAATTATCTGACAAAAATATTAAATCAACTATCATAAAAATTCTTCAATAAGCAATTATAAACATACTTTAAACAAATGAAACATAAAAAGTCTCAGCAAAGTGCTATAAAAATAAAAGTTTTAGAACTAAAATCTACAATAATTGAAATAAACTTATGAATGGTCTAAAAAGAAAAAATGGAAGGGGCAGAGGAGAGAATCTGTGGGTTGGAAGATAGAGCCATAGAAATTATCCAATCTGAACAACAGAGAGAAAAAAATATACTGGAGAAAAAGGAATAGATATTAAAGTACTTGTAGGACTGTAGGGATGATCTAATATTTATGTCATTGGAATTCTGGAGGGAGAGGAGAAAGACAGAGGGGTTTAAAAAAAAGACTTTAAAAAGTGCTTAAAATAATAGTGGCTAATAATGTGCCCATATTTAGCATAATACATAAAACTACAAATTCAAACATTCAGTTGACCTAAAGAGAAGAAACCCTTCTATAATTCCACACTATAATACATCATGGTCAAACTTCTGAAAACTAAAGACAAATCTTGAGAGCAGTGAGAGAGGAATAATACTTTAGCCAAAGAAGGAAGACTTTGAAATTACATCAGATTTCTCATAAGAAAGAAGCCAAAAGAAAGCAGTACATTATTAAGTGCTGGAAAAAAAAGAACTGTCAAGCTAGAATCCTACATCCCACAAAAATATCCTTCAAGAATGGAAGTAAAGTGGGACATCTGGGTGGCTCAGCAGTTGAGGGTCTGCCTTTGGCTCAGGGCATGATCCTGGAGTCCCAGGATCAAGTCCCACATTGAGCTCTCTGCATGCAGCCTGCCTCTCCTCCCTCTACCTATGTCTCTGTCTCTCTCTCAAATAAATAAATAAAATCTTAAAAAAAAGAATGAAAGTAAATCAAGACAGTCTCAGTCCAAGAGAATTTGATGCCATCAATTATATTCTAAAAGAATGAATACAGAGCATTTTCTAAGCAGAAAGGAAACAAATAAGGAAATCTGTAACATCTGAAAGAAAGACTATAATAAGCAAAAATATGGGCAAATTCAATGTACTTTCTTTCTCCTGTTGAGTTCTCTAAATTATATTTGATGGCTGAATAAAAAAATAGCACGATCAGGTAGAGTTCTAAATGTATGTAGGTAAAGTATTTAAAACAATTATATTTTGTTTTAAAGGGAGATACAAGGATGTAAAGAAAGGGAGGAAGGTTTTCTTCATTTGAATTGGTAAAATGGCCATGCCAGTAGATTGTGATGCTGTATGTACATAACATAATACCTAAGACAATCACTAAAAAATCTATACTGAGATATACATTCAAAACACATAGATAAATCAAAATGAAATTCTAAAAAATGTTCAATTAACCTACAAGAAGTCAGGAAGAATAAAACAGAAAACAAACAGAAAGCAAATAATAAAATTATAAGATTAAGCTCTAGTATATCAATAATTACATTAGATATAAATGGCCCAAATATACCAATTAAAACAGAGATTAGCAAAGTGTATTAAATATATGACTAAGTTGTATATTATCTATAAAAACTCACCTTAAATATAACTGCATAGGTAAGTAGAATATAAAAGGATGAGAAAAATGTATAATGCAAACATTAATCAAAGTAGGCCAAGGATATAGATATAGATATAGGTAGATCCAATGAAGTAGAATTCAGAGCAAAGAAAAGTACTAGAAACAGAGAGGGGCATTACTAATGATAAAAAGATTAATCTTCCAAAAAGACTGTTTTAGTCCATTCAGACTGCTATAACAAAATACCACACTCTGGGTATCTTATAAAAACCAGAAATTGACTTCTCATGGCTTGAAAACTAGAAGTCTGAGATTAGGGTACCAGCAGATTGCGTTAAGGGCCCTTTGATAGGTTGCAGACTTTTTATTTTACCTCACATGGTAAGAGGAGTTAGGTAGCTCTGTGGTATCTCTTTTGTAAAATCACTAATCCCAATCGTGAGGACTCCACCTTCATAACCTAATCACCTCCTAATGGCCTCACCTTCAACACCATCACATTGATCGTTAAGATTCTCACATGTGAGATTGAGAGGAAAAGCATTCAGACCATAACAGAGACATACACCAATTCTACTTATGTCTGCACCAAGAACAGAGCTGCAAAATCTGTGAAGGAAATTGATAAAATTGAAAGGAAAAATAGGAAAACTCACAATTATAGTTTGAGACTCCAACATCTCTCTCAACAATTGATAGGAAATCAGCAAGGATAAAGAAGAACTCAACAATACAGTCAACCAACAAGATCTAATTGATATTTATAGAAGACACTGCACTAATAATATTAGAATACGCAATCTTTACAATTCCCCATGGTATATATATATATATATTGGTATGGTATAGGCCATATCCTGAGCCATAAACAAACTTCCTTCAACAAATTTAAGACAATCAGAACCATAGAGAATATGTTCTTGTACCACAGTGTAATTAAACTAGAAATCGTTAGCAAAAAGATAATTAGAAAATCCCCAAACATTAAAAACTAAACAATACACTTCTAAATAACCCATGGGCCAAAGAGGAACTGTCAAAGGAAACTTTTAAAAATACACTGAACTGAATAAAAATTGAAATGCAACATATCAAAATTTGTGTAATATAGCTAAAGCACTACTGAGAGGAAAACTCATATCACTAAATACATACTTTAGAAAAAAGGAAAAGTCTTAAATCAATAATCTAAGCTTCTATCTTAATAACTTAATAAAGAAGAGTAAAATAAACATGAAGAGAGCAGAAAGAAGAAAATAACACAGCATAAATTAGTTAAATTAAAAACAGAAAAAAATAAAATCAATGAAACAAAGAGCTGATTCTTTGACATGAGTAAAACTGACAAATTTCTAGCAAGACTGAGGAGGAAAAAAAGAGAGAAGACTCAAAGTACTAAAATCAGGAATTAAATATGGGATATCACTACAGACCCTGTAGACACACATAATAATAATAATAATAATAATAATAATAATAATAATAGAATATTATTAAAAATATCTGCACATATCAATATGATATTTAAATGAAATTGAGTGGTACCTAAAAAACACAGACTACCACTACCCACTCAATATGAAATAGGAAATTAGAATAGCCTACTACTCTTGAGGAGATCAAATTCATAATTTAAAAACTCCTAGAAAAGTAATGTCTAGATAATTTTACTAGCACAATTTACCAAATGTTTAAGGAATAATTAACACCAATTCTGTATAATCTTTTCCAGAAAAAAAGAAAAGAAGGCAAGACTTTCCAATTTATTTTATTAAACTAGTGCTACCTCAATATCAAAACTAGAAAAATACAGTATGAAAAAAATAAAAAATATGGGAAGGAGAGAGGAGAGGAGGGAAGGAAGGAAGGGAAGGAGGGAGGGATGGAAGAAGGAAGGAAGGAAGGAAGGAAGGAAGGAAGGAAGGAAGGAAGGAAGGAAGGGACTTCAGATCAATATCTTTAATAATATAGATGCAAAAATCTCTCAAAAATATTAGCATATGGAATTCAGCAAAAGGGTAAAAAAGATTACACACCACAGCAAGTAGAATTTATTCCAGAAATGCAAGTATAAGTTCAAAACTTATGTATGTCACAAAACTAAAAAGTGACTTCAGGCAGTTTTTAAGATGCAAAATAAACATACAAAAATTAGTTGCATATCTATATACTAGCAATAAGCACATGGGCACCAAAGTTAAAAATACAATATCATTAATAATTGGTAAAATATCAAACATGTAGTGGCAAGCTGGAAAAATATGCATTGGATTTATACACTGAAAACTACAAAATGTTAATGAAATACATTTTTCAATTCCAAAATAAATGGAGAGACATGCAGTGTTTATGGATTAAAAGACTACACATAGAAAAGATGTCAATTTTCCTCAAATTGATACAGACTTAATGTAATTCTTATGAAAACTCTACCAAGATTTGTTTTTACAGTTATAGTTAAGACTATTCTAAAATTTGTATAGGAAGGCAAAAGAACTAGAATAGCTAATATAATTTGAAAAAGCATACATTGAGAAGAATCATTCTACTCAATTTAAAGACAATTATATAGCTATAGTAATGAAGAGTGTGTGGTGGGATAGACACATAAATAAATGAAACAGAATAGAGAATGCAGAAACAGACATACATAAATATGACCAACTGAGCTACAACAAAGGTAAGAAGAAATTCAAAGAAGCAATGATCATCTTTTCAGCAAATGGTGCTGGAGAAACTGGACTTCCAAAAACACAAACGAAAAAAAATGAACTTTGATTAAAGTTTTATAACTTATACAAAAATTAACTTAAGGTGGATCATAGATTTAATTATGAAACCAAAACTATGAAACTTTTAGAAATATAAGTTAAAAATATCTGAGAGGTGTTAAGTTCTTAGATTTGACATTAAATGCAATGTGCATAAAGGAAACATTTATAAATCTGACCTCTTCAAATTGAGCATTTTTACTGTTCAGGAGACCCCGTGAAGAGAATGAAAAGGTAAATTACATCAAATATGTCAATACTACTAAAAATTATCTACAGATTTAATGTAATGCATAGAAAAATCACAACGATATCTCTTTCATTTCTTTCTTTTTTAAGATGTTGTTTATTCATGAGAGACAGAGAGAGAGAGAGAGGCACAGACACAGGCAGAGGGAAAAGCAGGCTCCATGCAGGGAGCCTGTTGTAGGACTCGATCCCAGATCTCCAGGATCACACCCTTGGCCGAAGGCAGTTCTAAACTGCTGAGCCACCGAGGCTGCCCTCTCTCATTTCTTTTTTACAGAAATAGGAAAAATCTATCCATGAAATTTATATGGAATCAAAACAATCATGAAAAAATTATATGGAATCAAAACAATCATGAAAACAATCATGAAAAAAAAAAAAAAACTCCTCCAAACAAAGCTGGAGGAGTCACATTTTCTGATTTCAAAACTTACTACAAAGCTAAGGTAATCAAAACAATGTGCTCTGAACATAAAAACAAATACATAGTCTAATGGAATAGAGTCCGGAAATAAGCCATGGCATATATACTCAAATGATTTTCAATAAGGGCACCAAGTCCATTCAATGTGGAAAAGACAGTCTTCTACAAATGGTGTCAGGAAAACTGGAAACCACATGCAAAAGAATGTAGCTCAACCCTTACATAACACTATATACAAAAATTAATTCGAAATGGATCTGGGCCTCACTATAAGACTTAAAACTATAACGCTCTTAGAAGAAAACATAGGGCAAAACTTTACAACATTGGGTTTGTTAATACTTTCTTGGATATGACACCAAAGCACAGAACACAAAAGAAAAAAGCCAAATTGAGCTTCATGAAAACTTAAAAATGATGTGCATCAAAAGACACTATCAAGTAAAAAAAGGTAACTGGCAGAATGAGGGAAAATATCTGCAAATCATGTATCTTTTAAGGGATTAATATCCAGGATATAGAGAGAACTATTAAAACCCAAGGACGACAACAACAACAGAAGAAGAAAACAATCCAATTCAAACATGGGCAAAAAACTTGAATAGACATTTCTCCAAATGCATGAAAAGATGTTCAACAGCACTGATCATTATTAGGAAAATGCAAATCAAAACTATAATAAGATACCACCTCATATCTACTATATCTATCATCTATACTATACTACACTACACATACATACATAATGCATGAAAACAGGCACTGGAAAGCTTGTGGGAAATTATAACCCTTGTGCACTGTTGGTGGGAATGGTAAATTATTTAATTTCTATAAGCCTCTATTCCCTTATTTATAAAACAGAGATTAAAATAGTTTCCATTTTCCTATTAAATTTCATTGAGATTATAAGTGTAAAGCCTTCACATGAAATCTAGTATATGATCAGCATTCAAATGTATCGAGATCATCATCACTATTATCATCATCTTCGTCTTAGCTAACAAGTGACCAAGCCAGAGTTCCAGCTGGTGTGCTCTAATCTTCGTGTTTATATTCTGGAATATTCATTCCTGACAGTTGAATTTTCCCTCAGCAAGCCCAGGAAGCTCTTTCTGGTAAGTTGGGAAGGGAGAAGGCAGAAAAGAAGGCCCCCCAGCTCCATATGTCTCAGCTGCCATTGGCTGTTCCAACTCATCCTACAAATGGTGAGGTCCAGAAATTAGCAGCTCTGCATGGCTTCTCCCATACCTCCCTCCCCAATATCCCTGACCCTCATCCCCACAATAGATGTATATCCTTATTTCACAGATGAGAAAACTAAACAAAGGATCAGAGAAGAGGAGGGGCCTGGCCAAGTTACACAGCTGGCTAGAAACAAGATCCAGGGCTAGAGCCCCAGACTTTATTTTTCTTCCCCATGCCCTGCCTCTACCAAGATCTGGTCTCTTGGTGACCTTCTCCTCATGAAAGATATGCCCTTTGGCATCTGGGAGGGAAGACAGAGATTTAGTGGACACCACTATACTATGGGCAGACTTGGGGAAAGACTTGAGTTCGGTCCTGAATAAACAGAGGTGTCTGTAGGCAGAGGCAAATGGGGAAGACCATACCCGCAAAAGGGCAACTAGAAGAAAATGGAAGTAGAGATGAAAAATCAGCAGATAGTCCTAGAGCCTGTTCCCTCCCTGTCGTTCTGATCCCTGCCCTGAGCAGATCTCACCCCTGTTAGCATGTCCACTTTCAGGATGAGAGGCTAACCCCCGAGCCTGACTTGCTCTCAGAGCTGTGATGAAGAGAGAATGAGACAAGAAATGGGTTATCTTCATAACTATGGATCCACTAAGGCATTTCTGTCAGCGGTTGGAACCTGCAGGAGATACGATTGGGGAATCTTGACAAGCAGGCTGTGGACTCTGGCTGGACAGGAACCTCTAGGAACTGGAAGAAGAAGGGCTCCCAAGGCATGGCCAGCTGAGTTCCTGCCTGCAGGGATCACGGTAGTGGGTCAAGCATGGTGACCTTCGAAATCATCATAGGTCCTGCAGGTTTTACGGTTATGGTACACAAGTCAGAGGCCTTCACTGGACATGAACACCTGGGAGGAGCCCTGGCCCACGTGCTCCTGTCACAAATCTCTCAGGCCTCCATAGTATGGTTGAACAGGCTGAGGAAACTGTACAGTGCTATCTCCATTGAAGGGATGGAGGCTTTGAGGAGCAAAGACCTCTGGGCCTTGATCACGTGTCACCCTCCTGGTGCTCCTCCTGGAGCCCTGCACTGCCTAATCTTGAAGGGGATTAGGCTGCAGAAGAAGGCAGAGAGCTGCTGCTAGGCTCAACTGCGCTGGTGAGCTGGCACTCTTTGCCACATCTTCTAATTAATAGTCAGGATTAGCAGCTGCCGCCGCTGGGCCCATGCCATCTAATCACATCGGCGCAGGCTCCTGGGTGCTCAGCATCCCCGCGCTCCGCAGCCTCCCCAGCCCTTGGAGAAATGCCTTCCGAAATTAAAACAACAACAAAAACAAGAAAAAAATCCATCCTCCTCCCCCTGCCCATCGCCTCCTGGGACTAGAATTGTGCCTGCCTCTCATCTCTGAGATGAAAGCAGAAGGCCCTGCTTCCCCAGGGGCCAGTCTTGATGGGGAGCATTTCTTGAAGCTGCTCTGAGAAAGCCTGGGATCCTGTCATGCCAGCCCACAGGTAAGATGTACCCTGAGACAGTGAATTCCCTAGATAATGACAATAATAATAATGTCATTATTCTTATGGCTAACATTTGTGGAGTGCTTACTGTGTGCCAGGCATAATTCCAAATTAACTATTTATTAATTACAGATTAATTATTTCACATGCACAATAGATAAGCCTAATAGATATATACCTCTATCATCCTCCTTTTATTAGACCAGGAACCAAGGCAATAGAAGGGTTAAGTCACTTGACTGAAGTCACACAGCTGGCAAGTGATGGAGCTAAAATTTGAACCTAGGCTTTCATGCTCTCAATCAATGCATTGTGCCCTGTGGAAGGAAAAATACGGGGTCCAGAGACCTGTCTTTCAACTCCCCTCACCTTCTTCGCCCCTGAAGCGCGTCTCCAAATCCTGAGGCTCTGAGAAGCACACTTTACAAGCACTCTCCTGGGGTCCTATATGACCCCAGTGACTCATACTGTATCCCAGGGTCAGTCACTCTTCTGCTGGGAACTGGGTGAAAGAGACCGCTGGGAGGTCCATTTACCACCAAAAACCATGAGTGAGTTGTCAGGGATCCTGGGAACGGTGCTCAGCTTGCACAAGCACTCACAGAGCCCTTCCCTGGGCATGTTACCTACCTCCTCCTTAAGTCTGACCTATACTTCATAGGCCACACCCTCAGTAGGGATCTGACTCTAGCTTGCTCTTAATGGCCTCTACTTCCTTTTTATTTATTTTGTTTTTTTAATTTTATCTATTTATTCATGAGAGACATGTAGAGAGAGGCAGAGACACAGGCAGAAGGAGAAGTAGGCTCCCCACAAAGAGCCTGATGCGGAACTCGATTCCAGACCCCAGGATCACGCCCTGAGTCAAAGGCAGATGCTCAACTGCTGAGCCACCCAGGCATCCCTCTACTTTTTTTTTTTTTTTAAGCACATCATCTACCTCTCTGCCCATTCTCACTTTATGCATTCCCCCACAAACGATCAAGAACCATCTACCATACAATAGACACTACTAGGGGTAAATGGTAAGAAGATAATAGAATTCCTTGCCCTCAATCGATGCTCCTGCTGAAAGCTCCAGTTGTTCTCAGACTTCTATCTCTCAAGGGCCCCATGGGACCACTTCTCAGTAGAGGTCTTCATGCTTCTCATATGACACTTCCCATTTTCCTAATGGCAATGGTGCCCCTCTGGAGCCACATAATTCTGGGGCCCTATTCCCAACTAGCACCAAATGTTAATAATTCTGAGTCACATTTACCTTATAGATCTGCCTTCTGGTGGGTCAATCTTATAAGTTAATTGCAGCTAAGGTGTTACTTGCCAATGGTAAATTCATGAGGCTGCTTGGAGCAGTGGGAAAAAACACAGAATTTGGGGTCAAAGAAAAAGACTCAGCAAGGCTACTTATTAGCAGTGGTGGGCAGCCCCTAAGAGGACCCTCATTAATCCCTACCTCCTTGTATCCACGTCCTTATGTAATCCCTGCTCTGGGGTGTGGGCTGGACTTACTGACTCACTTTAATGAATAGAATATGGTAAAAGTGATGGCATGCCACTTCCAAGATTCTCTCTTAGAGCCCTCACATTAGAGGAAGCAAGCTGCAATTCTGTGAGTAGTACTTTGGGGAAGCTCAGGTAGCAAAGAACTGCTATTTCCACCAAAAGTCAGAGACTCTGATACGAATGAGCTTCCAATGGATCTCTCTTCTTCCAGCTGAGACTTGAGATGACCAGAGCCCTGAGCAGCACACTGCAGCTTATGGGAGACCCTGAAGGAGAAACAGAGAAGCTATGGCCAGATCCTAGCCCACAGGAACTGAGAGATAATAAATATGTCCTGTCTTAAGCTGCTGAGATTTAGGGTAATTTGTTATGCAGCAATAGATAACTAATATACTAGCTGATGATACTGTAAAATATTTTTGTTTTCTCATTTCATTATAGAAAAACTGCAAATATATTTAAAAATAGAAGATAGCATAATAAAGCCCCCGTGCACCTGTCACTCAGTTTCAACAATTATTCACACGGGGCCAATCTTGTTTTATTTCTATCTCCAATGGGAAAATCGTTTAACTTTTCTTGGCCTTAATTTCTTCTTCTCTAAGATAATGTGTTTTAAAACATTTACCCCTCCACGATTACCTGAGTGAATGCAGGTAAACTAATATGGTTGCTTGTATATAGTATAAGACCAATGAATGTCTACTCCTGCCTTTTTTCCTTTCACATTTTAAGTAACTGAGTCTATACAAGGGCCTTGAGTAACTTAGTCCAAAGGAGTGACCAGTTCAGGCATTTTAGATGATGGGTTAAAGGAGGGCAAGGGTCTGGCACAAAGGCTTTGTTCAGACTTTTTATGTATGCATCATGAAAGAAATTATCGTGGAAATATCATTCCCTTATTCTATTCATGAAATAACAACATGTTTTTGAAGTGATTATCCTGCCAGAACTGAATACTGGATAACCAAGATATAGGCCCTTGCCTTCAAAGAACACAAAGTCTTAAAGGGTAGACTCACTCCAGCAACCATGACAGCACTTTTCTCATTCGGCTATAAAGGTACAAACATCACATATATGGGGAGAAATACTTATTGATACAAATGGAATGGATTAAGGGAAAAGGCAACATTTAGACATATAGAGAAGGTGTTGCAGGAACAAGCAGAGAGATGTCCAAACAGCCCTTTGGACCTGAAAGTGGGCAAAGTGGGGGGGCATTTCAGTGAAGTAGTGGTGATGAGGGGATGCAAGAGCAGAAGCAGCAAGAAATGACTGTTCCACAGAGAGGCTTGAGGATAGGATGAAGGCAGGGAAGGCAGGATGAAGAGGGAGATTTCTCTGGTATGAATATAGACAGAGAAAGTACTAGATAAGATAGGGAAAATCAAGATGCAGGTGAAAGGAGATAATTGATGGCAAAAGGTCCTGAAGGTGATATTACAAGTTGGGATGAGGAACAAGATATAGCAGAGGAGGGTGTCCTCTTCTAGGAGATTGGCAAAAGGATCAATGGCAATATTGATATCTTTAGAGCTTGGTGTCTAAAGGATTCTGTTTTTTCAGTTATGTGGGAGGCAAGGTCATCTGTTGGGCGTGAGGATGAGTAGTGCTATCAAGGAGTAGTCACCACAGGCAGAGAATCCATTCATTAGGTGTTGTTCCTCTGGATCAGCCAGCTGTGAGAAGGGCAATGAGAACTGGCAAATTCAGTGGACAGGGAAGAAGGAAGAGATGTTTGGAAGTTGGGACCTCCCAAGGAAAGGTAGCTAGAGGAGAGCGAAAAGGTGGGCACTGAAGTGGGGGCACAGGCATTACCAGGTTGAAAGGAGAAAAGCAGCATGAATGAAAATGGAGAAGTGCTACAGGCGAACTTCATTTTACCCAAAAACGTTGATGTGCAAACATGTTTTAGGAGAGAACAAAGGGAAAGATGCTATGACCATTTCTAAGGTTTGTGATCCCTGATGACAACAACCCATCCCAGGAAGGGAAGTTGTGTGGTCCCGGGAGGGTATGTAGGGGTACAGAACTGGGGTTATGCCATCCCAGAAGCTAACTTGCAGGGCAGCAAGGAGTGTGGGCCATCGTCTACGACAATGTCTTTCTCTCAGCACTCTGGCACAGATGAGCCCAAGACGTTTACAACTTCCAATCCTCTTTTTATGATGCTTAGAACTTGTCACCATCTGCTATGCAGGGCTTTAATGCAAATCCGAGTTTGCTTTTACGGTTTCAATTAACCTAATAATAAAGCAGGGCAGGAAGGCTCCTGAAGAATCTTCTCCCACCCACTTTCAGGCAAGATTCCCACCCTCCTCCCCCAAGATAGAAGACCAGGATGGTCTCATCCTGAAACTGGAAATCCTTCACCACATTAACCATGTCCTGTCTGCACCAAGTTACCTCTATCCTGTCTATCGTAGCTACAGCTAAGGACCTCCTCAACGGAATAATTCTCTGCCCAGGGCCAATCCCAGGTCTAGCATGACAAATACCACTTTAGTACAGGTTACTCAGGCCACGAGGTGCTTCTTGAAGCATAATGGAAAGGGAAGACTGTACACCTGAGGCTAAGACATGACTCATTTCATGGCTGATGGCAGTTGTCGGAGCTTCTCTGATTCTTGATTTCCTCACCTGTAATAAGGGGACAATTGCATGCACCTTGTAGAATGTTGTGAGGATTAAGCACCTGACTCCTAAGGAGTCCCACTCTGCTTTCGTTGGGAACCAGGGTCTGGTTATCTAAGATGACTGACTGCCCTGGTTTGCCCAGGACTGAGGGGTTTCCTGGGACTCAGGACTTTCAGTGCTAAAGTTTGAAAAGTCTTGGGCAAACTGGAAGGAGTTGATCACCCAGGTGTGTCTTCTTACAACACTCCCAGGCTAAGCCTGTGAGGTAGGATCCCAGTTCCACACTCCATTTTCTTACTGGCCATGACTTACTAGGAAATTTCACAAAGCTTTGAATAGCTGGGTTTGAAAAATAGAATTATTCTTATCACTCTCTTCCTAAAGTTCAATTGAAAATAATGTTAAGACCCCTTGCATCTGTCTAGTTAGCCTTCTATGTAGCACCAGCTACACTTAATATTTGGAAAACCAGACCCCTGCAAAATTAGATGGCCAAGACCAGGTAGCAAAAAAAATCATAGGGGATGCAGTCTTCAGAGGATCTTTTAATCACTCTTCCTCCATTTCCTCAACTCTCAAATGGAGTGTTGAAATGCCTACCTTGGTGAGAGTAAGAGATAATCCATTTAAAGTGCATTAAATTTTGTAGGTGACCCATTAAATGGTGGCACTAGCTCATTATTATTTTTTTAACCTAACAAAATTGCCATGTGTATCTATAAAAATATCATTTGACCTTAGGTGCTCACCCACCCGTTCTTTGGATGTGAATGTTCTAGTAGTTTCTATACTTGTTTGATTAAGCAGGTTATTATTAGTTGGCATTTTTCAAGTAAACACAGCCTTTAATTATAATTTCTAGATTAGCTCCTCTTGACGCACAGGTGAGACATACTGTCCTATTTAAAGCAGTTACTCATTCATTCATTCCATGAATATTTACAGGGTTTTTTGCTCTCAGTGTGATTTTCCCAGGCTACACATTCCTCCAGCCCGGATTATATTTGCTTATGTATCAACACAGTTGTCAAATATAATTTCTTATGTATACATATACAATTTATTTTTTAATGGAGGAATATACAATTATTTTTTAATGGAGAAAAGATACAGAATCTTTCATGGCAAGTCCATGAACGCCAGATGCCTAGGGCCTGTGAAAGGCAACGTGGCCCTGAGTCACTGTCATCTCATCGCTAGAGCTCTGAGCCACGTCATGGTTAGCAGAGTAGCCAGGTGCAGGAGGGATTAAAGTCTCTAATACCAGGCTTCCTGTAAATAGAAGGTTGTGGAATGAACAAATAATCAAATGAATGAACGAACAAGTGAATGAATGAACAAATGAACTAATGAAGGAACAAATAAAAACATTTATGATGGTGCAAAGATGAATCAGTTGTGCAGGAGATTTAGCACCCTGCAAATTCAGAGGAGGGAGAGATGACCACATGGACAGAGGTTCAGCTAGATTTATTCCCATGCATCTGACCCCATTCTTCTTAACCAGACTAGGAGCTCCTTTTTAAAAATTTTATGCTGAGTTTGATATTTAAAGCCAACATCTCTACAGTCACATTCAGCCATTTGAGCTAGTTATGTATATAATAGTAACTCAAACAGGGAGAATTGACCCTAAGGCCAGCCACTGCTGGATCCAAACCCAGAGCTTCTAGTTCAGAACTGTGTCTTTCCATAACCGTAGGCTGCCTTTGGGGAGACACTTCCTTCCAAAGTTCACTTTCTTTCTTACACAGCAGTTCACTTGGCTTAAAGCCAAAAACTAGTTTTAACTTAAAGAGAACAAAATAGTGGGAAAGCAATGGTAATGTATAAACCAAAACTTACATCACTTAGTATGTTCTGAAACATAGGTGTTGAAGTTCATAGACCTTGTTATAAAGTGATATAACTGAGAATCAGTAATGAGGGCATTTACTGCCCAAGCAGTAATGACACCAAAACAGATGGCAAAGAATCTACCAGAATGAAGAAAAGTTGTTTTTCATTCCTGTTGGGACATTTGAGGTTTCCCTGAAAATCTCTTTGAGACATCCTTGTTTAAAAAAAAAAAAAAAAAAGATTTATTTATTTATTCACAAGAGACACACCGAAAGAGAGAGAGGCAGGCTCCATGCAGGGAGCCTGATGTAGGAATCGATCTCGGGACTCCAGGATCACGCCCTGGACTGAAGGCAGGCACTTATCCGCTGAGCCACCCAGGCTTCCCCTGAGGACATCCTTCTTATTCACTTGCCCTCTACCAGCATCCATCGGGCAGCTTCCTAATGCCAAAAGTCGCAAGGGACCAAGGTCTCTGGTCCTGATTTGATCTCCTTCTCCTGCTCTTTTCATGTCCACCCCTTCCTTCCCTCCACACCCACACTGCTGCTCTCACCCTGCTGCAAACCATCCTTAATAATATTTAGACACCCCAGAATGCTATGGTGAATGATGATAACACCTCTGAAGATAACTAGACATTGAAAGAGACACATTAAAACTAATGAATAAATGGGTCATTTTTCACTAAAATGCAATTGTAAATAAACTCAGAAGTGAGAAAGGCGGGGGCCGTTTTTTCTCATTCCTGGTAAGAAGCTGAGATAAACTGAGTGTAAATCGAGATCCAATAGGTATTGGCAGGAACGGATTAAGATCTATGAAAATTGGGATACTTTAATGAGTTATGTTGAACAGAAGCAATAAAAACTGACCCAGGAAGGAGGCCCCAGAGAGCCCGGTGGTCCTTGCAACACTTGGGGTTGTAACACGTCTCTCAAAACTGTTGGGCTTGGCAAGTAAACATTCAACTTTCCTTTTAGAAGCTCTTATTGGGCTAGAAGTCAAGAGGCCACATTTATGGTTTTCTTCTGCTGCACTATGAAGTCTTAATTAAGAACATCACTTAATCTCCATGTGCCTCAGTTTTGTTATCCCTACAATGGGAGTAATTAAATCATGCTTCTTACCTTAAAGGTTTTTAAGGAAGATGAATTTGATAAGGAATGTGAAAGAACTATGTAAATAGGGGGGGAAAGTCCTAGGATTTAGGAGACAGCTCTAACAAAGTCCAGCCATATAAGCTACCTAGGGCTATTTATTTCACCCATGGGAGTCTAAAGTTTCCTCATCTGTAAAATAAGGAGCTTGGACTCCTTAGTGGTTCTCAAACATGGCTGCACTTAAGAATTGCTCGGGGAGCTTTTTAAAAGTAATGATGCCTGGGTCCTTCCTCAGACCAAATAAAGTAGAATCCCTGGGGATGGTCCCAGACATCAGCCTACTTCAGAACTCCCCATGTGATTCTGTTGTTCAGTCAGCATCGTAAACCACTGAACTAGATGATCTCAAAGGTTTCTTTCCTGCTAACATTCCGTGACTCTTTAATTTGTTTTATAATTGCTTTGATACGTATTGGCCTTGATCCAGACTCTCCTATCTTAAGGGGAAATATCCCCCAAATAACAATAGAAAGGTGGCAGAGGGCAAACCATGAAGCCACATGCCAGAACAGTGGATCCCATCTGTTTCAGCAACATGGTCTAAATAAAAAACTGAACATGATTGTTGCACACGTAGAACAATATTTTTCAGTATTTTTCTCTTAACAGAGGATGGGATCTTCTATAAATGGAACCATACAGTCTGTAAGCATTTAAAACTGGTTTTATTCACTTTGCATAATAAATATCCTTGCGATTCATCCAAGTTGTCGCACATATCTGTCGTTAGTTCCTTTATAGTGCTGAGTAGTATTCCGTGGTGGGATAGACACAATTTGTTTCATACTCACTGAATTACAAACATCTGGAGAGGTTTCAGTTTTTAACCACTGTATAAAGCTGGTATGAATTTAGTAACAGTGTTTGTATATACAAGTTTGTGTTTGAGGAGATAAATGCTAGAAGTCCAAATTCTGGGTCATGTGATAAGTGCATGCTTAGCTTTATAAGAAACTGCCAAAGTGTTTTCCAGAGTGACTGTAAAATTTTATATTCTCACTATCAGTGTGTAATTCTGTTTCTCTGCATCATCACCCACATTTGATATTGTCATTTTTTTAAATTTATTCATTCTGATAAGTATGTAGTGATCTCTCATGTGGTTTTAATCTGCATTTTCCTAATGGTTAATGATGGTGAACACCTTTTAAGATTTTAATTCTTTGAAGTTTATTGAGTTATTTATTTTTTTTAGTGGCCAAGCATATAGTGCATTGTGCTTGTTTCACGGGCACTTAAAAAAAAATTGTATAGTGCTACTCTCAGTTGGTGTTCTTATGTCTGCGCATTAGATCCTGTTGACTGGCTGTCGTGTTAATTCCTTTTATATCCTCACTAATATTCCATCTAGTAGTTGTATCATTTGCTGAGGGTGGGGTGGTAAAGTCTACAACTTTAATTATAGACTGTTTCTCCTTTCTTTTCAATCAAGTTTTGCTTCATGTATCATAAGGTTCTGTTGTTTGGTACATACATATTTACAAATTTTATGTCTTCCTGGTGGGTTGGTCCTGTTATCATTATATAATGTACTCATTATCTAGGAGTTTTCTTTGTTCTTTTTTGTTTTGTTTTGTTTTGTTTTTGTGTTTGTTTTCTTTGTTCTGAAGCCTGTTTTATCAGCATATTAATTCATACAACGTACCAATATAGCTACATAATATGTATATTTATATAGTGTATTAACATATTAACTTATATAGCATCATTGAAATTATATCATTATAGAGATGGATAATAGATTATGATTTCCAGGGGTTAGGGAGATGGAGTAGGTAGGGAGGTGGCTGTGAATATGAAGGATGAGGGATCCCTGTGAGAGAACTGGCCTGTGTCTTGACCCTGGTGGTCATGTGCACCTACACAAGTAGAATTTACATACACTATAAATGGCATATAAGTGCACAGACATATACATACACACGAGTGTATATGGAAGTAATAAAATCTAAGGTTGATTGGTTATAACAATATTAATTTCTTAGTCATGATATATGGCTTTGTTAAATGTTACCATTCAGAACAATTAGATGAAGGATAAATAGGATCTCTCTGTATTATTTCTTACATCTGCACGTATGTCTCAAAATAAAAAGTTAAGAAAATGAATGGGTTCTTCCTACTTTTGTATATCTTGGAAGTTTTCCATAGTTAAACGTTTTGAAAAATTGATGGAAAGTTAGCATAAATTCTACTCATTTACATGTTCCTGTTTGTGTTTTCCCCATTCACTCGGTTCTGCAGACACTATATGAAGACATTTAGCCTGGGACTTTGTGCACTGAGCGTCAGTACCTCTGCCATTTTAACATTCCATTTTAAAAGCCTACTTGCTCCTCAGGGTACCGTCTGCCAGAACAGGAGCCCCACTACCTAGATAGGCTTGGATTGTTAGGAGACTTGCCTGGATTGTGGGGAGCTGGGAGGACCTTACACAGCCATGAACACTCTCACTTGGTGCTGTCCTCATACTTCTTTCCTGCTTTATCTTTCCTTTTCTTCACCAATCCATGTGACTATAGGGGAAAGGACCTCAGAATTTGGAGGCTAAATATGTGGACTCTGGACCAAGTTCAGTCACTGTTCAGTCCAGATTTGGGCAAGTCATGGACTTTCTAAGAGTCCCTGTTTCTTCAACTGTTGAACAAGGATTATTGTACAACCATCATACAGGGTTGCCTAGAGATGCCAGTCAGGCCCAGAGCAATTGAATTGATTGGATCTCCAGTCACCTGGGGAGACTGAGAGCATAATTAACCTTGGCAACTACTGACTCCTCAGCTAGGGTCTGAAAGAGCAGCTACTCCCAGATCGTGAGTGCCCAACCCCTTCCTCCCCAGGGCCTTGGCTATGAGGCACCTCCAGAGTCCTGTGCCCTCCCTGCCTGTCCTGCTGTGAGCTCATCCTCCAACCTGGTCCCCTAAGGTCTCCTGCTGTGCCCTATGACTGTCAGCTCTGGGCTCTCCTCAAGCCTTGTGGCTCGTGGTACCCCTGGGCATTTTGGGGGCTCACCCCTGTCCTCTCAGCTGTAGGGCCTGGATTGGATCCCTTTCTCCAAGCTGGAATTCTGCTCACACAGGTGAGCACATTGGCTAAAAGCACTGGCCACATGGTTCTAGACTCAAATCCTGACTCCACCACTGGCCATCCTTATGATCACAGGCTACTGAAGTAAATTCTCTAGCCCTGCTTTCTCCTAACTATAGTACCCAGTCATAGGGCCAATGTGAATATTCCCAGAAGTAATGCAGGTAAAGTGCCAACCCAGAGCTTCTGATATAGTGAGTACTCAACAAATATAGACATTGTTTTCATTGTTACTATTGATATATAGCATAGAACCATCACCACTATTTCCTTTGATTGGACATCCGATTAGGGATGGTGATTGATGCCCCAGGTGTTCCCTAGGAGAAAGTCATCACAGCTGAGCCAACCTCCTTAGTGATGAGAGCCCTGGCTCAGGGGCCTGGCCACTGATGCTGTGGTGTTGAGATCACAAATTTTGCTCACTAACACAAACTACAACAAGGCCAAAATGGTCAGACGTTAGTCCCAGACTAAGCAAAACAAAATATTTAGTGTTCCCCCTCCCTACCCCAACCCTGCTCCCCAACACACACACACACACACACACACACACACACACACACGCATCCACTCAGCTGTGTGGAGCTCTAGGTATCATAAGGAGGCAAACAGGGAACATGGATTTTAGGTAGAGGCACATCTAGGTAGTGCATATACCTTGATGTAAGTTTGTACATAAACATGAGGCAGGAAAGGGATGGAGAAGGCTGTGTCCACTTGCCCTAGTCAGGGTAGTCCATACTAGAAAACAAAATGATCTAACAGGGTGTTTGCCAGGAGAAACGCCTTGTTTAGGAGTGTCTGCAGAATAAAATTATAGAGAAACCTGCCTGTTGGACAGCTAGCAAGTTTCATATTTTCAGGGGCAAAGCTGCAGCGGACCCCTTAGACGTCCCTAATGCTACCATCTGAAGAGGGATGGAAGGAAAATCTCCTCCCCCTCTGCCATCGTCCTTCCTGTGGACAAGGTGAAGTTATGGGCCGGCCCCCCGACAATAGGAGCTGCTTCCCATGACAACCAAAGATGCTGCCACCACATCAGAGCAAGAATTACAGTCAGCTTGCATCGCCTCGGGCAGTGCGTAAAAGGGGAAATCAGCACCGCATTAAAGGGAAATGAGTATTTGTTTTGAAATGTATTTAAAAGCTCTGGCTGGTTAATTATTTAAGGACCAGCGGGTATCTCAGCTACCATGGAAACCTCTGGCTCAGTGATTCCTTCCTGGACCCATCAGACACCCCCATTCAATAACACACACAGACATACACAAACACGCACGTGTGCACACATTCTCACGTGCATGCACGCACTCATAGTCATTCACACGCATGCACAAGTGCACACAGGCTCACGCACATACACTCTGTCACTCACACAGACACACAAGCTCACTCACACACACATGTGCACAATTCTCACACACAGTCACTCACACAGATACACACACACACACACACACACACACACACATCCATGTGCACGTGGCTGTAAGGTCCCTCAGGAAAGCATGGTCCGAAATGCTATTTTCCTGCTCTTATTATGCATGAGGTGCTCAGGGACAGCCACAGGGGAGGAGGAATCCTATGACTTTTGCAAGATGTCCTGGGGACATCCCTTCCAGCTCCTTTGATTCTAAGCTGTTTGTCCTTTGCAAATAGAATAAGGCACAGCGTGTCTCCCTTTCTAAACCACAGTCAGACACCATTATTGACAGGTCATGCCACTAACTTTGCCGCCTTCCTGCCGCAAAGTTTAAGGGTAAGAAAACAAAAGACCAAACACACACTTGGGTCTAGAATCCTGACTAATATCACTTACTAGCTGCGTGATCTTGGACAAGTTCCTTAACCTCTCTGAGCCAGAATTTCCTCATCTGTCAAATGAGGATCATAATAGAAAAAGGCCTTTTTATTTGGATTATCTTATTTGATCCTGTGACCGAGCCTTTAGGCAGGTGTCATTTCTAACCTCATTTGCTAGATGATGAGGAAGCCCTAGTTCATAAAGGATGAGTAACTTCCCCAAAGTTATACACACGAACCTAAGTGGTTTACAACTAGAGGCCACATCTCTGCGTTACCTACTCTACACCTATAGATTACTGTGAGGACTCAGATGTCGCTGGCACATAGAGGATAGGTCTTCCCTTCTCTCCCTATACTCCTTTTGTCCTGGAGGACTTGGAAGGACATCCCATGCTCGGCCAGAGGTAGATAGAGACAGAGACTGCCTACAGGAGAGAAGGTCCCTAGATTGGAAGGCACTGAAGTCCAGGGCCTCATGTTTCCTTCCAAAGGAACTTTCCAAGAGCTGGAGTGGTGCCTTCTACCTCTCCCTACACTGCTGTGGCACTGCACCACTGAACTATATAATTGCATACTTGTTCCTGTTGGGTCTTGAAATATTAGGACCTAGTGTATAATTCCAGGGCTCCTGCACTAAAGATACTGCCATGTAACTACAAAATAAAAAGACAAATAATGTGACCAGGGCTACAGTCCATGCTGCTCTGCTTAATTAATGGGAAATTTTATTAAAAGCGGACAGAAAGATGTCAAATCTCCAGTGCCCAGCCTTCTCAGAAGATCCTTAAAGAGATGGAGATATCTCCTGAATAAATCCTTTATTGGGTTCTTCCAAGTATCTTTCATTGTACCCCCATCTTTGTGCATCTTTGATGATTTGTGCTTGGCCAGTGTGCAGGGGGTGGGACCAGGGTCACACTGGCAGGGTACAGGCTAAAATGATGCAACAAAGAAAGCATTAGACCAGCAACCTGGTGGGTCTTCAGATGCCAGAGAACTTCTCCTCTAGGCAGAAAACACACAGGTGAGGACAATCAGAATCCAGGGAAATGGAAATCATTGTGCACATGGATATATGAGGTCCAGATACGCAATTTACCAAGAATCACAGGGGTACAAAGAGCAGAGACAAGAGCCCCAGAGTCTTGAGGAGACAATAAGGTGGGGAGGTGAGTTCTGACCAGGAGTGGCAAGGTGAGCAAGAGATGAAAAGGAATCAAAGTGATCTGAGCCTGAGCAAATGTTGTATTGGCCCTAGGAGTTCTTTACCCTCTCCACCCCCACCCTGGAGCCCCAGAGAACCTTGCACATGGCTTTTCAGAGACCTGAGAGCAGAAAAGAATGCCTACCTGGGGAGTGAAAGCCAGTGTCTAGGGAAGGAAGCAGTGGCCAATGTTCTGTAGGGCAAGACACATGGAGTCAGAGCATCATTTTATTTACTTATCACTTAAATAGTCCTCAAGCCCTGAACTGGGGACTTCACAAACATCAACTCAACCAGCATAGTGTCTTGTGGCATGTGTTCCATTTCTAGCTCCAGTTTACAGGTGAAGAAGCTGAAGCACAGAGAGGTTGAGTAGTTTGTCCAAGGTCACATAGGTAGTAAGTGCTACTGCCTAGAAGCAAAACGAAGCAATCAGGCTCCAGAGTCTGGAGAGTCTTGACTTTTCAAGAGAGGACCATGTACAATTCTCCTTAAGGGGAAGTGGGGAGATTAAAAACTAGCCCTTCCTGTTGACAACAGTCTGGACATATGGGAAGGGAGCTTGGGAACAGCCACTCTCTAACAGGTAAAAGTAACACAGCCTCCCTCTATCTCCCCAACCCCCCTTCTCCATGCGAGTAACGGAAATGAGGGAGGGAGGAAGGGAAGAGAAGAGGAAATATATGACAGATTGACAAAATTTTGTCTAACTAGGATGTTTCTCAAACTTGTCTACACCTGTCAGTAGCTCTTTCCATAGTTTATATTTATGTGGCACATGTAATGGTTATCTCTGCTAAGCAAGTTCTCATATGCTCCTTTCCTCACTTAAGAACACCTGTGGGAAAATGGATTAGGAGCTTGGGCTTAAATCTTGCTGCCATTTCTGCCTCGGTTGAAAAGATACTGAAAAGACAAAATAGTTTTGTTCTGAAAACAGTGAATTGAGTGTTGGGTAAATGCAGTGTTGGGAGGGAGTGTGTGGTGTGACAGTCCATGTCTTCTGGGTCTCCCAGAAGAATCTCATTTCCTCATGCTTTCCTCTTGGGTCTGACCCTGAACATGGGCCCTGCTCAAGTGGAGACACATGATCCTAAGGTCTCTGCTGCTCAGTGAGAGTGGGTTTCTAGGGAGCTGGCAATGCAAAGGGCAGGGGATCTTTGTCCCATGACAGAGTTTCTCCCCCTTCCTTGGCCGGTGCATACATAGATCTAAGAGTTCCTTTCCTTTTACTGAATTATGTGTCTAGAGAAAATCTCTTGGCCTCTCAAGCTTTCATTTCCTGTAGTGTTAAAAAGTAATGATGTTTGTTCTCTGCTTTGGGGATGCCTTCCAGGATCTTGTGAGGATGAATGGAGTATCTGTTTGTCAAGGGCTGACTTCTGCTCCCCTGTCCTTCATTCCACCAAACAGTTGCTCTCACTGGATTGCAGTACTGAGTCCATTTTTCAGCTCTTTAGCCTAAGTCCAGCAAATAGGCTTCCTGTGATCCCCAAATTTGCTTTCAGGGACAAGGGACAAACAGAAGAAAAACTGGAGGCAATTTTATAATATCATAACCTCAGAGCAAAACATAAGGGACGTAAGAATCCCGTCAACATCACCAGGCCCCCAGCCACAGCATCTGTCTCTAACACTCAGAAGCTGGTGTAGTCCTAGCATGGGTATCGTGGTAAGAGGGCTGGGGATCTGCCTTCAGTCATTTATCTGGTCTCTGCTTAAAGCCCCTCATATACCTCTGTATATGGTCCTCCTTAGGGTAGCTTCCTCCCTATACCCACTTCCTAACTTGTAAAATTGATGCCTCTTTCACTAATCTGAAGTTACCTCCATCAGGTAGCCAAGAGGTGTCCTTCATTCTAGTGGGGAACCCCTGGCAGAGACCAAGTCCAGCAGTCCATGCCCTTCTCATTTGGCAAGTTCAGACCACACCCTCTTTCAGTTTGAATCTTTATATACTGAAAGGGGCTTCACTAAGTCCCATCCAGAGATCTTAGAATAATCCACAATCCTGGATACACCTGCAGGAAGACACTCAAAGTACAAACTCAGATGCTTGGGAACTACCTCAGTCTTTTTCATAGAATGATGTCCTTCCACTCAAGTTTTGTGTATGGACATCCTTAATGACAATAACGCCAAGACATCAAAAATACAGTTATATTCAGAGATAAATTGTGTGTTTCTCTATGAGCATGTTTGAGAACACAGAAGTGTGTATAAGAATGGAAAACACACTGGGTTTTGAATGGAAAGACCTGGATTTCAGATCTGTGTATTATTCAGATGATTCTGTATAATCACTTTCCATGCTTCCTTATATTACTCCAACAAATATCTGCTTTAGGTTTGCTGGAATTGTCTTTCATTCTAGTGGAACTACCAGGTGGTCATGCAACTTGGGCCATCTCCCTACACGTTTGTGACTTCTGAGCCCTCATCTGTAAAATGGGGCTGAGACTATTTACCATGCAGGACTGTAGTGATGATCAGTGATGACCTCATGAATGTGCTTTGTTAGTTGTAAATCATAAGAGAAAGTGCAGCCCGAGTGCCTGCACATACGTGCCCACACAGGTCTTCCAAGGAAGCCCAACAAATTCTCCATAATGTCCTGCAAGTTACAACTGTGATGTCAGGTGTCTGATCTGATCTGTCAGATCTCTGAAGAGAGATCACCAATTCTCAGGTGGCCTAGTCTCTACAAACCTTCAAGAGCAAAGAGTTGACATCTCCTGAAGCTAATGACCTCCCACCAGTGGCCAGGGATCCTGCTTCCTCAGGCTAGGCCCAAAAAGCTCTTATCCCTTAGTTATACCCCCAAAAAGCCATTTCTCCCAACAAAGCAATTATTGGGGGAAAATAGTTATTTGTGTGGGGTAACAGAGGGCATGTGGAAGGAAGCTTTGCACCAGTTTCCTAGAAACCAAAAAAAAAAAAAAAATGGAGCCTCTTTTCTCATTCTTTTTTCCAACAACATGATCCTTACCCCTTGCATATTTATGTTTTTATCGAGGTCTTATTGGCTCTTTCCCAGAAGCTGGTGGTGTCCTCCAGTGAAAAGACCTGTACAAGTTGCTAAACAAAAACCCAATTATGCTGCTGGGTGGGAAACTTAATTGTTCTGAACAAAGCATGTCAATTTTATGAAATGCTATTTTTAAGAAAGGCAATAGCTCTAGGTTTCCATGTGGAGGCTTGGCACTCTAGGGCTTTCCAGGATAACAGGCCTTGTTCTTGCAGGAGGCTGAAATCTTAAAGGTCACAAGGTTGTTCCTGTTACCGGGGAGGAAGGTGCTTGGATGTTACAACAAAATGCATGCCCGACAGGGCCCTGAGACGCTGGAGGTAGAATCAGCACATCTCTTCATTCAGACATAGCTCTGCCCTGTTTACACCTCAGACAGCTCCCTCGACAGAGTAGGTGCATATGGAATGAGACCATGGCAAATTATTTGTAAGGTCAGTTCGATAGGGCCTGCAGAAGTCGTCATGTCAGAGACCTTTTTAAGGTAGTGTGTGTAGATTTGAAAAACCAAATGAATAATTAAACACTTTGTATTGAGGCTCCTGTTCTTCCTTGCTTCAAGCACTTTTCACATATGTTAATTCCCATTCATTTCTACGCCCTTCCTTGGAGCCAGGCTAGGTCAAACATGAACATGATTAACTCCATTCTACAGAGGGAGAGAATGAGGCGCAAATTGAGGAGGCAGAGGGCTCACAGTGAATGGACCGTGCTATATAGTGCAGGGCCAACCCGGAAAGCAGGGCCTAAATGGACCCTCCACAGTAGGTCTGTATGCGTTTGGCAGGAGAGAGGAAAAGAAAACAAAAGCATTATGCAAACAAGTGAAAATTGGTTGTATACACCCTGAGTGGGGAATAGAAATGGATCTGAGGCTGTGAGAACAATGAGGTCCTCCCCATGAGTAGGAAAGGGTTCTGAGGAGGGTCTTCCCCATGAGTAGGAAAGGGTTCTCTACCTGCATCCTTGCCATTCTTTCTGTGAAAGTTGTCCTCCCTGCTTGTCTAAACTGACTCTTGCCCATTAACCTCAAAAATCAAAGTTCACCCTCCCAGGAAGCTTGCCTCAAAAGTAGTGAGAGAGGGGGACCCCTGGATGGCTCAGTGGTTTAGTGCCTGCCTTTGGCCCAGGGCGTAGTCCTGGAGTCTCAGGATCGAGTCCCACATTGGGCTCCCTGCATGGTGCTGCTTCTCTCTCTGCCTGTGTCTCTGCCTCTGTGTGTGTGTGTGTCTCTCATGAATAAATAAATAAAATCTTAAAAAAAAAAGAAAAAAGTAGTGAGAGAGAAGCTAGAGGGACTGGCCAGCTAGCCGGCTACCTACACAGCCTCAAGCCAGGCCTCCTGGCCCAACATAGCAGCTACATGTAGCTCTGGAGCTACTGAAAGGTCCAGACTGAGATTCACCTTAAGTATGAAAGACACACGAGATTTCAAAGACTTAGTATGACAAAAAGGTTGTGAAGTATCTGATAAATTGATTACATATTAAACTAATATTTGTATTAGTGTATACAAATATTTGTATTAGTGTATTCGATATAGTGTAGCAAATAAAATGTATTATTAAAATTAATTTCATCTTTTGTTTTTGTTTTTACTTTTTAAAATTTAGCTATTTGGGGACAGCCCTGGTGGCCCAGCAATTTAGTGCCGCCTTCAGCCCGGGATGTGATCCTGCAGACCCAGGATCAAGTCCCATGTTAGGCTCCCTGCATGGAGCCTGCTTCTCCTTCTGCCTGTGTCTCTGCCTCTCTCTCTCTTTCTCTCTCTCTCTCTCTCTCTGTGTGTGTGTGTGTCTGTCATAAATAAATACAATCTTTAAAAAAAATTACCTATTTGGAAACTTGTGAGGACATACATGACTTGCATTTGTATCTGACATTATAGTTCTCTGGAAGGGCACTGCACTGGGCCCTCCTGCCCAATTGCTGAGAAACTAGTTATCAGATCTCCCTAGGGGAAGCTGATGTGTCTGGGTCAGCCCATTTTATCCATGTGACTACCTGTGATTTGGAAGGAATAGTATTCTTCTCCCTATGGAAAGAAAACCAGGGCTAGAAGCCCTGAGGAGAATGTTCAAGGCCATGGAGGTCAGACCTGGGCTGGTATTCACATTTCCTGACTCTAAGACCTGTGATTTTTCCACCAGACATAGAATTTCCTTAACTAATAAAATTTCTGTACTTAGCTTCTTTCTGTAGTTGTTCCACAGCAAGGCCCAGCTCAAAGCTGCTTTCTACCAGAATCAAATATCCCCCATTGCCCTAGGACTACAGGGGGCCCAGTCTCATCCCTCAAGGCCCATGAATCCTCTAGAATTACAATGCTTTCTTTCTCCCTTCACCAATAGACCCCTGGATCACTCCCAGGCCCTTACTTAGCACCATGTAAAGGGATAAACTAGATCACTTTCATGTGTACACGGAGTATCTGATCTGTGTGTAGTTAATGAAGCTATATGGTCTGCAGGTCACCAGCCTGCTATCGCTGGCCAGGGACCATTCTGCCAGAGAGGCTGGGAGTCAGCATCCAGCACCCTTTCCATCAAGGACCTGAACTTGGCTCCTCGAACATCTGGATATCCTGAAGTGCACAGACACTCTCTTTGGCTGCTCTCCCTGCCCAAGGCAAAGTGCAGATGGAACTTACAGACTTCTCAGCAAGCTCCAAGGAGCTTTTCATGAGCTAGAATTTCACACTCAATTATCTGAATTCTAGTTGGGCTCCATCTACTTCAATTCCCAAAGTGACTTTGGTTTTATGCTACTAAGATTTACCGGATCGGTTCTTTCCAACTGGACTACTCTTTCTCCACTGGCTGGGATAGTAGGCTATGGCATATTGACTCCTATCCTTTTGGGTAAGGTTCTCAAAGGCACAGATGAACACCCTGGGGAGTCCTTTCTTCTTCAAAAATGCCTCTGCAGAAGCCTAATCTGGCTGCTACTCATACCTATCATTACCTCTTCCACCATTAAAAATTATCACTCAGCAGTGCCTGGGTGACTCAGTTGGCTATAGCATCCAACTCTTGATTCAGCTCAGGTCACGATCTCAGGGTTGTGAGATCAAGCCCCAGTCCAGGCTCCACATTCAGTGGGAAGTCTGCTTGGGATTCTCTGTCTCTCTCTCCCTCTGCCCCTCCCCTGCTCATGCATATGTGTGCTATCTCTCTCTTTATCTCTGTCTCAAATAAATAATAAATCTTTAAAATATATATATATATTATATTTATATATATAATATATATATTACATTAAAAAAAAATATATATATATATATAAATCACTCAGGACTATATTGCTTCCCTAACCACCAGAGACTGCTTTATGTGATAGGTAAAGGAAGGGATCATCTTTACTCTTCAAGTCCATCAGAGAGCAGGACATCCACTTACAAAGAACTAGGGCTAGAGTCCCAAATTCCCTAATACACCAGAAGACCAGGAGAATGAATGACATTTGAAAATTTATTGGGTCCCTCTGTAAATGGTGAAATATATTCCACATCTACTTTGTAGTCCATTTCCTCAGAGAGAGGATAATCAAAAACACTGAAGTAGAGGAGATGGTCATACACCCAACTAGTAAGTGAAATACCCAGAAGAAAATAAAAGGGCTCTTGAATGCTAGGCTGAATGTATCTAGAGAGGAGTGAAGTATCACATAGGAAAATGAAGTAAAAGACATGTTAAATCTCTGAAATTGACAGACAGAACTGTCTTGAAGGGAACCTGTTAAAAATCCAGGTGTTGTGAAATATGTTTAGAGATTCTCAGGGCCAAAGCATGCTCTGTAGTCAAATATGGGAAACTTGGATTACTGGAGACCTTGCTCGAAAGTCACCTCCTTTGTGACACCATCCAGACCCCAGTACTCACATGGTCCCAGCATGCTTCTCCCTGCCTGCACAGAGCATTCTGAAGACCTGTTGACAAACATCTGAACTCATGTCTACTGGCCCACCAGACATCAGAGCTGCAAGGGCAGAAGCCAAAACTAATTTATCTTGATATTCCCAGTGCTCAGCACATTGGAGGTACTCAATAAACATGTCTTAAATTGATGAGAGTATTTCAGGGAGTGACCCGCAGCAAATAACCAAGGCTAGCATAGCCAAGAAAGGAGCAGACAGTCTCATAGGCGAGGCAGAGAGAGAAAAGGCAGCTTTGGTATTGATGGGTATGTTCAAGTAAAGGCTTTGGGTGAGGAAAACCTCAGCAGGCTGTGTCGCACAGTTGGCATTCTCTGGAATTACCAGACCTTTCAAGGAGGGTAACAGGGACTAAAAGGAAAACAAAATATGGTGGTCTGGAAAAGTAAAGAAAGGCACAGAGCCAGGGAATCTTTATCCAAATTTCTGTCTGGAAGGCTATCAGGTAGGTACATGTCACCCAAAGCTAGACAAACATAATCTGGAAAGGGAGAGGGCTTAATTCATTTTTCTAGGGCTCAGGTGAGGAAAGCAAGTGCCATGCAGACAATATCATGGAGAGAGGACTCCTGTTTCAAATATCCCTTTCTCCCAGGTCATGCCCACTGTTTTCTTCTTTATTAAGTGCCCACTTGGGTGCCCAGCATGATTAGATATAGCAGGGATACAAAGAGGAAGGGCGAGTCTCTGCTTTTCAGTTGCTTTTCAGTCTCTGCTTTTCTCTGCAAACTCCTTACCTGGCCAGAATCCCTGAACATCGGGAAATGAAGGGGATAATTTACCATGATAATTTACCAAAAAAGCAAAGAAGGAGAAGGGTCCCCTTCTCTCCTCTCGTTGGTGCCTTACCTGTTAGTTTAACATAGTATGAAGGCCTAAGGACATATGGTTTATGATGAAGAGCCCTCTGGTAACAATTTCTCATTGGTCAGGACCACTATAGGACATTAGATGGGAAGGAGCAGGACCTAAATGTTGAGGAAGACAGAGCATGGGGATGGTATAATCAAGATGGAGTGGATGTTGTCTACTTGCACAAAATGGCAATCTCACAATTGTACCCTGGGTCCTCCTGCTGAAGTCCCATCACAGGGCGGGTAAGGAGGAGGCTGCACACTGTCCATTCCAACAGTTCCCATGAGTATGACCCTATGTTTATTCAACGCATTTCTTGAACACCTAGGATGTGCCAAGTGTAGGAGCTGGAAACACAGAAGTGAACAAAATAGACGAAAATACCCGCCCTCCCACCCCCACCATGGAGTCTACATTCTAGTGGGTGGTGATAGACAAAAAACAAATAAATAGGGAAAAGATTTAGAGTAGATGAGAGAGTGACAAATACAACAGAGAAACACATCATGGTGCAGGCAGGTAGGTAATGGAAGGTGTGGCAAATTTGAATCAAGCAATAAGACCAGGCTTTCCTCATAATAGAACTTTTGAGCAGGGATGTGATGAGATAAGAGAGAAGGAGAAAATCTAAGAGAAAGAGCATTCCAATCAGAGGGAAAAGCAAGTCCAAATAAAGTTCCAAGATATGATCTTATAGGAAAAGGATTTGAGTTGAAACAAGCCCATTCTTTAGGTTGAAAGTCTACAATGACACCCTATTCTCTGAAGCAACAAATCTGAATTATTCAATAATATATCTCATGTCCTCCAGAACTATCCAGCCTTGCTCTCCTAGCTCCCTACCATGGTTCCTCAGACCACACTAGATCAGGCTCCCTAATTCATATTCTAACTCATTCGGACTCTATGTTGTTATCAGGTCCAACCCAATGTGAGCCATAAAGCATGACCACTTGAAGACAGAATTGGGCTCACATGTAAGTGACAAAGACTAGACCACCAAGAAAGACTCCTATTGGAGGAAGCTTGGCTCAAAAATTGTCATGGGATCTACTTCCTCTCTCACTGAATCCCCCAGTGTCATTCACTGTATGCTTTACTACCTCTTGCTCCCTGGGTTCAGGTAGGACTTACCTCATTCTACAGAATCTTCGAGCTTTAGCACTTTTGGCTCCTCAGCTAAGACTGGATCTGGTTTTCTATGTTCTCCCCAAACTCAGTGATGGCACCATTTCTCCTGTGTCCTTTCTGATCCTGTCTCACTTAACAAATTCAACATTGTGGTCTTTATTCCCACTCCCATAACCCATTTTTTTAAAAGATAATTTATTTATTTATTCATAGAGACACACACACACAGAGAAAAAGAGAGAGAGAGAGAGAGAGAGAGGCAGAGACACAGGCAGACTCCATACAAGGAGCCTGACGTGGGACCCGATCCAGGATCTCCAGGATCACGCCCTAGGCTGCAGGCGGCGCTAAACCGCTGCGCCACCGGGGCTGCCCCCATAACCCATTTTGATTTCTCTTGCTTTCAAGTGTATACTATTAGAAGTCACCTGTTAAAATTAATTTACCCGTGTAGACTTATGAAGTCTATTTCCTTTCTCTAGTCTATACATACTTCATCAGAATGAGAGTGTTGGACTTGAAAATGTTCAAGATCTTTTCTTATCATGGTATTCTTAGATTCATGTATAATTCTCACTTTCATGGCTTTGCTCAGGTTGCCTCCTGTCATTAACTCCACAATCAGTCTTTATGAAGCCACTACTCTACACTAGGCACTGAAACAAGGTCAGCTCAGCTCCTGGATAAAAATGAACAGGACATAGTTCTTGCTCCACGAGAGCTCACCAAACCAATCTGCCATTGATAAAATGTGGGTGATATGAACAAATGGAAATACTTGTTATGGGAAGGAAAGGGAAAGGTGTTGGGGAGACTTATGCAATGATGCGCGAGCTACGTCTCAGAGTCTGTATAGGAGAAAACGAAGTAAGGGAGTATGGAGAAGAAGTGGCTGTAAATTAGGGAGACAGTTGTACAGACAGGCACGAGAGAACATGAACTATTTAGGGAAACTCCAACGGAAGAGAAACGTTGAGGCACAAGGCACATGGCAAGAGATGATGTTCAAGATGTAGGCAGGGGCCATACCCTAAATGTCCTTGAATGCCATTTAAAAGAGTTTGGTTATTAACTGAAAGGGAATGAGGATCTTTAAGAAGGAACCTGAGGTGGGGCGTGAAGCAGAGGCAAACATTTAGGAGATTTTTTTTAGTTATCCAGGTTAAAGTGAAAGCATAGACAGAGTTGGGACCAGGGAATTAAACAGAGGGATTAACTTGTAGAGCTTTTTGTGACAGAATCAACAGGACATGGTGGCTGTGGGCTTGGGGGTAAGGTGGAAGGAGAAATCAGGTTTCTGGCTAAGTCAATAAATAAACAGTATCTGTCTTTAAGAGACAGTGATTATAACCGAATAAGGAGAAATTTTCAGTGGAAGGGATTGAATTCAGATTTGTTCATGTTAAATTTCAGGTGCGTTTCCTTGCCTGTAAGCTTTCCTACCTTATTCTATAGTCCTTAACTACCACTTTACTGTCACCCTTTTTTTTTTTTTTTTTTTTTTTTTTGCATATCCCTTGGTTTGGGTCCCATATGCATATCCCTCTTGAATCTTGGAGTGAACCATCTGCTTAAGCCCCAAATCATTTACTTCCAGGTACTGCACGTGCCTAGCAGAGCGCTCAGCTCAGCTCATAGAAAACACTCGCTAAATCCCTGCCTTGTTGTGAGGGCCCCGAGGAGAAGGGCTGGCATCAAAAGCCTCAGGAGATAATGTAGGCGGGGGAGACGAGACTCCCCTCTCTCTCCTGCACTTCAAGAACACATGTCCCCCAGCATGGAGGGCAGAATCGAGCTGCTCATTTCATGTTCACTCTTTTATGTTGCCGTTTTGAAATTTGATGTTCAAAAGCTCAGAGGCTATAGCAGGCAATCAATCCAAATGGAAATGTGTGAGGGCTGATGGAGAAGGGGGAACATGTTTCTGAGGGTTGGGATTTTTTTCCTTAGGATTTTCTTGTGCCACACAGAAATATCTTTCTAATAACAAAGAGAAACTCGTGAAGATGGATGGGATAATGAACTCTACTCTCTCGCCTTTATGGACAGGAGTGGAGCTGCTTGAGTGTGAGAGCTGGGCAGGAGTGTGTGGCTGTGCCTTGCAGCACACAGGGCCTGATGGGGGGTGAACAGACAGATACAGTTTACCTCTGGGGCTTTGCATATGGGGGCAGGAGAGAAGGGAAAAGAGGTAAGAGACACAAGCAAAGGGAGGAGTCGGGGAAAGAGTGAAGGAAAAGAAGGAACAATCTCGGTGACTAGGAAGGGAGAAATGTTTTGATCCAGCGTTCCCTCCCAGAGGGAAGAGGGAGAATAAATTAACGTGTATTAAATAACTATATGTGTCAAGACCTCCTACATACTTGTGTATAATTCTCTCAACAATTCTGATCTAGCTTTGTTATTATTAGTATTATTATTGTCATTATTAGCATTATTCTTATCCCAGGGACATCTGAAACTGCTTTCTCCCTCAGAGAGTCTCCAGTGGGTTTGATTCAGGCATGACCTCACTAATTTGAAGTCCACAGTCCCATTGACCTTGGCTTAGGTTTATAGTATGTCCTGCAGCATTGTAAAGCAGGACGAAGATGTCCATATGGAGTCATGCATCTGGGGAGTAGGCAAATCTCAGGCCAAACCCAGACGACAGTTAGTCCCCTGAGTGGCCATCAGAGGAAGCTCTGGCTGCCAAGGATAGTCATCCATAAGGGACCCTGAGGAAGGGACAGGCAGTCCTGTAGGCATTCTGGATTATAGTCTCCTGGTGGCTTACGGGGCCCTGCTACCTCCAGGCTTTGCCGGGGCCTTAGAACAGGATAATCTTTCAGGTTCCCTTTGTTACCCAGTGATGATCACACAGCCTTTAGATTTTAGAGTCTTACCATATCCCTCTTTCTCCTCCTTTCCTCCCTGAAGCCTGGGAAAATACAAAAGGAAAGTCTACTCTCCCCATCACTTTTCCAAGACATTAGTCTATACCCACCAGTCCCATCCCTGTCACATCCTCTATGAAGCCCTCCTTTTCCCTTCTTATTCATTCCCTATGGACTTCTGTTGGATCATCTCAATGGTGATGCTAATTGAGCAAAGGCATCAAAAGGTGGAGGCAAGAATACTTGAAAGTCTATGTATTTCAAATGAAGATGGCTTCTCAGGGACCGTGCTGAGCTATGCCATTCATTGGTGAAAGGATACACATCTAGTCCACAGCTTTCAGATTCGCTCAGTCACATTGCTGCTGCCTATACCACTAACATCATGTGGAGATTCCAGAAGCACCTGAAAGAAGCTTCTTTTGTCCTCCCATTGGAGCTATTTATCCTGTTCTTCCTTCACTGATGCTTTTGGAAACTGCTTCCCACCTGACTGCTCACCAAGAGCAAGTAAGTAGACACAACCCCAGCACATGGACAAGTCAAAGGCCAGTTCTCCAAGGTCAATTTCCAGAGTGTCATCACTACTCAGCCCGCCCCAGCATGGGCTTTCAGAAACCCTATTCCTACATTCCTGATGGCCAATGGAAGTCCAGGGCCTGACTGGGCTGAAAGTTGCTTTTCTTGCTTCTTCAAAAGCAAGTGGGAAAAAAAAAAAAAAAAAGCAAGTGGGATTTAACTTCTAATCTTCTGGTGATGAGCAGAAAGGAGAAAAAAATGCAAAACACTTTATTTAGTTTTAAAGGATGCTTTAAAAAGTTTTGTGATAAAATATACATAATATAAATGTTAACATTTGAACTATTTTTAAGTGCACAGTTCATGGGCATTAAGCACATTCACATTGCAGTGTAACCATCACCACCATCTACCTCCAGAACTGTTTCATCATCCCAAAATGAAATTTTATATCCATTAAACAATAAATCCTCATTTCGTATCCCACCCTCAGTCCTTGTAACTACTATTCTACTCTCTGTGTCTCTGAACCTATTCTAGATACTACATGTGAGTGGGATGGTACGACATTTGTCCCTTTCTCACTGGCTTATTTCACTTAGCACAAAGTCTTCAAGATTCATTCATATTGTAGCATGTATCAAAATTTCATGTTTCTAAGGTTCAATAATTCTACTGTATGGATATATCACATTTTGTCTATCCATTCATTTGTTAATGTTGTGTTGTTCTCACCCTTTGACTATTGTGAATAATGTTACTAGGAACATTGGTATATAAATACCTATTTGAGTCTCTGCTGTAATTCTTTTGGGTATATACACAGATAAGGGATTGTGGCATCACATGGTAAGCCTCAGTTTAGCTTTTCAATGAACTGCCAAACTGGTTTCCATGCCAGTTGCACCATTTTATAACCCCATCAACAGTGCACAAAGGGGTCTAACTTCTCCACATCCTTGCCAACACATTCCTTTCTTCTTTTCTATTTTGCTAAAAGCCATCATAATTGCTGTGATAAAGCATTCTTAATGATCATCTCTCATCAGGTTGGCTTTATTTTATAAATGAGAAGACTAATGCTCAGCAAAGTTAGCAGACTTTCCTGTAAACATATAGTTGCCTAAGCATAAAGTTGCCTGGCCTAACCAGGCCTCTTTTTGACCCTACAGGACCCCACTCAGCCTGCTGATTCTCCTCTCTATTTAAGCCTGGGTTAGAGATTTAGAAGGTCTTAGAAAATGTTTGAATATGATAGGAATGCTATATCTATATGTATGTATATTATCCATACATTTCAAGCTGGCCTTTCTTCTGATCAGAGTCATCAGTCAATAGGAAACAACTATTTCTCAGCTAACAAATGATCCAAATTTGGGTGAAAGAGACACAGGATTTCCATCTAAGCCTCACAAATGTGGGAGACTTATGGGGAACATAAAATACATATAGAGATCTTCCCCCAGGAGAATGAGCAACACCTCTATCACCACCAAAAACAGAAACATGTTATGGAGTGGCACAGAGAGGACTAGCCAACATAGTGGTACTCTTGATAGTTACTGGTGATAAAGGCGTACAAGGCACAAGTAGCCAACTGGAACAGCACCACTTAGCGAGTCCCTACTAAGTGTCAGAAGCCCCACCTCATTTCCTGTGATGCCATCCTGGCAGGCATACATGCATTATTATTTCTGATATACATATGAAGAGAACCTGCTCAGAGCAATGAAATGACTTGCCAAGGTCATAGCACTTTGTGGCATAATGGAGCCAGGAGACCTGAGCTCTGATCTGTGTGGTTCCAAATGGCACATTCTTTCCACTTCAAGCACTCTTCTTGCAATGACATACATGTAACCCAGGGGCACCAAGCTGTGGGCCAGGAGGTAAGCAAACCATGGAGTAATAAGCATAGTATGGCTTCTTGGGAGCATCTTTCGCCTCAAAATCAAAACATTACTTTTTTATGTTAAAAATATATATTATGGAATAGAAGGCAAAATTCACACAAAGGTGTCTGAGATAAAACACACAGCTTCAAAGAAATTTCACACTGACAGCTAGCTGCCTTAGGCTCTACTCACAGACCCCTGGGGGTACTGTACACACCCCTCTGGTGTTAGGACTCCTTCTGTGGCAGTCTCGGAGTTATGCTGCCCTACAGTATGATATGAGAAATTGGGCTTTGGAGACCCACCAGCCTGGGTTTGAGTTCTGGTTCTCATTTGCCAGCCATAGGACCTTAAGCAATTTTTGTTTGAATCTTACGCAAATGATTTAACCTCTCTAGGTCGCATTTTCTTTACTGATAAAATAGGGGGAATACAGTACAACTACTTTATATAGTTACTATGAGGATTAAGTAAGATAGAGATAGATATATATCTTTTTTAAGGTGCCTGGAACATAGTAGGCACAATGTAAGTGTTCTTCTTATCATCACTTAAGCTGAGTCTGTTTATTTATAGAATTAGAAAACTAATATATACCTTGTAGGAGAGTCATGAGCTTTAAATGAGACATTACATACAAAGCACACAGTGTAGCGCCTAGCAGATAGCAAGTTTTCCACAAATGGTAGTTATTCCAATTATTGTCACATCAGTATGGATGTGATAACATTGTGCCACCATTCCCAGGGGGAGTTCAAGATACAACCCTCATCTGTCATGTCAGTTTCATGGATTTCAACTTCCTTGATATTTGGCACAGTTTCTAAACAGGTTGTCTATAGAAGATAGAATCCTGGACTCTTTGAAGCATGGATTTAAATCAATTTGACATTGCTGAAGTTGTTATGGGTGGTGGAGTTTTCTCTCTGATGCGCTGGAAAAATACCACCCAAGACACACCCTTACTCCTACCTTTCCAATCATCTAGAGACTCCTCGACCTCCAGTGTCTCCTCCAAGAAGACTACAGGGTGACCCCCACCTTGGGGGTCACATACAGAACCTTTTTTTTTTATTTACTTATTTATTTATTTTATTTTATTTTTTTAAATAATAAATTTATTTTTTATTGGTGTTCAATTTGCCAACATACAGAATAACACTCAGTGCTCATCCCGTCAAGTGCCCCCCTCAGTGCCTGTCACCCATTCACCCCCACCCCCCCCCCGACCTCCTCCCCTTCTACCACCCCTAGTTCATTTCCCAGAGTTAGGAGTCTTTATGTTCTGTCTCCCTTTCTGATATTTCCTATCCATTTCTTCTCCCTTCCCTTCTATTCCCTTGCACTGTTGAGGATTTACCCCAAAGATACAGATGCAATGAAACGCCAGGACACCTGCACTCTGATGTTTCTAGCAGCAACGTCCACAATAGCCAAACTGTGGAAGGAGCCTCGGTGTCCATCGAAAGATGAATGGATAAAGAAGCTGTGGTCTATGTATACACTGGAATATTCCTCAGCCATTAGAAACGACAAATACCCAACATTTGCTTCAACGTGGATGGAACTGGAGGGTATTATGCTGAGTGAAATGAGTCAATCGGAGAAGGACAAACATTATACAGAACCTTTTAAAGCTTTATGTAACGATGTGTGATTTCCTTTGTGTCTGTCTTGTTCCTCCAACTTGATTGTGAGCTCCCTATAGAAGAATATAATTTTCACCTGTGGACCAATGGTATGCAAAGTAGAGGCTGAAACCCCTAAACCATCAGCTTTTTTTTTTTTTTTCTAATTGGTCAACATGAAGAAGGTTTTTGGATTGGGGATTTGCCTTTTTTTTTTTTTAATGGGGAACATCATTTTGCCTTTTCTGGCCCAAGAGGGCACCTTCTTCAGATTCACACCAAACATCCCACATATCAGCAGTGATCATTTCCTGTCCTTCCTCTATAGTAGGAATAGGATTGGGGACACTAGTGGTGATTCACAAATATTTGAAACTGGATTCCATAAGTTCTGAGTCTGGGTTTTGGGTTCCTTTAACATAATGAGAAGCGAAGGATATAATTAGTCAGAACCTCATGAGATATCAGAGAGGAAGAGCCCGAATCTTCAGACTGGGAAGCCAGTGCATCTTCCTTTAGGGTTGATCACTATGAATGAAATAATAATCTATAAATGAATGTCTGAGCCCTCACCACCTATGTAGGTATAAGTGGGTGGAACATGTCTACAATAATCTCCCAATGGCCATAGTGATGAGACCATGACAGCAGGGCACCACCCCATCTAAGTGCCCCACAAAAGTCTTCACTGTCACACCTGAGAATCCCTAGAGCACCACCTCTGTGCACTAGAACTCACTTCAGGCTTCCTGAAGCCCGGTGCCCTGTGCAGCCAGTCAGAGACACCTGTTCTCTCTGGTACCCCAGACTATGTCTTGGTCCATCATGTCACTGAACCTGCAGGGTGCTGAAGCTGCACATGCTCTAAGGGGACCAGGTGGGAGCCAGGAGGGATGCCCCACACCTGAATTCATGGCTGTCAAGCAGAACTCTCTGGATCTGCATAGACAAAGTTCAGCTTTTGGATTTAACTGCTCCCTCCTCTCTTGCTAGATATCAGTCACTCAGCATAGGCAAGAGGAAAATGCCACTTGTGCACACCGTTCTCTTTACCATGGCTACCCCATCTCCTCGGGTGCCTCAGCCCACCACAATAACAAGAGATGCAAACAAACATAGCTCCTGACATCTAAAAGAGGAAACATTTTTTCAGTATTTCATAAAAAGCCCTAACAGAACAAGCATGCGAATGGCAGGCTCCCTGGACCCACATCTCACTGCCTGCAAGAAGGGCAAATGAACTGGGGCTCTGGCGAGACACTTGGCTGCAGTTAATTTGCTTAGCCCTTTCCATCCCAGAAAACACATCCACATATATTATCTCAATTGATCCTTATGGAAACTTTTGCGTTGAGGTCAGGGTTATTTGCCCCCTGTACATTGCTCACATCATTAAAAAAAAAAAAAAAAAAGAGTATCAAATTAAAGAGGCTTCAACTTGAGGTCCAAAGGACAGTTTCCAGATGGGAGGTGAAAGTGTCCAAAACTTATGCAGAAATATCAGCAAAGGGACAAAGTGTTTGGCTCCTGAGGCAATTGTGCATGTAAGCACATGTGTATGTGTGTATATGTGTGTTGATGTGTGTGTATGATATTTATGTACAAACAGAGACTCTGAGGACTGACTGAAATGCTCTCTTGGAGGTCCAGGCTGGAAATATAGGAGGTAAATTGCAGAGTCCAAAACTGAGAGTGGTTTTATTGTTTCGTATCATAACAAGGGCCCTTGAAAGCTCCTGGGCGCTGTGCCACCCATCCTCTGGCCGGAGGACAAGCAATCCTGGCGAAGGTGCCAGGAACTGTTTCTTCACTGACCGTCTTCCCAGTTTCTGTCCAAGAGAGAGGCCAGATGGAGGAGGTCAGCGGAGGGGCAGCCATTCCCTCGGCTCTCCTCCAGTCTGTCAGCCCTAAACTATCAGATCAGCACGCAAGAAGCAGTTTAGCTAGGGTGATGTCATATGCTGGGGCAAGATGGTGAAGTGGAGAGGAACATAGGAGAAGGAGCCGTGAGGCCCGTCCCCTCCGTGGAACGAGTGCCGACTGCCATGTGGAGGTGGGGAGGAAGGCTGAAAGCAGCATCACCCAAGTGTCCCTCCTGGTCCCAAGCCATACAGGGATCTGTTGTCTTTTTCCACACCATTCCTGGGATGGAGTGGGACCTTCTGACACCTGATTGCTGACCATCAAGCCCAGTAGAGAAGATAGAAAAGCGAGTCCTAGAGCAAGTTACAGAATAAGGAAAGAAGCAGGGAAATAAACGTGGGGCATAAGGAAATGTCTAGTATCTTCCATACCCATCACCCTCCCTGGCAGTTATTGGGCACATAATGATGGCCTGAGTGAAAGGCAGTTGAGTTGGGACATTAGGGAAGCAATAGGAGGTGGCAGGCAGGTTACAGAGAGGAAGAGAAGGAGGAAGGCAGAGAGAGAAGAGAAGAAAGGTTGCTGAAAGAAAAGAAGAAACGCAAGAGAGGAAGTCAAAAAGATCAGCTGAGCAGGCCTTCAGAGATGGGCCGATCCAGCCTTTAATGGTAGAGGAACGTGCCGCAGCCCATGCCAGGAAGGCTTAGGGGTGGACAGACCCCAGGTGTTGGAATTGTGTCCGGGCCTTTCACAGCTTTGGGACCTATGTCCACTCACCTTCCTGGGCCTCTGTTTTTTTTCAGGCATCAGATGGAAACAGAAGGACCAGTCTTCCAGAGCCACCGTGAGGACTGTGAGAACACATGGCTGTGTAAAGGATAGCTCGAAACAGCACAAAAGCATGGGTTCACACTCAGGCATTGCACTAGTTTCTAATGCCACGTAACAAATTACCACACATTTAGTGCGTTGCAACAACGCACAGTTATTAGTTCACAGTTTCCACGAGTCAGAGTCCTGGGACCACTTAGCTGGGCCCTCCTCTGCTCCACATCTCCCCAGGCTATAGTTACTGTATCAGCTGGCGTGACCGTCTCACCAGAAGCTGAGGGGTCCTATCCAGATTCCCTGCATGTCGGCAGAATTCAGCTCCTGTGGCTGAAGGATTGAGGCCCTCCACTCCTGGAGGCCACCCACAGTTCCAGACCGTGTGGCCCTTGCTACACATGGCAGGGCCATGCAGGAGAGCATCTCACTTCCAGGACCCTAAGACAGGGTCATATATAATGCAGCATGATCAGAGTGACATCTTATTACATTTGCCATATTTCACTGGTTAGAAGCAAGTCACAGCACCCCCTGCACTCCGGGGGGGCTATCGCACAAGGACATGACTGCTTAGCTCTCTTTGTAGAATGATCCCCAGGGCAGCCTGGATGGCTCAGCACTTCAGCACTGCCTTCAGCCCAGGGCCTGATCCTGGAGACCTGGGATCGAGTCCTGCATTGGGCTCCCTGCATGGAGCCTGCTTCTCCCTCTGCCTATGTATCTCTGCCTCTCTCGCTCTCTCTCTCTCTGTGTCTGTCATGAATAAATTAATAAAATCTTCAAAAAAGAAAAAAAAAAAAGAATGGTACCCATAAGCCAGTTACCATTGCTAAATAAATTAATATAATTTAAATTAATATAAATTATACTAATATAATTTAAATTAATATATCTATATATTAATACAATTAATATAATCTATCTATAATTATATATTAATAAAGCACTAAGACAATGCCTGGTCCACAGTATATATTATTTGTGTTTATTAAATGCTTCAAAAAGTAATGAATTTTTCAAATACTTGTCATGCAGCAAAGCACCCAATAAAGGAGTGATGTCTGAGGGTAGCAGGTTATGTCCAGGTCACCAGGAGCCAGCCCATTGGGCCCAGGGCTCGTTCTCTCTGGGCCGCCACCTCATTGGGGAACAGAGTGGTAGAGAAATCTGGCATTCTGGAGTAAGGCGGATGCAGGGTTTTTCTCCTTTTGGTCAGCGGTCTCATTCCTGTTTCCTCCCAGGGCCCTGGAGCTCTCCCCATCCGTCACACTGCAGGCCTCGGTGCACACCTCACCCAGCCTCGCCGGCCTCACCCAGCCTCACCCAGCCTCACCCAGCCTCACCCAGATACCATGGCAAGCCTCGGCGACCAGCCCCCAGCTTCCTGCCTTCGACCCTTCTGGGCCAGGCCCTTCCCATCCCTCCAGCAGGGGACGGAGGCAGCCTCCACCCCTTCACCCTCCCTCTTTGAAATCTCGTTTATGCATAGCATTTCTCATATTTGCAAAACATAAAAAAAAAAACCCTTAAACCTAAGAGGCTGTTTTCCATTCCTGAGGTGGGCTCCGCTTGCTGCCACGCACACTCACACGCATATATTTGAACAAGTTTGATTCAGTGTAGCTGACACAAAAACCACTTAGTCGTTTCTCCTACATCATCCTAAGTTAATACTCCTGACAGGCTGCAGGAGGCCTTTCAGCAATTTTTCTCTTTCAGCTTTTCTCCTTCTGCCTCCTGCCACCTCCCTCCACCCCCTCCGCCCTCACCCCCACCAGCTCTCCCTCACTCCCCCCCCCCCCCCCCCCCCCCCCCGCCCCAGCTGTAAAATTTGCTTTTGGCTCAAAAGCTGACCAAACCTTTGCAATTTGTATCCATCGCGTCATCGTAAGACCAAATTGAAAGGCAAGCAGCAGCTCTGAATGAGAACAGGGCAGCCCAGCCTTGCAGGGATGGATTCTATTTGTGCTCCATGTGGGGGAATTCAACTGTTCTGGAAAGATAAGAGATGTGCTTGCTCCATCCGCTCCCTTCTTTGGGGAGCTCCCACTTGGAGGGGCGCTGCAGCCCTGGGCAGTCTCTATAGTTTACCTGCTTCAGCTTCCTGAGGAGCTGGTCTGGCCTTTGTGGCCTTATAGAGTGATTTCCAAAGCCTCAGGCCCTGTATCTCCGCTGTGGATCTTTGGGCCCAAAAGGGAGAGGGATGACTTGTGCTAAACAAATGCATTTATATTCTGGCCACCACCTCTCTCTGTCTCTGTCTCTGTCTCTCTCGGTTGCTATCTCTCTTTCTCTCTCTCTCACCATCTCTCCTGCTCTGTCTCTGTCTCTCTCTCCCTTTCTCTCCCTATTCACACACACACACACACACACACACACACACACACACACACACACAAGCCAGCCTGTGAGCCTGGGTCCTGACGCATAGTCTTGCCTTTACCACCCCTCCACCTCCACCCTTGCTCACTTCCCAGAGCATCAAGTAGCCTTTGGGTTCATTTTCAGCAGGACAGCAGGTCTGGGTGTAGAGAGGGGTGATGCAGCTCGACCACTGAACTCTGCTTCACCCCGAAGTGTTTCTGTCACCTTGAGAAGGTGACTGCAGCTCTGCCCAGGCCACTGAGTCCTGGATTTGCCCCGTTACAGCCCTGGCTCCTGAAGACTGACCTCTGACTGCAGCCCCACAGCCTGGAGGCTGCCTCTTTCCCTGGCTGGGCCACCAGCAGGGGGCAAGCTGGCCTCATAGCTGGCAGCAGCAGCCAGTGCCAGGCAGCAGGGGAGGGGTGGAGAGGGGCAGCTCTAACCTTGTGGGGGAGGCAGTTCTTCAAGGGCCCAAACTTCTCTGCTGCTGGCATCTTATTTCCTGAGAAGGAGCCCTCAGCCTCAGGCCAACCAGGAAGAAGCCTGAGATGTTGAGAACCATTAAAAAGGAAGCACAAAATTAGCACAACCTGTCTCTGGGACAGTGTCAGGTTACAAGTGCGAGGCCTGAGAATAATGGTGAAATAAAAAAGAAGAGCTACCACTGTTTGACACTTGCCATGCCAGCTATCTCTCTTCTTCCACCACAAACAACCACATTGGTATTATCTCTGTTCTGAAGATGAGAAAATGGAGTTTCAGAGAGGCTAATTAACTTGCCAAAAGTCACGTGGCAGAGACAGGATTTGACATAGAACTGACTGACCTCTGTTGGATCTTTAAAGGGGTGAAGTTTCAAAGCATCCTCCTCCCTGATGCAGGGCCTTCCTGCTCTCAGCTGGCTGTCTATGCACCCCTGCTGGTTTGGAGTGTTACCCCTGCAGGAATATTCTCGCTTTCCAGAGAAATCAGGAGGCCAGGGACTGAAAGAAGCATTGGAGAAGCACTGGAATGGGAGCCAACCAGAGACCCGGAGCCAGGGGCTTGCTCTCCTGTGCCCCTCTTGTTTACCCAGGAAGCATACGGATAGGACTATAAGGAGCTGGAATTTTTTTTTAAGTCTTTCAGAATTTTGCTTCATATTAAATTTTTACTTTTCTATATTTTTTTCTTTTATATACTCTGTGGCAAATATCACAGAATAACCGGGGGAAAGGACATCATTAGCTTCTAAAACACACATAGTTTGAATCCTATATGTTAAAAATAGTGGTAATGATCGAAGTCTGATTTTGAAAACACAGTGGTAGCAAATAGATGACATATGAGGAGAAAAGCCAGTCCAGCCTATTTATGTCACATTTGCTCTTGGTTGATGAGAGAACACTGAAGGCAAGTGACGATCTACTGATGAAGCCTGGGCGATGCCACGTGTTCAGTGCCGATGCCTGTACTCGCTGGTGTCAACATATTGTCAAGAATGTGTACGTGAGCCAAGGGAATGATGGAAGGGCTGACCATTCAACTCATGACAAAATGTCACAAGGGAATACAGAGAGGCACAGTAAACAACAGAGCTGCCTATACGAATATTAACATAATACTCATAAAGAAGTGAAATTATTCAACTAGCTCTAGAGCAAATTGTTAGAAATGGCAAACTAAACATGCTCTGATGAAGCATTTCTGTCTTAATTCGTCTATAACCTGTTAAACTGAAATTAATGGCACATTCACTATGTCTACCAACGTGTGACAGAGTGGAAATGACAAATATTTGGTCATTCTAAACCCTTAGCTCTGCATTGAAGATACGTTGAGAATCACACTAATATTTCTGGACACTTAATGTTTCTGGAGCTTCAAAAAGTTGCCATAATCAATTAGAAAGAAGCAATTTGGTTGGTTTAAAATTTAGTGCATATGCATGGATTATTTTAGTCAGTCTTTCAAATATGTAAATGTAGTTGTTATGATAAGATCCTTCCTTGTGGACATAACTTTAATAGAATACAGAGATCAAGGAGCTTTAACCTGAGGTCCTAAAACAGGTTTGAGGGATCCAGAAGCTCCCCAAAAAACCGTGTGAAGGATTTCTGAGAGTGAGTGCTATGTACATGTGCCTGGGAAAATAATCTGTAATTTCCATCGGATTCTCCAACGGGTCTGTCTGTCAGCAGGGAGAGTTTAAGAATGGATGTGCTAGATGACCTTCGAGTTGCTTCCAGCTCTGACATTCTGAAACAGATGAGTGCCTGTCTAATGGAAGAATTTCTGGACCATGGCAGATGAGATATCTGAGAATCAGGGAAGGGCTTTCCATGACCCCCAAGCCATGGTATTTAGGTGGATAGTGGTCCAGCTATTAGTAGAATCATAGCCTCAGAGCTTCCCTACCTTTCACCTGATAACAGGGATTCTTATACAGGTTTGCATTGCTACAATTAGAGAGAAAACCATTGCTTACAGAGGACAGTGGTGAATGGAGCACCCTAGACACAGCCCCCTGGGAGGAGTATCCCACTGGTCAGGTCAACTGAATGACATTTCATCTGCCTGTCAATCTGGACCAAGCCGAGGCTTTCTCAATCTAGATTGTCAAAGATATTTGCAGAGTCCTCTGCAAAATTTCAGAAAGCACCAGAAGTCTGGTCCATACCTTCTAGGGAAGCTGAATACCATACCATATTGGGTGAGAGGGAAGTAAAGTTTATACTTCTGTATCCCAGTTGGCTCTTAGTGGTCACATAGCTGTTTTAAGATCAGATCAGGTTAGAATAGCCAAAGCTTTATCCCTGATGAAAAAGAGGGCATTGTCATAAATAAACACCAAAGGCAGTTTAAGAGTGTAGGAAGAGAGCATTGAAGGAGGGGATGGTCCTGTGTACTTTGTGTTGTGAGCCCTAGGATGATGGAGGTTGGTCATGAATCTAAGAATCTCAGATATATTTGGCACTATATCCTTCACCCCTAAACACCCTCCCTAGTCACTGTCAGAAGTTCACTGACTGAGAACCACAGTTAGATAGACCACCATCTACCATCCCATTCTTCTAGCCTCCAGCCTGGTCAGGCTCTTTGACTGGTCCTGCCTATAACCTGTGTGAAGTCTCCTCTACACTGCTCAGAAGACATCACCTCCACATCCCGACAGGGCCTAAACACAGAGTAAGAGCTGGAGATGTCCTTACGTACTACGCAGCTCTGCCAGGCAGGCTGGGGCAATGTCTGGACCAAGAAGAATGGCTTTATGCTGTGTCGCTTTCATTAATGTAAGCTAATAGGATATCATTTCATAATGACTTGACTTTCTCTCTTGCTCTGCAAATATTGGTAGAATATGAAGTTTGCTCAAGTTTCCTTAAAATGTGTATTTGGATCACTTGGGATTTGAAAATGAAATTCTTAATAGAGCTCTAAATCAGTCAGTGCCTATCAGTCCAAGGAGTCCCCTCCAGCATTGGTATGAAGGCCTCTGCCATCAACTGAAGTTTAGAACTGGAGAGCTGGGGATCTGAAGACACACTGTGAAGCTCCAGGGCTAGGCAGGGAAGGAGAAAAGGGTTTGGGTCAGACGGGTATGGTAAAAGGAGATGCATAGTGATTGGTAACAGGAAGAAACTGCCAGGGTCAGTGGGCAGTGACCTGGAGATAAGGTGGGAGAATCTGTGCTGGCAATTCAGAGGTTGGCATATGTGAATGTAAGGATGAAAGTAGGTGATCACCATTAGAGAGGCATGGCTGGAAACGGCAGGGTCCTGGGGGTTAGAGTCAGAAACTCTGATGACTGGGGAAGAAAACAAGGTGAGGACAGAGCCCTGAGGCAGTGGAGTACCGGAGAAGTGATCTAGATAAAGGCTTCAGTCCAGACTCTAGACCTTGGATATACCAGGGAAGACTTGGCCTTGGAAATCAGACTAAAAACAGTTCTGAATGGGGGTAAAAGGCCACGGCTACCTTGATGCTGAATTCTCTTAGTTGACTCTAAAAGTAGGATTGTATTGAACCTAGCTTGGGTGATTTTTTTCATCTGCTCTGGCTGCTATAACAAAATACCATAGACAGAGTGGCTTAAACAATAAACCCATTTCTCAGGGTTCTGGAGACTGGAAGTCTGAGATCATGGTGCTGGCTTATTCAGTTCCTCGTGAAGGCCCTCTTTCTGGCTAGGAGACAGCTTCCTTCCTGTCCTGTCCTCACAAAGTAAAGAAAGAGTCTTTCTCTCCCTTCTTACTTAAACCACTAATCCCATCATGAGGCCCCACCCTCATGACCTCATCCAACCTCATTACCTCCCAAAGGTTTTATCTCTAACTACCAGCACATTAGGGATTAAGACTTCAATGCATGAATTTGTGGGAAAGAGTTTACTCCATAGCAGGCTTTAAACTATACATCAGGCTCAGATGGCCCCCGGTGGTCCTGTGGCCCCAGATCCAGGGAGGAAAGAGAGGTAGGTGCAAAAGCATTATCTCAGGAAGAAAGCAAAAAGAGAATGAAACCGTTACCTTCCCACATAGAAGCAGAATGCAATGGAGTCCTTGTAGCTTGACAATGGTGCCAATCCCAGTGATGCCCACCATGTGAACTATTTCCAGGAGACATGGGCTTTCTCTCCCCAGAGAGACATATAGCAAGTATAAAAGCCCCAAGAGGCTACAGATATCAATGTCCCTGGTAAGAATTGGGAGCCCAGGCCAGGCTGTCCCAGGGGGATAGATACCTGTTGCAGAGGAACAGAGACTTGTGGGCTGCGGCAGGGTGGTACTGATAGGCACCATTCTCCTCACGCTTCTCAGGGAGCTTCCTAGTCCATAGCAGACTGCCTGGCCAATATAGGAGGACTTTCCAATGAAGGTGTTCATTCCAAAGATAGCTAGGTTCCAATTATAGGAGTAAGAGATGAGTAGATGAGCTGCTCCTTGCCACCCTCTCTAACCCTGGCAACTTAACCATTCCAATGTCGGTTGGTCAAGATCCAAGAACCCTTATATTCACCTGGCAGCTGAGCTCTTCTGGCAATAGACATGGCAGGAAAAACACAGACTTTAGAATAAAAGTGGGGTTCCAACAGTGGCTCTCGACCAACTAGCCATAAAATTTGGAATAATTACACAATCTGAGTTTCACTATATTAATTTATGTATTATGAATTTATTATTATGTATTTACAAAAACCTATTTCATACAGTTTTCATAAAGATTTACTACTAATAATAGCAAATTATTAGTGGTCTCAGCAGTCTACTCAGTAGTAGACTCACTGAGCACTCATATATTCCAGGTACTGGCTAAGGTGACGTAGGTAAATTATTTTGTCTAAATGGACTGTGGGCTTCATTTCAGTCCCCCTAAATTTCTATGCCTGGAAAAGGCCAGAAATTGGCACCTGGACCCACTGGGTATTAGCTGCACAATTACAGGCCTTTTGTCCTTGAGGCAATGAATAGTTCTGGCAAATCTAATTCTATTCCATGAGGACAAATGTGATCATCAAGCAGAGGAATGTTCCTATTCTAAGCTTTAGAAATCACTGGAAAATGTACTGTGCCTTAAACATGTATTCCCTCACCCTGCCACCCAAAAACCACCATGATCTGGTTTGAATTGCCTTTTCATTTTCCTAGCTCCAGGAGCAAGTATACACTGCCTTCCCCTTCTTCACCACTCTGTTCTCATTGCCTCTTCCCTTTCTCTACCAGGAAATACTTAAGATTTTGTTTAAATCATATGTCATTCATGGGGCCATCCCTGATGCTCTTAGCCAGAACCCAGTTAAACAGTTCTTCTTCTTCTCTCTTAATTTTAAGCTTCTATTTTAATGCTTATCAAATTTTATCTTGTCTCAGCCATTTGTGGATGAATCTGCCCCCAGCACTTGAATGTGATCCCACGGGCAGAACAAATAGTGCCTTTTTTGTTGTTTGTTTGTTTGTTTATAAAGATTATTTTATTTTATTTATTTTTTATTGAAGTTTGATTTGCTAACATATAGTATAACACCCAGTGCTCATCCCATCAAGTGCCCGTCACCCAGTTACCCCAACCCCCCCGCCCGCCTCCCCTTCTGCAACTCTTTGTTCATTTCCCAGAGTTAGGTGTCTCTCACAGTCTGTCTCTCTCTCTCAGTTTTCCCGCTCAGTTCCCCTTCTTTCCTTTATAATCCCTTTCACTATTTCTTATATTCCCCGTATAAGTGAAACCATATGATAATTGTCCTTCTCCTACTGACTTACTTCACTCAGCACAATACCCTCCACTTCCACCCATGTCGAAGCAAATAGTGGGTATCTGTCCTTTCTCATGGCTGAGTAATATTCCATTGCATATATAGACAGGTCTTCTTTATCCATTCATCTGTCGAAGGACATCGTGGCTCTTTCCACAGTTTTTTTTTTTTAATATATATTTTTTTTAATTTTTATTTATTTATGATAGTCACAGAGAGAGAGAGAGAGAGGCAGAGACATAGGCAGAGGGAGAAGCAGGCTCCATGCACCGGGAGCCTGATGTGGGATTCGATCCTGGGTCTCCAGGATCACGCCCTGGGCCAAAGGCAGGCGCCAAACCACTGCGCCACCCAGGGATCCCTCTTTCCACAGTTTGACTATTGTGGACATTGCTGCTGTAAACACATGGTGCAGATGTCCTGGAGTTTCACTACATCTGTATCTTTGGGGTAAATACCCAGTAGTGCAATTGCTGGGTCGTAGGGTAGCTCTATTTTTAACTCTTTGAGGAATCTCCACACAGTTTTCCAGAGTGGCTGCACCAGTTTGCATTCCCACCAACAGTACATGAGGGTTCCTGCTTCCCCATATCCTCTCCAGCATTTGTTGTTTTCTGTCTTGTTAATTTTCACTATTCTTGCTGGTGTGAGGTGGGATCTCATTGTGGTTTTTATTTGTATTTCTCTAATGGCAAGCGATGCAGAACATTTTCTCATGTGCTTGTTGGCCATGTGTATGTCTTCCTCTGTGAGATTTCTGTTCATGTCTTCTGCCCATTTCATGATTGGATTGTTTCTTGGGTGTTGAGTTTAATAAGTTCTTTATATATCTTGCATACTAGCCCCTTATCTGATATGTACCTTTTAGCTTTTCATCTTTCACATCATCATACCCATTAGAGCCTTCTTGGGGTGACATTGGGGAGGGAGATTTTCTTGTTACCATTTACAACTTCTTGGTCTGACTTATGTAGAGCTTTTCTGGGTTCAGTTTTTCTGATCCTATCCCCATTTCTCTTTCCCTGTGCCAGCCAGAATGAGCTTAGGATGTTTGTGGGTGAGACTTCTGGGCTGTCTCTGTCCTGGACCTTGCAATTGATACCTGCTGCCTGCCCTGGTTCAACACAGGGTCCTTGATGGTCTGTGGCTGTGTTGATGATTCTGTCAATCCTGGGAGTTGACCCTGTTGATATAGGCCCTTCTCAATGGTACCTTCCACCCAGTCTCACTCTCCACCCAGCTTTGAAGAGAGTGCATGTTCACTGTTGTGGGTCCTTTAGCCCTATGTGATTGGCATGTGCAGGCCCATTATTATCATTCCCGCATCACAGATGGGGAAACTGAGGTCTTTAGGGTTGAATAACTAGATCCCCCGACTCTTTTTTGTACAGCTGGCTAACGAATCGAGGGAGAGTCTGCCCTTGATCCAACACAGCCTAGTGGCTGCAGTAATCTTCAGCCTCCCAACAGAACAACTGCTGGGACTCTACTCCTTTTTTTTTTTTTTTTTTAATAAATTTATATTTTATTGGTGTTCAATTTGCCAACATATAGAATAACACCCAGTGCTCATCCCATCAAGGGCACCCTCAGTGCCCTTCACCCAGTCACCCCCACCCCCTGCCCTCCTCCCCTTCCGCCACTCCTAGTTCGTTTCCCAGAGTTAGGGGTCTCTTGTGTTCTGTCTCCTTTTCTGATATTTCTCACTCATTTTTTCTCCTTTCCCCTTTATTCCCTTTCACTATTTTTTATATTCCCCAAATGAATGAGACCATATAATCTTTGTCCTCCGATTGATTTATTTCATTCACCATAATACCCTCCAGTTCCATCCATGTCAAAGCAAATGGTGGGTATTTGTCGTTTCTAATGGCTGAGTAGGAAAACTGTGTGGAGGTTCCTCAAAGAGTTAAAAATAGATCTGCCCTAAGACCCAGCAACTGCACTGCTCGGGACTTACCCCAAAGATACAGATGCAATGAAACGCCGGGACACCTGCACCCCGATGTTTATAGAAGATGTGGTTTATGTATACAAACAGTGCCTTATTTATACTTTTATCCTGCCCTCCACTCTATGGAACCTGGCCAAAGATACAATACGTGTTTGTGAAAATGCACTTAATTGAATTGAGATTGGTCTCCATGTCTCCTGACATGTAACACAGCCTTGGAGGTGGAGTAAGAGAACATTTTGGAAAGCCCTAGGGGTGGAGGGGCAGGACCTAGAATGGTTTCAGCTTCCTAAATGAGGTGAGAGCCCTTGTAAGTCCACGGGCTCTATTAGGGGGTAAGGATCCCATTACGTAATATGCTGTATCCCAGGCTGGCATTAAACAAATAATGAAATATCCTCAGCAGGACACCCCATCCTTCTTTCTAGGTCCATGTTTCTGACTCCGGGGACCCAATACCACACCCTGATCCCAAGCACCTCTTCTTTAAAGGCTTCCTAAATAGTACTCCAAGTTTTGAAACTTGTCATCTACTTCGATCCTGAAGCATATTGAAAACTTATCTGATTTGCAATCTCCTGAGAACTTCATTTTACATAGAATTAAATCTGATAAATAAGGCTAGTCAAATGGCATTTAATGTCTTTTTGTTATACTCTTGCTCATGGGAGTGTACAAAAGCCTCGGAGGGAACTTAGTCCCCTCTTATAAATATCCCTCACTTCCAAGATCTTCCTAAGGGGTCATAGTAATTGCTAGAGTAGAAGAACAAGTAAGGACAATTCCTGCATTAATAGCAGAGCTCCCCACACCACCACCACTTGTCCACTTCAGACCTTTGCCCTTTCTGAGTGTGACACTGGCTGCTCTGTCCCATGTCTCAACAAGGAGCTGGGGCAGAGCCAGATGCTCTGAGACAGAAAGAAAGCCTGTGGGTTTCCCTCTCTGGTTGGTATCCCATGGTTTGGACAAATCCGTCATTCAACTACCATCTCTCTTATGTCTCTGCTAGAACAGAAGAAATTTGGTTATGAAATTTTTCACCTTTTCTCTGAGAGTAACAACCTGAACAACGACCTCTAGGTAAAAAGGGTTTGTGAGCTATGTAACCTGAACTTCAAGAGAAGTCCTTTATTTACTTGCTGACCATCCTTCCAAGCAGACTGTTGTCCTAGGCCTCTGTCATCTGTATAATCATCATTCCAGAAATGGCCATCCCAAAGGCCATCTCAAAACCCATGGGAGGGAGTCGGGTGGAGATTTCTAATCTGAGACAGGATGAAGGACAGACAGCATTGCTAGAGATTGAGAAGGTGCTAAGGAAAGGTGAAACGTACAAAGAAATGGAAATTTCAGTAGATCCCATGAACTTAGCCATTCATAGCTTGCCTCCACCCCCCCCCCCTTGGAATGCTGCCTGTGGCATCACCCCACAGGGATGGCCAGCTTGCAGCCAGGGCCAGCAGGGTGCTCCTAGAGGCTCAGTCCTCAGCCTGTCCCCGACTCTGCCCTCCCTGCTTCTTCCCTGGCAGCTCATTTGCTTTCCACAGCCTCTCATTTCCCCGTGTTGGTTTAGTCTCAGGCCCAGACCCTGTTCAATATTTGTCTCCCGGCTCCGCTATTTGCTCTCATTTCCATATGTTTAACATACATATTAGCTGCCTCCTGCCTTGTCCCATAGCTGTCACTGGCTCTTTCAGCCTCAGTCTGGGTCCCAGGGCCACTGGCCACCCAGTTTCCACTGTTTCACTCTCATCTCCACCAGGAGAGTACTGGGGGTCTGCAGCCTAGAGCTCAGTGGCTGTGCCCAGTCCTCACCCCCACCTCTACCCTGACACACACACAGGGGAACCAAGTCTGGTCAGCAAGACTTCAGCATCCTCCCCTGTGCTTCTCATTCCCTCAGGTTGCCCTTTCTTCCCTCTGACAACATAATATTGATTGGTATTCTAGAACTATAATTTCTCCCTTAATGAGAAGTCAGAGTAAGAATAAAATTAAAGGTTCTAAAAATGGACTCTGAGGCCCTATCCCTGAGTGCCCCTTCCCTGACCACAGCCACCACCTTCCTAAACTTACTTTACACTACCCACACCATCTTGGCCAAGCTGCCTTCCTCATGGGTGTTCAGAATCATTGATTCTTTCAAATGAAGCTTAGAGGTCATCTACCCAACTATTGAGCTATGGCTTGAATGTGCCTTCAGTTATCTGTCCAGCATTCCTCAAGCTCCTCCTGTATGCCTAGGCCAGATTGGGATACAGGGTAAAGAGGAATGGCCTTGCCTGGAAGGACCTCTTATCTCATGAAGGAGGCAGACACATACTAACTATAGTGCAACATGACAAGTTTAAAACAGGAATGAAGGGGCTACCAGAGGAAGACCCTAACTCATTCACTTTAGCAATGGGTTTCTGCAGTTCTTTAGTAACTGATTATCTCAAGGTAAAGGAGGTTCATTACCACAAAAGTCTCATTATTTCTTTCTCAATTTGACACACATACTTTTTCCTGTGAGTAGGTCCCTATTGCCAGCAACTGGCAATTTAAACATTTAATGAAAAGTGGCATTAGGTTTAAATGCACTATGTTCCTCTGCCTCAGTGCTCCCATCTGTAGTAAGAAAAGAATCAAACTCAGGGATTTCTAGAATTGTCATATCCTGCTGGCTCTACAGCAGATTGTTCTCAAGACCTCTCCTCTCCATCCTCTCTGCCACTTGAAGGATGACCCTTGTCACTTTTCCCTTGCTTTTCAGTGGCCTCTGGTCCCCCCCCCCCCCTCTCTTTTAAGATTTTATTTATTTATTCATGAGACAGAGAGGGAGATAGAGACACAGGCAGAGGGAGAAGCAGGCTCCACGCAGGGAGCCTGATGTGGGACTCAATCCCGGGACTAAAACGCTGAGCCACCCAGGGATCCCTCGCCCCTTCTCTTTTGAGTCCACCTTGATGCTTCTGTGTTAACTTTCTTAAAATCCTGCTAATCATGTCATCCTGGCTCCTCATTGCCTCCGGAATAAAATTGACAGTGTTACCTTCAGATACATTTTAGGGTCTTTTATAATCTGGCCCCGGGGTGCCTGGGTGGCTCAGTTGGTTAAGCATCTGCCTTTGTTCGGCTCAGGTCATGATCCTAGAGGGCTGGGATCGAGCCCCATGTTAGGCTCTTTGCTCAGCAGGGAGTCTGCTTCTCCTTCTGATCCTTACTTTGCTCTCATGCTTTCTCTCTCAAATAAATAAAATCTTCATAATCTGGCGCTAACATACATTCTTCTTTTCCTCTTCCACCATGACCCATTTCTGCTATGACGAACTTCTCACAATTCCCTAGACATGGGAACCCATTTCAAAATTCTGTGACTGTGAGTGCACTTGCCCCTCAACTAAAAGTGTCACCACCCATCTTTATCAACCAACAAACTCTTGTGTATATTCGAAGCTGTGTGTGATAAGTTCAAAGCCTGCTCTCCTAAAGCCCATTGTTCATACTTCTATCCTGACAAGGGTAGCCACTCTCCAAGCAGTTCTATAGTCATCCTCTTCACCTGGCATGCATGTCCTGGTATGATCCCATGCACTGACCTGTGTAGCCAATAGGATGCTATGTGACAATATGACTTCCAAGACCAGCTTATAGGAGACACTGCAATTTCCACTTGCCCTTCCTTTGACTGCTCACCCTGGGAAGCTAGCAGTCATGTCATGAGATCTGCAAGCAGCCTGTGGAGGGGCCCCAGAGGGCAAGAACAGAGGCCTCTTGCCAATGGCCATATAATTTACCAGCCATATGAATGAGACAATTTTTCAAGTGACTCCTTCAGTCCAGTCAAACCCTCTGTTGATTTGACCCCCTGCTGACATCTTGATCCCAGCCTCATGAGAGACCTTTAGCCAGAACTTTCTAGTTAAGCCACTCCTTTTTCTGACCCACAGATCCTGAGACATGGTAAATATTCATTGGTATTTTAAGCCACTAGGTTTGGGGGCACTTTATTACTCAACATTAGATAACAAATACAGTAGTTCTTATCCTATCACACTAAAATGGATCTTTTTAGTCTTCTCTGACCAGTCTGTCAGCATCTTTGAGAGCAGGGCCTATGTCTTTCATTTCTAGACCTATAATGCCTACCAAACAGTAAGACGCAAGAAGTAGACTATAAATAAATCCTTGTCTAATTTATTAATTACCAATTAATTTTTAAAACCCTTTCTTCAACTTCTCAATACTTCCATCTCTCTCTCTTTCAGGGTCAATCTGTCCCCTATCTCCACCTCCATACCTTACAGAGCTTTATATCATAGTCACAGTTTGTAAAAGAACTTTTATCTGCCGCTTCATGCTACAATGACATTCTGTGGTTGGCAGAGAAGGTATGTATTACATGCATAATTAGATACGTTTTACATATAACTAAATGGAATCATAAATAGGTTGTTTTCCCATTTATAAATGATAGAATCCCAGTTTTCCTAACTAGGAAGAGTTCAAAGTCTATTACAGCATCCTGTCTACAATAGGTGAGATAGGTGAGCTGGACCCTGCAAGTGTCTCTGCTGCTTCTCCTAACAGCCTAGTATGGGGGCTTCTGAGCCCCGTCCTCTGACCCTAGATAAGAGTGAAGGTGATCATTCATGCTTAGAAGGATCTCTTGCCTGGCCACGCTCTCCTTCCCAGGCCTAGGATCTCAGCCACCCAGGGCATGGCAAGACAGTCTGGGCCTTGAGTTATGATTTGCTGCTCTGGCTCCTCATTCTCACCAGCTAATGTCACTGGATCCCAGTAGCCTGCACACATACTGCAGCTTCCTGCAAGGGCTGTACTATGGTTGTGTTTGCTTGGAGAGATTACCTGGAAAATGATCTCTCTCCCAGGCGTCCATAAATAGTGCATAAATTACAATTTTGGAATCAAAATTTAGAATAAAGCTGAGTGCCAGTAAATGCCTACATGATGGCTTCCAAGGTAAATCAGGAAGGATTCTAGAGAAGCAAATGGTGTATGTTACTCTTACCATGTGGAATTGAAAGGCCACCATCCTCAGTGTCAGAAGAGCTTGTTTTCAAGCCACAGATCATGTCACTAGTAATGGTATGACAACACACGAAGGATCCCACCTCTCTGAGTCATGATGTTTTCATCTATGGGCTGGCATTCAACCTACTTCCCATGTTAAATCACAAGATTAGTGAGAGAGTGAGTAAAAAGAATACTTGTCATGTACCACGCACCTAATACGTACCACACACCATTTTAGGCATTTTATTAGGCATTTTGCTTCCTTTAACACATTCAAATTTCACAGCACTAGAATGAAGTAGGCGTTTTCCCTTCCCTACTTCATCACTACAGGGAAAACCTGGTGTGATTAAGTAAGTGCCTCACCGCACAGTAAGTCAGTACAGCGCCGGGATGCAGACCTCAGCTCCTTCCGCAGCACTGTGATGTCAAGTAAGAGAATATATCCTCACATGCTCTAAACCTTCTTTTAAACATCCTTTAAAAAAAAGAGGATGATATAAAAACAAGGAATCTCATCATTGGAAGGAGCCCAGCACTTGGAATTGGGCCAATGATCTGTGCCATTCTCCTGAGTTCTTTACCTTTGACATCCCTATGCAAAAACGACATCTCGAGGGCACAGAGGGAGAAAGTCCTCCCCTGTCCTGCACTGGTGCAGATGAAGGTGACAGATAGACAGACACCCTCACACCCTCCACAGACCAGCAAAAGCCCCTTCTTACCTACTAGGCCACAACTGGACCTGAACACTGTGCCCTGCGGGAAGTGGCTAAGATGCATAGCTTTTCTGGGAAGCTTACAGATGGCTCTTTTCAGCATTCTTACCATTTCTTAAAAGTACCATGCATGAATTTTTAAAGTAAAATTGATTTAAATTGATTTATTTAAATTTCCTTTTATTTTAAAGGTTTCACAATGCCTCTCAGGATAACTGCAATCCCACATGTGTTCTAAAACAGACTTGGAATCCTGTATTGAGCACACATACAACTCCTTGTAGGTCATCATAAAAGTTGTTCTTTCTGACTCTAAAAAAAATTCTATATCCTATCAGTTCCCCACTCTCCTTTTGTGAACTCTGTGAGTGCTTAAGAGGCCCAAACCACACCTGCTTAATGCTCAGGACAAAGCCAGAATTCAACCTCTCACCCACCTGACATTTTTCTCCCAATCCAGATTTCAGAGCTCATTTGTGCCTCTCTTTGTCTGTTCAGACCTCCCTAAACAAAGAGCAAGCTCTCTTCTTAAGCCTGCTGCCATTTAGCTATCTGATTCTTAGCATGTCGCCAAGGTCTCTCTGGGCCTTGTTTCCTCTTGATGACAATTGTTGAATGTCCTTCCCCCAGCTGTTATGACAGTGATCTTAAAAATTCCATAGTGAGCCATACCCTCTTGCCTTTTGTGGTTACTGTATTAAGAGAGGCATTCGGGACCAAATTCTACTCCATCCCTCAAAAGCTAAGTCCTGGGGAGAAAGTTAGCTACCTACTTTAATTTCCCTGGGGTCACCATGCCTTCATCTCCTGTCCAAGCTCCCTCCTTCACCAAACTGACTCATGCTCCTTGTAACCTGGTCCTACCCCACATGCACTTCCTCCAGGAAATTGCCCTGGTCACACCCAATCCACATCAGGTGCCTTCCTGAAGAGGTCACACAGTATCCAGCTATAGTCATCAAACGAGGACTAAGCATCTCTGCCAGTCTTAACCACCAAACTTTAAGCCCTGTGAGGACCAAGAACACACTTGCCTTGTTCAGCATTGGACCCTCAGAGCCTAGCCCAGTGGATGACACATAGTAAATACAGAAAATACACAAAACCACCCTGCTTGTCTTTTCGCCTTGAGTGGGCTATGATGGGGAAAATGAGGGAGTCTATCATCAACAAGCCGCTTCACGTACAGCTTCAATTTCCTCATGTGGAAAAAGCACAGTGTGAACTAGATATTCTCTACCATTCTTTGCTGCACAATAATCTATAATTCTGTGATTCTAAGTAAGGTAATGCACTAAAAGAACATGGGACACTGTTGCACTTCAACCAACATAAGGATTATGTTTAACATTACTATCATTACTCAAAATAGTCTTCTTGAGCTGTGCATCCTGGCAGCTCATGCTCAGAAGAGAGGCAGACTCCATCACACAGCCATTGGCCTTGCCCACGACTGCCCACAAAGCCACAGCAGCACTGTGATGGGGCACATGTAGGTCCATGCTCTCCTCTCATTCTTCTTCATGGTGTCTTGGGGAATTTGTGACAACTCCTTCTTTTCCGGATATCTGAATATTGCCCAAACTGAGTGAGTTGGACCTTATCCTTCCAGACAGTTTGGGAAGACCTATAGACCTAAAGACCTATATCACTGAATTTTCTAACCTGGCCTGTTGGTTTTGAAAGAGATTTCTTTTTGCAATAGCTGTATAAAAAGAAAGAATCAAGAATCAATAATGCAAACAAAACAAAACAAAACAAAACAAAAAAACCCACACACACAAAAAAAACAAAAAATACTAGAGGAGAAGACAAACCAGACAGTGAGTGGGTCTGAAGTTTAAATTAGAATACAACGGTTTAATGCTCCCAAGGACCAGACTATTGTTTCTTATCAGATTTCCCCTCCAACGAACAATTGTGAAGCCAGCCTGTCCAGAGGAATGAGTTGTTATTCCGCCAGATGAGCAAACACCATTGATTTTAATGTGTGTGAGGGAAACAACACAGAGCTCTCTCTTCACATCCTGTGCCTGGACACTGCTCAGAGGAAAACGACACCCCATTTTGTTAAGTCTCTAGGCGAAAACATCAAGCAGGAGGTGGCAGGGGAAGGTCTGGCACCAGATGGAAGGGTACTGTGCAGACAGACTGTGCCAAGGGTGCTCCCAGATACAGGACAAATGCTAAGTAAGTCATGGAACATGGGTAGTTGGAATAGAGATCCAAATGTGGGAAAGACTGGAGATAGGACCCCGGTTTCCTGTGGGGATTTGGAGGAGAAGAGCTACCATAACGCAGGCAGCTCCAGCCGGGAGATCTGTAGAGGCCAGGGCAGGCCAGAGGACAACTCCTAGGGCTTGCAGCAGCACAGGACTTGCTTCAGGAGCTTTGTCATCAATGCCTAGCCTCAGCTGCTACCATCCATGAGAATCACTTTAACGTGTTTACCTTGGGGGTTTTGCCAGTGGTAATCTCTTCTCAGAAATAAGGGATCTAAGGAGCAGAGAGATAAAGGCAGATTCCCAACCACCAAAGAGCCCTCTCCCCACAGTCCCCCAAAAGATTTTGTGGCCCATCACCACTGGTAATTTTTGCTGACCAAACACTCAAGGATTTTCCCGTCAAAGACCATGACCCCAGGTCTGTGGCCTTCTCTGTCTACCAGGTGATTGGTTGACATCAAATAAATGCTTGTACGACTCTGACGGGCTAGCTAGCGCTCAGCACCAACGAAGGAAGAGCCAACTGAAAAACACCAGCTGTGATGGTGCTGGAAACAGCTATCAGTTATGAGGCGTTCAGAGATGGGCTGCCTAAGAAGCCTCCCTGAGCCCAGACAAAATCTAAACAGAGGACATTGGGCACTGGCAATCAAGTCAGTGACCCTATACTTCCCTGAATGGTTTGCTGCCCTTGCACCTCGGAGAGAAGACTGATGTTTGCAGTGAGTGAGGAAGGCTCTGGTCCGAAAGCTGAGATCTGAGGCCTGGTTTCCTTATGTACAGCATGTTGTAGTGGCACACCTCAACATTTGAATAACCCCTGGTGGTTCTGACAGCTTTTCCATCTACACTGGCCATCTGCAAGGGGATGACAGCTAGAAGCCAAACTCCCAGGAACTTGATAATGAGGGAACACACTTGTCCTCTGAGAGTTAAACCTCGTGAAATCCACACACAATGGAAATGATTAGACAACTGTAAAGTAAATGCAGAGATTATCTCTAATTATGTGACTGAAGTGTTTGGGAACACCCAGAACTCCAGTCAAGGTGATCTGGGAGCAATCTCAGGGAGATGAAATTGGAGTGAGATCATAATTTGGTAAGAAGAAACCTAATCAATGTTATTGTGCCTTCTGAAGAAAAGAACCCCTTCAAAGGCTGTCCTTTCAGACTGCTATGAGTGTCCACCCATTTGACAGGCAAATTCTTGCTGTAGGAATTTAGATGTACCCAGCAATCCAAGCCAGTAAAACTTTGAGTCATAGAATTATTTTCTCTGTTTCTGATTCCATAATCCTCAAACATCCTTCTGAGATAGGTAGATGACAATGATAGATAGATAGATGATAGATGATAGATAGATAGATAGATAGATAGATAGATAGATAGATAGATCTTTTATTTTTCCCATAGAGCTTGCTTACAGAGAAAGAATGGGCTGGGCAGGCCAGGAAAACCTTATCCTGTCCATCTCATGGAACCACTTCTACAAAAGCCTCTTGGGACTTCTGTTAGTGTGAATCAGTTCAGTTGACAGGATATAGCTGATGAAATTCAGGGCCCAGAAAGAGGGATCTGCCAAGGAAAATGGCAGCTTGCACAGACCACCCTCCCAGGGAAAGATATGGTAAATTGACCTCTTCTTTCAGAAGAGCAGCAATCACTCATTTAATCCCCATATGTATGACAGAGTTTTTATCATAACCTGTCCTATTTATCAATAAGGAACAAAGCTCAGAAAGGCTCAAGGTCGCATACCATGTGGTGTTTTGACCTTACTTGTGTAATCTCCCTGAATCTCCCCTAGTGTAGACAGGTCTTCACATCATATAAAGAGCCACTGATGATTTCCAAAGATCCCTACTAGTCTTTTAAAAAAGTCCAGGAAAATGCTCCCTACAATCCTATTCAAAAGGGGTGACCAGAATGAGGGAACATCCTTAGTCAGATGTTCTTTATAAAGGCAGAGGTCAAAAGGAGATACTTTTAAAATACCCTTGCTGCCTGCTGTTTCATACCCTTAGTGGCTGTGGCCTCTGGCTCTTTTCTGGAACCTCATGCTCGTTCCTAAGATCCTGGCAATTGTGATCCCCTTGCAGAGCTCCCTCTGAGACAGCACCCTCTCAGCACTCACTGTCACCAATAGCCCTGGAGCCCACATGTGGAGAGCAGCATGCACACTGGTCCTAAACCGTGGTGGAAGCAGTGTCAGGGAAGGGAGGGGAGAGTCAGTGGCTTCTAGGACTTCTAGGTAGTCAGAGAAGCAAATTTCTACACCTCTCCCTTCTGCTGGCCATCCTTAGTGATGGCTGAGGAACACCATGGAGAAATAACTGCAGGGTCTCATCTTTCCACAACCTCTGTAGCTGTTCTCTTAAATAATTAGTACATCAGGATCACACACAATGTCCAGGCTTTCTGAGGGCTAGGGAACATCTTAATGCTGCATGGGGTGACACCACAGGCTTTGGGTTTTATGCAGCAGATTGGACTTAGAGCTGTGCCACACAACTTCTCCCTCTTGATAAGTACCCTGACCAAACCCTATATCTGTTCTTTATCATGGCCAGGACTCTTGCCTCCCTACCTGCACAGCTTTTCTCTTCCTGGAAGAGTTTCTTAAAGTCCTTCTCTTCTCCTATCCCAGCAAACATTTCAGTCTCTCACCTCCCTTCCTCTTATTTCCTCTGGAGTGATTTTACCCTTTTAAATGTTTATCACTAGCATTCAATGTCTGTTACTACTCTCATTTCTTGAAGCTCTGGGCAGATCTCCAAATCAAAACCCTAACCAACCAATGACCTACTCCTGATGCTCCTTCTTTCCTCCCCTCCTGGTCCTAGCAAAGCATTTGTGTTTGACCTGCAGGAGAGCTTTCCCGTGGTTTATTTATTTATTTATAAGAAATGAGGTTCCAATTATGGCACATCCGTACAGCAGAATGCTATGTAGCCATTTCAAATGATGGGGTAGAAGAAAATTTAATGAGGTGGAAAAATGTTCACAATAATATATTTAGTGGGAAAAAAAAAGGGCTACAAAACAGTGTGTGCAGAGTGCTTGCATTTTTGTAAAAAAATATGAGTGAATTTATATGTACATGACTGAAAACCCATGCACCTAAATGTTCACAGTGATCAGCTGGACATCTGGGCAGCATGATGATTGCAAATGATATCTTCTTTGTGCTTTTATTTATTTCCTAATTGGTTTTACAATGAGGAAATGTTACTTTTGTAACAAGAAAAATAAAATAAATGTGTAGGTTTTGTTTTTTTTTTTTTTTTTTCCTTTGAGATACCAGTAAAATGCCTTTCAATCCTTTCTCTCTCCTCTGGTCTTTCTGTTTTTATCCACACTGGCATGTACACTTGTTATTCTCAGCAAATGAGCCAATTTAAATAAGACTCGATTTATGCAAGTGGACTATGGCTGTGTAATCCAAAAAAATAGAGTCAATACCAAGTAATGGTTCCTTCATTCATTTGAAAGGCACTGTCTTCTCCAGTCCTGCTCGCTCTACGCATGGGTCTCTGCTCAGCCACTCCTGAAGGTAGGATAGACAATGTAGCCATCGGAATCCTTACATAGAACCAGAGTCCTCTCCTTGCCTTGGAGAGGCAGCATTGTATAGAAGTTGCCAGTGTTGACTTTTTTATTCCTAGATTGACAACTTGGGTTTGAGTTTCAGCTTTGCCACTTACTATGACTACTGACTTTTGGAGGGTCCACCTGGAGATGAACATAATGACACATTTACTTATAGGGTTGTTATAAGGACTAAATGAATAAATACAAGTATTTAGTGTAGTGCTTGGCATATAGTAAGTATTTAACAAATGGAGTCATTATTAACCCCTTAACAACCTTATTCCTTTGGGGAAGGGGGACACAACACTTTGAATTGTTTTTATTCTTATATGCTTTCTTGAGGAAAAGACATGAGCAAATTTTGACAGCTTGGAGAGGACAAAGGGTAGATGGGTTGAAGTGGAGGGTTCTGCTCTGTTGCTTCCATTTCAGAAATATTTACACAGAGGCATAGTACATGAGCAGTGTAAGTTCCTTCAAAAGAGATTTTCTTTAAAAGATCACCCTTGATCAGCCTAACTTTCCTGTGTCCTGAACAGAGGACCATATTATAATAATGACCTCCTTAAAATCTACAGATATGCTTGTCTTCAGTCAAGAAAACAGAATCTGAAGGTTTAAAGGAATCTTTTTTTTTAAGATTTTATTTATTTATTCATGAGAGACATGGAGAGAGAGAGATAGAGAGAGAGGCAGATACATAGGCAGAGGGAGAAGCAGGCTCCATGCAGGGACCCTGATATGGGACTCCATCCCGGGACTCCCGGATCATGCCCTGAGCCAAAGGCAGATGCTCAACCACTGAGCCACCCAGGTGTCCCTAAAGGAATCTTCATACTCATCCAGTCCAAGCTCCAAAATGATGGATGTTTGAATCTTTCCTAAAACATTCACACTATGTCACCATCAAATCTATGCTTAACAACTCATGCCATGGCAAAACACTCAAAAATTAACTCTGAATAGAACTTTTTCCTTACATTAAACTTAAATCTATTTCTCTGTAGCTTTCAATTTGGAAGGAAAGGAAAAGACAAATCCTGTACCCTCCTGGCTTTCTATCAAATACTTGCAGCCATGAACTCTGTATTCCTCTCAGGCTAGATATAACAAGTTTCCAAGATAATTGCTTACATGTAAACATGTAAGCCTTTGTGGATCTTCACCATTCTCATTTCTCCTCAGAACTTGGTCTAGCAAAGTCTGCTGTCTAGAATACATTCTTCTGTAAGTGATTTCATTTATACAGGATGTAACAAAGTGGTCACCTCTGTCACTTTACACACTGTAGTTTTGTTCACGTAGGCAATAGTGCATTTGCTTTTTAGGTGACCACAATGAACTTACTCTCAACTAAATCACAAATATTGTTTATTTTCCTTCACAACTACTTCATGACAATTATCTCATCCTGTGATTGTGGCATTTTTCTAAACCCAATACAGTATGCTACAGTCTCCTTGGTTAAATTTCATCATTTTAAACTAATGCCCTTCTTTCGGTTTGTCGGGACCTTTTGGGAAACTGATTTTATCATCCAGCATATTCATTAACCATCCCAAATTCATGTTATCTACATATTTGAGGACTATAGCTTCTGTCTTCATAGAAGTCATTGACTAACATTCTGACTAGCACCATTGAGTTGAGGTCAGAGCCCTGAGGAAAGTAGCTAGAAACCTCTCTCCAGTTTATCATTGACCCAAAGATCCTTCGCTAAGTTATTACCTGACTAAAATCCTTTTATTCTTTCTTAAGATATCTTTTTTTCTTTTATTCTTTCTTAAGATATCTTGATATGATATATGATATATGATAACTTTTGTCAGAATATCTTAATGAAATCCAGAAACATATTTTCCTGATCTACTAATCTAAAATGTTTTTTTAAAAATAGACAAATCTGATGACATGTTCTTAGAGAACTCGTGCTGGATCTTAGGATTCTCTGCTTCCTTTTCTGGATATTCTCAAACTAACAGTTTTCTGGAATCCATTTTGAAATTTTATGGTATTTCTTATTTCCTCTTTAGAAATTGGCCTGACATTGGTCCTTTGGTCTCCTGACAACTCTCTGCTCTCCAAGATTCTTCAAAGATCACAGCAAGATAAAGAATGGAGCTGAACTATTATTGTGAAGTTTAAGTTGCTAAGTATGAGAGGTTTAGATACATTTACATCAATCAGACTTTTTCATAATTTATTTACAATGAGTTACCCATCAGGCGATGCAAAAAACAAATATATAAACAAATAGGGAAGAAACATTAGAAAATAAATCTGTTACCTTGGGTTTTGAATGGTTTCTCAACTGTAATTCTGAAGGTATCCAAATCAAAAGGTGAAAAACTGATGGATATTACTATATCAAAATGAATTTGGGACAAGTCTAAAAGGCCATGCCAGCTGCAGGCTTCCTGTGGGGCTGATTGAGGCTTTTGCTGCAACCACGTCAGGGTTCAATTTCTCCCTCTGAATAGCCCTGCATCCCTTCCTTCCTTACAATTGTGATGCCTGAGAGCAATCCCAATAAACCTTCTGCATGCAAATTTCCACCTGAAAGTCTACTTCCAGGGAATTTGACCTAAGACCTTTGGTATCAGTAGCAGCCTTTAAAATGGGATTTTGTGGCTCAGCAGTTTAGCTCTGCCTTTGGCCCAGGGTGGGATCCTGGGGACCTGGGATTGAGTTCCATGTCAGGCTCCCTGCATGAAGCCTGCTTCTCCCTCTGCCTGTGTCTCTGCCTCTCTCTCTCTCTCTCTTTCTCTCTCTGTCTCTCATGAATAAATAAAATCTTTAAAAAATAAAATGAGATTTTGGAGTTGTATCATTGTATAAATTAAGCTATAAATGAGGCCTGTCACGTGGTTGCTGGAATCCTGATAGCTTCTGCTGTAGTGAAAGAGTTACTAATTTTTCTTTTTACTAGTGGTGAACTATGATACCAGTGGAACAGGAAGCACCAGATGTGAATAATCTCAGGCATTTGAGAAGTGTCAGAAAACAGGAAGTTACAAGCCTATGGGATTGAATGACTGTTGCTAAGTGCTATTGATGTATTAGAGAAAGATAACAAAGGCTGAGGGTAATTAATCACCAACTTAAAGCAAAGTATGAAAGTCAGAAGGCTTCCTTAGCAGGTGTAAAAAGATTCTTCTTTCTTTAAGTAGGAGGCAGAAAAAAAGCCGAGGATCAGGTCAACAGCTTAATTATAAGGGTAGCAAGGCATAGAGAACTTTGGATTCTCAACTTCAGCAAGTCAGCAAAGTCAAGGATGTGACTGGGAAACAACAGGAATCTGAATGTTAGAATGGAAGCACCTGTGTTGAAAAGCTCAACACTGAAAGCCCACATTCTGCTGAAGTCTATAGGGGTGCTCCATTCCTTCCTATTAGAAACTGATGTTCCCCAACCTCTTGCTTAAAAGTCAACCACAAGAAAAAAAATCTGGAAAGTTCACAAATATATGGAGTTAAAATAATATGCTACTAAACAATGAATGGGTCAATGAGGAAATTGAAGAAATAAAAAATACATGGAAACACATTAAAATGAAAACACAACAGTTGAAAACCTTTGAGATGCATCAAAAGTAGTCCTAAGAGGAAAGTATATTGCCATACCTACCTCAAGAAGCATAAAAACATCAAATAAACAACTTAACCTTACACCTAAAGGAGCTAGAAAGGAACAACAAACAAAACCTAAAGCCAGCAGAAGGAAGGAAATAAAAGATTTGAGCAAAAATAAATTATATAGAAACTTAAAAAAACAAACAAACAATAAAACAGATGTAACTGGAGCTGGTTCTTTGAAAAAATTAATAAAATTGACAAACCTCTAGCAAGACTTATCAAAAAGAAAAGAGAAAGGACGTAAATAAATAAAGTCACAAATGGGAGAGGAGAGATCACCACCAACACCACAGAAATACAAATAATATAAGAGAACATTATAAAAAAAACTATATGCCAAAAAATTGGACAGCCTAGAAGAAATGGATAAATTCCTAGAAACAAATAAACTACCAAAACTGAAACAGGAAGAAATAAAAAAGCTTGAACAGACCAATAACCAGAAAAGAAATTGTATCAGTAACCAAGAAACTCTCAACAAACAAAAGTCCAGGACCAGCTGGCTTTGCAAGTGAATTCTACCAAACATTTAAGGAAAAGCTAATACCTATTCTTCTCAAACTATTCCAAAAAATAGGAAAGGAAGGGCAACTTCCAAATTCACTCTATGAAACTAACATTACCTTGATACCAAAACCAGATAAAGACACCTCTAAAAAAAGAGAATTCTAGGCCATTATCTCTGATTGACTTAGATGTAAAAATTTTCAACAAAAAACTAGCAAACTGAATCCAACATACATGAATAAAATCATTTACCATGATTAAGTGGAATTTATTCTTAATTGCAAGGGTTATTCAATATTCATAAATCAATCATTGTATACATCACATTAATAAATGAAATAATAAGAACCATATGATCTTTCAATAGGTGCAGAAAAAAGCATTTGACAAAGTACAACACCCATTCATGATAAAAACCCTCAATAAAGTAGGTTTATTTTATTTTATTTTTTTTAAAGTAGGTTTAGAGGGAACATACCTCAGCATAATAAAAGTTATATATGGAAAACCCACAGATAATATCAACCTAAGTGGGAAAAACTGAGAGCTTTTCCACTATAGTCAGGAACAAGACAAGGATGTTCATTCTCACCACTGTAATTTTTTTAAAGGTTTTATTATTTATTTTTGAAAGAGTGAGAGAGAGAGCATGAGGGGAATGGAGGAGCAGAGGGAAAAAAGGGAGAAGCAGACTCCCCACTGAGCAAGGATCCCAATGCAGGGCTCAATCCCAGGACCTCGGGATTATGGCCTGAGCTGAAGACAGACACTTAATTTACTGAGCTACCCGGGCACCTCATATCACTGTTATTTAAAATAGTACTGGAAGTCCAAGAAACAAATAAAAGGCATCCAAATCAGCAAAACTTTCACTATCTACAGATGACATGATACGCTATAGAAAACCCAAAAGACTCCACCAAACAACTGCTAGAACTGATAAACAAGTTCAGTAAAGTTACTGAATATAAAATCAATGTGCAGAAATCTGTTGAATTTCTATACCCCAATAATGAAGCAGCAGGAAGAGAAATTACAGAATCAATCCCATTTATAATTGCACCAAAACCAATAAGATACCAAAATCAAAGAGGTGAAAAACAGTTCCCTGATAACTATAAAGCACTGATCAAAAAAATGAAGATGACACAAAAGAATGGAAAGACATTCCATGCTCATGGATTGGAAGAACAAGTATAATTAAAATGTCTGTACTACTAAGAGCAATCTACACATTTAATGTAATCTCTATCAAAATACCAACAGCATTTTTCACAGAGCTAGAACAAACGATGTCAAAATTTGTGTGGAACTACAAAAGACCCTAAGTGGCCAAGTCAGCCTTGAAAATGAAAAGCAAAGTAGAGATATAATTCTGGACTTCAAGTTATATTACAAACAGGTAGTAATCAAACAGTACAGTACTAGCACAAAAATAGCTGTATAGATCAGTGGAACAGAATAGAAAACCTGGAAAGTAGCCCATAACTATATGGTCAATTAATCTTCAAGAAAGCAGAAAAGAATATCCAATGGAAAAAAAGACCAGCCCTTCGACAAGTGGTATTGGGAAAACCAGATAGCAATATGCAAAAGAATGAAACTTTTTTTACACCATACACAAAAATAAATTCAAAATGGATCAAAGACCTAAATGTGAAAATTGAAACCGTAAAAATTCTAGAAGTGAACACAGGCAGTAACTTCTTTGACATCAGCCATAGCAACTTCTTTCTACATATGTTTTCTGAGGCAAGGGAAACAAAAGCAAAAACAAACTATTGGGACGACATCAAAATAAAAACCTTCTGCACAGCTAATGAAACAATCAAAAAAAACTAAAAGGCAACCTATGAGGGAAGATATTTGCAACAGATATATCTGACAAAGGGTTAGTACCCAGAATATATATATAAAGAACTTATACAACTCAACACCCAAGAAATGAATAATCCAATTAAAAAATGGACAGAAGACATGAATAGACATTTTTCCAAAAAACACATATGGGTGATTAACAGATACACAAAAACATGCTCAGCATCACTAATCGTTGGGAAAATCCAAATTAAAACTACTCTTCACAATGGCTAATATCAACAACACAAGAAACAAAAAGTGTTGGCAAGGATTGGAGAAAGGGGAACCCTCTTGCACTGCTGGTGGGAATGCAAGCTGGTAGAGCCACTCTGGAAAACACTCTGGAGTATGGAGGTTCCTCAGAAAGTTAAAGATAGAACTACCCTATGATCCAACAATCACACTACTAGGTATTTACCTAAGAATACACAATTACTAATGCAGAGTTACATGTACCTTGATGTTTATAGCAGCATTATCTATAATCTGCAAATTATCAAAACAGCCCACGAGTCCATAGATTGATGAATACATAAAGAAGCAGTGGTAAATATATATATTATTCAGCCATAAAGAGAGAATTAAATCTTGCCATTTGCAATGACTTGGATGGAGCTAGAGAGTATTATGCTTAACTAAGCAAAGTAAGTCTATCAGAGAAAGACAAATGCCATATGATTTCATTCATATGTGAAATTTAAGAAAAAAAAATGAGCAAAGGAGAAAAAAGAAAGAGGAAAAAAGAAAAAAAAAAACAAGAAACAGATTCTTAACCCTGAGAACAAACTGATGGTTACAAAAAGGGAGATAAGTTGAGGAATGGGTTAAATAGATGGTGGGTATTAAGGAACACACTTGTTGTGATGAGCAATGAGTGATGTATGAAAGTGTTGAATCATTATATTGTATACCTGGAACTAATATTACAGTGTATGTTAACCAATTGTAATTTAAATTAAGACTTTAAAATAAATAATAAATAAATCATAGAGGTCTCTTATTTGTCACACATACACTACCCTTAGGATATAACCCCACCTAGCCTTATTGGTAAAAGATCCATAGTTAGGGTCATATCTCAGCATAGGCCAACTGGAGAAGTGCTAGTCCTACTAAGGGAAAAAGGAGACTATATGTCAAAGAGGTGGTGGGATCTACTCTACATGTAGCAGTGGTAGCTAGGATAGCATGTATGGGACTGGCCCCTGAAAGTGTTGTCAAGGGTTGTAGAATATAAAGTTGGATAAGAGAGAGTTTATTGATATGGAAGCACCTTTCCAGGACACAGATTTAACATCCCGGCAAGTTTCCTGGGAAATGGTGCTAGTATGTTAAAAGGGTGCTCTTGGAAAATGCTTGGAAGCTTGGAAAATGGGATGTCCCACAATGAGTGAAGTAGAAATTCCAAAATTGTCATGGCAGATGATGGAAGTACTCAGAGAAGTGATCATGCTACAATGGATATGCTATGTAAAGCCAGAAAAAAAACAAACAAACTGTGTTCCATGAGAGGACCTGATGGACACTTCATTTATCAAAGCAGTGAGGAATGCCAAGTAAGAGGGTGCTATGGACTGAACTGCCTCCCTTCAAAATTCATATGTCTAGGCCCTAACCCCCGAAGAAACTACATTTGATTTGGAGATAGGGTCTTTAGGAAGTGATGTAGGGTAAGTGAAACCAGAAAAATGGGATTCTAATCTGAAAGAATGAGTGTCCTTATAAGGAGAGACAGTAGACAGTGTGTACTCTCTCTCTCTCATTCTTTCTCCCCAGCCTCATCATGGGCATGCACTGGGAAAAGACCATGTGAGGACATGGTGAGAAAAAGCCATCTGCAAGCCAGAAGGAGAACCCTCAGCAGAAACCAAATTGGCCAAAACCTTGATCTTGCACTTCTACTTCCCAGAACTATGAAAGACTAACTTCTGTTTAAGCTACCCAGTCAATGGTATTTTGTTATGGCAGCCTGGGGCTCACTGGCACAGAAGGATACTAAAAGTTGTGAAAAGTTCAAGCATGGCTGGCCTATGCGGGCTAGGACTTATGAGAGGAAAAGTTGTTATGGAACTGAATTCCCTAGTAGCAACAGGGAAGACAGAACCATGAAATAGTAGAGGGCAAGGAGTGGTATTTAGTCATCCAAGGCAAGGTGGATGCAATATCGCAATGATTGACAAAGTCATTGTGGCAGGCAGGTGGACATTTGTCCTGTAGACAGCTATGAGGAGTAAGAAATTTGTCACATTAGATTTTAAGGGTCTAGTGTTTGGGGCGTACCAGAATATTCCCTCCAAAGTAAAGAGCAGGTTATTATTTCACTCACATTCCTACAATAAGAATAAGCACGCAATGCTTAATAGGCCTCTTCTGGTGCTGAAGGAAGCATATACCACCCTTGATAATACTGTGCCAATTCATTTCAGAGCTGAAATGAAAGGCTCCCTACCTTGAATGGGAAGGAAAGAGCAGAGCAGGAAAGGGTTCTACAGCAGATCAGGTGGGCATGTAAGCAGCCTTAAGGTTTGTGCCACCACAGACCTGATAGAACATATGGTATTAGCGGTGTCTGCAAAGAGAAAAGACTCCATGTGGAGTTTATAGCTTAACCAAGTAATAAGTTCAGCCCCTGGGAGGTTGAAGTAACTCCAGGTCAGGTACAAGCAGGGGTGGAGGTGTCTGCAGAGAGAAAAGACTCCATGTGGAGTTTATAGCTTAACCAAGTAATCAGTTCAGCCCCTGGGAGGTTGAAGTAACTCCAGGTCAGGTACAAGAAGGGGTGGAAGGTACAATAAATAAGCTGCAGGAGCAGGTGGGCTGGATCACCACTGTTAAACTAACATCTACTTTTCAACTCACGCTTATTGCACCCCTCTTTCAACTCACACCAGTAAAATAATCCATTTATAAAGGAGAAAAATAATGAATTTAGTCATGTATGGTTGGAAACTGAAACTGAAACCTGCTGCACTGTAGCTCCACCCAGGGGTGGTCCTGAAAGATAGCAATGAGGTGAAATTCTATCAGCAGGCAAGAGTTTCAAGTGATACACCTGGTTGTTTACCTTGAGTGACAACAGAAGTGACCTGAAGTAAGACTATTTATGGCTTCATGGGCAGTGCTGAATAGCTTGGGCAATCGATAAGGGCTTGTTAAAAAAAAAAAAAAAAAAAAAAAAAAAAAGATTGAGTAGTTGGGACAAGAAAGAGTAGAGAATAAACTTAATCGACTGACCAATGGGAGTGGCCCAAAGTGTGAAGATTTTTATGTCATATGTTAATGCTCTCCAGAGAGCACCAGAATAATTAAGCCAGGCAATGAATAATTAAGCTGGACTTTATTAGAAGCACCCCAACTTACATGACGGATTCATAAATGGAGTAACCATGGTGTCGGGAACGGATGCAATTTATTGGCTCAACAGTGTGGGTTGAGCCAAGATTCTCAAGGCTGATTTAATATCCACCTTACTACAGATACAAATGCTGAGTCTACAAGATTGCATCATCCCTAGAGGAGACCAACCTGACATTTGGTGTCAAATAGGTTACATTGAAATCCTTCACCCTGGAAGGATCAGAGATATATTGTAATGATTCATCTTGAGCAAAGATTTAGCTTGATGGTATTACCATATATTCTAGGTATGGGCTTGCTTTTCCTGAGTAGGGGCCCTCAACCAGCACCCTAAAGGCTTACCAACATGGAATCCTCCATAACCTTCCATCAGGCTGGGAGATCCACCTTATAGCCAGGAGGAAAGGCAGGGACACATGGCCATGACATTTACTCATCCTATTACTTATTATACTCCAGAAATTGCCAAACTTATAGAGCAATAGTATGGTTTTTTGAGGGCACAGGGGAAGTGTCAGTTTTTATATAATATCTTAAAAGAATGGGAGGCCATTTATCAGGGCACAATATACTTCTAGGCTGCCTAAATCAATGACAATTACAAAGATATAAATATAGATATAGATATAAAGATATAGATATAAATTAGGGTTAGGGTTAGGATTAGAGTTACATATATAATTCTTGACAGTTTTCTACCCATATATAGAATATATGGGAGGAAATGAGAACAGTCAGAATCTTGGAGAACATGAATCGCAATCCTCAGAACCAATTTCCAGGGAACGTGACCTAAGATAGTATGATATCAATAATAAAATCAATCTATACACTTCTATTGTTTTCTCCTACTATGTTCAGCTGATCAGGAATGGGCATGGAGAGGGTGGCTTGTTTCTTTCCAGATGAAGGTTTTTCAAGGTAAGTGAAGCAAAATAATAATAACAATAATAATAATTGATTTGAAGTTATTTGCAAATAGCTTGATTAAATTGTAATAATCAAGCTATGTAATAAGAGCACTTAGCTGGATAAAGTGAGAAGTGAAGACAGGAGGGGGCTAATGGATAGAAATGTGGTTCAATGGTTTGAGACTTTTTAAGTCAGGATATCCATGCAGTGCAAGTAGTTAGGCAACTAAGGTAGAATAGCAGATTTTAGCTCAAAAGTGAATGTTTGAGCTCATGATTTTGGAGGCAGTTTCTGGTGATGATGGGGTCCAGCATGTAATCATGAAGCCAGTGGCTCAACTGAACTAGAGAAGGACACTGGACATGAGAAATTCAAGGACTCAAGAGACCAGTATCTAGTGTAGGGTGACTTTGCCTAGGACATGAGCAAGAATTGAAAAGTAAAAGACTCTTTACTCTGGGAAACAAACAAAGGGTTGCAGAAGGGGACGTGGGTGAAGGAATGGGGTAACTGGGTGATTAGGACTGAGGAGGGCACTTGATGGGATGAGCACTGGGTGTTATACTATATGTTGGCAAATTGAATTTAAATTTTAAAAAATGTAAAAAAGGGACGCTTGGGTGGCTCAGCAGCTGAGCATCTGCCTTCAGCTAAGGGTGTGATCCCAGGGACCTAGGATTGAGTCCCACATTGGGATCCTTGCATGGAGCCTGCTTCTCCCTCTGCCTATGTCTCTGCCTCTCTCTGTGTGTGTCTCTCGTGAATAAATAAATACAATCTTTAAAAATAAAAATTAAAAAATGTAAAAAGAAAAAGTAAAAGTTGGCAAATCAAGTGTTAAATCTTAATTTTTTAATTTATTTTATTATTATAAATTTATTTATTATTTATTTTATTTATTTATTATTATTTTATTTATTTAATTTATTTATTATTTATTTATTTATTTATTATTATTTTATTTTATTTATTTTATTTTAAGGCAGAGGGAGAAGCAGGCTCCCTACAGAAAGCCTGATGTGGGGCTAGATCCCAAGGCAAAGAAAATTATTGCCCAACTTCCCAATTCTCACCTACAAGGGGTATGAGAAAAAAAAGATCTCAAATTTATAGAAGGCAACTAAATTTTAGTTAGGACAAGAGATAAAAAGAACTGAAGCATGGAGGTTAACATTACTTATTCAGAATCATAGAAACCATATGTGATGGAATCAGGATCCAATTCTAGCCTCTGAGCCCAAGTGTTTCATAAACCTATTGGTTTGTCACAGAAGGAAAATTGAAAGAAAATGTACACATTTTTACCTTGAGCTCCGGTTGATGTTACATTAAAGAAGTCCACTTTTATAAGTGCATGGTGGTTATATGGGTTTGAGAAATATTGATATAATCTAATGTGTTGTGGAATTAGTAAAAGATACTACTACAAAGATACTAGATGATGGAAGGCTTGGCATCACACATAGGGTGGATAAGATGCTTCACAAAATATTTACATAACATAATAAATGCCCCTAACCTCAAAAACATGTATGGGTTTATGGTTGGCAAACTCAAACTTTTTGCGCATTCTCTATTCACTCTCAAACTGCTGGCCTGGGTCACTTACTCTGGTCCCTGGTCTTAGGATACTTCCTCTCCACAGCACTCCATGCTATGAACTTTTCTTCTTTTTCGATTCCATCAAAAAACCTTGTCAAAATGCACACTCCCAAGGCAATTCCACTGGACTAGCTTGGTAATACGGTATTGTGTGGTACCTGTTTAATAACTATTTTCCTTTAAGATTGGAGAGAAATTATATGTAACATATATAACAATTACTGGAGCCATCTGATTTATGAATCTTTAACATGTGCAGACAGTATTTTTCAATTTGAGACAGTAAAATATGGTATTTAACAAATTTGATCTTTCTTTTTTCATAAATTGGGATTATTATTAGTATCTCTTGGATTTTTAATACTACAAATCATGTGTCTACAAAGCACGGTATAGATATCAAGCGGATTCTTAACTAATAATGGAAAAGAGAAAATAGATATACAGGATCCTTACATGACTCTATGTGTTATCCCACTTGAAGGAACTTGAAAAGAGGTCACCTGTCACCTGGTGACCAAAAATGCAATTTCTGAGAGCAATGGATATGTGATAGTGGGAATTTTAGTCTCTACTTCAGAATATAGAGGATTTATGTTTTCGCAGGCCAGACATTTATTGTTGCCTTGAAATCTTACTAAGGAGATATAAGCCAACCATCTCCAACTGTGTTTGAGACCCTCCCTGCCTGTTGTTTCTCTACCCCTTTAGATGACAAAGAGGCTATCTAGGGCTGCAGAAATTAGGTTCCACCTAGGGCCACTTTTGTGTTTTATTTAGGCTCATGACATGGGTAATGCCAGATCCTATCATCAGGTGAAGACCAAGGTTTTAGCATTCTTCCATCTGCATCATGCCTTTGATCATCAGAAGCCTGAAACAGCACATGTTATTGTTCCTCCTACATAGACAGCTGCAGCCTCTGCACACTGCCTCTACAAGGAGCCTGTGGCTGGGAGAGGGGGCTGTGCAGGAGGCTGTAGGGATTGATGGGCCGTTAATGCAGTGGGACAGATGCATTGTCTTATCCTGACAATGCTGCCATTTAACATCCTCATGGGCGGGCACTGTGACCCAACCACACAGCTAATGAGGCTTCACACGCCAGCTCTGTCTACCCTCTGAATATTAGTTAGCTTCAACGTCTGCAAACGCAAATGCTCAGCAGGCCCATGATGGCATGGAATAATGTACAGTAGTTCTTGCATATGGAAGTGGACCACTGGAGTGTCTAACTTTTTGGAAAGAATTCCATACTAAGAATGGGGACAAGGAGGCAAGTAGAGAGATAAATATTTTCTAGCCCTTCTTCGTATAGAGTTCTACATACAGTTCCTAGAAGGGAATTCAAAGCACATTTTAGGTTATGTGGGTGGCTCAGTGGTTGAGCATCTACCTTCAGCTCAGGGTGTGATCCTGGGATCCTGGGATCAAGTCCCCTATCGGGCTCCCTGCAGGGAGCCTGCTTCTCCCTCTGGCTATGTCTCTGCCTCTCTCTCTATGTCTCTCATGAATAAATAAATAAAATCATTAAAGCAACAACAACAAAGCACATTTTAGGAGTCTTCAAGCCTGTGAGTAAGGCAGGGGTGATTTGGATAAAACTAAAGTTTTATAGAGATAAAAACCAACCCAAGGCTCCCAGACTTCTGGGTCACTGCTTCTTCTCAAACAGAAAAGACTTTCACCTGGAGCCTGTTTCAAAATAAGAATGACCACTTGACTTTATGAAGACTTTAAACTGTTGGGATCCCTGGGTGGCGCAGCAGTTTGGCGCCTGCCTTTGGCCCAGGGTGCGATCCTGGAGACCCGGGATCGAATCCCACGTTGGGCTCCCGGTGCATGGAGCCTGCTTCTCCCTCTGCCTATTTCTCTGCCTCTCTCTCTCTTTCTGTGTGACAATCAAAAATAAATAAAAATTAAAAAATAAATAAATAAATAAACTGTAGAGTCATCCTTGACTCCTTCCCCACTTCTCCTTGTCCTCCGTTTATACTCAGGCATTGCTTCCTGAATTGGGCCCCACTCAGCCCTTGCATTGCTCTCTGACCGTCGCCTTGGTTGAGTGTTCATGACTCCTTGATCATGGCAAAAGCTCCCCGAATGGTCTCTGTTCCCACAAGATTTGCTTCACTGCTTCCTCTGAATACCACTCCTAGTTTGAAGTTCTGAAAATTCTTTTTCTTGGCAAGAACCCATCATGGATTTCCATGGTCATTGATATAAGGCTCACATTCTAGGCTACATCTAATTATCTTTTTTACTTTATCAAATCTTCAACAATTTCCTATATGCTTCCAATCAACATGGGTGCCTCATCATCCCCCAAACAGCATTCCTACCTTTACACCTTAACGTATTTCCTCCTCCTCCTCCTCCTTCTCCTCCTCCCATTTAACAGTTCTCCATTTCTTTCCTTCCAGACAAATACTACACTCTTTTAAGCCCAAATCAAGCTCCCCCCACCCACCCACCCACCCACCCACCCACATACACACACACACTGAATATTGCCTAAATACTGCAGTTGCTCCATCTCTCACCTCTGGCCTCTGATCTCCTTAACTTCTTATTGTCTCCACAGCTCATTTGAGCTTTTGTTATAACTTACGTACATTATTACATGTAGTTATGCAATTGAATCCTGTGTCTTTTCAAACAATTTATAAATTGCTTAAGAAAAGAGAATGTCTTTATTTTATTCTGCCATAAGGCCTAATAAAGGACTAAACCACAACAGGTGCCTAATACACCCCCATTTAGTTGAATTGTAAGCACAGTTTAGGTCCACTCTTTCTGATAGATAGGCCAGAATTCTTTTTTTTTTTTTTTTTGGCACCCTCTCCATGCATCCTCCAAAGGTTGTCACTAACTACAGAAAATCATCCTATAACTCCTAAAACCAATTATAGGCACCATGTCCCAATTAACCATAAAACAATTGAGATCCATTTATTTCAAACAGTGTGAAGTTCAATCAAAATCCAAAGAAGAATCAAGATGATTCCCCATAATTTCTCATGATGGGATTGACATACATGGTATTTAATCTAGGGTATGGTGTAATAAACCTCAAATTAACCAGAGCTCAGCACAGTACTAAGCTATTCAACATTTCTAAGCCTCAGTTTCCTTATCTGTAAGATTTAATAGCATCTTGCTTCTTACAGAGTGGGGGATTAAATGTGTCAGCACATGTGAAAATGCTTAGTATGATACCTAGGATACAGCAGGTGTTTATTAATATATCTTTTGTTTTCTTCCTTGTAACTGGTCACCCAGCAGAGAGCACCAGGGACCTAGCTCCAGGCTTTGTCAGCAGCTACCCTATGTTGTGTAGCAGGGTCAAGGATGATAGATAAGTACCTGAGTCTTTTCAGAAAGACAGAAGGTTCATCAGCCTGGAAATGTTTTAATTGATTATAGCACAGAGTGAGTCTTTAAGTGATAGATTTTTTTTCCCCATCCTTGTGTCCATCCATCTGACCCTTTCTTCTACTTTCTGGAATCAGACTGACCATCCTTCAGTCCTTGGCAGCCCAGCTATGCTTAGTTTCATAGGTCCTCTCCCTGTTAGGCTTGCTTCTCTGCCGCAGAGTCTGGGGTAGGACTGCAAGGGCAGGTAAGAGGACAGGCAGGTGAGCAGAACACTGGAGTTTCACTTCCCACCCTGTGCCCCTATGAAGGCAGGACTCCCTGCCCACACTGAACCAGCCTTGAACAGAATGTCCTCTTAATTCATGGCTTATTCATAGAGCTGTTCCTGGGAGAAAAATTTATAGCAGATAGAGCCAGTTTAGAGATTACGGGGAAAAAAGGACTAGAAAAAGTGTTGCTTTTGCACCTTAAGGCAGCAAAGTATTCCCCAACAGCACCCGGACGTTGGTGTGGTAGCCCACTTCTGGGGAACATTATGAAATGGCTTTCCCTTTACTCTGTGACAGGCAGAGATAGCACAAACCACATCTGGACCATTCACCACTATTGCCTCTGGCATCTCACAGATTTCCTTCTTTCTGTGAGAAAGATGGCATTTCAGACTTGACAGCTTCTCTTTCAAGCTATGTGCTTGCTTTGATAGGTGATAAAGTCAGGGTTCCCTCAAGGATGGGTCATTAAAGTAAGGACGGCTCACAATAAATCAGAATAATCTGAGGGGGGGCAGTGGTTTGAGGGAGACTGTTTGGCTCTCTCAGTGCCAAACAAGCATTGCTAGGAGAATCATGGGAGAGCAGACACCTGTGTAAGAAGGCAGTCCAAGTACAGAGCGCAGGCATAACGTCTGATCTTATACCAAATTTAGTGTTTCTCTGCTTCATCAGGGAAAAAGCATCACTTCCCAGTGCTCTGTAAAGCAGGGCCCCTTGGCTCTTGCCTTATCTGCTCCTGTGACCACCACATGAGGTTATAAGTTTATAGAAATAAATGACCTCTTCTCTGCCCCTATAGAAGCTCCTAAGGTTGAATGGTCTAACCAGAGAAGCATTGTCAGAAGCCTGTCTTCCAGAACAGGTGTAACTGCATCACTGAGGTGGGGAGAAGAGGTGTGGAGGGGATAGGAGAAAGCAGATTTCAGCAACAGTTAAGGCAAAACATGGACAGTCATAGCTGTCTAATAACGGAGCCAACTGTCCAATAAGGCAATGAGGTTCCCATCAATGGAGCTAAGAGGTTCTGGCAAGATCATTTATGAAAGCATTCCCCACTGGATGGGAGATTGGACTAAGTGGTCTCCAGTCTCAGGCATCGTCTAGATCTAGAGGAAGGACAAACTACTTATAGGAGGTTACACAGGAGGATAGACTGCACTGTACTCAGCCCTTATATTGTACTCAGACCTGGCATACCAATGGCACAGGCCTTAGTGTTGGAGTCTCTGGGCTAGACCTCCCTCCACTTCCATCTCCTTCTCTGATCTACTCAATTGGTTCTAGACAAGTTCCTATTTCCTCCTTCCATTGAGAAGGATGGTAAATGCTGATAGTATTCTCAGAGGAAGCTTTCCCTTGAACTTCCATTTTGTGGTTTACTTGGAATCCAGCATCTGAACAGAAAGCAAACAAGTGACAAATTGTGCTGACTTCAACCTCCTGACTCCTATTGTGCTGTGGTCCCTGCTGGAATTTGATGGACCTTTGGAGAAATGCCTAATTATTCCACCTAGTATCCATGCCTGAGACCATAGACCCGTCCCCTATAGAAACAGCAGAGAGTAGAGGTTACCATCATGGGCTTTGGAGTCAGAAAGGTATGGGCTTGGATCTTGGCATCACCGCTTTGCTGCTTGGGAGCCATAGTGTGACCTTGGGCAAGTTATTCTATTCTCTGAGTCTCAGTTTCATGATCTGTAAAATATGGAAGAGAATACCTACCACATTGGGATTTCTGTGAATTCCTTTATACATATTAAGTGCTTAGCGCAATCTACATGTGTGATAATCAGTGGTTATTATTATACCACATCCTACTCACCAGCAGCATCTGTCTCTGAATGCTCTGCTATCCTGTCTGCACCTAAATCTGTGCCCCCATCTGCAGCCAGTCTGTACTCATCACTTGTTTTCACTCCCCTCTTGCATATTCAAGACCAGTACTTCAGCAGTTCTTGCCCCAACCCTCTCTTGCATCATCGATTTTTTTCATTTTCTACTGAAACAGTTCCATCATCATATAAAAATATTGTTATATTGCTATTTCTTTCATCTTGGAAAAAAAAACCAAAACCAACTTGTTGTGATCCTCACTTCCTTGCCAACTACTAACCTGTTTCTTTGCTCCCCTTTGCAACAAAATCCTTGAAAGAACTATCTCTACTGATTGTCTACAATTCTCCTTTTCTATTCTTCCTTAATCTCATTGCAATCAAACCCTTAACTACACAAGTCCACTGAAACTGCTCTTGTAAGGTGACTGAGGACCTCTGCATTGCTAGATCTGTCCTCATCTAAACTAGCTCTTCAGTAGCTCTGATGCAGTTGATAACTCCGTCCTCCTTTGTACATTTTCTGTGATTGGCTTTCAGGACACCAGTCTCTCCTGATTTTCTGTGTGCCTCACTGACCACACCCCAGGCTCAATCCCCTCTTCCTCTTAATTACCTATTAATGACAGAGGGTCACCAGGCTTATTCCTTGGGCCTCTTCATCTCTATCTGTTCATATCTCTTGTGGCTTATAGTCTTAAGGCTTTAAATTACATCTATATTCCAATGCCTCTCAAGTTTACATTTCCATTCCAGATCTCTCTTGTAAATTAGCCCTCCACTAACAAGCTCTACTTGAATATTTCATAGAAATTTAAAAAGTATCATGTCTGAAACTAAACTCCTTCTCTTCCCTCTTAAATCTATACCTCCAGGAGTCTTCTTCAGCTCAGTGAATGGGAGCACCATCCTTTAATTCACTCAAACCAAAAACCTTGGGTCATCCTTGACTCCATTCTCTCATGTCCTATATCCAAATCCATCAGGAAATAATATATACTTTACCTTTAAAAAATATTTCTAGATTATGGTCAGTTGTTACCACTTTTATAGCTACTGCCCATGGTCTGAACCTCCACCACTTCTTACCTAGATGCTGCCATAGGCTCCTCACTGGTCTCCTAGTTTCCATCACTGCTCCTTCCTATCTAATCTCAACAAAGCAACAAAATAAATCCCTCAAAAGCAAAATAAGCCATGTCATTTTCCTTCTCAATTTCCTTCAGCGGCTTTCCATCCTATTAGGAGTAAGCTCCAAGTTCCACAGTATTCTACAGTCATGCATGATCTGGATCTCTGTTAGCACTCTGATCTCACATCTTACCATTCTCTTCTCCTCTTTCTATGCCAATCACATCACCTTCTTGCTTCTTCTTGAGTCTTCCCAGCACATTTCTGCTTTAAGAACTTTGCAGTGGCTCTGCCTACATATTTTCATATCTGACACTCTCCATTCCTTTCAGTCTTTGCTTGAATGTCCCTTCTCAATAGATCTTCCCTAACTACCATATTTATGATTGCAACACCCTACCCTCATGCAGCACATCCAGTCCCCCTTACTCATCTCTGCTTTATCTTTCTATAGTACTCACCTTGTTCCAACATACCATATAATTATCTATTCTTATATCTACCATTAAAGTTTGCCTTCTTCCCCTCTCCCCCCATTCCACTTGCATGTAAACACTATCAGGGCAGAAGTCTCACTTTCTTTACTGACATATGTGTTTTGTTTCATTTACTGATGTATTATGAAAACAAACAAACAAACAAACAAAAAACAGTGCCTGACACAGAGTAAGCAGTCAGCAAATTTCTGTTGAATGCAATAATTAATTATTATTAAACAATTCCAATTGCCCTCACAGCAACAAATTTAAACACAGACCTGGCACCAAGAACTATGCAGGAGTCCATTTCCTCAAAGATCCTTACACGTGGCAAGGATAAATCAGGCAGTCAATGCTCTGGTGGGATTGGCAGGTCTAAGGGGATCAGCTACACCAGCCTATATATATCAGAAAGGGCCTCAACTATCCTCCTGGTAAGGATGGCTTCTCAATCAATCAATCTGTGTGCCAACTGCACTACTCAGTGTGAGAGGACAGGAGGACTTAACACAAGGTACCTGCCCAAAAGGCAACACTTAGCCACATAAAACAATAAACAGACAATACCAGGCAGTATATCAGCAAGAACTAAATTGGGTGTTATCGAGTCTAAGTGTTGTTGGAGTTCAGAGAGGGGAGAAATCAATGAGCACTGCAACTGCTCCAGAGATCCGTGCTATCGCTCCTCAAGTTCCTTGAGGGCAGGGGCTATATCATCTTTTTATTTTCTTTCTATTTCCTTTTCTTTCTCCCTTGTTTGTCTACTTGCTACCTCCTTTCTTTTTTATCTTCCCTTCCATAGACCTAGCACAAGGATGTGCTTGTAGTAGATATATAACAATTGGTTTCTGTTTTCCTGAACTTCTTTCAAAAAAGATTTAAGGTGGCTTATAAGGATGTATATATAAATTTAAATTAAAATCTAAATTAAAAGAAAGAAAGCTTTTAAAAAAGTTATAAAGAAAAATCAAAACAAGGGAGGAGACATAAAGTGGACTGAGGAATGAGGAAAATAGTATTAAAATACCTTTGCAGTATTGAACCACTAATTTGTCTCCAAGCTTTCAAATGGACTATTTAAAAAGGAAAGCCTGATTAATTATGCAATTCACACTGTCCTTATGACAAAAATAGACCAATTGTTCAGCAGACACTGAACTATTCCAGATACTTAAGCCTTCTGCCTATTTTTGCTTAAAGTCCTCATGGAGCAGGCACTTTATAATGTAATGAACAGTATCCTCAAAAGCAGCTTCTTAGCATAGACCCAACCATGGGTTTCACAAGGCTGTTTATTGTACACATATTTTCAGCTGTCTGGGAGCATTCCTGTTTTGTTAAACTTGAGGGTTATGGGACAACCCATACATTTAACTGTTGCCTGGATCTATAAATTTAACAAGTAAAAAGGAATAGAACAAATTTAAGAAGGGAACTGCTCTTAGAACTTTATAGGTTATAAACATCTCAACACAAGCACACACACCCATATACACACACAGAGTCTTTGACTAATCTGCAGACAATCTTATCTCCTGCACTTACAATTTATACTTAATATTATAATGATGTCTGTACTTCATGACATCTCTTGCTAAATTTTAAATTCATCAAGGCCAAGTATAAAATATCATCTTGCATATCTTTGTATTCCTCACAGCATCCAGCATCATGTCTGGCTCCAAACGAATATTATTTTTTTATTCAACAGATATTTATTGCTTTCTTTCTAGGTGCTAGGTACATTTTTAGCAATGAAGAAAATTCCTTACCCTCAGTAGCTTTTACAATGATGGCAGAGATTGATGCAATATGGGTGATAATAGCAATAAATAAGTAAATTATTTAGTACATAAGAAGGACATTTTCTGTGAATATAATAAATAATAGAGAAGGGCAAGAGGGGTTTGGAGTATGTGTGTGTCTGTGTGTGTGTGTGTGTGTGTGTGTGTACAGAAGTGGAGTTGGTGGTATTAACTAGCATAGTCAGGGTAGACCTCGTTGAGAATGTGAGACAAATGATGAGTTGAAGATACGGAAATTAGCCAAGTAGCTATCTGGAGAAAGAACATTTCAGGCAGAGGAAACAACTAAAACTCTAAGACAGATACATATATTTTTTCATTGAATATGAACTAACCCCCAAATAACTGTGATTTATTGGCATTAGTGTGAGGGATAACGATTTAGATAGGGGTATAAAGCATACAGAAAGACAAATGTGGAACAATAAAAATGCCTACATTCTCAGTAGTAACAATGAGTTGTTTAAAATGTAGAGCTGAATATTTTCAATGAAGAATAATATTGTTATGACACCCAGCTTGGAAGGAAAATGTCTTAGTCAAAACAGTCTCAGTAAAGCTGCAATAACAAACAAACCCTGAAATCTCATTGGCTTAATGCAAAAATATATATATATATTCTTAAGGCAAAGGCGATGCCTCTACCTCTTCAGGTTACCTCTCTTCAAATAATGGCTCTGGGATCCTGGCTGCTTCTGTTTTATGGCTCTGCCATCTTGATATGGAGCTTCCATGATAAGCAGAGCAGGGAAAGAGAGAGTACGTGGAAAACTCACCTGTTGTTTTATTCTTTGGCCCTGAAGTGACTTGTATCATTTATGCTTGAGCTCATTAACCAGGATTAGTCACATGCCCTAACCTAATTGCAAGGAATGCTGAGAAATGCAGTCTTTCTGTGTGCTCAGGAGAAAGAAAATGAAAGGGACATAGGATTGTAGCATTATCTCTAATACAGAAAAGAATAAGTCAGGCTGTATTTGAGTTTGGGGCACTGCCAGACAAGTTAACTTTGATTTAGGTCCCATTCTGAAATGAGTCTAAATATTATAACTATTATCAGAAGGGATAAACCTGGTCAAGATCATAACAACAATATCTGGAGGGCTTTGTTTTATGCACTAGATCTTAAAATGTTAATAAAGTGATGATTAGAAAATGATTAAACTCATACTCGGCAATAAGACATATGTATACGTTATCTTCATTTATTTAATAAAATTAGATAAAGCAAGCTATATGTATTCTTCAGGGGATTTCTGTATATTCTCATGTTGGAGATGTTCTGATAGACTTTTTTTAAAATTTTTTATCTCTAAGGAATCATTGAAAAATTTTATTATATGTACCTGAAGGAAAATCTCTTTCTGTAAAACTTTTTCTCCTCCTTCTGATATTTCTGTGGCTTACCTATTGTTGACTTACATCGGTCTGAGCCTCTATGTTTAATTATTTTTACCAGATTCCTTTTTGCTAAATTCGGGTATCTTTTAACCTCTGTTCTCAGTTGCTCAAGGCTTGAATATTAAATTATAGAGTGAAATTATATATTTGGAATAAGTTATACAAAGGCCCCATGGACTGTTCTTAACCAATATTGACTTAATATTCCGCTCGTACAGTTTTCTAATTTTCCATATTTGTGAACCATATAACTGTTTCTTCTGGTGTCTACTCCTGCATAATGCACCCAACTCCAAGCATCAGGAATAGAAAGAGTCTTAAAAGCTTGAGAAGAATAAATTCCAGATTGGGGATCAGACTCACCCATTGGACACAAACATGATTTGGCATCTGGTAGAGTTCAAGACCCCCCTGCACTTGTGTTTTTTGAATGCTCTGGCATTGTAATTTTATGTTCTAATAACTCTATAACTTTGGGAAAATGGGGCACATTCAAAACTTTGTTTTAGAATAATTAAGCTTTTTCAAAGTTTGAAAACTTTGAAAAAGCTGAGAGTGCTGTGTTCATTCCAAACGATTTCAGGGCTTCCCTGGCTGGAGAATTCAGGGGCTCATGCTGACTGAATGATATAAATAAGAAAAAAAAATCAAAGAAAATTTGGTCCATATACAATGAGACCATAAGACAATGTCTTTATGTATTTTAAATTTCATTCATTTGTTTTAGACTACAAATGTTGACTTTTCTGAGTTAATTTTCATCTGTGCATTTTACTAGAAAGTCATCCATTTCAGTAAGATTTTTAATAAGATAACACAGATTTGAAAACTATCTTTTTGAGTTTCAAGAACTATGACTTGATGCTCTATCTTGAGTATGTTGTATTTAATTTCACTTTTTCTTATTTATTTTACCTGTCAGATATTTGTCAGGCTCTTGGATCTTTATTTCCACTTTAAATTGCTTTCTTCATTTTCTAATTAATTAATTCCTGTTCTATCATTATGGTTTCCAATTTATTGTTTTTGTATTGTTTTTGTTATTTTTTCTAATTTCTTAATTCTCAAATTCTTTTTTTTAAATGTTTACTGATTCTTATTTAAAAAAAATCAATGAGATTTGAATTTACCTTTATTATTTCATAATTAGAAAATAGGGCCATAAAATGCCTACTTTAGGAACTCAATGTAGGTTTCTCTGTAGCCTAGGATATTTTATAGCCTATGATACTTTTTTATAAAATGCTATGGTTACTTGAAAAAATTCTCTTAAGTTGCACATTTTGATATACTATCTATAAAATTAACCTCACTTGTTGTATTATTCAATCCCTTTTACCCCTATTAACTCTATTTATAAAATAAATGTTAGTGACCATTATATCCATCTATAAAGAATGATCTTATTAACCCATTAACTTTTTTTGTCTTGAATTCTCCTTTGTCCATTATTAGTAACATCTGTTCCTTATTTGTATTTACTTGGTGTATCATGATACATTTATTTTAAATTTTATATGCAATGTCATAGTTAAATCTAATTAATCATATATAGATTAATCATTTTAATCTTGTCTGTTGGTCTATGGTTCTGTGTTTTGTGATGTTTTAACACAATATGAGAATCCTTGTATCTTAATGTGGCATTTAGTATTGCCACATATCTTTAAAAATTAATTATTTTATTTTAAAAGAGTTTTAGATTTACAGAGATGTTGTAAAGATGGTTCAGATCCTCATTTCCCCTATTATTAACACCTTACATGAGTATAATGCATTTGTTATAAGTAAAGAACCAATATTGATGCATTATTGTTAACTAAAATCCGTATTTTTCTTAGATTTCCTTAGTTTCACCCAATGATTTTTTTCTGTTTCAGATCTCAACCAGGATTACATTAAGTGATCATGTCTCCTTAGGCTCTTCTTGGCTGTGACAGTGTCTCAGACTTTCCTTATTTTAGGTGGCATTGACAGTTTGAGGATTACTGGCCAGATATATTGCGGAATGTCCCTCAACTGGGTTTTGGTTTAGTTTGGTTTGGTTTGGTTTGGCTTTTTTTTTTTTTTTTTTTATGTTTTTCTTAAAGTTAGATTGTGGGTTTTAGGGGGAATGATCACAGAAATAAAATGTCTTTCTCATCACACCATAACAAGTGTTCATACTATCAATGTGACTGATCACTGATTGATAGTGACTGAGGTAATGTTTGCAACTTTTTCTGTTGTAAAAGAAATAATCCCCTCTAATCCCCTTTCCCATACTGTACTCTTTGGAAATAAGTCACTGTGTGCAGCCCACACTTAAAGAAAGAAGAGGTGTGTTTCACCTTTTTGAGGATAGAATATCTACATAAATTATTTGGAATTCTGTGCAGATGATTTGTCTATTCTCCTCCAATTATTTGTTATTTTAAATCATTTTTCTGTAGCAGTACAGACTCATGGATTATTTATTTTGTAATTTGAGTTAAAACCAATATTATTCTATTTATTTTTGTTACTGTCATTTTTGCAGCTTAGTCTATTTATGGTTGGCTCTTGTGTCCCTTTGACATACCCCTATCATTATCTTGTCTGTTGGTCTAGCCCTTCCTTACTTTCTGGTACTAGAATATGCTCTTAAAACAAGAAATCAAATCACATTATTCATTGTCTAGAAACCCTTTATATAGTTTTGTCTCACTGATTTCTCCTGAAATTCTTCTATTCACTTACTTGGCTTTTATATAGAAAGTGTGGACTTAAAAATCCATAGATATAACAATTACCTGTTCACAAAATTTGGACTAGCTTGGTGATCAGCAGCTCAAGTTTGAGTCTTTTTATAAAATGGAACTAACTGGGGCACTTGGGTAACTCCATCGGTTGGGCATCTGCCTTCAGCTCAGGTCATGATCCCAGAGTCTTGGGATCAAGCCACACATGGGCTCCCCGCTCAAAAGGGAGTCTACTTGTCCCTCTCCCTCTACTCATGCACCCTCTCTCTCTAATATATAAAATCTTTAAAATAAAAACATAATAAAATAAAATGCAACTAATTAAAAGGCCCTGATCAAAAAATGATTTGTTGAAAATCCAAATCGTTTAGATCTATTTGATCATGACAATATTCTGTTTTCAGTCTGATAAGAGTACTGAATGGTCAAAATAAGAATTACTGTAGCTCCAAGAAAGTACAGAACAAGTCTATAGCAAATAAAGTAAGCTATTGTACCAATACTATTTAAAATTGTATATAGGGGCACCTGGGTGGCTGAGTTGGCTAAGCATTTGCCTTTGGCTCAGGTCATGATCCCAGAGTCTTGGGATCAAGCCCCACATTGGGCTCTCCACTCAGTGGAGAGCCTGCTGCTTCTTCTCCCTCTGCCTGCTGCTCTGTACTCTCCCTCTCTCTCTCTCAAATAAATAAATGAAATATTAAAAATAAATAAAATAAAATTGTAACATAAGTATGTGAATATATATTTATTCTATTTGTCCATTTTTTGTTTTATGTGAGTTAAGAGTTTATATGAGCCAGCTATTAATATGCAATTATCACGTAAATTATTAAAATGGATTTAATTTTTTTGTAGTCAATGTTCTAAGAGAAATTAAATATCTAAGTCTTACTAAAAAAAAAAAAAAGAAGAAGAAGAGAAAGAGAAGAAGATACTCTCAACTCATCTTGTATATTTCCTTCCTCAGTCCTAAAATTAACCATTTTTCAAGGAGTCCTGATTCCTTTTACTGGACAATGGTATTGGACTCCAAGATCTGGGCACTGGGTAATGTTATTGATACTGGACTATCATTGTTTCTGAACCCTGGGCTGCCAAGCAAGGAAATATGTGTCATTTATTTAATTTTTAACTCCTTTAAAATTCTGAATGATTATAGATTCATAGGAAATTGCAAAAATAGTACATAGAATCCTTGAATTCTTCAGCCAGCCTTCTTCAAATTCTCTGTCAACTTCTATACCTATAGTACAAGCAAACCCAGAAAATTGGCATTGGAATAATACTATTAACTAGCCTACAAACCATATTCAGATTTTACCAGTGTCTTCAATGTACTCATTTGTGGGTTTGTGCTTGTATATACAATTCTATCTATTTGATCCCATATGTAGATTTGTGGAACCACCACCACAATCAGAATATAGACCTGTTCCATCACTCAAAGGAACTCTCTCAAGCTATTCCATTTTAGTCACACTCACACTCCAACCCTATTCTTGTCCCCTGGCAACCACTGATCTATTTCTATTTCTATAGTTTTGTCATTTTGAGGATGCTATATTCAGAATCACACTACGTAACCTCTTGAGATTGACTTTATTCACTATAAACATAATACTTTTAAGATCAATCCAAGTTGTCTGTATCATTAGTTTGTTATAGTTTATTGCTAAGTAGAATTCCATAGCATAGATGTTACCAAGAGTTTGTTTAGTCATTCATCCACCAAAGGAAACTGGATTCTTTCTAGTGTGAGGCTATTACAAATAAAACTGCTATGCACATTTATGTACAGGTTTCATGGGCATGAATTTTTATTTCTCTGAGATAAATGCTCAAGAGTGCAATTGCTGGGGTCATATTGTAAGTGCATATGTGGTTTTATAAGCAACTACCAGGTTATATACCCAGAGTAGCTGCACCATTTTACATTTCTACTAGCAGTTCCCACTAGCAATTTCCACCATATCTGCTTTTCTTCATTCTTTTCAAGATTTGATTTTATCTAAAAAAAAATCTAGTCATTCTAATGGGTGTGTAGTGATGTATCATTGTTGTTTTCATTTGCATTTCTCCAATGGCTAATGATATTGGACATCTTTTTATATACTTATTTGCCATCCATACTTCCTCTTCAGTATTCTTGTTTAACTGTTGGATTTTTACTGTTGAGTTTTGAGAATTCTTTATATATATTCTAGATATAAGTCTGTTGTCAGATGAATGGTTTGGTAATATTTTCTCCCAGTCTGTAGTTTGTATTTTTATACTTTTAACAGGGCATTTCATGGAGCAAAAGTTTTTAATTTGAAGAAGTCAAATTTATCATTTTTATGGCTCATTTTTTGTGTGATTTTTAAGAATTCTTTACTGAGTCTTAGGTCTTAAAGATTGTCTCCTATATTTTATTCTAATAGTATTATGGTCTTATATCTAAATTACATGTAAATTTGTTATTGCTGATATTTGTTTGGAAGACTGGAATATTTATCTATCTTCTTCATCTTACTTCATGCTTTATTGTGTTTGGTTTCTTAAGACTTCCTTTCTTTTTCCTTTTTGTTTCCCCTCCTATGATTTGGCTAATACACTACCATATTTAGGCAATATAATTTCAATCTTTTAAATAATTGACTATATTTTCCTAATTATCAGTACTAATAGTGAAATTGTGTCTAATTACTTTGTTGTACATAAACTTTAATGTGCTCTTCTTTTTTTCTACAGAATTATTATTCATATTGTGTACCTTGTAAAAATACCTTTTTGACATTTGAATCACATTTTATAACTATAAGAATGAAATAGATAATTCTACATTTATTTAGGTTTATTGATCACTGAACATTCTATTTTAAGCAACTATCATTATTTTTAATCATTTTATTCAGTTCCATCATTGTTATTCATCATTTCCTCAATTCTTCAAGTAATTTTAATTCATAAGAAATAAATTGGTTGCTAAATTTCCAAATCATGTCGAGAAATAACTTTTTCAGACTCTTACATATGAATACTCTTTTGGGATATGGAATTCTTAGGTCTCAATTTTTTCTTTTGCTTTGTTCTAGTTTTAATATGCTGTAGACATTTTATGATTTTTTGATATTTGGTGATGTAGAAGAGAAAACTGAGGATGTAAGAAGAGTGTCAGATGAGAATTCATAAATAAACAAAACAACAGAGTACCTGGAAAGGAAAGGAAGCAATGAGTTTCAAAAAGGAAAACTAAATCTATAATTAAATGTTGCCCCAAAGGCCAAGTAGGTTGATCACTGAGAGATTTATTGGATTTGCAATTAGAAAATAATTGTAACATTTGAAAGAACAATTTCAGGGAAATGGTGAAGGTAGAAGCCTAATTCTGAGCCCTGAGAAGAGCCTTAGAATCCAACCAGTCTAAAGTCTTCATGTTCATATCCAGGAGAAGTGACTTGTCCAAGGTCATTGAAAAACAGCAGAGTTCTGACTTCTGCTCCAGTGATCTTTTTATCTATGATAAGACCTGAAGTGCAGAAATGAAGCCTGTGAAGAGTTAGACAGAATGATCTAATGAGAGGAAAGAAGCAATGACAAAGAGCAGTTAAAAGGGTGAATCCAATAGATGTGAATCTCTGAAGGGGGAGAGGGACAAAATGAGAGAGAGAGAGAGAGAGAGAGAATCTGGGAAGCTAAATGTATTATACACTCTGGATCAGAGGGAAAAAAATTCTCCAAAGAATCTCACTCCATGGGAGTCCAATGGAAGCTAACACGATAGGTGTCCTAGAACTAGAAGGCAGGGAAATAGGCTATATCTAGAAAAGGCCACTAAATATTTTAAATTTGTACCCTGACCCGTGGAAGCAGAGATGCCACTGAAAGGTTTCGACCAGAACAGAGTCATTTATTATATTCATTGCACTCCCTCATTGTATGTGGTATACACCCTGAAAACCCCTCTCCTGGCATTGAAACCAAGCAATGCACCTGAACTCTGTGTATTGGGCAGCAGTGAGATATATGGAGAAAAGGGAGTGCTGATAAAGTAATCCACTCTGATCACTTCATCAGCAGGGCCAAAATATAGAATTACAATTATATATTGTAATAAAATTGCTTCTATTGCAGGGCCAAAATATAGAAAACACCCTTCAGTAGAATATATACATATATGCACCTTTTTCTTTTTTTAATTTTTATATGCAACAAAACATAAAATTAAACTCGTATGAACCAGAGTAGATAACTTAAGTATTTGGCAATGTCTATTTCACCATTCCTTTGATATTTTACTATTTAATTTTCCTACTTTATATCATATTTAATTTTATATAATATCTTAAATTCCATGGAAAATAGAAAATCTATACCTTACCCCTACACACACACACACACACACACACACACACACACTCACATAAATGAAAGTATATCAAACCAAAGGAATGTGACTCTTATCTTTGCAGGGCCTTTGACAGTGATGAATCTGGTGCTGTCCTGTGGGCCACAGAAGGGCTAGGGTCAGTGATCTCTGCTGGCTCCCCAGCAGCTTCAGTTTTGAGCTTCTCTAAGGCAGCTAGTAAGCAAACTGGGACTGCCATCCATTAACACTTTTCAGTCTTTTGCAGTGTACTGTAATTCATCCCTGTCATTTAGACTCAGACAGTGGTCTTTAGCTTATTCCAGAGATCTTATTACATTTTTTATTCATAGAGAAGTAAGATTTAGGTATCTGAGATCAATAGCAGCCTCCATCATGCTTACATTATTAATAAGAAAGATGTTGTATGAAGACAGAGTGGTGTATTGGATTTGTTCAGTAGCTGGACTCATTTCAGACTGGTAAGACACTATGCTTCCATTTCACTCTGCCCTCTCTCCAGTGCCTGGGCACTATTTACCCTTTCTGGGAGTGTGGTCTCTGGCACTGGCATATAATTTCACACCTTGGTTTGGTTCAGCCAGATTTCAAAGAGGACTGGAAGTCTAATTATTGAAAGAGGTCATGAGAAGCAAAGAAGTCTAGGCTTTCTTTGGTGCCCTGGATGGCTGTTGTGGTACAGGCTGTCTTGGCTCAGTCCATGTCAGCTGCAGCAAGAAACTTAACACTAGTGAATGCTTTTCCACTTATTAAGCTCCCTTTCCCATATATTGGTCTTCTCCTCCCAAACCCCAGTTTAGCCCCACAGCTACAGCAAGATATTCATGCTTCTCTCATACACTAATTTTTTTTAACACTCGTTACTCAGTGTTCTGTCCAATGCAACGCAAGTCAGATTTTGTTATCTCTCTTCCTTTAGCACTTTCAGGAGGAAGCAGAGGAAGATGTCAGAGGTTGAGAGAAGCCAGTGCTCTTTGAGTAAGAAGGGCAAGGATCAAAGAGCATTATGACTTTGGTTTTTCGTAAGTTTTTATTTAAATTCCAATCAATTTACATACACTGTTACATTAGTTCTGGGTGTACAACATAGTGATTTGACATTTCCATGCACTACCCCGTGCTCATCACAAGTGCACTCCTTAGTCCCCATCACCTATTTCACCCATCCCCCACCCACTTGCCCTCTGTGACCATCAGGTTTTTCTTTATAGTTAAGAGTCTGTTTCTTTTATTCCCCTTTGCTCACTTGGTTTTGATCTTAAATTCCACATATGAGTGAAATTGTATGATATTTGTCTTTCTCTGATTTATTTCACTTAGCATAATACTCTTTAGCTCCATCCATATTGTTATAAATGGCAAGATTTTTTATGGCTGAGTAATATTCCATTGTGTATATAGAGCACATCTTCTTTATCCATTCATCAGTCAATAGACTTTTAGGTTATTTCGATAATTTGGCTATTGTAGATAATGATGCTACAAACATCAAGGTGCATATACTTTTAATTAGTATTCAAATTAATTTCTTATTCTTTTTTGTATTCTTTGAGTAAATACCTAGCTGGATCACACAGTAGTTCTATTATGATTTTTTGAGGAACTTCCATACTGTTTTCCAGAGTGGCTGCACCAACCTGAATTCCTACCAACAGTGTATGAAGTTTCCCTTTTCTCCACATCCTTACCAAACATCTGTTGTTTCCTGTGTTGTTAAGTATAGCCATTCTGACTGGTGCTGTTGCCTGTGTTTTATTCTAGGATTTTTATGGTTTCAGATCTCACATTTAGGTCTTTAATAAAAAGAGCATTATGACTTTGTGCTTCCCAATTTTTTGCTAAGCAGTAGGAATGACTCTGTTATTGTCCCATATTGGCTCTATAGTTGAGGGAAATCTTTCAAAATTGTCTGCAAATATCCCATTGACCTGGGACCAGGCCAGACCAATAGACAATCTTCTTAGTCTTCCCCCTGGTTTCTGAAATCTACTCTATGTTGGACCTTCTTTCACTTTCCTCACCAATTTTTCTAGCCTATTTCCTCATTCTCTCCCCTCTATTACCATCCCTTAAAGGCTTTGCTTTCCAAGATTCCATTCCTAGCCTTCATGTATTCTTACTAAGGAATTTCATCCTTTCTATGATTTCAACTACTCTTATTAGCTGTTGACTCCCAAATTATTATCTCTAACTTGACCACTACTTCAGTGTTCAACTCAGTATGTTACTCTCTGGTTGACATTTCCATCTTGAGATTCCAGAGGTATTTCAAATCCAGTATGTCTAAAAAAAACTCAGTTTTCTCCTCCAATCTCTACCTTTTCCCATTTCTAAGTGATTAGCAGTACTCAGGAAACCAATTCAGTGCAACCAACATACATTCTCTCCCCTCATCCCCATTTTCAGGCTCCACGCCCTTCCATCTGTCATATCTGCACCATTCTTTCCTTATTTCAGTCCTTAGTTTTCTCTTTTCTTCACTGTTGTAAGAGATTTTACCTTGCCTTCCTACTTCCTGACTGATTGGACTAGAACACAAATATGATCCTGGTGTTGCTTTAATAAGAATCCTTTAGTGGTTTCTTGATACATTTAAAGAAAACTCAAATACCCCAGTATGGCTCCAAGCCTCTCCCAGTTTCTGTAGATTCCTCCTCCTTTTCTATCAATACCATATCTTAAATTCCATTTGTGCCAAACCATTTGCAATTCCCCAACTACGCCTTGCTGTTTCCTACCCTTGAGTCTTTACTTTGTTTCTTCTGCTGCTCACCATATCCTCCTGCTGGCCATCACTCCCTCCTTGTCCACCTGGAAAATGCTTTCTCTCAAGAATCAGCTGATGCTTGCCTCTCCATTGAATCCTTTCCTGACTATACCACTGACTCCTCTTCCCCCAGGTGAAAGAATATATTTCTCCTTTGTAAGTCCAGCAAACACTATATAGGTTTCTACTGAAGTGCTTGAAACATATTTTTGTCTATAGAGTCACATCCTGATTTTCTTTGTATCCCTAAAAATAGTGATAGTTGTAAATATTTATCAATTTTGTGTCCCAGATACTATTTTTTTGCATTCCATTAATATTTGCATTAATCTTTACATGTATTTACTCAATTAATCCACATAACAACCCTATGAACTAAGTACTATATTAGCCTGATTTTAAAGATGAGGAAACTATGGTACAAAATGTTTACACTTGGCTCAAAGTCACACAAACAGTAAATGGCAGAGACAGGCTTTAGACCCATTTGGTCTGACTCCAAAACCTGCGAGTTTAACCACTACATTTCACAGCCAGTGCCTAATGTATAATAGGCACTTAATCGGTGCTTACTGGAAGAATTAATGAGATTAGATACTTGGGCAAGAGTGAGATAGATGCAAAAATCTATGAAGGGGAAGCAAATCTATGGGGTGGCCAGGGTCACATAATCTACCAGGAGCATTAATCCAGTCCATATAATTGCAAAAATCAAAGTCTGCAGGTGTAGCCTGAGACCCAAGCCAGGGATTTAGCAGGAGGGTAAGGTTTAAGCTCTGGGGCAAGCTCAGAGCAAATCAGATGATTTCATGGGGTCCATGCCAGTATCAGAGCAGCTCTTTTGATGAACTGGGACTGGCCTCCGATGGTCTCAAGGGCAGTCACTTGACCACATGCTTGAGCAGCAGAGCCAGCAGCCAGAGAAACTGTTTCCTCCCTGCACAGATGCCTAGGAGCCCAAGTTCTCATTCTACCATGAGCCCACAAGAGAGAGAGGAGTTCTTGTGTGCCTTTAACTTTCCAATTCCAGTAAATGACACATGGTCAAAACCTACTAAGTTCTTGTCAAATGAATTGAGTGAAAACAACAAAAACACATCTAGAGCAGAGATTAAACCACCACGTCCTTCTCATTCTTCCTCCATAAAGCTTATTACAATGCTAGACACTTAGATGTTCCATGAATTATAGGTCCTAACATATCTTTAAATGATTAGCTTTCTCCTCAACACTCCTGTAGGGAAGCTTCTCCTTCTCATATAATCTCTATCTCCCCAACAATGAACTCATAATTTAAAGAACAGCAGAAGTCCAACAACTTCATGGCTGCCAGAGGCCAACACTAAATAACACTTTTGGTCCCAACATAATTTTTGCTAACTACTGGACCTTTTTTTTCTCTTGGATGGAAGTTGGTAATAACTTTAATGGAAGAAGAACAACTCCAGGATTTCTAAATAGCAATCCCCATCTTGTTTTGCCTACATTTTTTTCTCTCCCTGATTTCTCCCACCTCCAAAACTATTTTCTCCAAAGTTCCTCACATTTGGATATAGAAATCTCTGTTCTCCCATCAATCTCCAAGAATGTATTTTTTTTAAAGATTTTTCATTTATTTATTCATGAGAGACACAGAGACATAGGTAGAGGGAGAAGCAGGCTCCATGCAGGGAGCCCAACGTGGGGATCCGGGTCTCCAGGATCACACCCTGGGCTGAAGGTGGTGCTAAATCACTGAGCCACATGGGCTGCCCTTCAAGAATTCATTAAGCATAACCTGTGTCTTCAGCATTGAGCTAAATTGGATAGAAGAGACTTTGGATATGAATCCTGCTCACAAACTTTACTTGGAAATATAAGATAAGAAAGCAGGCTTGCAAAGTTAAGTACCATGTCTAAGGTCACACAGCTAGCAATACTAGGATTGAGACTCGAAGACAGGTTTTGCTAAGTTAAATCCCACGTTCTTGATGAAGGTACTCTACTCTAATAACAACAGGATGCAAAGCAGAGAAGTAGTAATTGGAAGGCTTTGTGGAACAGGTGGGGTCATCAGCTGGATTCTGAATATCTTTGGGTTTTGAACTGGCAGAAAGATAGGAGAACAGCATTTCATGGGGAAAGGGCAGTACAAGCAAATACACAGGACAAAAGAGACAGGAATGTACACAATGTCTGTTGTGAAGGAAAAATAAGGGGATGAGAGAGCATGCAAAGGTTGCACAGGTACAAAAGAGTAGCTCGGGGGAAAGCGGGGTCATGCCCAGTGAACTTCATTCCTTCTGTGGTACAGCTGGTGCCACTCTTGTCTCTGCCTGCCCAAGGCTGAGCAGATTAAGCCCTGGCACCTCATCCACTTCCTCCTCACCCTCTCTCCCCCTTCTGAACGCCAACCAATGTGCAGCCCAAACACGTTTTGCAAAGCCTAATTAACATCAACAATAGTTCAAAATAATCGCCATAATTAATGGAGAGACAAGGCTATGACTGGGAGAATTATAAATGGGAATAATCGAATGTGATTGAGTCTGGAGCAGCCTCTATTCAGGAAAGCTGGAGGGAGAACAAGTCGACTCATCCTCTGTTCCTTTCATTTCCCCTAACTGGGCTCCCCCACAACCCTGGACCCCCGTCAAGCAGCATGAATACAAGAGGCGTCAGTCTCATCAAATCAGATTCCATGCACAATGCAGGCAGTGACCTCTCCCAGTGAATTACTGTTATTAGACTTAATTATATAATAATAGTTGCACAATGGCCTGGACCCCCTCCTCTTCTCCAACAATGTCCGCACGCCCACAGTGACAACATTCTTAGAATGGAACTATGTTTTCTCCCTCTTTTTTCTCTTATTCTTCCCCAAATTGCATTCCTTTTAAAATTCTTCTCTTTTTTGTTCCTAATTTCCCCATTTCTCCTTTCCCCATGCTTCTTCTTTCCTTGTCTTTCTCCATCTTCTCTTTCTTTTCACCCCCTCTTTCTCACTTTCCTTCTTTTAGTTCTCTCTTCTCCATTTCCCTCCTTCTCTGCAATTCTTATGTAAAGACCAGGCCTCAGGGAAGTCACAGACATCTGATCTTTTATTCTTACCTACCTTTATGTGCTTATGCAGAAGAAAAATATGATGATAATGTCTTCTGTGGGGCTTTCTTTTTGGCACCAATTTAATAAATGTCCTACCACTTTTACTCTAAAAAGGCATCACTCAGTTTTCATGAGGTGATCTTTCTTTCCTCCCTTCCTTCTTCCTTCTTCTTTCCTTCCCCCCCTTTTTATTCTTTCAGCTAAATCCCTAAAATATACCAGGCACACCTAAGTATGAAAATGCAAAACCATGAAGTTAAGCAAGTCTACTTCACCTCTGAACTTACTATCTCTTTGTTTAATCGGCTTCTTTTCCTGCCCAATCATTCAGTAAGTGGTTCTGACATCCTAAGTGGGCTTTGCATGTTGAGGTCTTTTTTTGTCTTCTTCCTATTTCCTATATGGAAATTGCCAACAAGCTATGCTACAGTACTTTTTTCCATTAGCAATCCTTCTAATATCTCCCACCCTCTCCAACCTCACTTCCACCACTAAGCCTATTTCTATCATCAAGAGGTTTCTGGAGACCAGAGGCCCAAGTCTCAGCAATGCCTGGATGGCCAAAGCCAAGAGCTGAGTTCTAAACTCTAATACAGTGAGATTTCTTTGTGCCAGATATAGGTAAGCTAAATGATAGTTTCCTCCTCCCATCTTTACTTGAAAAAAAAAATCTAGAAAAGTGTCATTATGCAGAACCAAATGGCATAATCTTAAATGCAGTCTATTCTAGTCAACAGCAATAACAGAGACAATGTGGATTATAATCTGGTCCCACCTTTGAACATGTACCCAGATATGCCCTGAGGACTTGAGGAGTTTCTCATAAGGAGTCAGAGGGCAACAATTGGCAGGGAAGAAAGGATCAAATAGAAAAAGTCAGAGTGAGGTGGCCAATTTTCACTTTTATGTAAAGGGTATTACCAGAGGAACAGAAGGAACGTAAAGAAACAGGGTGAAGTTTGGCAAATACAAGGGTTAATCTATGTGACCAAGTTGGCACTTCATTAAGATGAAAAAACGTTTGGAGTTTGGAGCTTTCCTAGCAGGAAGGATGATTTATTTCCCCTTTCATTTATATATGCAACCCAAGGGTCAGCAAGATTTTTGGAATTCATATTACATGCAGGCCTAGATATTTCAGCAATAATCTTCAAACACCATACCTCTGCTAGCATACATTTGTAAGAGGCAAAATGCAACTATAAAAAGAGCACTGGATTGAGAATCCAAAGACCTGGCTTCCTGAAATTACCGTGTATTAGCTGTGTGACCTTGCGCAAGACACATAATGTTTCTGTGCCTTGGGATTTTCCCTGTAAGATGAAGATTGTAATAATGAAGATTAAAATAATATAAAACTATATTCATATTTATATCTATATTTTGCTTGACGGACACATTTGTTGTGAGGATCAAAAAGCATTTGATAGGTGTTTTGTACCCTATTAAGTATTATGCAGATTGGTTATTATTTTATATCCCCCACAGAGCTCATGTCTTTAGGTGCTGCTGGGCACATATTAAGTGTGTAGTAAATATGTATGGACCAGATGATATCTGCTTCTCTCATTTAAGATAGAAGAGAATGATTACTGCTTAAGTAGCTAATCATATGAAGATTATATCACATCCCCTCAAAAAGCATAGCCCTAGAAAAAAAAAAACGTATAAAATATAACATGAGAATTATGGCTGGACACAACACTTTATCTGTAGCAATCTCAAATGTAACCTATCCCATTAACTGAAATCCCCTCCCTCCACATCAACGGGTGCAATGCTTTGCACTTTTGAATGCCCATGTCTGTGTTTTAGCTTTTGGAAGGCACACACTTCACTCTGCAGGGTTTTAGTCTTCCCTGTGTGCACCTGAATTGTGCACTCTACAAGGCAGGATGGCAGAGTCTTTCTCATCTTTGGATTGACTCCGTGTCTCACCTGGTGTTGGCACAACACAGGGACACAACACAGGGACACAGGTCGTAAGTGTTGCACTGAGCTACATAAAAGTCATCTTAGCAATAAGATTTGCTAAGCAAGCTATAAGGATAGGTTGAGATTCCTCCTCCTTCTCTTGAGAATTGGAGCAATTGTCATTCCCTGCAAATATGGACCAGGCTCAGGGAGCTCAGTCATGGTATCAGTGACTCCTTTTCATAGTGTATGTAGTCCCACCCCTGGGAAGCCAGAGGGCTGGTTACTTCCTCATCAGTGTTTTCACTGCACTCTATTCTCCTTTTAACTCAGAGCCATCACACTGCACTGCTTACCCACACAGCACTCCTTAGATTGTGGCATCTCAAGGACTGGGGATGGGACTGTTTCATCCCAGAGCCCATCAGACTAGTCCTCTTCCAGACAGGGTTCATACCTGCACACACCTGCAGACTGGTGTATACCTTCACGGCTCAGAGGTTTTTTGAAAGTTGCTTAAGATCCTCTTGTTTCCAATATCTCCACAGAGCTACCTGATAGCCCATTTGTCACAACCCATTCTTTTAGAAAAGGCTTTGTCCCTCCATTTACTCCAGAAAAAAAGAAAATGGAAAGCATAAAGGTAGCAAGAATGGAATCAGGAATTGTTGAATTCCTGATATATGCTGGGCACTCAGCTATTTTATGAAATCTCATCAAAATCTCATAACAAATCTGAGGGGGCTGAAGTTATCCCCATTCTATGGATGAAATAATTGAAAACCAGAGTGGTCACATGGCTAGAAAATAATGTAGCCAAGACTGGATGACACCAGAGCTCCTGCTCATTGTGCCATCCCTGTAGACCCTCGGCTCGAAAGGCTCAGAACTCTCTCAGGGCAGGGATGTGGTGCCCAGCCCTGCAGAGACATAGTGCGTCAGCAGAGCGCGGTTGTTCCATCCTGTCAGAAACCCACCCAATATTCACCCTGGAATATTCTCCCATAAGAACTCACATGCAGCTCTAATTGTCTCTCAGAATTTTAAATTGTTGATATACTTTTTTTTTTTCTGCACTAGAAATAAACTGAGTTCCTGATGGGAATGAAATAAAGAATTGAGAAATGTTAAGTACTTTAAAACACACTATTTATTATGCCATGAATTGTGTTTTGTTACTGAGATTCTTCTGTCATTAAGTGATTTTGGAGAGGGTTGGGTTCTTTGTACATGTGTTTTCCCCCCCCTGTTCTCCAGGGAGCTTGTAGTACTTAAAACTGTGTTGTATAATAGATAGTATAATCACCGTAAATTAAATGTGCCTCTGCCGAGTTGTGTTTTATGTTAATTCCATTGTGTGGTGGCAGCTGCTTGGGAAGGAAGCTATAGATTGGCAGGGGACGTGGGTTTCCAGCTCAGCCAAGTGCACGCAGCCACAGGTTCTGTGCCACAGGTGATGTGTTGGCCCAGGAGGGAGCTAGTGCTTTGAAGGGGTGGGATAGTGCACCATGAGCTAGACTGAGAAACACCAATTCCAAGACAATAGCCACAGAGCTCTTTCAGGGAAGTATCTTGGTCTAGCCAAGCTCAAACCAGGGTTCAGAGAGCAAAGTGACTTCCCTAGTGTGTGATACTACCCGTTCTCAGCTACTCTAAAGCCTGTGAATTTGTTTAGGGAACTGTAAAAAAAAAAAAAAAAAAAAAAAAATCCAAAAAGACACAGGCTTTCTCTGTTAGATAGCCTTGGAGTAGAGAGAGCAGCAGAAGCTAAGAGGAAACGAGACTGAGAGATCAAATAAGGGTGCACACAAACACAATACCTGGTGGGAAGGAGAAATGGACCAGACTAGAGGCTCAGCCAGCCAGGGACCCCAGGCAATGCTCGGTGCTGGGCCACAGGACACTAAAGACTGTAGTGTGGAGAGAATATTCTGCAGGACAGAAGCCTAGTCTTGTCTGAATTGAGGGAGCTCAATCTACAATTTACCAGCCATCATGCTGATAAATATCTTCCTATTTAGACTTCCCTTATTCGTAAGTCGTCACATTATTAGCCTGTTCTTTTTTTTTTTTTTTTTTTTTTTTTTTTTTTTTTTTTTTTAGCCTGTTCTATAGTCAGAGAAACAGAGTTTGAGGGAGAGTAACTTGGCAAAGCCACATAACTAATAATTCAACCAAATCAAATTTGGTGGGAGGGCAAGATGAAGGAAGGCCTTTAGCAAGCAGAGGAAGAGAAAAAAGAAAAGTAATCACACCCCACAGATTCCTGAGTGTGAGAATCACGTGACAAAGGCAGCCCCTCCTTTGCCATCACAGGTACATGGGTGCTGGAGAGATGTGTATGATACATCATAGCTGAAAATGGTAGGGGCAAGAGTAGCAAAACCCTGTGTAGATGTGCCTGTGTTGGTCACCCTGGCTGCCATAAGAGATTGCAGAGTGACTTAAACAACAGACATCGATTTTCTCACAGTTCGGAAGGCTGGACTTCCCAGATGAAGGTGCTGGCTTTTTTGGTTCTTGGCGGGATCTCTCTTCCTGGCTTGTAGGTGGTGGTCCTGGTCATCTTCTTCCTCTTCCATTTCCAGAGAAAGAGGGAAGTCTCACATGTCCCTTTTTACAAGGTCACAAGTCCTATTGCATCAGGACCTGCCCTTACGACCTTTTTAACCTAATTACCTCCATAAAGGCCTATCTCCAAATGTAGTAACATTGAGAGTTAGACTTTCAACATATGAATAGGAGAGGGAGGCACAAATATCAGTTTATAACAGAGTGGTTTTTAAATTTTTTAATTTAAGTTCAATTTACTTAACATATAGTATAGTATTAGTTTCAGGGGTAGAATTTAGTGATTCATCAGTTGCATACAACACCCAGTGCTCATTACATCACGTGCCTTCCTTCATGTCCATCACCCAGTTAGCCCAGCTCCCCACCCCCACCCTCCAATGACCCTCAGTTTGTTCCCTATAGCTGAGAGTCTCTTACGGTTTGTCTCTCTCTGTTTTTATCTTATTTTATTTTTCCTTCCCTTCCCCTATGTTCATCTGTTTTGTCTCTTAAATTCAGTGTGGTTTTATTTTTATAAAAAAAATGTATATGTATGATACATTATATATATATATTCCTTTATATTCATATGTAAATATATAAATTTACCCTTGGAAAGACAGACAATGAGATAGAGAGAGAAATATTGTAAATACCTCTTCATTTTGCTTATCAGTATTATCCCATTTATCAGCAGCAAGTACATTTTAGTGGTCTATTAAAGGACAGAGTTAAAAATAAATTGAGCCCTTTTGCCTCTGGGCTTCTGTGCCTGGCAAAGGCTGTGTGTACAGGGACTGTACTTTGGCCCATCTGCTGTTTCATGCTGGCTGGTTCCAGCAGCTCTTGTGTAGGAATCCAGGGTGGGGAAGAACAGAGCAGAGTATCCTCGAGAAACAGCCAAACACCCCACACTATCCAATGCCTGCCTGCTTCCGCAAGTTGTCCCCTACATTTTGGGGCCATTCTTCCTTCCCTGTTTTTCCCAGACCTTGTTGCCATATTAAGACCAGGGACAGCTGCCTAAAGGGCAGGCCTGCGACAAGCAACAGGCTGCCCGGGAATTGATATGCAAGAAAGAGCAGCAGCAGCCTTTGTATCAGAGCCTCACAAAAGCAATTCTCTGCAGTTGATATAAAAAGGTGTCAGTTCTGGTTTAAGTACTGTATTACCAGCAAAGATTTATCTGCCTCAAAGCCGGGCCTCACGCCACCAAGGGAATAAACAGCTCTTCTGCTTATCTATTTCACAGAGCACAATATTTCTCCGGTCGTCTCTGCCTCCAAAAGGACTTTTTCTTTGCCTTCCCCAGTTCGTCTCCAGCAATTTGAAAACACAAATTACTCATGCCCAATGATGATGAGAGATGCCTCGGTCCACAGTACTGTCTTCTAGTCTCGTAGTCTCTAAGGAGGCCACACAGAGAACAAAGATGGGAAGGGGTCTTTTAAAACTGGGAGCAAGTGTGAATGTCAAATGTTGATGCTGAGAACTAGAGGATATACAGGGGCAACAAAAACCCCTTTGCCCTAAAAGGTTGGTAAGAGATTGCTGGTTTAGGAGGGAAAATCCTTTGGAATTGTCCAACAACTGTAACTAGTAGTATTCCTAGTATCTCTTATAACATCCTAGCCATGTGGGTATCCTGGTAAGCCAGGATACAGTCAGTTATGGCAGCCTGGTACTATAGATGCCAGAGCCTGGCACAGAGGAGGATGTAGGTCACATGAGGGTTTGTCAGCTAGAGGATCCTGCCATCAGGGTGGAGCTCTGAGGACATTTGCCCCCCAATGGCCATTGGACTCTCTTCTCAGTAGGATCATAGCCACTCAAAGTCACAAAGCTTGTTTCTTCTTCTGTAAAATGAAGATGCTAAGAATATCTATCTCCTCTATCTCATGTGGGTTGTTGTGAGGATCAAAGGCTATAAAATATCAGAGTTTAAATGTTGCAGATATGTGCATACGTGTGTGTTTGTATAGCAGACCTACTCACCGATGCTTGAAACTTTAACGGGAAAAATGTCTTCCTTCTACAAGTAGTAGCAGATTTAACTGGCCAGTGTTCCTAGGAGATGTAAGGGGCTTAAATTCATGCTCAGGTGTAAATGACGGAGATCAGATCCTTTCCCGAAGCACTGTGTTGGGTGATGGGAGGGTGGGGAGAGATAGCATTTCAGGAGAGAGTAGGGAATGGCAGGTGTGGGAAGGGCATCTGAAGACAAAATTTCCTGCCTATAAACTTTGCTTTGTTCTAGCCTGACTGGTTCTCAGATTTTCCAAACCACATTAACCAGGCACATGGCATTAAAGGAGCTGGGGGAGGGAGTGTGTGCTGTAAACCCTCCAGTGCCCACCACAGGCACAACTAACTTTAAAGGAAAAGTGGTCCCAACAGTTTCTTTCTATATATGCTGTAATGGTTTCTGCTGTGTGCTTTATTAGTACAAACAGCCTTGTCACAACAGCCATGGCTGGCCGGCCTGGGGACAGTGTGCAAACCGAAGATAGCCACACAAAGGCAGAGTGGGGAGCCTCCCAGGTGCCTTTAGCCTGCCCCGCAGGAACTCTGACCACACTAGGTGAATACATAAAGGTGGGCCTAGCCCCAGATTGCTTGCTGGGCTACTGAGTGACCTCCATTGCTGCCTCACATTCCAGCGTGTTCTTGCCAGGAGTAAAAGTGCCCACATTCCTGTTAGGAGCTCGGATCCCTGGCAGCACCTTTCCCAGATACTTGGGTAGGATCCAACTGCACATTAAGGCAGCATCTCATCTTGACTGTCAAAATTATATCATTAATGCTGCTTGGAAATAAAGCTCACTTATTCTCCTAAGTTCCCTTATTGCTAGAATATTCCATGGCTTATGACTATAGAAATGGTAGGGTTTCAGGCAGCCCTGGTGGCGCAGCGGTTTAGTGCCATCTGCAGCCCAGGGTGTGATCCTGGAGACCCAGGATGGAGTCCCACGTCGGGGTCACTGCATGGATTCTGCTTCTCCCTCTGCCTGTGTCTCTGCCTCTCTCTCTCTCTCTCTCTCTCTGTGTGTGTCTCTATGAATAAATAAATAAATAAAATCTTTAAAAAATAAATTTAAGAAATGGTAGGGTTTTCTCAAGGATTCGAACCTCAAAGAGTATCTGAGGTGTGAGTGACCTTTGTTGGGGGGAAAAATAGCTCCTTTGGGCCATTTTCTGGCCTAACTTTCATTTATAAGTTTCCTTCCAAATACTATCTTGTTCCTGAGGCAAGCTTGATCTGAATGGCACTTGAAATATCAATGGAGATTTTTGTGTACATATTGGGAATGAGGGGAAGATGGATTGCAGTAGGGGAGGCATTGCCTAATCAGGTATAACAGTCTACATTAAATTGTGTGCTCATTCTCTGATCCAACTTATTGAAAACTATGATGTGCTGACACTGTGCTAAGTACTGGGCATATAGAAGTTAGAAGTTTCAGGGCACCTGAGTGGTGCAATCAGTTGGGTTCTAGCTTTTGGTTTTGGTTCAGGTCATGATCTCAGAGTCGTGAGATTAAGCCCTGACTCAGGCTCTGTGCTCAGCATGGAGTCTGTTTGAAATTCTCTCTCCCTCTCCCCTACTCAATTAAATAAATAAATATTTTTTTAAAAAAAGAAAAAAGAAAAAAAAAGAAGTTAGCAGTTACTCTGCCTTCAAAAAACAAAAAGAAAGACAAAAAACATTGCACAGGAAGAACTGTAAAGAGTGCAATGAAGCTGTATTAGAAGGATGTCCAGAGCACAGTGGAGACACAAAAGAGGATGAATAAGATACTATGCTTTCCTCCCACCACCCAGGTCAGGTTTCCAATAAAGTGTCAGCAGATAACCCCCCCTCCAAAAAAAAGTACCAGACCCCAGATATAGAGAACAGTATTATAAGAGAGGCCCAGAGGCATAATACTGTATGTTGAGATTTAGGAATATAATAAAGTTTTATAGTTGGAATAAAGTTTTATAGTTTTTAAGTTGGAATAAACAGGGTGAACATGGCAGGCAGGCATAGGCTGAACTAGAATTGTATGGAGTGCCAGTAGTGGGATGGGTGATTGGGAATTGTTGTTTAAGGGTACAGTAATTATGGCAGCTCTATTGGGTGATGATCCAGCAGTCATCCCTCTTCTCCATCTCTTCTTCACTAACATTATTGAGCCACCACACGATTTAGGCAAGGCTGAGGGAATCACAGTTTCCCATTCCCCTTGCCAGTGAGTGGTTTGGACAGGGCACATAGTGTGATCCTATCCAATAAGACATGAATTCTCTTGGAGACCCACTGGAATGGATGTTTATGGCTTTTTAAAAGAGATATTCTAAAAGGAACAGCTCCTTTTCCTGTCTTCTGATATTGCATATTCACACATCATCTGGAACTGCTGTGGTTATCTTGGGACCCAAAAGCGTCAGTCCAAAAAGTTAAACCAATAACCTAAGAATGAAAAAAAAAAATACACAGATGAGAAGAACCTGGCATCTTGATGCCACTGAATCAACCAAACTCATAACCACCTTGTCCCCATATTTATCAGGGTGTAGGATAACAAAATGAAAATGTCATTGTTTTTTAAGCTATTTTTAGTTCAGGCTCCTATTATCTGCAGCAAAAAACATCCTAACTGATACACAAAAGGAAGAAAAGAGTGTGATGGGTTCAGCTGGGCATGATAATTTTTAGTTTGTTTTTTTTTTAATAGTTAGGAAGAGGTATACATACTGAGTAGCTATTAATGAGGACTTGGTGCACAAGATACAATAGACCTGAGAAAATCTATAAAGAGATGATGTCTGAAATCACAGGTGATGAAAAGGTGATGTAGCCTACACATTGCATTGAATACAATTAAGAGAGCAGAGCAATGCTGCTTAATACAGCACAGGGGTTTGAGAGGAGCTATTGGTTGGCCAGAGGTTGGTGGCCATAGGTTATCTTTTGGGAAGCAGTTTTCATGGAAGCAATGCAGGGTGTATACATCATGTTTCAATCATTAAGGAGTGGGATCAGTGGTAGAGAGAAAATGGTAGCTGAGAGGATATATTTTCCAAAGGTTGACAGTGAATGAAAAGTGAAGTAAAATGGTGTTTTAAGAGAACGGTGATTCTGAAGAAAGAGATTTTAAGGATGAAGTGATCTAAATGTATGTGTAGACAGGGAAAGGGTTAGTGAAGATGCTGAGAATAAAGGGGAAGGGGGGGTCCACTCACCCAGCTTTGTGGTAGGAGTGTAACAGATGGAGCAGAGGAGGAAGGACAGCTCCTCCAAGCTGAAGACAAGAACATGGAAAAAGACTTTAAGAAGGTGAGGAAAAGGGTCTCACTGCATAGCCCTTTATAGTTCAGGAAGCATGTTTGCCTACATTACTACATTCAGTAGCACCCAAATTCTAAAAATTGGGTGCTGTTGTAATCTCTATTGAAGATGCAAAGAACCTGAGGTTTGGGAATGTCCACACCAGGAAATTATAGTGCTCCAGTAGAGCCAAGCTTGCCTGAACTCAAATCCTGTGCCCTTTCATTATATCAGATTGGGCCCATTGATTCCCTCCTGGGAACACAGAAGGGAGAAGAGCAGTGGGTCCTATCTGGCTGCTTGTGAGAGTCCCTGTGCAACTTTAAAAGGCACAGAGTACTAGACTCTGCACCTTTGATATTCTGATTCTGTTGGCCTGGGGTGGGGACTGCAAATCTTTACTGTTAAAAAGAAAAAGACTCTACTTTTGGGAGTCACTGGTCTAGAGAATTAATGAACACTGATTCCTAGGACATTCTGACTATGCTTCCTTGAAGCTTCACCATAGTGTTCTGTGCGTATGAATTTCTCTGATAGCTGTGGAGGGAATAGAAGAAAGCCAACAGGATGGAAAGAAGCAGAAAGAGAAAGAAACAGGAATATTCATCCTCTATCTCACCCATCTCTGCTCTTTCAGTGCCCCAGAAACCCATATATCCTCATCCTTGAATTTTAACTTTAGAAATGGACTATATTCCAGTCCCAAATCCAATTTGCCTTGTCATCTGAGAACAGATGCTCTTCCTCCTCCAACTTTCATTCCATCAGCTGTTTCTCTGCTAATTCTCAGGAAAAATTTGCTGTGTGTCACCATTTAAGTTTCTTTCGATCAAACAGCTGAGTACATGGGAGAAACATTCCAAAGAAAGGGTATCTAACATGGGGCCAGGCATCTGCAGCATGTCCCCAAAGTCTCCCTCTTGGAACACGGCTATGGGTCTGGCATACATGTTCATGAGGTCACCCTGCAACAAGAACACCCCTGTAAGTTTCTGGAGGGCCTGGGACTAGAATATGCATCTACAAAGTGTCATATGTGACTCGAGCTAAATGCCATGAGCAGATTTAGGGTTGGACTGACTGAACCCTGAAGGATGCTAAGGGAGAGGCCGGTTACCTCACTGCCCAAGAAGTTAACAAGTTGTAAGCTATGTCCCAGCAACTTGAAAGCTGAGTCACAGATGGCAAAGTGAAAAAATGCAGGCTTTATAATATCATTATCTCTATTAATCATCACCATTATTATTATTTTCACCTCTGTGCTGCCATCTGCCATCGAAGGTCAATACAAAGATGACATTTGAATGATTTTAAGTTGTTGTTCTTCTTCTTAGAACAAAAAGAGGAAAAAGATAGCTCTGTACTCTGCTGTCCTCCAGCCCAAAAAGTATGAGAAGCCAGGAGCTGTACCTTTCCCCACCTCATATGTCTGCCCAGTCCCATATATTTTACATGCCTGCACAATGCGTTTTATGAGGCATATAAAAGCCAGACGGGAATTATCTCCTTCCCTTGTATGGGCTGTCTCTTTCTGGGGGAGAGATAACAGAGACCTATTTCATTTTGCTGCTTGCTACTGGATGCTCTGCCATAAATTGAGAAAAGAAGCTCTTTTTGAAAAATGCTTTCTTTGACCCCATTGTCACTGGGAAACCGCAGTGAGAGAAATACCATTCTCTGTAGGATCTCAGTTTAGAGCTGAGCAAGTCAGAGAAGTAGTGCTTTTTTTCTCTTCTTTTCTCTTCTTCCCTTCCCTGGGCATTTGTTCAGGGGAGGGGACAGGCGAAGGAGTGCAGGTCCCTTGCTTAGAGATGAGGCTGACAATGGATATGAAGAACACAAACAAGCAAAGTCTTGGCTTTTCTGAGATCCCACACCCCACCCCATCCCACCCCTGCTCTGAGCAGTCAGGGGCGCAGACCTCCACAAGAATGCATTCATTTGGCCCAAGCTGCGTGCCAGGCACGCTCAGCACATTATCAAATATGCACCACCAATATTTCATTATCGGCCTCCTATGCAGCCCAGTCCACGCCTGGGTGAGCCTAGAAATTAAACTGTACTTTCACCTCTAAAGAACGTTGTTCCTGCCAGTGCTGAAGGGGAGAGATTGCCAGGCCACTGGGTTATCAAGTGACGTGAGTGAGGAGTAGCAGCATTGGGCACACGAGCACTCAGTGGTGCTGGTGGGGAGGCCTGTGAGCAGTCCACTTTCCGGGAACCAAAAGAGCTCCTGCGCATGTTCTCAGATACCCTCATAGTATAACTGGAGCAGAAATAAAGCCTGGACTGCTGTTGATGTTTGGAGTTTCTTCTGAGATAAATTTCTTTGTACTCCTCTCTGCCTTCTGCAGTCTTCCTCCACTAAATCCAAACACACCATCCTCCCTCCACCTACCTAGTAGGTTTTATGTGCTGCCCCTGGTAACACAGTATGGCTAAAGGTATCAAATCTTCCCTTTCTAAAGGAAGTCCTGGAAAACTGTTCAAGGACATTGTACCTTTGATGGGGGTGGTGGTGTAAATGCTGACTCTAAAAATGCAAACAAACAAAAATGAGATAGAAATGCATTGAATTAGAGTCACAGTCTCTCTGGGACTGACCATATCCACCAAGCGGCACTTTTGTACCTGACAGACCCCTGCAGAGTCAGAAGAATGAACAGGCAGGGGTTATGTGATAAAGGGGCTGCTGCCCTCTGTGAGCTTCCAGAGCCAGACAGGGCAAAGGACACAAGCAAAACGGGACCTGAATCCTTTTCAAAGTCTGAGTTGGATCATGTCACTCTTCTATTTAAAATCTTTCCATGGCTTTTAACCTCTTAGAACCAATCCCAAGCCCTCCATGGGCTGGTTTCTGGTGACTCTCTCACTCATTGCACTCCAGCCTCTCTGGTCTCTCTGCTATCACTAGATCAAGAGCCTATTTCAAGGACCACATCAGAGACAAATGCTACAGGCTTCCCACATGGCTTCCATTTGTTGGGTTACAGGAAGATGCACAGGAAGGTGATCTTTCTCAGCTTTGTGTGCATTAGATGGAGGGCCATGAAACTGTTCTGCAGATGGAATATAAGCAGAACATATAAGCTCTTAGTAGTCCTAACCCTTAAAAAATCCCTCATGATCCTTGTGCTCTCCTTCCCCATCCCTTATATCCTCAGATGCAACAGGTCACAAGTGAAGGGGTTAGAGCCTTGAGTCACTGCTTGAGAGACAGCTGCCAAGAAGAGACACTACACTTGTATAGGACTCTGATGTGAGCAAAAGAATGGATATTTGCTGTACTGAATCTGTCTCAGGACAAACACATCAGTGCTAACCCCCATCCTCCATGATGGTTTCTGGGTGAGAAACAGTCATACCACAGGGTATCAGAGCCTTTGTAGAATGATGGGCCCTGGTTGATAAATTTCAGACATCTAAATTCTAAGAATAGGAACACCTGGGTGGCTTAGTGGTTGAGGGTCTGCCTCCTGCTCAGAGCGTGACCCTGGGGTCCCAGGATCGAGTCCCGCATCAGGCTCCCTGCAGGGAGCCTGTCTCTCCCTTTGCCTATGTCTCTGCCTCTCTCTGGGTCTCTCATGAATAAATAAGTAAAATCTTTCAAAAATTTTTTAAAATCTGAGAATACTAATAGATTCAACCTCCATCAACATGTATTTCTAGAGCTCTCATTCATTACACCTGATGAAGGATCCTTGGGGGAATTCCAAGATATGTATATATGACAAGGGCTCTGCTCTCAACTTCCTGGGGAATTAAGGCTTAAACACATGGAACTTTAAGAGAAAAACACAAAATACATGTGATATGGTCTAAAAAAGTTAATGAGTAAGATTAATGGTTAATAAAAGCTCAGTTTTGGGGATCCCTGGGTGGCTCAGTGGTTTAGCACCTGCCTTTGGCCCAGGGCACGATCCTGGAGTCCCAGGATCGAGTTCCGCGTCAGGCTCCCAGCATGGAGCCTGCTTCTCCCTCTGCCTGTGTCTATGCCTCTCTCTCTCTCTCTCTATGTCTATCATGAATAAATAAATAAATAAATCTTAAAAAAAAGAGAGAAAAGCTCAGTTTTGCCTGGGAGATCAGGGATTTATGAGAGGTGGATCACTAATGGGACTGTGACCCATTAAATATAGGTAGGATTTGGAAAGACAAAGAGACATGTAGTATGTTATTAGGAGATCAGATGTTTTGTGTGACATCGCTCCACTTCTTATAAGGGAAAGAGGATACCAAGTAGTCACATAACACTTGAAATTATATTTTTGTCCTAGAATTCTGAGGCTTTGTCCATTGTGTTTTATGCAGGGGATCTGGTTCTCCCTTGCTTGATCCCTAGGGAAGAACCTCTCACTCTGAAACCATAAACATTTTCTCTCCAGTGCTAAGCTTATAGCTAAGAACAGAATAAGACTCCTTTTTCTCCAACTCTGGGTGATACCAGAAACAGAATTTGCAGGGATTTACTAGCTTCTTGGAATTGAGAAGAGGAGACTGCAAAATGGCCGAACTTAGAGATGCCCTGCTGTGGCCAGGACAAGTTCCTGGGATCAGCAGTTTTCTTCCCATATATCAGAAATCAGGATAGAAGCAAAAGATAGCCTTGATTATTTGACTGATGATTGAGAGCACTGATATCAGAAACTCAGTGCCATGGAGGCCACTTCTCACCCTTCCCCACAAAAGTCTTGGAGGCATAGTGTATAATAGGAGAAAATGCTTTTAATTCTTCATTTTACAAATCCTGATGGAAGGCTTTACATGGCTTATATCACATTAAGGTGAAGCTCCTTAAGAGGTGTCTATATGCATGATATTCATGCTTGTTTTTATCCATGAACACTTCTATAAGAAGTTGTTTAAAGAAAGGGAAGAATGTAGTTCATCATAAAGTTTCCATTTGATCAGATTTTGTAATGAGATTTTGGTCATGGATTCTATTTCCATATATGTTAATAAAGAAATACAGAGTTAGACAAAGACAGATAATAGTATGAAGATCGATCGATAGATAGATAGATAGATGATAGAGAGATAGATAGATGATAGATAGATACATAGATACATAGATAGACAGATAGAATATAGATGACTCTTAGCCTTATTTATGCATTCAGCTACCCAACCACATTTAATAGAAACCAGTCTGTGCTTTCTGAGCAATTATACATGCAGACACAAACTGCTGCAGTGGATGCCGGAAGGACGTTGTGTCCCACCTGAATGCAGATGAGATCTAGAGTCCAAAGGAGCCCCAGTCACCTGTGTTTAGGAAAAACAGACAGTCACTTTTATACCCTGAGGTGCAGAGCTCTTGGCCAAAGATCTGAGTATGCTGAGCATCTTAGAGGCAATGGCCACTGGAGGACAGGGTCTCATTATATAGTTCTACCCACAGAGTGTTAAAAAGCAGGACTCTGTGGCCTCCAACCTCAAGGGATGCTGTGATCCCATGTGTTTATTGACAGAAGCTAGGTATCTGTGCTGATGCCTGCTCTGGCTTCCTCAGATCTCCTAGCCAGTATCCAGCAGCCTGAAGGGCAACAGCTCAGTTTCCAGGCTCTGAAAATCTGCATAGGGTGATGAAAATCCAAGGCTTTCTCAAAGCTGGCTGGTGGTGTGGCTTTCCTCCCTTTCATGTCTTGAGGAAGTAAAGTTTATAAAGGGGAAGAAAATAAAGAGAAGGGCAGGAAGGGAAAGTTCCTCAAGCCAGCTGAAGAATTTAGCCAGTGGCTAGCAAAGAGAAGAGAATGTTTTAGAAGAAGGGGAATTTATTCACGGACACCTGTCAGAGACTGTCATTCCTCTGGCTGAACTATAGTCTGAATTTTACTATGACATAAATTAGTTCCTCCTGGACTTAATAACTCTTCTTTATAGGTTTCTTCCCACTCATAAATAAACCTCATTCCATATGTATATACTGCAAAAGTCCTACTTGATTTGCAGCACAGTTCATCAGGAGAGGTAGGTGCCTGCCCCATTTTACATAGGGGTTTTCTATGGTCACACCCTCCAAGGAGAGGAGAGTACATTTTTCCTGGGGTAATGTCAGCCTTGAAGAAGGTTCTTTTCTAAAATGTCCTTATTGGTGGCATGGAGTGAATCTGCCTGTCAACAATGGAGAAGACCATGGAGAAAGGATTTTTCTCTTCAAAGAGCCAAGGGTGACTTTCAGGATCAGTCTAAGTGCAGCAGAGCTGAAGGTCCAGATGCAAAAGGATTTATGTCTTTCCTTGCTGGGAGGAATGTCAGGCTTGGGCAACAGGTGCCAGGCCAGTTTTGCTGGCAGATTTATGTGATTGCAGATTCCAAGGAGATGGGCCAGTTAACCACAGCCAGAGCCACAAGATGCTCTGGATGGCTGCTACAGATCAAAGGAGTCAGGCTGGGAGGCTCACTTACCCTCTTCCTTCCTACTCTCTACAGAGCAGTGATCTTTGGAATTTTGACTGTATCGTCTCATCTTGGTTGAATTTTTGAACATTGGCTCCCATTCTCCTCTAATGTGGCAAAATGGCAAAATCCATTTTTTAAATTATGTATTACAATATTCTCAGGGCTTTGTACATTCTCAGAAAGTCCTCTGTAAATATTCAAATTCTAATTTTAAAAATGTAGTTGGAAAGGACGTTAGCAACCATTCTTGTCCAATATCCTACCCAAGGAAGTAAACACCTCCACAGCAACCCTAGCAGATGGGCACTCAGGTCTTCTTTATCCTCCTAGCATGAAGATTATAAAGGGATTCAGCTGTTACATCTACTATATTTCTTAAACTTTAAAATATGTTATAATTAACTTTGTTGAAACAACATTTTGAAAGTTTGTTGTTATTGGGATCATTGAACACTGGCTGGGAACTCAGATTTTAAGGACAGAATATATCCCATAAAGTATTTAACAATACAGATTATGTGCCCTGAATTTGCTAGGTATTATTATTGCAAAAAACCAACCAAGTGAAAAATTTAAGACAAATTCTGTAACTTCCTAAGATAAAAGCACTGAAAGTCAACAATATGTGTTCACACACACACACACACACACACACACACACACAATGACACATAATAAGTGTTAGCAAGAATATGAAAGCATTGGAATCTTCATATGTTGGTAGGATGTAAAAGAGTGACTACTGTGGAACAGTTTGGCAGTTCTTCAAGAAGTTAAACAAAAAATTATATGATTCAACAATTCCACAAGAAGATATAAAAGAATTGAAAATAGGGACTCAAATAAACGCATCTACATGCATGTACATAGCAGCACTATTCACAATAGCTAAAGGTAGAAACAACCCAAATGTCCATCGACAGATGCATAGATACTGGGCTATAAACATACAGTGTAATATTTCTCAGCCATAAAAAGAAATGAAGTACTGATACATGCTACAATGCAGATAAACATCAGAGACATTGTGCAAAGAAGCCAGACACAAAAGGTTATGTGCTGTATGATTCCATTTATATGAAATATCTAGAATAGATAATCCATAGGAACAGAAAACAGATGGCTAGCTGCCAGGGGCTAGGGGAAGAGGAGAATGAGGAGTGAATGCTTGATGGGTATGTAGCTTCCTTTTGGGAGAATCAAAATATTTGAGAAGATGGTGGTTGCACAATATTGTGAATGTACTAAATGCCACTGAATTGATTTTAAAATGCTTAATTTTATTTTTGCGATCCTCACCTCAATAAAAACATTTTTTTTAAGATTTGTGTTCAAGTGCCATCTGTTTAATTAGTCTTCCATGTGTCTTTGAGCTAGTTTCTTGACTTCTCTAGGCCTAAGCTTTCATATTGACAGAGAACTCCAGTAAGACTGCTCTGCCCTGTGGCCAGTCTCAGCACCATGTCATCATATCCAGAAAAACCACAAGACTGATATCTCAAAGGAACCAAAAAATATTTTAGTATTTCTAGATTTAAATGATCACTAGAGACTATACCTAAGAATTTACCTCTTCTACTATCTATCCAACACAATGGTTTTCCAAAAGTGTAATATCCTCCCCCAACAAAAATTATTAGCAGACACTAAGAAGGGAAAGACATGTAACTGGCCCACCATCCTCCCTAGTAAATAAAGTTTTACTGGAACACAACCAGACCCTTCATTGATGTGTTCTCTGAAGCTGCATTCATACTACGATGGCAGAGTTGAGTAGTTATAACTATGGCCCACAAAGCCTAAAATAGTTACTATCTGGCTATTTATAGAAAAAGGTTACCAACCTCTGTTATAGAAAAACCTAATAAGAAATTGTTAGCAAAAATAGAACTCATGGATAAGATAATAAAACAACAAAATGACATGGAAAGGGAGATTGAAGTCCCAAAGTAAAAGAAACAAACTGTGGGCCAAAATATCATTTGTAACCAATAAGTACATTTGAAAAGCAGGGAACACAAAACACACCTCTGAAAACCAAATAGCTTCCATAGAAAAGTAGCCTAGATAACCATTGTGAATATAAAAGACCAAAAAAAAAAAAAAAACTAAATTAAATTTTAAAAAGAGAGAGAGATTAAATGGGCAAATGTCACGTACAAATCATAACTCTCATCTCTTAATGTTTTTAAATCTCTCTTTTTAAACTTAAAGAAATATTTTAGGAAAAGCTCTGTCCTGTGGTGACAACACAATTATTTGAAGTTCAGAGATTCTTACAATTTAACATCAGGTTACTTTTCCCTCTGTTAAATTCAAGTAAAATTAAATTAATTAAATCTATTTTAAAATAGGCTGTATTATGTCACTCTATTTCTCTCTCATCCTTCCCCTTCTACCTATATATTTGCAAAGAAAGATATCCAGGATGATGTTCAGCTAGTTGTGATGACTGCTTCTCAGTAATATGATCTGGGGGTAATTTTTACAGTCATTTTTGTATTTCTATGTATTATTTAAAAACTCAAATCATTTTTTTTCAGAAAGGGTAATTTTTCTAAAAAAGTGATACTTAAAGCAAATAACTAAAACATTATGTTTTGGGTAGTGGCACTGTGGATGATTGTTACCTTCTTCCTTGTAACTTTATGTATTTTTAAGTGTCCTTAATTTGTAACCAATAATATTTTTATTAATTTTTTAATTGGTCATAGTAAGACACATAATCCACATTCATTAAAAATTGTATTGATATGTTTTCCTGAAATTTTTCAGGGATTATTAAGTTTTCTTTTTTTATTATTTTTTTAAAGATTTTATTTATTTATTTGAGAGAGAGAGAGAGAGAGAGAGAAGGAGCAGGGTGAAGGCCCGAGGGAGAAACAGACTCCCCCCTGATCAGGGATTCCCAATGCAGGGCTCAATCCCGGGACTCTGAGTTCATGACCTGAGCTGAAGGCAGAAGCTTAACCAACTGAGCCACCCAGGTACCCTTAGAATATTCAGTTTTCAATGACAATAAGACTTTAAAACATTCTTGACACAAAGTCACATGGAATTTATTTTATGTTATCAATTGCGATAGGAATACAACTGATTCCCTTCGTAAAAACAACAAAAGAAAAGCAGTTTAAATAATTTAAGAGGTCCTCCAAAGCTTTGCATTTTATGACAAACTAAAATATCCAAGTGGCCTCCATGCATTTTCTACCCCAGTCCTTCTCACAGCAGCTCCCAATCCTCAAAACCTCTGACCAAATTGCTCAGACTGTTCTGGATTCTCTTATCCCTTTTTTCAACTTTTCCAGAGCTATTTATTTCCTCTCTCTCTCTCTCTCTCTCTCGCTCTCTCATAGCACTTTGTCTTTCCTAATGAAAATGTCTTGAACTTTCTAAGACTTGTCATTCTTCTTTCTACCAATTACATGGATCAACACAACAGAAAGGCAGGCCTGGTGGCGCAGGGGAAGTGGACAACTGTGAACACTCAGGAAGAAGGACCAGCTCTTCCAGCTCTAAATTTAGTTAGGACTATCCTCTATCCCAAGGAGATTGCAATTTATTGAAATAAGTAATAAACAATACAGGAGATCTATAATTAAGCCCTCATACGTATATGCTATCCACGCAGTGAAGAGAATGATGGATTGTGTGGGCTGGGATAATTGGATAAGGTGACCTTCAGAAGTTGGGACCTGTGCTGGACTCCAAAAGAAGGTAAGATTTAATTAATAAGGGGGGAAGGAGGAAGGTCATTCCCATGAGAGAAATGTCATTAGCAAAGTGCAGAGGCAGACAGGGACATGTCATAGTCTGGACCCAAAAGTAGGAACCACATGATTGGCAGGAGGAACAGATAAGTGTTGAACTGGGTAAAGCAAGAAAAAAAAAAATCTAATGTACCTAATCCTTTGTAGTACCATGATGTAAGTATTTAGAAATATGTACTAATTGATAGTTACCCAACATCCAGCAACAGGCAGTTTTCTGTAGAGGCTCACTGTTTTTATTTCTTCTTCCCCCGCCTTAGTGCTTCCACTCACCTCCTCCCCATATCAGCCCTTCCCTTCCTATCTTTTACTCCACCAAGACAGGAAGATAGATGCGGTGGGGTACACATGGGCATGGCTAATAGAACAAGGAGACACTGCGGAGCAGAAGAAAAAAAAAAGCCAAATAGAGAAAGGAGAAGAAAGAAAGAAGAGGGAAGAAACAGCCCTCTCCTTTCCTCAGCTTTTTCTCCATGCCTTGGAGCTTCCGGTGGTTGAAAGGAGACTCCAGCATCACCACACAGTGCTGTGGAGATGCAGCCACCAGTCCTGAATTCCGGCTGTCCACGTAGGGCTCCAGATTTGTGTGACTGCCTACTTTGATAGCTTTCCTTGAATGTCTCAGGGAATTAAACATCAAGCTCAAGAGAGCCAAAACAGAGCCTAGCTTCTTCCTCATCATGTGCTCCTGCTCTTCCGTACATTTTCTTCTTATCCCTTTTCTTACTTAAGCCAGATTTTTTCATGGTAATTCCACCTACAAAACATCTCTAGATTCCATCCTTTTTCACTCCCACTGTCATGGCCGACCTTGGTCCCTTGTTACCTCTTTGTATTTCAACTGTTCTCCCTGTATTTGTCCTGACCATTACTTCCCCTACCACTTTCTTGATGCCAAGGTTAAGGTTGGCTTTTTAATGCCACAGTATTATCATGCCATCTCTTTGCTTCAATTCCCTACAGCAAAATGTCTAGATCCCCTGGTCTGCTATATCAGGTTCTCTGAATTCTGACTCTATATAGTTTTGGCCTCATCTCTCACTCTTCCCTCTATTTGAGCTGTTTAACAACTCATTTACTGCTTCATCTATTTCCTTAGCCTTTACTAGCAGTGTGTCCATAGCTACAATATGTGCGCCATTAACCCTCCATATCTTTCTCTACCAAGACATTTCCTTTCTTTTCAGGCTCACTTCGAACAACTCATCCTCCTCCTCACCCAAGCTAGAATGTGCATACAACATAGAAAACCACACTGCATTTTGGAGAGGGAATGAATGATTCAATCAATCAATGAATAAAGAGACTAATAAAAGATGGGATTCTTGCCTGTATTAGAGGTATTCTCTTGCATTCCAAGCCATTCCTTCTTGTTCAGGCTGAGCTTCCCCAGAGCCTGTCTGTTCCAATCGATCCATAACACTTACTAAAGTATGAATGATGCACCAGTTAAATCTAGGATTTGACTAGTTTTTCGTTGTAAGCACTTCCACTCAGGGCATGTAAGAGCAGCCTCAGGTTGGGCTTCAGCGCTGTGCTCTGAGCCTTCAGTTTGACATTTGAGGTATGAGGAAACACTAGCAAGTTCAAAGGCAGACCAAACTTGAATGCAACATTTAGAGGGCTGCTCTAAGACTGTACTCCTGCACCAAAATGCTTAATGTACGTGGCAGCTCCCTTGGCTCCCCATAGTGGGCATGTGCTAGGAGATGGGCTCCATCAGAGGTAAACTTGGTGGATTTTTCACCTTGCTGTTCCCTCCTATCCAACCTAACCTGCAGGCTTGGAGGGCTTGAGGAGCAATGGACTTGGGCTCCCTGCCTGAAATTGCCACACTTAGAGATCTATTACTTCATAGTGTTATATTCTATGAAGTAGCATATGCCCCAAGGGTAACAATCATGTCATTACTGCCATAACTTGAAACTATCCTTCATTAGATGATTGAATACTCCACTGCTCCTAGAGAAATAGAATGGAAATGTTTGAAGATATGAGCAAGATGATAGAGAACTCCATAAGGAACCCTGGGAGAAACTTAGGCAGGCAGCAGCAAGGCCCTAAGGAGTGACGCTGAAGGGACAGAGGAGCATGAGGAAGGGGAAAGAAGAAATTGCTACAAAGATTGATAGTATATTATGTCTAAAAAATCATTCACGTCTTCTAAAGTCATTTCAAATGTATTCTCTCTTTTGATCCCCACAATGTTGCTATGGATTAGGAAGAGCAGGTTTAACTTTCTTCACTTCATAGATAGGGGAATCTAGGCTGAGTGAAGTCTGGCAACGTAACTTTGGTTCAACCAGCTATTTAGAGGCTAATCTAGATTTCAAACCAGTCTTCTGACTCCTAGTTGAGTGATCTTGCTACCTACCATACCACCCCACACCTGAATATGCCTTTCAATAGCAAAGTAAATCTAGCATGCATCCTGTAAATCTAGCATCCAACTACCTTTTTACACATAGTGGTTACCAGATCTGGGGACCTAAGGGAAACTCCTGCAAACATGGGTCTCTCAATTGACAAAGTTTCAAACATGCCTAAGACATGATTGATTTTACTAATCTTGGGGACTCCTGGCACACAGGTCAAAAGAATTGTCTCCTGGCATCTATACGCCAGCAAGCACCCCATGTCAAAATTCAACCTTGTGATTATTAAAATGTCTGCTGTGAGCTCCTGCCGGCTCCTGCCGCAGCCATATTGAACTATCCGAAATGATAATCTGGTGTGTGGCAGTAACTCAGACTGAACAGGTCCATCACTCACAGAGGGGTGGCACATCCTCCAGGGTTCCTGTGTCTTTTGACAGAGACAACATTTTTTCCTCAAGCCTTCACTCATCCTCTACACAATTTATTTTTACAGAACTCCCTTCATACACATCAGCACTGTTCACTTTACCCAGAGTCAATCACCAGTTGCCAAGAGAAAGGGAAGATTCCTTGGGGAAGATTTAAAGAGAGACTTAGACTCAAGGCCAGAGCGTGGTGAAAATAGGAGAAAGGAGTGAGACAGGACAGTGGTTGGGCCCAAGATGGGACACAGGTAGACATAAATAAGAGAAGGGGGATGACTTTGGATATGGGGGAAGAGAGAACAGAAAGCTTGGCCAAACCAGGCTCCTCCCCACTGTACCTTGCAGTTGTTCACTCTTGGTCTTCAGTTTCTAGAGGCCTAAATGCAAGTGCTCTTGCCCAGGAGTGGGAACTACATAACATCATTCTCCAAAATTCAGAAATCAAAGAATTCTGGGATGACTCTTAATAATAACAATCAAAAATAACAAATGTTGGGGGCGAGGAGACTCAACTAGTAATATCCCTTTCTTCCACCTGAATTCAGAGACAAATGAGAGAGAAGTTCAGGAATTAGACAGATGAAGATATATCAAAAATAATATCACTTTTACCAATAAAGACTAAGCTGACTTTTAATCAGGTTGAACTAGTTGGCTTATGCCGCTCTACCCTTTACATTGATAGTCCATTCAGTTGGAAATGAGGCCTACCTCTGTGAGACACACTAAGAGGAAGAGCCAAAAATAGGTGCTTCTTATAGGCAGCCTGGCTAGAGAAAAGGAAGGCAAGAAGAAAGGACAGAACTACACAGGCTCTACTGCTTCTTCCAAACTCACCCATCAGAACAGTCAGAGTATAGAGACAAAGGCCAGAGGAGCTTCCCTAATGAAAAGCCTTTACCTGGAATGAAACAAGTGGGGATTGAACATCCTGTCCCCCAACATGTAACACTTGTTTGTCCTTTATATATTATAAAACACTGTGATACATTAAGAAGCCAGGTCTTTATAACAACCCTCTATGCGATCTCTATTAGGATTTTCATACTTACTTCATCAATGAGAAAAATGAGGTTCAAAATGGTAGGTGACATGACTCCTGTCATCTTCAAGTATATGGTAGAGCTAGAATCCAAATCAGATTTCTCACAATTTTTTGAAGCCAGGTTTCAGAAACAAAACAAAACAAAACTCTAAAAAAAAAAAAAAAAAAAAAAAAACAGGTGAGGCAAGACACTTGCAACAATTACAGGGAAACTGTGAAGGTAGCTGAAGACCAGGAAGCATACTTTCATTTAACAAATATTCACCTACCACATGCTAAATACTGTGCCATGCACTGGGGATGGAGCTTAAACAAGACAGACACAACCCCTACCTTGTTAAGCTAAGATAGAATAGGAAAGTGTTTAGGTTTCAAGAAGACCCTTCAAGGAGGGAAGCAACTCATGGTGTGTGTGTGGATGGGGGGCATCTACAACCTGGGCTCACATCCCAAGAGTTCAATCCAGTCTCAGGATCAGCATCAACCGAAATTGGCCTTGGGTGTGGGGTTTAAGAAGCCAGGTTTGTTCTTGGGATCCAGTGCAATTGAATGAAAGAATTTAACCCTGGGTGCCCATAACACTATGGTAGCCAATATGAGTGGATTATAGTGAGATAAAGCTCCCTGATCTATTACCTTATCATGTCTTTGTGTTGCATTTTCTCCTGTCTTTGGTTTATTTTATTTTTCTGTGCATCTCTAAATGAAGTTCCTTGTTAAAATCCCCAAAATTGTAGAGGATGAACCACATAAAGGGGAATTACCCATGATGGGACTGGATCTATTAGAAAGTGAGAAGTGAGATGTGGGGGTGACCAGATGTAATCTTGGAGATTCTGGAAAGACCAGAGAAGTTGGCAAACTGTGTGATAAAACCCACGGAGTGGAGGAAAGAGGATAGCTCCCGTGGTTGGAATTCCCTTTGCTTGATTTGAAAACACCCCTAAACCCACAGCACTGGAACATGTGCTCTTCTTTACTGGGCAGTCCATGTCTTCCTATTTTAAAGTTTGCTGAAAAGAAAACAGTTATCAATGGCTACCAACTGCTTTCTGATGTCCAAGGATGGAGGACTATTGAGTGGGCTCTGCCAGCATTAATTGACTTGTGCAATTTTAGGATGCTGCTCTCTATTGGTGGAGCCTTATCTCTCGGTCATATCGTGTGGTTTTCCCTGAGAACAGAAAGAGCCTGGGCTTCTTGTAAGAGTGATGATGCTCTTCCAGAGGAGCTACATAGCCCTTTCATTACACATGCTTTCCTGAGTCTACTCTGTAGATAACAGGCCACTCAGACAGAGCAAGACAAGGTTCAGCCCACATTGAATGCAGAGGAGTAGTTGTAACAGATTTTGATATCTTTTCAAAGAGTAATATTCATCATGCTTTTTAAGCCTTTCCAATTTGCCAAATGTACCTTAGATTGATAATGATCATCTGTGTCTCCCATTATTCTGGAATCTCACATTTAAGACTATCTGGTTGTTTTTTTTTGTCCTCAACAAAGTGTCTAATCTGTGGACAAGAAATGTATCCACTCTAAGGATAGATCAATGATTTTTTTTAAGCATTAGATTATTGTTACTCATTTAATAAGAATTATGTAAACATCATATGGCATGAATCAACAAGTATGGATTTCCCTGAATAGAATACCTATCTAGATGTCCAGATAATTAGCCTTGTGTCTAATTAATTAATTAATCACAATCTATTACTTTATTAATTTTTTTATTACTTTATTTTCAGTTTCTTCAAAAATCTTATTGAGGTATAACAATATACAATAGCCTACACATATTTAAGTGAACCATTTGGTAAGTTTGATGTAGTGCATTCATGAAATCATCACCATAATCAAGATAATGGACACAAATACTGCTCCTCCCCTGCCCAAATTTTCCTCCTTCCTGCTTTCTTCCCTTCACCACCACTACCCCTAGAATCCCAAGAAGCCCATCGTCCATCATTAGGTTGTATATTCTATGATTTTATAGAGAGGGGATCATATAGTATGTACTCTCTCTTGGTGTGTTTTTTTCATTCAGCAAAATTATTTTTAGATTCATCCATGTTGAAATTTATGTCAATAATTAACTCCTTTTGATAGCCCAGTAGTATACCATTGTATGGATTATACCAAAATTGAATGATCTGTTGATGGGCACTTAGATATTTGCTATTTGCTATATTTATATTTGGAATAATAGAGCTGCTATAAACATTTATGTATAAATCTTGTATGGATTTATGTTTTATTCTCTTATGGGTAAATACCTACAAATGAAATGGCTACATCATCATTATCTTTCATAATTTTTTTTAAAAAGCTGCTCAACTGTTTTCCAAAGTAGTTATACCACTTTACATTCTCAACCGCAGTTTATGAGAGCTCTAGTTTCTCTATAACCTCTTCAAACTTAGTAAGATTATTATTTTTTATTTTAGCCATTTGAATAGTATGTGGTGGCTTTTTATCGTTCTTTTAATTTGCATTTCCCTAGTGATTACTATTGTTTAGCAACGTTTCAGTCACTTTGTTTGTCATGTATATATCTCTTTGGTAAGGTACCTTACCAAATCCTTGCCCATTTTGTTTTTTAATTTGGCTATTCTCCTACTATTGAGTTTGGAGACTACTTCATATATTCCTAATACAAATCCTTTAACAAATACATACTTTGCAAATATATTCTCCTAGTGTGTGGCTTATCTTTATTTTAACAAAATCTTGCAAAGAACAGAAAGTTTTCACTTTGTTGAAGCCCAATTTATCAATTTGCTCTTTTATGGAACAAGTTTTTAGTATCATACCTAAGAAATATTTGCTTAACCCTAAGTCACAAGGATCTTCCCTAGGTTTTCTTCTAGAAGTTTAACAGTTCTAGGTTTTACATTTAGATCTGTAATCCATTCTGAGTTAATTTATTCATGTTGTGAGAGGTGTGGACCAAAGTCTCTTTTCTTTTTTAAACACACAATGCTATTACAATATTACTGACTGTATTTCCTATGCTGTATGTTTCATTCCTATAACTTATTTATTCCATAAATGGAACCTTGTACCTCCCCCTTCCCTTCATTCATTTTGCCCAACTCCTACCCCTTCTCCTCTGGCAACCATCAGTCTGTACTCTGTATTTATAGTTTGTTACTGCTTTTGTCTTTTCATAGGTTTTGTTTTTTCAGTTCTGCATATAAGTGAAATTATGTGGCATTTGTCTTTCTCTGTCTGATTCACTTTCCTTAGCATAATATCCCTTAGGTCCATCCGTGTTGTCACAAATGATAAGATCTCATTCATTCCTTCTTTTTAAGATTTTATCTAATCATTCATGAGAGATACAGAGAGAAGGAGACAGAGACATAGGCAGGGAGAAGTAGACTCCCTTCAGGGAGCCAAATGCAGTACTCAACTCCAGAACCCTGGGATCACAGCCCAAGCTAAAGACAGGTGCTTAACCACTGAGCCACCCAGAAGCTCTGAGCTCATTCTTTCTTAAGGCTGAGTAATATCCCATTGCTTATGTATACCACATCTTCTTCATCCATTCATCTATCAACGGACATTTAGTTAGCTTCCATATCTTGACTATTGTAAGTAATGCTGCAATAAACATGGGGCTACATATCTTTTTGAATTAGTGTTTTTGTTTTCTTTTGGTAGGTACCCAGTAGTTACATTACTGGATTTTATGTATTTTTAATTTTTGAAAAAACTCTATACTGTTTTCCACAATGGCTGCACCAATTTACATTCCCATCTACAGTGTACAATGGTTCCTTTTTCTCCACATCCTCACCAAAACCTGTTATTTCTTGTTTTTTTGATTCTAGCCATCCTGACAAGTGTAAGGTGGTATCTCATTTTTGTTTTGATTTGCATTTCCCTGAAGATTAATGATGTTGAGCATTTTTTCATGTATCCTTTGGCCACCTGTACATCTTCTTTGAAAAATGTTACTCAAATCTTCTGCTCATTTTTAAAATCAGATTGTTTGTTTGCTTGTTTTGGTGTTGAGTTATATAAGTTCTTTATGTATTTTGGATATTAACCCTTTATCAAATATGTCATTTACAATCAAAGTTTATTTTCTTGCATATGGATGTTCAACTGTTCCCGTATTATTTGTTGAAAAGACTGTCCATTTAATACAAAATTTCCTTTGCACTCTAGTGAAAAATCAGTAGTCCATATTTTTGTGGGCCTATTTCTGGGTTCTCTATTCTATACAATTGAACTGTTTCTCTATCTTTACACACAAATCAGACTGTGTTGATTACCGTAGATTTATAGTAAGCCTTGAAGTTACGCTGTTGGTTCCTCAACTTCTTAAAAGTTGTTTTGGCTATCCTAGGTACTTTGCATTTTCATGCAAATTTTAGAATTGGTTTTCCAATTTCTACCTAAAAACTGGGGGAGAGGTGAATCTTAACCATATTGATCTGTCAATTTGTGAACATGGTGTGTGTCATTTATTTAGAACTTATTTTACTTCCCTCAACAATGTTTTTCAGTTTTTAATTTATGGGAAATCTGTTGTCAAGTATGTTATGCTTTTTATGGTTTAAGTGCTATGTTTTTATATTTCAATTTCTAATCTTTAATTGCAAATATACAGAAATACAATTGATTTTTGTATATAGGTCTTATATCCAACAATAAGCTAAATCAAATTCTAGTATATATAAATATAAATATATTTGCATAATGTACATATACATAAATATATACATATATTTATATCATGTATTATACATACATTATATGTGTACACATATATAATTCCATAGAATTTTCTTTTTTTCATAGAATTTTCTAATTGACATTCATGTTGACATAGACGCTCATGTTGTCTGCATATAAAGACAGTTTTACTTCTTCCTTTCGTCCTTTCTAGTTCTTTTTCTTACCTTATTGCACTAGCTAGCACCTCTATTATAATGTCAAATATAAGTGGTGAGAGTAGACTTTCCTGATCACAGAGGGAAAGTATTAAGTATAATGCAAAATGCAGTATTTTCTAGATTCCAATTATCAGGTTGAAGAAGTGCCCTCTTATTCTTAGTTTCCTGAAAGATTATATCAGGAATGCATATTGGATTTTTGTCAAATAAATCACTATCATAGTTGCCCAAAATGAGTGATAAAGATATTATCTTAAAAATAGTCAGAAAAAAGACACATTATGTACAGAGGAATAAAGATAAGGATAACAGTAGACTTCCCATCAGAAACAATGTAATCAAGAAGACATTGAAGCAACAGTTTTTAAGTACTGAAAGAACAAAACTACCCATGTAGCATTCTATACTAAACAATGTCTTTCAAAAAATAGACTTCTTTGTACATAAAAAATCTAAAAGAATTCAGGACCAGCAGACTACCATTACAAGAAATGTAAAAAGAAAAGTATGCTAAATAGAAATACATATTAATATCAAACAGTGAAGATTACTGAAAATGGCAACTATGTAAGTATATGTGTACACAATTCTTTTTTCTTTTTATTTAAATCACTTTAAAAGATAATTAATTGTTTAAAGCAACATATTAATAATGTAGTGTGGTGTATATAATATACGCAGAAGGAAAATATGTCACAACAATAGAACAAGGGATATGATAAGGTTCTTATACTCTCCATGAAGTGGTACAATATCATTTAGAGGTGGACTATGATAAGTTAAAATATTTTATAAACCCTAAAGCAACCATTAAAATGATATAACAAAGAACTATAGCTAATAAGTCAACAAAGGAGATAAAATGGTATAATAAAAATCAGTAAATACAAAAGAAAATATAAAAAGAACAGATGGGGTAAATTAAAAAAAATGGAATTATGACAAATTTAAATCTGATCATATCAATGAGTTCATAAATTATAAGTTCATTCAAGTCAGAACTATACCTTCTCATTTTTTCCATGGCATGTAGCACATGATCTTGCTGAATAATCACTATCTTATTCAGATGTCACAACAAAAAAAAATCATCATTCCAATTTTACTGAAGAGAATGAGACATGAAGTTACCCATCCAAGCTTATACAGAAAACTGTAGCTATTTATAAATATAACTCTCTCTCCAGATTCCAAGTCTGGGCAGTTTCTGTGTACCAAAACCCCCCTGTTGAGAGCAGCAGGAGGGCTGGGGGAACCAGAGGTGGTAGACCTTGGAGCGGGCAGTGCTACATTTACCCCCATTCACCCCTTTAGCCATCTCCCTCTGTGCTCAGAGTGTCACATCTGCTCATGCAGGCTCACCGTAGGTAGGTACTTCTGAGCTGAAATTCTTATAAATCTACTTACCAAGCTACACTTCCTGGCACATGGCTGTACATGCCCAGAGAATGGGGAGCCACCTAGATGGAGAATGAGGAGCTTCCAAATTTGTCCCTAACTTCCTCTGGGCCAGCAAAGACACTCCTCATTCTCCTGGCCTATCACTGCACTGGGAATTCCTTGAAAGTACACGTTGCTTAACTGTCCTAGCATTCTTACAGAGGATTCTTACTCAAGACCTGACTGTTGGTCCATGATCCTTGCAGAACAGCCCAGTTTTATCCCAGTGCTGGTGAGGGCCTCTGGTGGTTCCTCTCTCACCCACTTTGGTGTATTTGCATAAGCTTCTGTCACCCATAACTGTGACTGCTCTGCCTCTAGGAATCAGTCTGTTTTAATCATTTGCTGAATCTCCTTTTCCTTTAACCTTCTTCCTCCCCCCTGGAGCGGAGGTGCATCTGGTTTCATGATCTCCCATTTTGAATGGCAATCAGTGTTGCACCAGACGTGGCTTCTCATATCCTTGACTTTATCTTAATAAATAATCCAACATATTTAGCAGAAATCATTGCATCTTTGTTTAGGGATTAGGAGTGGAGATATATTTAAACTGCACTGAGCACTGGTAATCCTGAAAGGGCTGAAGCAATCCTGATAGCACGATGGGGCCACAGCAGTTAGTGTACTTGCTCAGCTGCAGATGTTATTAAAGCAGCTGTCTGAGCTCAGTACAGAGCAGATAAGAAAAGATCAGTATGCATGTGCACATATGTGCATAGGCTCACTTTGGTGTGCATGGGTGTAACAAACACACATGCCTCCTGCACGCTCCAAATGCATGAACTCATGCAATTATGCTTGCAAACCTATGCAAATTCAGATGAGTTCACACATATGCACAGGCATATGTGAAACGTGTATTCATGCATATGTAAGCATATGCCCACTCATGTAATTTTGCAAGTAAATGTAGAGAAATGTCTCTGTGAACATGCATACATGATCATTCCCCCTATACTTCTGGTGGTATAAATATGCAAATAAGCAGTCCTGAGGATGGGAACCCCTGGGATCCAGATATATAGTTTGCAAACAGCTCTGTGTCTGTCATAGCTGTTTCTTCTTGCATTTGTACACAGCAGTCTCTGTCTCTTGGGTGTTTTAGCAGAGCCTTCCTTGGCTGCCTTATGATGCCAGGAATTACTTGGAAACCCTACTAAAGCCTAATCAATTCACTTTCTTTTGCCCCAGGAGTTAGGACACCACTAATAGCATTAAAGCATCTCAGCTACCTGCCCACAGTCTGCCATGAGGCCACTGCTCCAACCACCAGTAGCCTTGATGTTTCTTTCATTTATTCATTCATTCTCTCAACAGGTATATCTTGGGCTCCTGCTGGGTATTCTGTGCAACGAGTTGCATGGGATATAAGTACATAGAGGCATATTTCTGTCTTTTGGGATCTTGTGGGAAGGAATACAAAAGCTTACATGTAAAAATCAGTTATATAACAGTAAAAAGCAGTTACATAATGGTACAATAATGCTAAGGTTCCAAATGAGCATGTGGTCTGGCCCCCAAGACCATGTTTGGATATTCATTAGAAGGATTCTCAGGCCTCAGTATATAAGTGTACTCATGGCTAATGTTTATTTCAGTGATGTGATAAGGACACACAGCTGGATCAGAAGGGAAAAAGACATAGGTGGGATCTAGAGTAATCCATGTGCACATTTCCCCATGCCTTCTCCTTCCTGAGATTGAGCATGCATAACACACTCTTCCCCAGCAACAAAAAATGTAGCAATACATGTGCAATGTTTCTGCCCGAGGAGGTCCATTAAAGACTCAGTGCCCAAGATTATTTTGGGGGCTGGTCACATAAGCACATAATTATGCATGTACCTAGCCTATACCAAAACTTCAGCTTCCCAGAAGGGAAATGTGTGGTCTAGGCAGTATGAGTCACTCTTATCACTTAGGGAATGCATTATATGAGAGCAGGGACCTATTCGCCAGCCCAGGACCAACCTGATGGTTGCCAGTTTCCAGATGCCAGCCCAGGACCAACCTTATAAGCAGACTTTCTAAGGATAGCAGCATCCGTCCTGCTCTGTCAACTCTTCCCTGCAGAGAGTAGGGAGGAAAAGTGAATAGTTCTAGGGAGGGAAATACAAGAATGAGCTGGGAAGCTCAATGGAGCAAAGGGATTTTGAACTGGTCTTGAAGTTTGATTAGGATTTAGGCAGGTAGAGAGGACTGGGAGGTGCAGAAGACTACAACAGCTTAATTCCAAGGGAGAAGAGCAAGGTAGCCAAGAGCATGGGATGTGGGGGAAATAGGCTTCGTGATCTATTCAACAGACTGGTGTCTCTGCCATGAGCTAGAAATTAATAGGTATTGGGGGATTGATTGATTGATTGATTGATTGATTGATTTTTAAAGATTTTATTTATTTATTCATGATTACAGAGAGACAGAGAGAGAGAGAGAGAGAGAGAGAGAGAGAGAGGCAGAGGGAGAAGCAAGCTCCATGCGGGGAGCCCGATGTGGGACTCGATCCCTGGTCTCCAGAATCAAGCCCTGGGCTGAAGGAGGCGCTAAACCACTGAGCCACCTGGGCTGCCTGGCATTGGGGGATTTAGATCCAGCCCTTAGAGCTATCAATGAAGAAAGGAAATAGACAGGCAACCCAGCAATTTCAGTAGCAGGATCAGGGAAGAGGAACCCAGTCATTTCTTAGGAAGTACTTGAGGATTCAAATCTAGCTGGGACCTGAAGGGCGAGTATGGATGTATGGAGTGAAGATGGGTGGAGGGAGACAGGTGTTCCAGGACTGCACATGCAAAGGCCCAGGAGAGAAAGAGCACATGGCAAGTCAAAAAGTCTACACCAAGTTATTGTCCCTGGGCAGGCCAGAGCACTATAGGTACATTTTTCCCTTGTTTGTTTTGTTGCCCAAATAAGATCTTAATCATCAGGGCCAGGCACTCATTCAATTATTTAATTCTATATTGTTTAATGCCCATCAAATATATAATTATGTTACAGTGAGAACACCAGAGTTCATGACAGTTAGAGGATGTTTTTGTGGTTATTCTTAACGCTTCCTTTCTCTAGCTCACATCCAATATATCAGTGAGTCCTGTTGTCTCTACTTAGAAATATATCCCCAAGCAGCCCGTCTCTCACCATCTGCACCGCTATCAAAGGAGTCCAAGTCACCAGTATCATTCCCTTGATTTCCCTGCAGCAGCCAGCATGTTCCTCTAAAATGCAAATCAGTTTATATTTCTCTCTTGCCTAAAATGTTATACACACTTACCATTGCATTTGGTATGAAGTCCAAAGTACTTCCCACAACCTAATGCCCCAGTGGTCCAGCCCCTGCCTAGCTCTCTATCCTCAGGGTATCACTCGCTGTGCTATTTACTAGCCTACACCCACCCTGGCCCTCTTTCTGTCCCTGGAACACACCAAGTTCATTCTCACCACAGGACCTTTGCACTTGAAGTTCCCTCTGGCTGGAACTCTCTTTTCCTAGTTCACTGGGTTGCTGATTCCTTCTCATAGTACAGGTCTCTGCCAAGAAGCACCTGCTCAGAGAACTTAGCCAGCTTCTCTACTTCAAGTCTCCCTTCAACACTACTCCCATCTCAATGACTTACTGTTCAGCTACCCAGGGTTCTTTTGGTTATATAACTATCACTATCTGTTTTTTTCTTACTCAGATTTTGTTGTCTGTCTTCCCTCAATTGCAATGTACATTGCTTGATGGCAGGGGTCCTGCCTAGCTTGCTTATCCAACACTTAAAAATATACCTGGCACTGTGTCAACAAATACTTTCGGAATGAATGAATTGTGTCTTAGCCAGCAAGTAGCTGGAGTGGGCCATTATAGGGAGTCCTGGACTCTCTCTTTTATATGTGTTGGGACACAGAGCATTCCAACCACTCTGGCAGGCAGATGCTGGGGAAAGTGTAACAACAATGAGGAAGTCAAGGCAGCCAGCAGACACCAGGACAGTGGGTCCTGAGAAGGCCTGTTGACACTGTCACCAGGGTAAGACAAGCATCTGTAACCAGTTAGTACACAGGCAATCCACGGGAGCCCAAATGGTCAAGCTGAGCAAAGAGCCTCAAAGAGAAGACAGATGTTATGAGGACTCTAGATATGCAGGCTATCAGAAAGGTCATCCAGGGGCAGCCCTAGTGGCTCAGCAGTTTAGCGCAGCCTTCATTCAGTCCAGGTCATGATCCTGGAGACCTGGGATCGAGTCCTATGTCAGGCTTCCTGCATGAAGCCTGCTTCTCCCTCTCTCTGCCTGTGTCTCTGCCTCTCTCTCTGTGGGTCTCTCATGAATAAATAAATAAAATCTTAAAAAAAAAAAAAAAGAAAGGTCATCCAGGCTAACAGGGCATTCTTATTGGCAGGGCAGAAGCATGGCAATTAGGGAAATTGAGACAGGCAAAGTCAGGTGTGGTAGCTGGGCACTAGCTAGTAGTCTGGACTTTAGGGTCAGAACTCTTCTCTGGAAGGACTGGCAAAAGTGAGACAGGCCTAGTCCTAGAGGAATGGGTTCACATTCCAAAGCAGCAATTCAGAAACCTCTCTATCTGCATGGAGTGCAACTGGTGGAATCATGGGCGTGGCAGACCTTAGGGTGTTTGAGCTGGGGCATAAAGAACCAATCCTCTGGCATGGAGCTGCTCCTTTCCCCCTCCGTGGTGAATTCTGAGGTTGGTCTCAGATGTCAGGGAGCTTAGGAAAGTGGCCACAGCTGTGATTGCTAAGAGGCAGAGCAGGGGAGCAGGGTGCCAGGAGGCCAACACCACAAGGAGCCACGCACAAACTTTGCTCAATCACACTTTTTTCTAGGACCAGCTCTGAATATAATTCTCTGGAACCAGCAAGAAGAGAGGTTAGAAAAGAGCTTTGAAAGCAGATTTCTTTAGCAGGAGAGAAAGCCATGCCAGTGGCCCTTCCCACTAACATTCAGCCAAGCTAAAACCTTTGAAGCTGGGTGTTCTGGAACTCCAGCAGCTTAAAATGCACTCTGACCCAATTTTGTTCAGAGTTTGCAGAAGCTAAGATGATGTTTCTCCTATATCTTATGACAAACCATAGTCTTTCTCCAGCTCAAGAGTTTTCAGTGGAAAAAAGAGGAAATGGGGCAGGTTTCAGAGCCCATAAACACAGCTCCTTCTCCGTGTACAGTAAAATATGATAGAAGAGCCCTGCTCTGCAGCATTTCTTGGGGCCCCGGTAGCTGGCGTCCACCCCACTCACTGACAGGAACACAGCACCGCTCTGTTTGCGTGAATGCAACTCCCCAGCAGATGGTGAATCAGACCTCTATGTCTCTGTGTGTGCTTTGTACATTTTACTTGTTGGTAATGAATTTACAAATCCTTTAAGTACGGAAAACAGAGCCTTCCCACGAGCTGAACAGATGGGAGAGAAGGCTTTCTAAAGGCTTTTCAAAGTGGCCCTTCCCACCCCCCCATCCCCGGCTAATATCTTTCTCTCTGTGTCTACAAATGCCTTATTAGCTGGGGGTGAAGGAGAATCTGCCCTGCTTTTCTCTGGCTGCCTGGAAAATACTAGACTAGCCTCCCCCAGCCAGAAACCCATTGTAAGACAGTGCTGGGTCCTGGCCAGGAACCTTCAACATATCCCAGAGTGCATGCTGCATATGCATTCTGCGCATGCTGCACAGTTCATGGAGGGAAGAAGGGAATGAGAACTTCTTCCAAAGTCAATTCTTACTCCTCTGGCAGAACAAAAACTTCCAGCTTCCTTCTGAGCAGCAAGAGTGTGATGGATTGAATGGATTGAGTTGCAAACCTGTGGTAGGTTGCATTAATAACCCTAATGTTGTATGTTTCCCTGGTCCATACCCTTTGCTATATCATTTTGCAGGGAGTTCCCTCTTGCTTTGGTGAATGGGATGTTAGAAGTCCTGAAATAAGCAAAGGCTTTAAATGGACTTTCCCAGTGAAATTTGTTCTCTTATCCCATGAAAAAGACATGTAGGGGCCAGCATGCTGGTTTGAAGAGGAGGAGACATATGGATATGGTCCTGAACCAATCCCCTGCCAACTAGTCAGGGAAGTAGGGGCAAGGCAGATCAATCAGGTGGCCATGGCCAATAGTCTAGAGGACGGTCCTCCTAATACCTTCAGCATCTCCAGCACTGAGCACCCTTCTGGAAGAAATAATAAGTATGGGAATGGCTACAATTTACCAAATGTACATAAATGAAAGGGTAGTCATTATACTAACTCTACAGAGTTTTTTTAAAGAGTGACAGATAACACACGTAAAGCATTTAGCACACTCTTTTGGCCATGGCGAGCACTAAGCAAATGTCAATTAATGCATTGTTGAAGTGCATTGACTTGAATCATTAAAACAACCCTCAAGTTAAATATTATTATTATATCATTTTACAGATAGGAATGTTGAATCATAGAATAGTTTAGTGACATGGCCAAAATTATACAGCTGAAAAAAAAAAAACTATACAGCTGGATAAATAGAAGAAAGCTGGGATTGAGACTCATATCCATTTAAACATGGAAACAATTAGAAAACAATACATAATTTGGTAAATGCATGTCCAGAATCAGAGCACACAGAAAATGCTGAAAATACCATAAGGGAGAAAAATTAGATTGGCCTAGAGTAGGGTTTCTCAAATTTAGCATTACTGACATTTTGGGCTGAATAGTTCTTTATTTGGGGGGGGGGGGGGAGTTATCTTGCACATTGTAGGATATTAGCAGCATCCATGACCTTTACCCACTGACATCTGAGCACCATTCTTCCCAGTATTGTCAAATGTCCCCTGAGGGGTGCAGTCACTCCAGTTGGAGAACCCCTGGTCTAGGGGTTTCAGAGGTTTCAAGTATAGGACAGACTTTAAGATGCCCAGCTAAAAGCTTACATAGCAGTTCCCAGGCTGTGAACCCAAGGACCAAGAAAAATGTAAAAATTAAAAATAAATTAAGAGACACTACTTCAGAATGAAAGATAGTCCTTTCCAGGAAAGTATTACTAGCAATCTTCAATGAATATTCTAAAAATATAGATGTCATCTTTTTAAAACAGCAAATGTAGAGGTACCGGCGTGGCTCAGTCAGTAAAGTGTCTGACTTTGGCTTCAGTCAGGATTTCAGGGTCCTGGGGATTGAGCCCCATGTCAGGCTCCCTGATCAGTGGGGACTGTGCTTGTACCTCTGCCCCGCCCCTCCTCTCTCTCTCTGTCTCTCTCCCTCTCTCTCCTCTCTCTCTCTCTCTCTCTCAAATAAATAAACACAAATCTTAAAAAAAAAAAAAAAAACAGGAAATATTTAGGGTACAATTTGATTTGTAAATTATATGATATGTGTTTACTTTCTTGATAAAGCTTATCAATGATAGATATTTACTAGTGCAAAAGGAAAAGCAGTCCACAAGTTTAACTTATTCTGGTACTTTCATTAGGTTTCAGAAAAACTCCTTATGTAGCCCTTATTATTGATGATGATGATGATGATGATGATGATTTCAATGTCATCAGAGACAGTGAACTGTCATTATGGACTGGAACCAGAATGAGAACCAGAATTTTTGTTGGTTACCATCTTAAGTCTCATGTGTCACCTCGTTTTTCTGGCTTCCTTAATGTGGAAAAAGACATGCACTGATTTACAAGGTCGAATTTCCCTTTGATAACTGCCTTAGTTTCCTAGGGCTGCCAAAACAAAGTGCCTGCCACAAACCTGCTGGTTTAAAAACAACAGAAATTTATTCCCTCAGTTCTGGAAGTGAGAAACCTGAAATTGAGGTGTCGACAGGATTGGTTCTTTCTGGAGGCTCTGAGGGAGAATCTGCCCCATGCCTTCCTCCTGTGGTCTGGTGATTTTCTGGCATTCCTTGGCTTGTAGACACCTCACTACAATCTCCGTCTCATCTTCACGTGGCATTTTCACTTTGTCCCCCTCCTCTTCTTATATGAACACCAAACACATTGAATTAGGCTTGCATCTTACTCCATCATGACCTTATCTTAACTAATTACATCTGCAAGGACTCTATTTCCAAATTAGGTCATTTTCTGCTGTATGAAAAGTTAGGATTTCGATATAACTTTTGGGGGGAACAACCCATAACACTCACCTATTCCTTGAGATCCACTCTTTGATGCCCTCCACTCAACCCAATTTACCTTCACTATGAACATTGCCCCCTTCTAATCTCTGAAGGGGCCAACAGGGGTCATACTTCTATAATCCTAGAACTCCATATATTTGACCACCTCTTCCATCAAATTGTACTCAGGGGATTGTGCTGCTACTCTGCCTCACATTGGAGTTGTTTTCCGACAGCAATAAGAGTGTTTGCTATTGTTCTAGCCATTCCCTCCTTCCTAGACCCCCTTGTAGGCTCCCATAATCTGCTTTAGTGCAGTGATGTCTAAAGAGGAAGGTTCCATCTGAGGCTAGGAAGGAGGTTCTTCTTGGTTTAATTAGAATATCCTGCAAAAGAATGCAACTTTTGTTTTGGCAGGACAGTGTGCGGTTTTACCAGGTTCTTGGTCTTCCAGGAACCTCCTGCCCACTTAATTTAGAAGATTGTCCCAGGGATCCCTGGGTGGCGGAGCAGTTTATCGCCTGCCTTTGGCCCAGGGCGCGATCCTGGAGACCCGGGATCGAATCCCACGTCAGGCTCCTGGTGCATGGAGCCTGCTTCTCCCTCTGCCTATGTCTCTGCCTATCTCTCTCTACTATCATAAATAAATTTTAAAAAATTTTTTTAAAAAAGAAGAAGATTGTCCCCGTCACCATTCATATAAAGTTTAGGGGAGTATGTATGCCTAGCTTCTCAGAAGTGGGGAATAGGTAAATAGTGAGGAAAGAGGGGGAAAGGAAGGAATAGGACAAGGCCTTAGGAAGGCAAGTTGAGGTGGGAGGAAGGATGAGCCCTCCAAAGAAAAAAACAGAAGCCTTAGGTAAAAATCAGTGGGAAACACTTCTCAGGAGCTAATACTTAGAAAATGGAACAAAGGAGAGTCAATGCCAGCTGTCTACAATAGCATATGGGCTGGCCCAGTGGTGATGCCCATGAGGAAAGCAGGCAGAAAAATCACCGGCTTATGCTCCCATCAGTCTGGGTGAATACTGAGAGGAAAGGTCATGGTAAGTATGGCTTGTTCTCAGTCCTAAAAATTTGGATTGTGGCCTGCAAATGGCCCTGTAACCAGTCAGATCTCTGCCAGGCAACTCCTAGTAACATTAATCAAAAGACCTATCCAGAAAGTCAACCTTAGTGCATATTGAGAAAATAGCACTGGCTGGATTGAACGCCTCTGGCTTGAGCATCCTTGACCTCATATGTAGACAAGCAGCATGTGAAGACCTCCAAAATTCTCTTCCAAACTTAAGGACCCTGTATGAGGCTCCCAGGGTAGAAACAGAGAAGAAATCTCCTTCTAGTACTTTCTCCAACTTGTTCCCTCTTCCATTTCTTCCTAGTTGAACCAGCTGTGGGTTTCTTATTAGAGCTCCAGATGAACAAATGCCTCCATAGCCAGTCATTGATTTTCTAAAAATGTAACGTGCACACAAGCTCAACATGTAGAACCCCACAACAATTGAAACTTTCTCTGCCCAAAATCAATTGTAAAAGTGTATGTAAAGCTACAATAGTACTAAACTTCTCTTAAAGAGGTGATTGTGCTAAGTGAGCATCTGATTTAAGAAGTGGCTCATCAGTACAGGGCTGCATCATGCCATCTAATCAGGCTGCGGCAGGAAACGTGCTGGCTCCCAGGTGAGCAGACAGCACTAGAGGCACACGGTGGATAGAGTGCCCGTCCGGGTGTGTAGCAGGGAGAAGCCAGGTTCCCAAGTAAAGGAACCCCCTTTATTCATGCCCTGCTCCTTCTTTAACCCAAGAAAAATGGGAATTAAAGCTTAGAGCACAGGGAGAGAGCAAGAGAGGAAAAATGTAAATAAAAGGCAGACAGGGCAGGACTGGGGGGCTAAATACAGAGTAGTGGCAAGAGTTCCAGTAGGGGTGAGAATGAGTCCCAAGGGAGGAGTGTGGCTAGAGATAAGCTAGTTGGCAACCCGACGCTTATCTACAGGACAGACTTTGGGTGTCTACACAGCAAAGTCCTGGGAGGTCAGAGCCTGCCCTTTGTCTCTACTTGCAGGACAGGAGACAGTTGCAGAGGGCTGGGATGAGTGTTAGCCTTGTGACCGGCTTTGAAGGAGTTGGGCACAGGGATTCTCCTCTGATGGGACTGCCACTGTGCCCCCAGGGCCCTTCAAACCCCAGCAGATTTCCCTGCCCTGTTTATCACTATCCAAAATACTGCCTAGAGGAGTACCTCTTAATACCCTAATCGTGTAGGGAGAGGGGAAGAAGCAGTGGGAATGTCCTGGAGGATAGCTCAGATGTCCCGATGTGAAAAGGGAGGAAGAGAAGCATCACAAATGCCAGAAGGCCACGAGACCTAGACCTGTTGGAAGCCTCGCCAGGAATTTTGGATGGCTGCAAGGGAGGATTGCAGTGTGGGAGGTTGTGATAGGTCAGGATTCAACCTCACCTGATGACTGAATTTTCACAGGGGCAGAGTAGTCTTCCCTAGCTAGGACTGCTTCCAGATTCCTCTTTTCCAAGGGCAACTTACAATCTCAGAACTGCTCTTACATTTTGGTCATGGGCCATCTCACTGATGAGAGACTTTCTCCCATTGTTGGGATAACCAATGAGATTGCCTCTCAGAAAGCCACCTGAAGGTGGCTGGTGACTTGCTAGATGTTCTGAGGGCCTATGGCAAGGGGGACAGTGGAGGTAGTGGTAATGGAAGTGGGTCCTCACTCTCCCTCTTCGAGGGCTGGCAGCTGTCCCAGCAGCTCAATCTGTGTTAGCCTCACTATGCAGTAGTAAGCTATGAAGCCACACAACTGTCCCAGCTCTGTGACCGCCACGCAGGCATATTAGCTACTGTGCCTCCACTTCCTCACCAGTGGGAAGGAGATTTGAGTGTTATTGTGAGAATTAGATGATGTAAGTCTTGTAAAGTGTTCAGCCCACTGCCTGGCACAGAATAAACATTCAAAAGAGCTAAAATTATAAGACATTATGTGAAGACACATAAAATGCAGCCCTGTCCTAATAAGAGTTTTCAATCTACAAGGGGGCACACTTGACTATAACACAAAAGAAAATTCAACATGCTGTTAAAGATGGGGACACACCTTAGACTGACCTCACAGAGAGGTGGCCGTTGGGTCACTCACATCTGAAAGATAAAAAGATTTGAGAGGTATATGGGGGACAAAGGAGCTCAGAGAACAATAATAGCCCACGTATGACAGCGTATGCTACAGTCCTGGTCTTCCAAGCTGGATATAGGTCCTGGAACCAGCGACTGAATCATCCATTTCTTTGCGTTGCTAGTGACCTCCTGTGTGCCCGGCACATGAAGCGCTCAGCGAAAATTTTCCCATAATAATGAGACATAGGGCTTGAGAGAGTACCAAGTTCATGGGAGATCCAGGAAGGAAGCCCGGTGCTTCATGAATGCCTCCGAAGATGCTTTTGGCCCTATTGGCAGGCCAGCTTGCTGTGCAGATGGAGCTGGGTTGGAACCTTGACTTCTCCATTCATTAGGGGTGTGGCCCTGCATCTATAAACTACAGATGATCACAGCACCTTGCCTGATGGGATGCCAGGAGGATGAAATGAGATCATGCATGCCAAGTTTTTAGTACTGGGTCTGGCAGGTAGACATGCACAGTAAATGTTAGCTGAGAACATAAAACAAAAAAATAAAAGCCATTAAAGTCACTTAAAATGTAATGTTGTTCAAGTCTGTTTTAAGATTAATACCTGAAGGTTGGCCTCAGGCTTTTACTGATCTGCCTTTGTCAGTCTGACTTCTAAAGAGAGGACTGCCCCACCCCCTTGGGATGACTTCCTTCCTGCTCAGTGGGGGCTGTGGAGCAGACCTGAGACAGGAAGAAAAAGACTAGGACCCTGCCCAAGGCCAGGGCAGGATTTGCCAAGCTTCCATGGAGAAATCCAGCAAGATAAACCCTTGTTCCTGAAGGGTTTGGACCGCTGAAAACAATTAACAAACATTACAAAAAATTAGAAAAAAGTAGCCTGGGGTGGTAGCATTATCCCATTTTATTTACAAGGAGGAAACTGAAGTCCAGAGAAAGTGACCTCACCCTAATCACAAGTGGTCAAAGAGAAGTGGGAAGTCAGACTCTCTAACTGTTGGTCTAGTCTCACTTTGCCTTCCATCTGGTTCCTGAAGTGTCCCACCAGGAGATGGAAGAGAATGCAGGTACAAGGGTAGAATTTGCCACTGCTGCTATCTGTGGTTAGGTTAAGACACCTGTAGGGTCTGTCTCAGTCTGGTCAGAACCCACTGGTGACTTCCACTGGCAACACCACATGCCTGGTGTGTTTACAGCCAGAGCATACTCAGTGCTCTCCAAACCCATGCTAGCCACCTCTGGAGTGGGTGCACTTGGCCCAGGGACAAGAGAATGGGTTTGAGGGCCTTCGGCAGTCAACTGGATTCTGATTAAATCACCCTGGCCTTTATGAAGAAATCGTTGCTACATCTTAGCCTAAGGTGATATTGACCAACACTGCTAGACCCCAGGGCTAAATTCTTTTTGAAAAGAGTTTCTGTCAAAGATCTTTACCAGGGACGCCTGGGTGGCTCAGTGGTTGAGTGCCTGCCTTCAGATCAGGGTGTGATCCTGGAGTCCCGGGATCGAGTCCCACCTCGGGGTCCCTGCATGGAGCCTGCTTCTGCCTCTGTCTCTGCCTCTCTCTCTCCCCATCTCTCATGAATAAATAAGTAAAATCTTTAAAAAAACAAAAACAAAGATCTTTACCGCTCACCTTCGTTTCTGCTCTTTGCTGTAGGTGGGATGGACCATATAATTTGACATATAAATGGGGATTCTTTTGGTAAGGAAAGGAAGTCTACTTTGGACAGAATGCCAGGATAATGGACAGAAAATTGGGAGGCAGCATCTAGGCAAGCCAGATATATGATCCCCCAACTAAGGACCTTCATATTTAAGCCTGGTTCCTCCTGACCCTCTGGCTGAATGGAGGAGGCCCTCTCTCTACCCCAGTATAATCACAAAAGAGCTGCTTCCATATGAAGACCCATGAGAAGAGAGAGGTCCTCCAAGGCCCAACTCCCCATCTGCATAAATGTTCTTTTTCCCAGGAAAGAAAAAACCAAGGATGTTCCCATTTCAGAAACAGTGCCACAGGAGAAAGGAGGGAAAGCCAATGCTTTTGAACAGAGTGAAATCCCCAAAAGATGGAACAGTCCAGTGGATGCCCTCCCCCGCCCCCGTCCTCCAAATAGACAGTTTCTACCATTCTTCAAAGCCCAGTTCACAGTCTCCTTCTGTGATGTCCAACCAAATCACCCAAGCACCAGGGACTGTCCCTCTTCAGATCTTAAAGCTCTCACTCTTGGGACCAAAGGACCTTGTGATTTCCCTTGTGATATGCCTTAATCAGACATCAAGCCAATTATCCTTAGGTATGACTTTTAGCATAGTAGGAAAACAAATCAGTCTTATAGCTACATTTTTGTAATATATATACATATGTGTTTATATAAAATATATGCATTATATATGTAAAAAATACATATTTGTATTTCATGTATTCCACTAAATTTACATATATTCTACTATATATAAATATACAAAGTATAAATATGTATGTGTATATACATTCATATATATAAATGAAAGAAAGAAAGGATGTTTAGATGGAGAGATGAACTTACTAAATAAAAATTTTTCTCAAAATAATCAAGGGAAATATCCCTAGAGAACAAGCAGACATTTGCCTAGTAGCAAGTGGTAGGATTTTCACTGTGGAGAGTTTACAGGTTTGGGAGAGGCTAATGCCTATGTTTTCTACATCTAGACTTTTGGTTTGGGACCAAAAGGATTTACCCAGTTGGTTTCATGAGGGCATTCGGACCTTGAGCGGCAAGAAAGCATAGACAGAAAGTAAAATCAGAGTTAAGGCCAGCTCTCAAGTGGACAGAACTTCCTGGAATGGGTTACTCATTCCTTTTACCAGTGTGATAATGACCTTGGCAGCTGAGTCATTAATACCCACTTCTGAAACTTTTCTGTATTGATTTCTGTTGGGCTTCAGGCCTTTGCCAACCAACTTCTACATGGAGACAGAAGACTGGACACAGAGACCTATTAACATTCCTTTTCAGATTTCTGAGATTCTAGGTTCCTTTTCTAGGGATCTCCAGTTCATGAGGCAGAGATGGACTGTTCTCCAAGCTTCCTTCTCCCTCCCAGCCCCCATATATAATAATACCTATTCTTGCATTCCCATCTTGAAAAACTTCTTCAAGAATTAAGTTACTAATTAGAAATTATTTCTACCCCAAACATATGCATATGTACTGATGCTCAGCATGTTCTTTTCCTGAGCACCCAGATGCATCCATTGCTCCTTAAATGTCTCCATCAGTCCAGCTCTCTGCCCTGATGACAGCAGCCACCCTGCCCCTTGAAGCCTCTGTCTAAGTAGCTCTTGCAACCAATGTGTGCCAGAGCCAGGTTGCCTCAGGTCCATCCATCTTCCCAGTGGATTTTTGTCACTGGTTGGTAGTGTGTTGGAGAAAGTCATGATCGAGATGCCTTCCTCCACTCCTCCACCAAAGGGAGATCTGGGTCAGGAAGTACAGAAGGCCAGAGCTCTCAGGGAGTCATGTGAGGAGCTTCAGGAAGCCACAGAGGCCCCACTATGACACCTCCCCCCCAACACACACACATTGCTTCATCATAATAATCCAACAGATTTTGTAAACATTTATTTGGTGATTTCCATGAGTCCAGTGGCTGATAGGGAGGTCATAAATTCTGATGCCTGTGGCATCTCAGCTCTTGTCTTTTGGTTTGACTTCTCATTTAAAAGAACATTTTTAATCAGCAGTGAAACAAAAGCCAGGTAGGTGTGTCCAGAGCTTGGAGAAAAGGGAAAAGTCTGACAGAGAATGTTGGAACAATTAAATCCACTGTTGCTCATCTAATTTACAAATTGGAGTCACCTGCTCAGGGTGTGCGGGGCTCACTCCATCCCTCCCCTTGCAGCCTTATTAAGGATTCCAGGCAACTCACCAGAGTTCCTGGACATGCATAAACTCCCTGATCTGCAAGCTGATTCATATAACAGCTTCCCTAATAAAGCATGAGGTAAAGCTGCCCTGATACACCTCTTTTTATCACAGATCTCCAGCATATCCCATGAAAATAAGAGAGGAAAAGGGAAGGCTAGACCCAGATGTATTTACCATATTTCTGTGAATGGGCTCAATGTTTAAAACGTGGCCTTAACCACTCAGATAGCATTGAGTAGATAGCTGGATTTAAACATAGAATTAATTATAAAATTGTTTAATTCATCCTTAAGCAAACATTTACTGAGTGTCTACTCTGTGCCAAGCACTGGGTGAGGCACAAAGGATATTTACCATCCAGTGGAGAAAGAGAAAGTCCTGTAGAGAAGCAATTACCACACACAGTGATAGGTAGTATAATAGAGGTCATTTGCCAATTGCTGTAGAAATATACAGAAGGACTGACCATCTCAGTTTAAGGAGAGAAAGGATGAGACGTCAAAGAAGGCTCCAATGGAATAGTCTGGAAGGATAGATTTGGGGGAGCCATTATGAAATCTAAAAGGAAGGGGTGCCTGGATGGCACAGTCAGTTGAGCATTTGACTTTTGCTTTCAGTTCAAGTCGTTATCTCAGGGTTGTGAGAATGAGCCCAGAGTTGGGCTCTGTACTCAGCACACAGTCTGCTTGAGATTTTCTCCCTCTCCATCTGCCCCTCCTACTCATACTCTCTCTCTCTCTCTCTAAAATAATAAGTAAATCTTAAAAAAATAAATCTGAGAGGAAAACCTGGCTTGTGGCAGATCAACATATTACAGTCTCCTCTATATATTTTCAATGCATAGCTGTACGTGGGGTATGGTGGTAACTCCCTTTATTCTCATAGCCACCAACTGAGTTTGGAGCAATCTCACACTCATCTTTGTAGTGTCATTTGTAGGCTGCTCGGACTCTACCCTAGGACCCTTGAGTGCTGTGGAGCCATTATTTTGCTTTAGTTGATGAGGATGGAGCAAACTGAGGCCCTGAACAGATGCCATGCCTAACCTCGCGGATGATGCCTTTTGGCACACCACACCCCTCTCCAGAGCGCTTCAGTCTGGGAACTACCCTCAAACTCCTTAAAGTCTTCTAATTTCAAATTCTCATCGCTCCCCAAGTGAGTGGTTTCTTAATACCCTTCATACCTTTTCAGGTCAAAGACATCTACTGGGATTCCTGGGGGGCGCAGCGGTTTGGCGCCTGCCTTTGGCCCAGGGCGCGATCCTGGAGACCCGAAATCGAATCCCACGTTGGGCTCCCGGTGCATGGAGCCTGCTTCTCCCTCTGCCTATGTCTCTGCCTCTCTCTCTCTCTCTCTGTGACTATCATAAATAAATAAAAAAAATTTAAAGACATCTACTACCTAGTATAACGTCTGGCATATAACTGGAGCTCAATTACTTTTTGTTAAAACCATTTCTCATAATCATGTGCTGACAACCTATAGTATGAGGAGTGCATTTCCCTGGAAATGATACCTTCAGTTTTCAGTAAGTACTCTGCACATACATATGTTATAATATTTACATATAAGACTGTCCAAATATTAAAACATATATAAGTATGTTTAATTCACTATGCTAAGCCATGGAGATAAAAAGCCTTGGCCCTATCTGTCTCTGGGAACTCAGAGGCAAAATGCTGCTTGAATTCAAGACAACATTCTGTGCATTTTTCCTGATGCAGTGAGAAGATGAATCTTCTAGGGAAGGAAATGCTTTCCCACTCAGCGAATCAAGAACAAGATCCAGCTTTTTTTTTTTTTTTTCCCAGAAGGTCTCAGCATATCCTAAGAACCAGAATTCTGTGACATTTTACATTTCCCTTCCCTGGGAAGAAGCTGAATGAAAGGTTTCTGATACAGATATATTTAGTCATCCTGGACCCACCAGACAACAATGGGGAGGGAAACGGTACCATATGAGGAGGATCTTCCATATTCATAAGTGGGTGTTGACTTGAAGGACAGGATAAGACTAGCAAAGACCATACAGGACTGGAAGAGAACCTAGACTTAGCTTGGAGTAAGATGCCCTCAAAAAGAGAAAATCTGAATGGGAGAAATTGAGAATCCCTAGCCTGTTCCCTGACCATCCACAGGATGAGGAAACTGGCAAGTATGTGAGAATTTTTCTGAAATGACAAACAAGCCACTGCCCATCCTCGACTCTTAATCTTTAAACTGATAGGATCCCCAAAAATTTCCCCAAGGTAATCTTGGTACTGATCTACCCCATGTCCATAGTTAATAATCATAGGGTTTACATTCCCAATACCAGCATTCAACTTTCTTTTTCACAAAACATCTCCTAATTAATCATGTTAAAAATATTTCATGAGGTTATTTTTATGAAAAACTAGTACAGAGGAAATAAAAGGAATCATATAATTTTACTCAATTATATGTATTTGAAAATCTGGGGGAAAAAAATGGCTAATTTTCCAGGAAAATGTAAATTACCAAAATTGGCCACAATAGAGATAGACAATTTGAACAGATCAATTACCCAAGGAGAAATGTGATTTAAATATATACATATTATATATATATATATATTATATGTATATATATATAATCTCCTGAAAGGAAAAAAATAAAGCCAAAGATTTTCACAGAATAATTCCATCTAACACATAAGTAACATATATATATGCAGTGCTATTTTAAACTACTCCAAAACACAAAAACAAAATATCACTTCCAAATTATTTTTATAAAGTTAGAATACCATTGATACCAAAATGACAAGGCACAAAATAAACATGCAGATCAATTTCACTTGATGAATGTCAATGCATACATCCTGAATGAAAGATTAGATAAAGAAACAGGCAAAAGATGGAAAAAATCATTGGCCATGACTAAATGATGTTCATTCCAAGAATGCACAGACAGTTTGATTCTGTTACTATAATTGGCCATATTATTAGACCAAAGAATGATCTCCATAAATGTTGAAAAGGCTTCAGATAAAATCCAACATCCTTTCTTGATTTAAAAAAGAATTTTATGCACATACTTCCTCATTACAATAAAATTTCATATATCTCAAACCAAAAGCTTCATGCTTATGGAAAATCACATTAGATGCACTCCTATTGATGTCAGGACTAAATGATGTTTACTATTGCTACCATCACCTAATATGTTTTAACGCATTTTTCAACATAACATAAAAAAGAGTATAAATAGAAAAAAATAATTTTTCTTTCATTTATAGATTATATGATTGAATAACTGAAAGTTCTAGAAAATCAACGGAAAAACCTGTCATAAAAAATAAAAGAATTCAATGAGGCATCTGGTGGAAACATACTAAAAAATATCTATAGCCTTCCCATATAATTGGAAGCTATAGTGGATGACGAGATCTTACAATAGCCACCCAAAAGATAAAGCAACTAGTAATAAATTTAACAAATATATAAGATCTATATAAAGAAGGGGGAAAAAAACCTTTAAACATTAGGTATAAACCAAAAGGTGACAAGAACAAATAGAAAGCCAAACCTGTGCTCTCTTAGGAAGTCTCAGCCTGATGAAGACTTCAACTTTCTCTAAATTATTCTATAACTTTAAAGTTTCCCCACCAAACACACCAAATTTTACACAAGCTAACATTTAAAAACAAGATAGCTAATAAATTCACAAAAAAGGAAAATTTCTTTTCAAAAACCCCACAAAAGAATATGAGGGGACTGACTCTATCAGATATTAAAATATATTACAAGGCTACAGTAATTAACAGAGGATGGTATTGAAACAAGTATAAGTACACCAAAGAAACAGAGTGGGAAACCCAAAATACAACTGAGTACCACATAAAAATGTAGTTTGTGATAAATGTGGTTTTGCATATGAATGGAGGGAAAGATGGGATATTCAACAAATTGTGTGGGTAGGATAGCCATCCTACAAAAAAATTAAGTTAGAATGCCCACCTTATAGATTAATCAACTCCTTAAATATAAAACACAGAAGCACCAATGCACTGGGGAAAAAATGAGTGAGTTTTTTCTCCCAATAACCTTAATTTTGAGAATCCATTTGAGAAGATTTGACTGCAATTATAATTTGTCAAGATAAATTTCGCTACATAAATTTCTATTTTTTCTCAATGACAAAAGTACCATAAAAATCCAAATAAAAATGACAAATGCAAAACATTTTCAAGATTTATCTTAACAAATCATAAAAAACTCTTGCAAGTCAGTGAGAAAAAGACCAAAAACTCAATCTAAAAATGGGCAAAGGTCATGAACAATCAATTCACAGAAAAAATTTATGAATCGCTTCTGAACACTTAAAAAAGATGTTCAGCCTCACTCCTAAAAGAGCAGTGCAACAGCATCTTAATCATACATCCTCTTTTACATATCATATTGCCAACAAATAAAACATTTAATAACACTATTTGCCAAGATTACAAGAAACCAGCTATTTTCACTCATTGTGAATCATTGTGTAACTTGTTACAGTTTTATAGTGTCTATCAAAGTTAAAATGCATATATTCCTTGAACCAATTCTTCCTCTACTGAGACCTTTTGCAGATTAACTTGCTTATGTGAAATCAAAGTATATATAGGGATTTTTTTCATTATGGCATTTTTTGCAACAGGAAAAAACTGGAAAAAAAATCTAAATGTCCATCAGAAGGACACTGGTTAAATGTACTATATTATGATATGTACTTACAATGAGATATTATGTAGCCATTTAGAAGAATAAAGCAGCTTTACATGTACTTACATGAGAAAAAAAAGAAAATGTCAAGGTACAATTTTAGTTTTAAGAAAAATGGTGCAGGGGGATCCCTGGGTGGCTCAGCGGTTTAGTGCCGGCCTTCAGCCCAGGGCATGATCCTGGAGTCCTGGGATCGAGTCCCACATCGGGCTCCCTGCATGGAGCCTGCTTCTCCCTCTGCCTGTGTCTCTGCCTCACTCTCTCTCTCTCTCTGTCTCTCATGAATAAATAAATAAAATCTTTAAAAAAATGTGCAGAGCAAAATGTTTAATGTACAAAAATCACAAAAAATTATCATAAATGAAAAGAGAATATTTGTTCATAAGCTCTTGGATATGCACAGTTTTCAAAGACAAGCAGGAGATGTAAAAGAGGTTACTATCAGAGAGGATACCTGGGCACATGGGAGATGGCGTTCACAAGAGACTCACTATTTTCCACGTACCATTTTCTACTTTAGACTGTCATGCTAAGTATATGCATCCTGTATTCAAAGTAATAGATGCCCACATGCCCAGAGCAATGCTCATTTGTGTGACACCTCCTGTGCCATAATCAGCCTTTTGGGTCCTTGACCCCTCTTCATGGACTCTACCGCATACAGACCTCTCTGTTCACTGCCTCTTACCACATCCTGTCTCTTCCTCATCCTGTGCCTTTCCTGGCATTTTTCTGTTGACCTCAAACATTTCCCCCTCCCACCTCTACACCTCAAATCCTGCCAAGCCTGCATTCACACCACCACCATCTATAGGGCTCTCCCTGCCCACATCCCCAGGATCCCTCTCTCCTCTGGATCCATAGCCGCTTCTTAGGCTTGTTCCTGCTGCCAGTCATACCTGCCCAGCTAGAACATAAAGGCTTTGAGAGCACAGACCTCTCCTACACATCTCTGAGCCCCACAGTGCCTTAGAGGAAGGAAGTGATCAAGGAAAGAGACGAGGTTGGTGACCTGGTCCCACTGCCCTCATTGATCATCTACTTATCCAGCAGCTTCTGGGGGCTAGTGTGGTCCAGAACATATAGGAAAGGGTTTCACACCTGACCAGAGAGGACTGGCTGGTTGGGCTCAGGTGACTTCAAGCTTGTCCTCTACTCTGATTCCCAGGGCCCATCTCACTGGTAATCCCTCAGCTAGAAATACCATAAGCCCTGGAATCACAGACTCAATATCCCATAGGAGCTGGAAATCACTCTTTCTGCTGAACTTATTATGTATGTTTCCCAGATACTCCCCACCTTCAGCCTTCTGGACTCCAGAGGATTTGAGTGGGAGCAGGGGAAGAATACAGACCCAGCAATATAACTAGATCTGACAGGTTAGTTTCAAAGACAAAATACAATTCCGACTGGATCAGAGAATGTGAAGACCTCAGGGTTTGGAGGCTGGGGACCCAAGGCTCGGCAGCCTGGTTGGGTGGGATGCCTTTTCCTTCCCTAATCACTGTCCATCACCTTGAAACAAGCCTACAAACAGATAAATAATACTCAAGAGAGAATTAGATGACAGAGCTAACAAGAAAATATCAACAAAATAACAGTGAAACAAGATTGGGCTTCATGATGCCAAGAGAGCCTCGCTGGCTCACCCTGGCCAATGTTCAGAATGGCCAAGCTGGGCAGAATGGGCGCCTCATGGCCTCTCCTCTTCAGAAGACCTCCTTCCCGAGGTTGGGAGGGTTCAATTATTCATTTTGGGGGTGGATTCTTTTTCCTTTTCTTCCTGCCCCTCTTTTGATCTCTTTTGGAGCAGTGCCACTGTTAACAAAAAATACAGCATGTTTGAGACAAAGTGTGTGCAATGCCTCTTCCAGAAAGGAGGCCTTTGAAGAAAAGGCGAGTGATCAGAATAAAGAGAGGGAGGTGGGAGGGAGGAGCAGGCGGGAGGGAAGGCGGGAGGAGAGGGGTCTGGGCTAGGAGGGCAGGCTTTGATCTGTCTGCACAGGCTTTTGCCTCTTGCAGTTTCTTTATTTCATTGTTCGGGTGAGAGGAGTCTTCTGCCCTCCGTGAAATGGTGTGGAGTGAAGTGTTGAGGCAGGCAGGTGAGGCTGCGAGTCCGAAAATGATATATTCAGATGCCAGTGACCCCTCCTTTCCATACCCCGAGGGCATCATCAGGAGCCTGCTGGTCTGCGGTTCCTAAGGAGATGGGCCTACTTCCATTCACCCTACCCCAAATACACACACACCCCCACATAGTCACATAACCAACCCTACACCATTTGTATCACACACTCACATGCTCATACACAGTCATGTACGCTCTCACTCTCACACTTTTGCACCCATGCACACATTCACACCCATGCACATGCTCACTCACGCATTCATATTCCTGCACTCACGCGCACACTCACTCACGCCTTCACACCCACACTCACTCACAGGCAGTCATTTGCACTTGCATATTCACATGCACACATTCATTCCCAAATGCATTCACACACATTCTCACCCACACTCATGCAAACATAATCATACACTCACACACATTCACACCCAGGCTCACATTCACACCCATGCACATGCTCACTTATATTCATATTCCTGCACTCATGTGCATAGTCACATATTCACACCCATGCTTACTCACATGGAGTCATTTGCACTTACATATTCACGTGCACCCATTCACACCCAAATGCATTCACACTCACACATTCACACCCACACTCATGCACACATAATCATACACTCACAGACATTCACACCCATGCATGTGCTCACTCATGCTATCTCACAAACACAAAAACATACATTCACATAGAGGGTAAGTCCTGACAAGATTGTGCAAACATGATCAATGGCAACTTCTGTGATACTCCTTCCCTGGCTGGGGCTTATGGCAAACCTTTTGTGCCAGTCGCCAATGTCCCTCAGCATCTGGCCCAGCCCAGCCCAGTCCTATTTCCTGAATAGGACTTCTGTCCTTGCTCTGGAGCATCTCTGCTCCTCTTCTCACAGTGTCTGTCCTCAGCTATGGAAACTAATACCCAGAACCCAAGGCAATAATGACTAGTAACAGCATATCATGTGGTGGACCCAGGTAAGACCTGAACTTTAATGTAAGACAGGCTACACAGTCCAGGATACAGCAGTGATGTAGAGTGGGAGACCTTAGCAGTAGGATGGTGCACAGATGGCTGTAAGAAGTAGATGTCACACCAAGTAGCCCATAGACCATGGCCTCAATTAGTGGGGTAGGGGTGACTCCACTGGACACCTCTTAGAGTTTCCAGACTCCTGGAAGTGAGCTAAGCTTAACCAGCAGGCCTAGAAGGGTAGACTCATCCATTCTGGGCCCACCAGAGGAGGCACTTGGGTGTACTCAGAGGTCTTCATTCCCCAGAGACTTCAGGCATCAGAATTCTATGGAATAGGTGTTTTACTAAAATGATGATGTTTCAGGGCAAAGTCAGGCACACAGACTAATTTGGATCTTCGCCTGGGCCAAGGACCATGTTGGATAGGTCATATATGTACTCAGCAAATAGGACTTGAGTGACATTGAAAAATGCTATCCCACTCCATTACTAGACCCTTTGGCCCAGCAGAAACTTAAATCATCAGGCTCAGTTCCTATTGCTGAAGGTTTCTTAGGGCAGTGCATTGTCCTTTGTTAAGTTCCAGGTACCCCTCTCCTCGGCTTTCATCCTGCAGCAATAGCCTATGGGAGTTGCATTTACTCTCTCCTCCTTCACCTTAGGAGGAGGACTCGGCTGCCCCCAGGATGGGAAATAGAGCAACATGGATAAGGGCACAGATTCATCAGTCCTGCCATTTACTTAATGGCAACTTACTTATCTACACTGACTCTTGGTTCTCTTGACCAAGAAAGTTGACTTGGTGACTCTTGAACTCATAACTCCAGCACAAACTTCCCCTCTGGATGGTAGATGGTATATAAAATGTACTTAACAGCTCTTCTTGGATGTCTAATAGAATCCCAAACCTAGCAGATCAAATCTAAACTTCTCATCTTCCAGCCCAAACCAGCTCCTCATGGGATCTCCTCATCTCAGTGAACATCAGATCCATCCTCCCACTTGCTCATGCCAGAACTCTCAGAGTTAACTTTCACACCCCATCATCCAATCTCACAGGTGTGGTTCAGAATATCCAGGAAACCGCACTCTTCCCCACCTGAATCTCCACCACCTTGCTCCAAGCCACAGTCATCTCTCCTTCATTAGTGCCCTACTGGTCCCCAAGCTCCCTACGATACTGCTTCCAGAAAGTAGTGGAGTTATCCTATTAAAATGTGAGTTTATGTCACTCAAATCCTGCAAAGAGTCTGCGTCTCACGGAGAGTATAAGCCAAACCCTTCACAATGGCCTACCCCACAGGCTCTGCTGCCCTCAGCTCACATTCAGACCTGATCCAGTACTACTTTCTCTCTGGTGCTCACTACTCCAGTCACACCAGATTCCTTGTTCCTAGAGCTTACCAGCCACTCTCCAGTCTCAATACCTTTGCACCTGCTGTACCTTGTGCCTGGAAAGCTTTTCTTCCAGATAGACACATGGGGAAAACAGTCTCCATCTGCTTCAAGAATTTTTTAAAATGTCACCTACTCAGTCAGATCTTTCTGGAACCCCCACTCCCAGCATGTCCTTTCTGCCTTCCCGATTTTCTTTTTTCATGGTCCTGATTGTCATCTAATACATCGTTTTTAAAAACATATTTATTTATCCATTGTCTGTCTCTCCTCATTTGAACTGATCTTCATAAGAGTACCATTTTTGGCTTGTGGTGTTTACAGATAAATCCTCAAAGCTTACCATGTCTCTGGCGCATGATAGTATATAATAAGCTTGGGTTGAATGAATGAATGAATGAATGAGTGATATTTATTAAGCACTTGCTAAGTATCTGGTACGGTGTAAGCATTTTACATGTATTATCCCCTCTAGTCTTCACCCTGACTCTACGAGGTAGGTACTTTTGTAATCCCTGTGATAGAAAAGCTGGAAAGAAGAAATGAGATAATGTATGCAAAGTACAAGGTTCGTAGTATAATCAATATATGGTGACAGTGGCTATTATTATCAACAGCAACCAAGTAATCTGTGCCCATTTACTGAGCACCTCCCTGTGGCCAGCCCATGCCTGGGGTGAGATGGTTGGCAGCTGGGGCTAGTTGGCAAAAAAAGGAAGTTCCTGGCTAACAAGAGCCAAAAAATCAGCCTCTGACTGGGTGAAAAGCATAGGCCAACCCTCCTCAGGTGCTCCAGTGGTTGCTCTGTGCCAGGTTGGGCAAGGGTTTAGGCTCCACTCTCCAGGGCTGAGGGGCAAACTCACTGGCACAGGAATGCTGGGTGGGGAGGAGGCCACTGTCAAGCTATGGAAACAGAGCTGGAGGATTGTGTTTCAGTTGTATGCCCAGCCCACGCTTGTTTACATACTTCCCCTTTCTTGGTCTCTGGATCCTCATCTGTAAAATCTGTAAAGACGAAAAAAGGGTGGGGGGTTGCACTATAGCATGCCAACATTTTTCTGCAGCTCCAAAATGCTGTCTTTCTGCTTTTTCTGGTCAGATGTATCAGAACACACAAAATACCCCAAGTGGCTGCCTACCCAGTGGGTTAAATTAGAGAGAGGCCAAGGGCTGCCTCTGTTTATCTGCTAGGCCTCTGCGGGCTCGCAGGGTGAGCTGGTGCTCCCCTGGAGGCCACCCTCTGGGAGGCAGGCCAGTTTAGACCTGGACTTTCCCAAAGTGCTGACTCCTAAGAGCCTCTCCTCGCTCATTTTCTATGCATTGAACTTCAAACACCGGAGAGGCACTCAGGCAGCAAGACAGGGGGGATTTGGCCATTATATTCTCTCTCACTCCTTTTTCCCTTCATCTCCCTCAAGACAGGATTATGGTCTGCACCTATTAATTCTTGTCTGGAAGCAGCAAACCAACCTTTTTTTTTTGTAGAGTTTTATAATCTGCTTCCTCTCTCCTCTGCTGCAGCAGAGGGGACTCCATTCCTTTTTCCCAAGTAGAGTCCAGATGAAGACACATGCCCCAAGTTAACAGGACAAGGAGTCAGCCTTATGGTTCTCCACACCTTTTCCCCAAGGGCAGCAGCACATGGCAAGGAGGGAAAGGCATGTGTTCCTGTACTTAGGACCCTCCCCTGGGATGACACCTGGAAATCTTCCTCCCTAAGCTACTTCCCAAAGACAAACAAAGCAATCAAAATAAAATTGGTGTGCCCCAGTGAACCCCTGGGTTCACTCATCTGCTTTTGGCTGGGTACTTTCAGGTTCTAGGCACTGTGTAAGGCCTAGGGTGGAGAGATAAATGACACAGCCTGCCTGCCAGGCTAGCAGGTCAATGGGCAAAGGACGGTGAAGTCTGTGTTGTAAGTGCCCTGATGATGGAAAGCATGGGGGCACCAGACTCTGCTGGGAGAGATGAGAAGGACTCACCACTGGAAGCGATGCCTGACTGGACTTTTGAATTTTAAGTATGAATTTGGGAAGGTAGGGGAAAATAAAGGGAACAAAATCTACACAGGTCAGGAGACTTAAAAACACAAAGTAAATCTTCCATGTGGCTAAAAAGAATGGTACAGATGGGGAAGTATCAAGAGGTGACTAAGGAGAGAAGCGAATCTTGTACACCATGCTAAGGAGTTGAGGTGTTCTCCCAGAGAGGCAGAGAAGCCACTGAAGGATATTAGACAAGGGCCTGACAGGATCAGATTTGTGTTTTAAAGAGGTGGCTCCTGTTACAATGGGTTTGTGGTTGTGAAGTTGCACAAGACTGAAGATTAGAAGGAAATCCATGAGGAGGTCATTGTAGTAATCATGCTAGGGAATGACTGGAAAGTGAGCTAGGCAATGAGCCCGTTAGAAGGTAGAAATGACAGGTCTTGAAAACAATTTAATGATAAAGGTTAGAGGAAGGAAGGAAAGAACAGAAGAAAGAAGAAAAAAGAGGGTTCTAGACTACTCATTTTGGTGCCTGGGGGGACTATAGTGACATTTGCTAAACGGAAACATCCAGCCCAGGGAGCATAGGGAAGATGACAAGATCACTCACAGACAGGTTGAGTCTGAGATGCTCACAAGCCACACAAGAGGAGAAACTAAAAAAGCAATGAGGTGAGCCAGGGGAGAGAAGTCAGGCTGAGACAGACAACCCCGTGCAGGCACAGGGGCAGCTCAAGGCCATGGCAGTGGATACAATTTCCCTTGGAACTTTCTGAGGCCCCCTTCTGTGTGCTTTTGTTGTAGCTGTCTCACATCCAAGTCTGGCCCCCAAACCCTGAATAGTACCCATCCATTTCCCCTCATGCCCGTGTGCCTTCACTTCTCTTCGTCTGTTACTGGAAAGTTCCCATAGCACTGCCTTGATACACAGTAGTCACTTAATAATGGTTCCTTGATGGCAGTGATGAATGCAGTTGGTGCTCAGTGATCTTGCTGAGGGACAGGATCAGTTGGAGACAGAACTGTGAAATTTGCCCTCCTTGCCCCAAGCTTCTTTCCTCCTTGAGTCCCGCCATATTCCCAGTGTCTTAAAATGGCAAAAATGCTATTATCTCCTCCCTTTCTCTATTGAATCTGTTCATATAGATTTTATTGTTGTTAAATTGTGAGACTGCCACAGTCTAAAGTGCTGCCTGGCCCACGAATGTAGCTGTTTAAATGGGGATCTGTGGCTTTCCTCTGTCCCAGGAAATCTGTGATCCAGGCAGTCAGTGGAGTGGCCAGTGCTTTCTTTTCAAGTCTGTGTTTTCAGCCACCTCCCAGGAGATTTCCCCCAAGAAGGAAAGCAAAATACCACGTATCAACGCACAGCCTGTGAGCCCCAAGCCCTGCCCTGGAGTTGAAGCGGAAATGTATCTCACTTTGTCTTCACAACAGGTTTATAAAGGAAGCACCTAAATGAGGAAACAGCTGTGAAGAGATGAAGAGGAAAGTGATAGGGATTGTGTGTGGAAAAGCAAGAATCCAAGATTCTGGTTTGGGAGCATGTTAGGTGACTATTCTGGAAGTTGGCAAAATGTTCCCTCCACCCCTTTGGTCCTCAGCTTATTCATTCAAGGATAGGGAGCTGGACTAAATGACATTGGAAAACACTCCAGCTCCATCTCTTGCTCTCAGCATAATGCATGAGACTCCGGAAAGCCACTTCAGCTAGGGGAGGATGCCCTATATATTCATCTTGAACTGCAGTTCTCCCCATAGTGGGCAAGCTGGCTCTACTCTCCAGGGCTACCCAGCGGTCTCACCTGAGACGTGCTAGAATGTACTAGAGAGCTGGGAACATAATCACTGGATACTAGATGGGAGGTACGGCCTATACACACCTCAGGAGACTTGCTCCAGCTGCCTGCTCAAGGCTTGTGGGTGAAGCTGGGGGAGAAAGCAAAACCCAGCGTGGGCTTAGGAGGAGGACAGTGAGTCAAAGCGCAGAGGAAATTGGGTGGCATTCCATCTGGGGCTAGTTCTCTGTGGTCTGACAGTGCAGGCAATTCTGTGCATCATCCCATGAGAAAACATGTTTGCCATTTCTCTTTCAAGAAAGTAAAGGCACCTACATGCAGAAAAACACAGATTCTGTTGTTTGTTAGCTTCCTAAGAGGAGGCGACATGATACATTCCAATGGCCTTCAAGCAGTGGGACCCTGTGGACTCACATGTGGGAGTGGAGCTGCTGCATGTGAACACCGTGCAGCAGAGCCCCAAGCAAGTGGGTCTGTCCTCCCACCCACACCAGTCCTTTCTAGAGCCAGGCCCTGCGAGAGCTCTGGGGATTCCCCAGGGCTTGCACAGGACAGTTTGAAAGTGATAGAGCAGCGAGCGATAGGTCAGCTCATTGCAAACAATGAAACACAATCACACACCTCAACTCATTCAAAGGATCAGGAATGTTGCAATCTCACCTAACACGTTGGTGGCTCCATTGGCTCCTCATCCTCACAAGGACCAGGGCATCCTTGTGTTTGTCTTTGGTGCTCTGCTCCAGCCTGGACGTTCAGGATGTTTTCCTTAGGCTGCCTTCCTACAGTGTCATAGCTGCCATCTCTCCAGATGTCACTTACAGAAGAGAAATGGAGCTACTCATTCTTGCCATCATTTTTAAGAATAGGGAGCTTTCCCCAGGGTCTCCCTCTCTCCAACCATCTCACCCTTCTTGGGCTGGGGATGTTTCACACACACACGCACACACTTGCTAGAACTCTTCAAAACCCATTCTCTACACCACGATGGGGGGCAGGGGGGATGGCTCTTCTCTCTTGAATTCTATGACTGGATGGAAAGGACAGGGGAGAGGGAGCCATTGCATAGCCAATCACCAAGGAGAGCCAAAGGGGAATGAGCCCCCTTCATCCTTGGACCAGGGGAACTGGGCTGTCACCAGGCTTTGCTGCTAATTAATGTTTATCTTACTTAGCTTTCCACGAGCCACTGACCTTTTTCTTTCATCTCACCAGCCTTGGGTTCAAATCCTAATTTAGTTCTAAGTCCATTTTCTCCCTGACATTTGAGACTGTAAGCCAGAACCCCAGCTGGAGTGAGGATGTGCTGCTATCTAGGACCATCAGGATGACGCTGGACTGTCCGAACTTTAGTGTTCCCACAAGAGCAGCCATGCTGGAGGTAAGCATAAAGGCACAAGGTGAAGGGGATCCTGATGACTAAAGCTTCTCACATGTGGATATGACACATGTTCTTGTCATGGCATCCCACTCTCTAGTTATGTGGTCCTGGGCAAGTTATTCAATCTCTCCAGTGCCTCATTTTCCATACACACACACACACACACACACACACACACACACACACATCTCCATTGCGCATGCATGCATGTGCATGTGCATGTGTGTATGTGTGTGTGAGAGAGAGATGGGGCACTGTGGGTGCTGGGGGGCGGTCAGCATGATTAATGTGGTGATACTAATTATCCACCAGCTAACTGCCTCCTTTTCCCATAGCTACTACTGAGCCCACGAAGTGTGAGACACCAAGGAATTACCCAGTTTCCAATGTTTCAGGGTTGTTTCTGTTCCCACTGTTGGAACTTCTGGAGAATATGGGTCCGTGTTCTCCATTCCTGGCAGCTCAACAGTCTCCAAGTGCCAGGGGCTGAAAACCTATCGGAAGTCTGCCCCTTGTCTAGATGTCTGTTTTGACATCAGGAGGCTGTGTTGATTCTATTATATGTAATTGTGATGATGATGTGATGGGAATGATGATGAGCTCCCATTTCTTGAGAACTTGGCAGATGCTAACTGCTTTATGAATAGGAACCCAGACAGTCCTCATATGCTCCTGGGAGGTTAGTACTATTACCTACAGTTGTATATATTATATACTACTTACTACACACACACGCACACACACACGTGCATGTGTGTGCATGCTTGCATGCATATGCACACCGTTTCTCCCCCCACATGCTTCCAATCTACCTTTTGCACCCCTCCACGACTCTACCCACCCGGCTGATTCTGACGCCCAGGCTGCTTCTGTCCAGCCCATAATCAACATTAGGCAGAGAGAACTGCCCCAGCTCCAGGACCACTCTGGGAAGATGAGAGGAGGAGGTGGAGCAAGGCAAACGTTGATTCTCTGCACTTCCTCACATGTGGACATCAGGCAGCCCATATGCTGCCTTCTGGAGAGGTTTGGGAGTGGGAGAGCCAGGAAAGGCAGCACTCTGCCCCCTGCCATGGTTCTGAATATGGAAGTCAGCCATGTGTGCAGGTTTGATAGGATGGCACCACGTGTGTCCTACATACAGTCTGGGGCCATTTCCTGAATGTTCTTCCTTCAAAATACCCTGCCTGACTAAATTCCTCTGCTTTCTGAAAATGCAGACCTTCCAGCTGAATTTTTCTCTCTTCCTTTCCCTCTCCCTCTCCACCTCTCTTCTCTATACTTTCTTCCTCTCTATTCCTGTCCCCCGCCAACCCCCCCCCCCACTCCAAAACATTTGTCTTTCTCAGGCTCCTGTCTTCCTCCATCACATGCACTTTTGTACTTCCTATAGGTCTCCAGTTCTTCTCTTGCACTGCCACCCTCAGCCCTGCCCAGACGCCTCTTCTTTTCTCTCCATGGGTGAAGTGTGGGAAAGTGACAGCACAAACCTCAACTCCAATTCCACAGGCCTCCTTCCCTTGGCAGAGCATCAGTGGGGCCCAGCAGACACAAACCTGCCCTGACAGGCAAGGAGACCAAGAGAAATGGGGAGGAGACATCCAGAGGACTAGACTGGGATGGCAGCAGAGAGGGTAGCTCCTCAGATGCCTGTAAACAGAGGACACATGTCTATAAGATGGAGTCAGCCTGGTGGAATAAGAAGGTCATAGAAAATAATAAAACAGGAACAGCAGCAATGGTGGTGGTGGTGGTGGGTGGTTGGGGAGGGTGTCAGTGGAGAGAGCCAGCCAGGTGCTAGATCAAGGTTGACACTGACAAGCCAAGGAGAGAAGGGGAGGGGAGTAGAAGAGTAGAGGAGGAACTGAATAGGAACTCAGACAGTCCTCATATGCTCCTGGGAGCCTCATTCTCTGGCCTCATTCTCTGGCCTCATTAGCCTCATTCTCTGGCCCAGAATCAGGAGATGAACATGAATGAGTTTCATATTTTTACCATGTAAGCCTTGAATAAGGTTAATCCTGGACAAGATGGTCAAGTCAACCACATGTGTCTATAACAACCTCTGATCTCTCTTTGACAGCTTTAGCCCCTGCTCTAGGGTGAGTGTGGGTCCTCTCAGCTATGTGAGGGGAACACAGGGAACTCAGGGATCCAGTCCTGGGCACCAGACACACTCACAACAGTGGAATCCCACTGTGGATCTCACAAAGTGAACCTCCCAGACCAGATAGAAGCCCCCAAGCATGCCTATTGCTTCTCCTCCCTCTACCCTCACCTCAAACCACCAGGGCTATGGCTGTTCCCAAGCAAGAATGTTCTTCCAGTGGTAACTTTGCTTCTTTTCTCAGTTGGCCTCAGGATAAGTTCCTACCCCAGCCAGCTCCACCTTCAGAGGCCGCAATCCTGCAAGAGGGGACAGCACCTCAGAAGGAAGCCATGAGTGCTGAGAAAGGCAGCATCTGATTGCTGCAGAGGATGGCCGGTCCACACTTGGGGTGTAACTTGGAAAACAGTTTTATTTTTCTAATAAATGCCCCCCAACTGAGCTCTGTCGGAGCCCCGGCATTCTCACTGGGCAGCAGCTTTCTTAATGACATCTTGGCTCAATTCCATAACTTGCCAGCCAGTTTCATTTATTAGAACAGTTTCACACTGGTCCTTAAGACTCACTCCTGTTCATTTTAAAACTTCACTCTCAAACTCAGGTCACATACCTCCCTCCTGTGGCTATCACAGCCTGGTGTGTATGTGCGTGTTCATGTGAGCATGTGTGTGATTGTGTGCTGGGGATAGAAAGGGTCACATTGCCAGATTTAACAAATAAAAGTACAGGATGCCCGATTCAGTTTGAATTTCAGATAAATATTAAATGACACTAAATATTGAATGAAAATATCCAAATACTATTTGTTTAGGATAAGTATGTCCCATGCATTATTTGGGACATACTTACCCTGACACATATTCACTGTTTATCTGAAATTCTAATTGAATCGGGAGTCTTGTATTTCATCTGGCAACTCTGGAGTGCATGGTTTGGTTCATGGGCACACCTCTTCTCAACTCCGTTCCAGGGTTCAGCCAGGGAGAAGGCATGGCTATAATGAAGACACGTCCTTACCCAGTCACCTGCCCATATGGCAGACCTCTCTGGTGGTTGCCATTGCTTCTCTGGTTATCATTGATTGGCTTTGATGCCTCCATGTGGTAAACATTTCAATGCTAGCTCTCAGGAAATACATGTGTGGGTGCTTTGGGACATGCCCCAGCACCCAATTCCCCTAAGGGGGAGATTTAGCTCTGACTAAACTTCTTCCATACACTCTCAGCTCCTGCCACAGGGGTCCCTACTCCAACTACACTTTTCTATGATAGGGAACTACAGAGAATCTCTCATCTTTCTCAAACAGTGAAAGTTCACCATCTCTCTCTCTCTCTCTCTCTCTCTCTCTTATTCTATTTCTGCCTCTTTGGACTCCCAGGGGCAGATGAGCCAGCCTATAGGATAGGGAGAGAGTCAACTGAAAGAAAATGCTCATTTTCCCCTCCTGCAGAGACCCCAGTCTTTATGATTGATTTTCTTGGGGTCTCCTTCCCTTTAAGGAAGTAAAGCATTCTCTTCCCATTCCTCAGAAAATAAATTTCCTTTATGCTGGCACTCCCTTTACATTCTCAGGAAAGGCAGGTGTTGTGGCAGTTGAGCACCCCACCTGAAGCCTTGCAGGGACTCGGCTGGCCCAACTGCAGGGATTCCCTCTACTTAAAGGTGAGAACTTAGTGCTTTTGTGCTCTGCTCTGGCCCTTGGTCATGCTTCCAGGACAATCGAAGAACCCCACTTGAAACTGCCCTATAATCCATTTAACCCAAGTCTAGCACTGGAAGAGGAAAGAGATCCAGATCAGTGGAGAAGGAGCTGGATGGGAGGTCAGAGGGCCGGCACTCTGGTTATCACTTTCTGACCATGAGCAGGACACTCCTCTTCCTGGGCCTCCTTGTCACCTTCTGTTGGATGAGAGTCTGGTCCTGATCGTCTCTTCCAGAACTTGTGGTATGCTACTGTTATTGCAGGCACTCTCTGGGAGGAGGAAGGTAAAGAAGGCCAAGGGGACCCTTCTCAGTCAGGACATTGAATTTTAAGAGTTACAAGTGGTGTCCACACTCCCTCAGCAGCCACCTTTCTCTGCCAACAGGCTGCCATTGTCTTCTCCTCAAACAACCTGCTCTTAACTGTCACAGAGCTAGGAAAGAGAGAAGGCAGGAATTAGCTTCGTGGAAAGCACATGCATGCCCCTGGCTCCTGGAGCAGTGAGAAAGGGCTGAAAACACTCCCCCATCACAACAGAACCAAGCACCTGCTGTGCAGCAGGATTTTCCCTTGCCTTCTCTGTGGAGGCAAATTATTTACACTCTCGCAGTTAATTCTCACTGCACCCTTGAGATGTTATTACCCCATTCCATAGGCAATGAAACTGAGGCATATTTAATTCAAGTAGAATACATTCCATTTGGATTCTAAGGCACACGTTTTTCACTTTCTAATATGTTTCCTCTCCATTCTAACATCTAATGAAGAAACCAGGTTTTATTCAATAGTCTGTGTTACAACCAATGAAGTTAGCATTGTGATCTTCAGAGGCCATCTAATATTTCACAAGGGGAACTCAAACTATGTCTGCTTGACTTCAAAGTCTGTGTGGTTTTTCCTATCACCACATTGTCTTGCCATTGCCTCCTTTGTTCTACAAGCTGAAGGAGGGTGTGGCTCTGTCAGGCTCAGGGCATTCCTGGCTCCAGAGCACTCAGATGGCCCTAGCTCACCTAGGGCCAGCATTCAACCAGCAGCCACTAGAACTTCTCCATCTGTTGTTTAGACCTGTGTCAGTTCTGCTTGGTTGATATCCATGCTGCACTGGTTTTCAAATATTGTCAGTCTCATTGCTGTCCTGCCACCTCTATACCACTAAGGTCTTACTAACAGACTGATTCGTACAAGGAGCACTTCTGTGCATACAGAGCCACATTAGGACCTTAGAGGGATTGGGGAAGAAGACAACCATGAGTTCTGATCTCAGGAAGCCCAGTCTAGTCAAGGAGGCCTGGTGTATACTCACAAAGCAATATGGAAACAATATGGTATCAAATAAAGCTCTCATCCAAAGAGTTTAGATAAGAAGCTGACCTGAGACTGAGTGCCTCAATGTGAAGTGAAGGCTCCCTAGCTCATTTCCATTTCTTAAAACAAAATAATAAACAAAAGCCAAATATTTTTTTTTCTGAGCACCTATGTTATACCAGGTGCTTTATAGTCAACAATATTAACTTGGAACATATGAAATATCAAATACTCTGGAAGAATGAACAGTTCAAGAAAAGTCCAGTACTGGGTGTTTGCTGTTAGTGAATACAAAGCCATAAAGAATTGTCTCGGGCATGACTTGCCAATGTGGGAAAACATAGGGTTTTAGAATCATATAGGCCTGAGCCAGAATCCTGGACTTGCCACTCACAGTATGAACATGAGCAAGTCGTAGCTTTTCTGAGCCTTGGTTTACCCCATGTGTAAAAAACAATAGAAAAAAAACTGGTATATGTTTAGAGGAACTAAAGTGTGTTAATATACCTGGCACAGTACCTCACATACAACAGATGCTCCAGAAGCATTAGCTTGGCTATTTTTCTTTTCCATAGGCATTTCTTCCACTTGGTGGGACTTTTATTCTGTCTATGGTGACAAATATTTTCTTCCTTAATAGCACTTTACTGTTTTTTAAATAAACATTTTATTTTAGAACAATTTTAGATTACAGGAAAGTTTCAGAGGTAATACCAAATCCCCGCTTCCTCCATACCCATTTGCCCTATTATTAAAATAGCAGAAGACATGAACAGATATTTCTCCAAAGAAGACATACAAATGGCCAGCAGACATGTGAAAAAATTCTCCACATTGCTCAGCATCAGGGAAATACAAATCAAAACCACAATGAGATAACCTCACTCACACAAGTCAGAATGGCTAAAATTAACAAGATAGGAAACAACAATGTTGGCGAGGATTAAGAGAGATAGGAACCCTTGTACACTGTTGGTGAGAATGCAAACTGGTGCAGGCACTCTGGAAAACAGTATGGAGGTTCCTCAAGAAGTTAAAAATAGAGCTACCCTATGGCCCAGCAATTGCACTTAGATATTTACCCCAAAGATACAAATGTAGTGATATGAAGGGGAACTTGCACCTCAATGTTCATAGCAGGAATGTCCACAATAGTCAAACTGTGGAAAGATCCAAGATGTCCATTGATAGATGAATAAAGAAGGTGTTGTATATGCATACAATGGAATATTACTCAGCCATTAGAAAGGATAAATATTTACCATTTATAGTTACTTGGGTGGAACTGGTGGGTATGATGCTGAGTGAAATAAGTCAATCAGAGAAAGACAATTATCATATGGTTTCACTCATGTGGAGTATAAGAAGCAATGAAGAGGGTCTTAAGGAAAGGGAGGGAAAACTGAATGGGAAGTCATCAGAGAGGGAGAAAAACTATGAGAGGCTCTTAACTCTAGGAAACAAACTGAAGGTTGCTGGAGGGGAGGTTGGAGGGAGAGGGGATAACTGAGTGAGGGGCATTAAGGAGGGCACGTGATGTGATGAGCAGTGGGTGTTATATGCAACTGATGAATTATTGAAAACTACATCTGAAACTATATGTTGGTTAATTGAATTCAAATTAAAAAATAAGAAATAAATAAAATAAAATGTTACAGTACATTTGTCATAACTAAGAAACCAATATTCATTCACGACTATTAACAAAAGTCCACATCTTATTCAGATTTCCCTAGTTTTTACCTAACGACCCAATGATAGTAATGTTCCAGGATCTCATCTGGGACACCACGATCCATTCAGTCCCCATGCTCCCCTGAGTATGACAGTTTCTCAGGTTTCCCTTGTTTTGATGACCTTGACAGTTCTGAGGCAATACCAGTTGGTATTTTGCAGAATGTCCCCTCCTCTGGGATTTTCCTGATGCTTTTCTCATGACTAGACCAGGGTAATGGGGTTTTTGTAGAAAGACCACAGAGGGAAAGCGCCCTTCTTGTCAAATCACATTAAGAGCACATGCCTTCAACTTGACTTATTACTTGTGATGTTGACCTAATCACCTGAGTTAGGTCAGGTTTCTCCATCTTCAGTGTACTCTCCATCACCTCCTTTCTCATTAGCTATTTTTAAAATATCTTCTCTAATATAATCCCCACCTGCAGCAGACTAATGCAGATGAAACAAAAAAAAATCAAATAGTATAATTTTATATATTTTAAAGTCTAAAGTAGCAATGGGAGGCTGGTAGATTCAAGGAGGAAAAGGTGGCTAGAGCTAGCAGGGTTCCATGAAGCTCCTGGGGGAGGACAGCCTTATACAAGGACCTTCAAAGTGAAGTGACTACAGTCCAGACTTGGAGACAAAGATGGGGAAATTTTTCTGGGCATGGGAAATAGCAGGAGCAGGCAGGCAGCATGATGGAGTGTGTATGCTTGGGATCAGAATACAGCTGTGCCGCACTGTGGTGGATAATCAGGGAATGGCCAGGGCTGGGTAGAATTGCTACATGCTTCTAAACAATGATAGAAGCATCCTCTTAAATACTGTTGGAATCTTGTGATCCACAAGGGAGCAGAACTGAAAAGAGAGCAGAATAAAGGGAGCGCCAGAGCCGAGCTCTTCTCTGTATACCACTCACCCCCTAACAGATTCTATCTCAGACACTAAACCCATACTCCAGCTCCATGCAAGGCAGCAAGAGGTTCAGTGTGCAGAGATCTTGCAGCAACAAAGGCAGGTAAAGAGGCCAAGTCCTTGTGCACCCAATCACATGCCTCCTGTTGGCATGTTTACGTTGACACAGGTCTGGACCCATCTAATATGCCTGTGGATTCCCACATATGTTCACATGGAGGTGCAAGCTCACCTCCATTGTCAGTACATAGATGTGCACGAGCATATGCCAACAGATAGATGTATGCTTATTGCACAAATTGCAATCTATTAAAGGTGATAGCCCAACCTTGAAGATCCTTGCAAGCTGCTGTGGAGGCATTTGCACCCACCCATCCTTGCGTGCTTAGCCCTCCTACTGCAGCAGGAGAGCCTATTCATCTTTGTTTCCTGCATCTGCACCTCCATCAGCTGCTTCACTACCCCCGGATGGGCCAAGCTTGGGAATTGGACTACAGTGCAAGCTTTCTCGAGGGAAGTTGCAGAAAAGAAAGCCAGTAAATACTTAATCTCTGACTGGCTGAAAGTGCTGATAACCAGTTTATGGGGAAAAATTGTGTAGCTTGTAGTCTCTGGGAACTGAGTTTCTAGTTCATTTCCATCTGCGTGGGAGGGGAATGTGGGGACTGCCGGAGGGTGGGAGATGTTGGTTTTAAAAATGAAAACCCATTCCTCTTTGTTTTGTCCTGTTATACAGAAAGGCAGAGCTTTCCAGTCTCCAAGGAGAAAGGTGGGAGCCCTGACTGAGCCCAGGATACACCCCAGAGCAATGGGGAATGGGAGACCAGCACTGGAGGCTCCCTTGTGGGCCAGGATGGACACAGCCCAGGGTGGAGGGAGCAGGCTGGAGCCAGGCACTGGCAAACTTTGGAACTGAAATCCTGTCTTGTTTCTTGTTACTTTGTAGATCTCTGGCATCTTCTAGAACCTCTGTGAACCTCAGACTCTTAGGATATGGTAGGTGGGACAGCAGAGTAATTGAGAACGCAATGCTAAAGCCCACCTTCCTGGGTATGGGTACAAGCTTACCTCTTTCTAGATTGGTGGTCTTGTGAAGTTGCATATCCTCCCTGTGCTTCAGTTTTGTCATCTGGAAAATGCCTGGCACGTGCGGATTGTTCAATAAATGCTACCTATTTATTACATACAAAATAATAATTTGTATATCCTGCAATGAAAACACCTTTGGGGAAGAATATGCGAATTATTTAGACTCAGAATATGAGTGCTACAGAGATCTATCTTTTGAAAGTAGGGTCTATAGTAGACCACTCAGGATGCATGTTTAAATAATGGCCACCACTTGAAGGAATTGTCTAGACACTCTCTTTAATCTCCCCAACTGCCACCTCAGGTTGGTATGTACTCAGTTCTACAGGATATTAACTCTCACCTCCTGAGCTCTGCACCAGCCAAGAAGGAACACCAGGGCAGATCAAATATCAGCTTTATGGATGATCAAGCTGCATTGAACTTGGATCTGTGACCAAAACAGGGCCTCCCACTCATTCTCCCTACCCAGGAGAAGTCATCTTCACAGCAGAACTTCCTTAGCCATGTCCTTAGGGTGCCATTGTTCTCTACACCCCTTGTTAGAGTAGAAGGGAGAACATCTGAAAGAGGGTCCCCAAGCCTGTTCAAGAGCCTCATGGTATGAAAGCAGCAGTTTAAAATGAACATGAGGGCCACCTGGGTGGCTCAGTGGGTTAAGCATCGGATTTCAGCTCAGGGCATGATCTTGGGATCCTGAGATGGGCCCAGCCATGGGTTGGGCTCCACACTCAGTGGGGATCCCGCTTGTCTCTCTCCCTCTCCTTCTTCCCCTCCCCCACCACTTGTGCTCTCTCTCTCTCTCTCAAATAAATAAATAAAAATATGTTTTAAAAGATGAAAATGAGTTTCTCTTCTGAGAAAGCTGAACTCGGGAGAGGAAGGTCGGATACACACGAACAGGAATCTTTATCCTGATTTCACCAGCCAGGGAATAGCTGGCGAAAACAGACATATCAAAGGTCCCTTTCCAACCTTGTTCCCTTCTGGAAAAACATGAGAGCTGGCAACCAGCATCTGCCCTAAAGCATGGCTATTCTGTGCTGAAGGTGTGAAGAGTGATATTCAGAGAAGTCAAAGGACTTGTTGAAGGCCTAATGCTGGCAGAGCCAATGCCAAAACCTAGCTGCCTGGGTGTGACACCCCGCTCCCCAGCTACTCCGCACTGCACATCCTGGATCACGGCACTGGGTCTATGTGCTACTCTGGGCTCCTTTTATCTGTCCCAGGCTGCTGATCATGTGGTCCAAGTCCCCTACTCAGGCCCTCTGACTGTCTTGACTATTTACTTGACTGTAATGCTTTTTTGCAACCACATTGTCAGGAGGTAACACTTTTAGGCTGTCATGATTAACCACCCAAATGAGTGGTACCAATAGTAAGTGCTATATAGGCTTTTAAAAATAGCACAGAAAGCCCTGGGCACACATGGAAAGGGCAGAATGACACTCCAAGTGTCTCAGAGAGAGACATGCAGGGAAGACAAATGCCTGAGCCAGGGTGACCCTTCACCAACCCCTGAGCTCAGAGTTGCATGAGTTCTCAGGGCCTCAGTGTGAAGCACACAGCCACAGGGGGCCCTCTGCCAACATTCATCTGACAAGAGGCCATGGGCAGGAGGGTGTTCCCTGGATGAATATACAAGAAGGGCCTAACACTGCTAGTGGCTGAGACATCTGAAGGGAGCCCTCTGACATGAGGGTGGAGAGCTTGGAGACACAGTGAAAGAACAAGGAGGACACAGTGAAAGCAGTCAACCAAGGAGATGATCAAGGCACAACTGAGTAGAGATTAGCCTTTATTCCCATCTCCCAGGGAGATCCTGGGCAGGTGGCTTATGGGCCACCATGGCCCCCAGACAACCCAACCTGACAGGGGACCCTCCCTGAGAGCTGTGGGTACTCTGGAATCCAGATGCTCAGAGTCAAGACTCTCAAGCTAAGAATAGGGTCCAAGTGGGATGAAACAAAAGGATTCAAAATCAAGGAAGTAGGTCCAAGGCAGATCCTAGAAACCCAGGCTAAGTCTTGGAGTGGAAGAGCCAGGCAGAGGAGAATGGAAAACCAGAGGTGCTGTGAACAAGGGGAAGAGATGCTCTGGGAAAATAGCTAAGGCACACAGCTGTTTGTTGTGCAGGACTTTCACAAGCTATGCAGTGTTGGGCTCATACTGTGATGACCAAAACCACCACCCAAATCTGTAAATTATTCCTAGGAGAGACAATGCCTCCACTGAGGATCAGCAGTCTAATCCATGGGTATTTTGGTGACACAGTTACTACACTCCACCACGGTGAGGTCACTATGGATGAAGAGAGCCCTGGGGCTAGCATGTGTCCTATGAACACCACCCAGTATACGGAGAATCTGCTAACACCAGCTAGTTGCATTTTGATACTCACTGGCTCTTCATACTCTTACCTGTTTCCAACTACCCAGCCTTCTCTTTCTCTCCTTCCCTTCGATGCATAGGCTTTTATAGATGAAAACAGCTCTTTTGCCTTTCCTGTGAACTTAAGGTCTTCACCACAGTGACTGTCAGCGAGGTAGGGGAACCTGCCTAGCTCTCTGAGAAAGGACCATGGGGTCATGTTCCTCCCCATTCCTGCCTCTCAGATCCTAGCAATTGCACAGGTTGAGAAATTCTCTCTGAGCTCTATGTAAACAGACTTCTGATTAAACTGGAGAAGTTAGGAGATGAACACCAATACAAAGATTTTCATATTTTTTATTATAAATAGCCCAAATATTTGGTCCCATTTCCAGTTTAAATGGGTAAACCATAATATTGATGGTTTGCAACAGATACAAGATGAATTGAGCCTCTCTACCAGCTAGCTGAACCACTTTTAATGGGGAATATATCGAAGCTATAAATTCCTGCAGACAGGATTGCTATGCAATGGCATAATATATCTTCTATTCAATCTTTTATACATTATGTTTTGTCCTGCATTCCAGTGGATATATTTATGGATCTGGAGCCTTTCTGTGAAGAAGCACCAAGTACCTCCTCTTTCTCTTCTCTTAACATTCCCATGGCCTCTAGAGATAATCATTACTTGTTCTTCTTTAAACAATAGCTGGAGTGTGGCCCCTTCATCCTCATAGGTGAGTTTCCTCTCCTGGAATGGGGCTCTGTGGTTCCAAACCTTTCTGGGATCTTATTATCCAGCGGGAAGTAGAACCACCTGAGGACATAAGTGGATGCTCATTCTAGATAGGAGAGTGGTCCATGGACTCTGTCGACATAGTAGCTGATGACCCCGACTTTAGGCACATGTTTGATACGTCAGCTCCAAAAAGTAGATTCTTGAGTGCCAAATACGCTTTCATTGTTGTGGTGGTATTTTCTACAGTCATTCCTACAGACTAAGTCTCTCAGTCACCACTCCCAGCACTCTCACCCCAAATCCATGATCTGGATGGAGCCAAAATGTAGCCCCACGCTGAGGAAAAAGCAGCCTAACTTGGGCCAGCATCTTTGAGATAGATTGATCCACCTCTGCCTTTCAGCTTTACCACTTCCTTCAAAACCTCAGTCATCTTCAGCACTATTATCAAGGGTAATACTGCTTCCAGTGGTGTGCTGGTAAATATTTAATCACTTTATTGTGTTTATTACCTTTGTTTTTAATGTAATTTACGTAATTGTAAGTGTATATCATTTTATTTTTAGTAACAGCTCTGTTTAACAACCAGCTCCCTGGATTTCTGAGCATGTAACAGTCAATGCACCCCAAGTCCCACAGAGCACAGTCATGAGGTTAGGGCATCGAGGTCTCACACACATGCAACAAAGCCTGAAACAGAGGAGTGTTTTTTTGTTTTTGTTTTTGTTTTTGCAGGGGGGTGGGGATTGTTTTTGTTTTGTTTTGGTTTGGTTTGGGTTTTTGGTTTGTTTTTTGTTGTTTTGTTTTGTTTTAGAGAGAGAGAGAGAGAGAATGCACACATGGGTTGGGGAGAGGAAGAGAGAGAATCCTCAGCAGGCTTCATGCCCAGTGTACAGCTGGTGTTGGGGCTTGATCTCACAACCTGGAGATCATGATGTGAGCCGAAACCAAGAGTCCGAGGCTTAACTGACTGAACCACCCAGAAACCTCCAGAGGAGTCTTTTATTTAAGTGTAGTTGTCCACATTAATAACAATGAAAATAAGAATGAGGAAAGGCAGAGGAGAGGATGAGAGGGGAGCTGGTACTAAGAGGTGATTCAGGTTACCTTCAGCAGAGAAATTCCACTGGAGGAAGGCTGACAAGTCCTCACCTTTTTTGAGCTGGAGCATCTAAAGGTATCCTCAGCACGTGGTTTCCACCAACTGTTCTGGGAAGTCTCTACACCTTTCATATAGCTATTTTAAAATGCAAGGCCAAGGGTCACATTGCAAAGCTAAATAGAAGTAAATTTTGCATGATTCTTCATTACTTGATCACCACTCCCATCTCCCCACATAAAACAAGGCAAGTGACTATGAGCAGATGTGTACCACCAGCTTTCTTTCCACTAAGGCAGACCTTGAGTGGTTAAAGGGCGGTGACGAGGATAAATGAACAGGGCTTTTCTCTTTTGGTAAAGTGTAGCTAACAAAAACATCTACCTCACAAGGCTGTTGTGAGGATTAATTGAGAAAATCCGTGTAAAGTGATTAGCACAGTAAATGTTTGCTGTTGCTCTCATTGGTCTTGCTAGGCCTGGGGAAACATAAGCTATTGGAGTAGGTGTTTGGCAACTCTTGACAAACAGTGATTAGGTGTCTGACAAGTTTATATCTTCGTGTTGTGAACCTTAGAGATCCCACCCTCCCTCTTTTTCAGCTGCAGTAGAAATAAACATTCCCTGATCCAGAGATCCAAGGAGCCATGAGTCTCCAACATGGAATTCACAGAAGTGATCATTACCTGTTCCTGCTTCTCTTGCTCCTACTCCAAAGATGAAGAGAAAGAGCACGGGATCTGGAGTCTGAAGCTCTGGGTCTGACAACAGCTCAGCTGTTTGCTGATCAGGTGAGCCTCAGAAACTACTTCACCAGGCTCAGCACCCTCAACTGTAAAATGGAAGCAATAATTCCTAATTCACAGGGATGCCGTGAGGAGTAATTTAAAATTCTTCGTAAGCTGAACCATGCTTTACCTGGCTTAGAGGTTTTTGTTGGTGGTGTAGCAATATGTGCCTTATGAAGCATTTCACGTCCATTAGCTCATTTGAAGTTTACAGCTTTAAAGTAGGGATGGAAAATGGTGATTTCGAAGTGTCTGAGTGGAAGAGTTGAGCTGGAATGAGAGTTTTTCTCTGGGCCTAAGAGCAAAGTACTTTGGAAAAATATGGCAAGGCCAGATTAAGAGTCCGGTAAAGGGATATTTGGGATCGTTGAGCAGAGGAATGACCTGTAACTCAGTCTGTTGAATCTTGTCAAGTTGACTTGCTCCTCTGTCTTCATTACCTTAAATAGAGTCATTTCTTGGAGTTTGACTTCTAGCCCTGGCTCTCTTTCCCACAGAGATGTAACAGAATATTGGAAAGTGCTTCTCTTGGTGCCCCAGAATTAACAACCAGACCCCAAGCTGGCACCAAGAATGCCATATTCTAATGAGAGCTTCCAATAGTTGGAGCCAAACTCTGCCCCTACCCAGATCTCATGCCAGGTGGCTTAGCAGGCTCTAAATTACCAGTTTAGTGAGGTGTACAGTTCTTTTTTTTCCCTCCAGTGAGAGGCCAGGAGCCAAGGAGAGTGCTGGTAGGGACCTGCTGTGACTACAGAGCACCTGCTGTTGAGCCAGCCATAGCACAGTGATTTCACACAAAACCCTGCGGGCTAGCCTGCTTATGCTCAAACCTAGTTCTGCTGCTGTATCAGCTGTATACCCTTGACCAAGTTGCCTGACCTTTCCACTTCATTTTCCTCATCTATAAATTGAGGAAATAGTAGCCGCCTCATTCTTTTATGGTGAGGATTCCATGTTGTTATGGACTGAGTATTTGCGTCCCCTCAAAACTCATATGCTAAAACTCTAATCCCCAATGTGATGGTATTTGAAGGTGGGGCCTTTGGGAGGTAATTAGGATTACATGAAGTCTTGAGAGTAGGGCCCCTATGATGAGATTAATGTCTGTATAAGAAAAGGAAAAAAGAATTTCTCTCTCTCTCTCTCTCAATGTGCACACACACACTTCCCCACTTTCTCCTCTGGGATGATCTAAAGTTGTTTTTGTTTTTAACTCCTGTTTCTATTTTTTTTTTTTTAGAGCCTCATTCCTTTATTTTTTTTAATTTATTTTTTATTGGTGTTCAATTTACTAACATACAGAATAACCCCCAGTGCCCGTCACCCATTCACTCCCACCCCCCGCCCTCCTCCCCTTCCACCACCCCTAGTTCGTTTCCCAGAGTTAGGAGTCTTTACGTTCTGTCTCCCTTTCTGATATTTCCCACACATTTCTTCCCCCTTCCCTTATATTCCCTTTCACTATTATTTATATTCCCCAAATGAATGAGAACATATAATGTTTGTCCTTCTCCGACTGGCTTACTTCACTCAGCATAATACCTGTTTCTATTTTATTCAAAGTCATTTTGTGCTTTTTCTCATCCTCTACAAATAAGCTGAATTTGTTCTTTATTATTATTATTATTATTATTATTATTATTTATTTTATTTATTTTTTTAGAGAGAACACACACACACACACATGAGCAAAGGTTGGGGGGGCAGAAGAAGAGAGAGCATTGTAAGCAGACTCCCCACTGAGTGCAGAGCTGGGCAATGGGGGGCTTGATCTCATGACCCTGAGATCATGACCTGAGCAGAAATCAAGAATCAGATGCTTAACTGACTGACTACCCAGGCACCCCTAAATTATTTTTTAATTTTTAATATTTTATTAGGGAAATTTTCTTTTTTAGCTTTATTGGGGTATAATTAATAAGCCAAGAAATGGACACATTTAATGTATACATCTTGAACATATGCATAAACCCATAACACCATCACCACAACCAAGGCACTAAATATATCTATCACCTGCAAAAATTTTCTTCTGTTCTTTTGTGTGTTTTTTGTAAGAACAATTAACAAGATCTATCCTTAACATATTTTAAAGTGTGCAATACCATATTGTTAACTGTAGGCACAATGCTATACAGCAGATCTCTAGAATTTCTTCATCTTGAACAACAGAAACTTTATATCCATTGAAAAATAGTCCCCCATTTCCTCCACCTACTCACTCTTCTATTCTCTGCTTCTCTGAGTTTGACTATTTTAAGATATCTCGTGTAACTGGATTCACGCAGCATTTGTTCTTCTGACTGGCTTATTTTACTTCACGTTACAGCCTCTGGCTTCATCTGTGTTGTCACAAATGGCAGGATTTCCTGCTTTGTTAAGACTGAATAATATTCCACTGTATATTTATACCACATTTTTTGGGTCCAGTCATCTGTTGATAGACATTTGGGTCATTTGCAAATCTTGGCTCTTGTGAATGATGTTATAATCTACATGGGGATGCAGCAAAAAGAGAAATACCCTATGATCCAGCAATCTCACCTTGGGAAGACAGCCAAAAGAACTGGAATCAGAATATTGAAGAGATATCTACACCCACATGTTAATTCTTTTCCTAACAATATTTTTCATTTTAGCATCTACCTATACCTCCTTCTGCTCTTTCATTTTCCTTTTCTTCTTATACAGAATTCCCTCTGGTCAATTCTTAATTCTAGAATTATTCATTATCAATAGAAGTAAGCATCTGACGAACTCATGAGGACTCAGAATGTGGTCACTGCCAAACATTCAGATATAGACATAAATAACACTTTATATCAGGTGTTAAAATTACAAAGGTAGAAAATGTGAAAGTGAGTGACCCACTTACTTTACCCCAGTTGCCCCTTTTTCCTTCTCCAAAAGCAACCGCTGTTTCTTATGTGTTTCTAGAGATGTTCTATGCATTTACAAGTAAATGGATAGATAAGAGGTGATGGATAGATAGATGATAGATGATAGATAGATAGATAGATGATAGATAAAGATTCTTTATTTTTCCTCCACAAATGGATACAAGCATGTTTTAATATTTCATGGAGATAACTCACTAACAATACCTAAGGGTCTCTACATCCCTCTGAATAGATACAGATCATTCCATATGTGGCAGTCATCAACATTTAACTATTGCCCTATTGATGAACTATTTGGGTTATACATAGTTTTTCCTTAATGCATACAATGATATATTAAATAATAGCATTGTGCACATGTGCAAATGCAGCTGCAGGATGCATTCCTACAGGTAGAATCCAAGAGTCCAAAACACATGTCATTTTTTTTAAAGACTATTTATTTATTCATGAGAGACACACAGAGAGAGGCAGAGACACAGGCAGAGGGAAAAGTAGGCTCCTTGTGGGGAAACCAATGGGGGACTCCATCCAGAGACTCCAGGATCATGCCCTGAGCCAAAAGCAGGCCCTCAACCACTGAGCCACCCAGACATCCCCACGTGTGATTTTGGTAGAAATCATGAGAATTGTGCTTCCGCCAGTAATTATTAGGAATTCCTCTGACTCAAAACCTGCCCAATACATTGTGCTGTCAAGTGTTTTCACTTTTGTCAATCTCACAGGTATTTATTTATTTATTTATTTTTTTTTAAAGACTTTTTTTTTTTTTTAATTTATGATAGTCACAGAGAGAGAGAGAAAGGCAGAGACATAGGCAGAGGGAGAAGCAGGCTCCATGCACCGGGAGCCTGATGTGGGATTCGATCCCGGGTCTCCAGGATCGCGCCCTGGGCCAAAGGCAGGCGCCAAACTGCTGCGCCACCCAGGGATCCCCACAGGTATTTATTATAACTTTAATTTGGCTTCTCTCCTAATGTGTAAGATATAATACATTTTCTTATTTAGGAATTATTTACATTTCCTTTTGTGAACTCTTCCTTTCCTTGTGCTTCATTTAGACTATTAGACTTTTTTCCCCCTAGTGATGTTTAAGGACACATATTCAAGGTGTGTTACAATTCTTTTATTCTCTATAAATTCTTCTTTATTTTTATAGTATTTTTCCATGAAGAATATTATTATATTTGTATGATTTAATTTTTCAGTGTTTTCTTTCTAAGGATAATGAGTTTAATTTGTAATTTATAGATAATTTGTAGATTATCTTTGGGTTACTATTTATTATAACCAATGTCTTTGTACCAAAAGTTACTTACATAAATCAAGATTTCTGACATCTGAACATTGTTTTCTTTCAACTTCCTGACCAAATTCTCTTATAGTTCTTATAGCTTGTAACTGTTCTAAATTAATTCACTCCACTCTTCTGGGTATACAATCTGAAATTACTATTAGTTTTGCCTTCTCATTTCCAAAGCTATCCCACTTATATCCTTCTCTTTTTTAATTTCATTGACAAGTATCTCCAGGAGTAGACATTTTTATCCTGTTTCTGACCATCATGTGACTTTTAAAGTGTTACTAATATGCATAACCCCAGCTTAAGGGTAGGGAATAGATATCAAATTAAGGAAATATCAGTCTATTTTACTATATTAACACTTTTATCAGGAATAAAGTTTAGACTCTATCTTAAATACCTTTTTCATTTTTATTTTTATCTATAAATATTGTGAGTTATATTCATTATTCCATTCAACAACTAGATGTTGAGTACCTAAAATATGCAAGGCAAGGCACTCTACTAAACCCTAGGAATTCAAGAGTAAACATGTAAAATTTATTCCTGCCCTCAAAGACTTCACATTTGAATCAAGAAATCTATCAATGAGAAAATAAACAAAGGGATTTGAAATATGATGTCAGGTACTATGTCAATGCTATTATAGTAATAAATTGCTTAATATTACATTATCTTTGCATTCTTATGTGGACTAATTTTTTATGATTGAAGATGACTGGAAATCTTTTGGATTTTCCAAGCATGTTATTAAGGAACAAGAAAGGGAATTTCACCAAACATCCTTTTTTTTTTTTTTTTTTTAAGATTTACTTATTTATTTTAGAGAGAGACAGAGAGCATCAGTGTGATGGGGGTTTGGGGGGCAGAGGGAAAGGGAGAGAGAAAAGCTCAAGCAGACTCCCTGCTGAGTGCAGAGCCCAACATAGAGTTCGATCCTGGGACCCTGGGACCATGACCTGAGCTGAAATCAAGAGTCGGACACTTAGCCAACTGAGCCACTCAGGCGCCCCTCACCAAACATTTTTAAAGTCAATGATTGAAAAAAACAATATTTGTGCTCCCTGATAAGGTCAGACAGTTCAAACTGAGTATACAGATTGTTCATGGGATTGCTTTCCAAATGCTGGAAAAGTAAGAATTAGAGTGACTAACTGGTTGTTTCAAAAAGCACAATTGCTATGAAAATGAGAGTACGGAGTTATTTTCTGGGAAACAGTTAGTAAAGACAAAACGATAATTGAGCTTCCCCAGACTGTCTACAACAAATCACACTCACCTTCACCTCTGAGCTACATCAGCAATACAGTCAATGCCCTCCTATTCTCTCTTCTTGTCCACTACACAGAATGGCTTCTGCTCAGAAGCCTCTCAGATTTCCCCTGTGTTAGTCACCCCCACCTCTCTGGTACCAATGGGTTCTGTTTAATTATCTCTTTACATTTATCACAATACACTAAATGCTTTTATTTATACATCTGCGATAAATTACAGAAGTATGGCCCACAAAATGTTCACAACTCCCTGTACCCACACTGTTGTGGAGACCAACACCCTTTCTGACTCTAGGCTTGGCCATGGGATTGATTTGGCAAATATGCCAATTACAATGGCTTTGTAAGCAGAGTCTTAAAAAGTGTGTATGCATTAGAATTTGCAGTGTCTCCTGTTCTGCAGAACCTAAGAATATTACATGAAGAGTCCAGTCTGATGGGGGATGAGAAGACCAGAGGGATCAGAGACCAGTTGCCTTGCTGAGGTTCCCTAGACCAGCCAGCCTGTCTGGTATGTGAGTAAGACTCTATACTAAGCCAGCTAAGCTGCCAGCTAACCAGAAATCAGCCAAACTAACCCATACCAAAAGAATCACCTAGCTGAGCTGCAGAATTGTGAGAAAGAACAAATGTTTATTGTTTGGGGGGTAGTTTGTTACACAGAAAAATTTAACTCATTTGTGAGCACTTTGAAGGGTCTAGCACAGTGCTGGGTACATAGTTTCTGTCTGATTAATTTTTTTTAATAGAAGAGAGATTCTATTCAAACAGAAGCAAAGATTCTGACTGCATCCTACCTTATGCTGTATCATCTGATTAGCATGCTTCTACCAGCCATGATTTTTCCCTGTGAGAGCACATATTACACTTTTTTTGTGGCTGTTTTGTTTAAATGTCTTCTCATTGGACTGTAAACTCTGTGAGAGCAGGGACCTCCTTTATGTTTGCTCACTGCTGTGTCATTCAGCACCTAGCACAGGAATGTAGCAGGCCCTTGGCAAATATTTGTTGAATAAATGAACCAACAAAGCTTGGCATTTGCAGTATCCAGTAATGTGGCCCTGGTGGGAGAAGAGGTATTAATCACCTCTTTCCATCATACACAGCCTCACAGCCCCTGTGGGCTCCTCATGGCATTACCAGAAGGCATGCTTCCCCCAAAGGGGAAATGTTGTGGGTACAAGAAAAAAGTGGATGACTGGTGGCTGAGGGGTCTTAGAAGTCATGCGTAGCTGGCCATCTTCTACTGAATCTAGGCAGGTACATGCATGCATGATGCATAGTCCTCCCAAATGGGCACCAATCTAGAAAGCCCCGATCAAAGAAGAAGGAGTGGGTTAAGAGTAAAGAGACTAGAGACTCGGGCCCTGCTCTCCTTTGTGACCTATTTCAGCTGACCTAACCTCTCTGGGCCATAGGGTCTACCCTACCAGCCTAATATATACCATCTCAAAGGAACACAGTAAATCATATGAAATTGTTTACAAAATAAAAACCAAAGAGACCACCTTCACTTCATAAACAGGCTGTATTCCACATGCTCATGTTTCAGAGGGTTGTTTAGAAGTGAATATTACATTTTCCCATAGAAACCGTATTGAAAATCACAGTTAGGTTCCCTGGCTCCCACTCAAAAGCCTATTTAAACCATAATGTAACTGAAATAACATATATTTGTGAAGAAAAACGGCAGAAAAAATACTGTTGCAATACTAGTAATTAAACCAGAAAAAAAATAATACCACAGAATAAGGAGCAGTGTTTCTGATTCATCTCTCAAATGCCAATGCTTGAAGAAAAGTGGGTTTAATTAGAAAAGGAGGAGGTGGCCGGAAGGTTTTGTGGAGATCTAAAGGCATCTTCCAGTCACAGCTTCAGATACTCCAATATTGAGTTGGTGACGGTTTCTCCCAAATGTCAAGTTGTCCTGTTCTTAATGCTGCATCCCAGGTGTGTGCCCTTTGCTATGTTGAGTCCATATGTTGAGTCACACGTGAAATGAGAAAAAGAAAATAATTATCTGGCCAAGAGCTGCAAAAGAAGGAAGACACGAGGATGAGATCGCTAAGAGCCTGAGAAGAGCAAAGCAACATTTCTGAGACTTCTACACTGTGTTCCCGTGTTCTTTCTCCACAATCACCTGCAACAAGGCACTTCCCCATTTTGTAAGGGAAAGCACTGAGGCTGGACAAGTAGGTGACTTTGCCAACAGATTTTGTGTAAGAACTGGAGTTGGGTCTTATGGCTGCCTGACTCTAAAGCCCACTTTCTTTGTTCCTTCCATTGCTGTGGATGAGCAGGGCAGAAGGAAAGGGAAGCATTATTTCTAAGGCGATGGTAAGGAGGCCATCTGAGGCCTCTATAGGATGTCAGGGGGCTACTCTCCTCCAGGACATCTGAGTAAGGCACTGGGGAGGCTGCAGGCTTGAAATGGGGAAGGAAAATGTGCAGATCTAAAACATTTGAGGCATTTAAAGTCATGGCTTATGACTCCAACAAGAGCCAGTACAAATGCAAAACACCACTAACCAGATGGACACAGTCCCTACCCTTAAGAAACTATAGTCTAAAATCAATGATCGACAGTGAGATTAAATCCATAGAGAGATGAGGAAGAGAACAATCTCAAAGCACAAAACCCTGAAGGAGAGAAGTTAATAAATAAATAAAGTAAAATTAATAACAGAAGAATATGTACTGAGTGAAAAATGCACCTAGCAAGGAAGACACTTTCTCCTCGGGTAAACAACCGAGAAGAGAGCACAGGGATGAAACGAAACTTTGCAAATTATCATCTTCTCTCATGTTGATCAACCCAGGGGTTCTTGCTCATAAAATTAAAAGAAATAAAATTCAACTGTAACCAGCTCCCTTGGGCTCTGCAGAAGTGCTCACGTGGCAGGGAGGGGACTGTGTAGAAGGAAGCACATTAGGCTCCTTCCATCAAGTTGCTTCCCTTATGTATAAGGCATGTGATGACCAAATTACAGGATCAGCAAGGATAGCAGCATCTTCCAGACACAGGGACCCCACATCTTCCTAGATGAGAGCAGCTCTCACTTCCTTCCCTGGCTGCCTCCCTCCCACTCAACCCAGCAGGTCTGCATACTGCCATTTGCTCTGTGTGATGGCACAAAAGTGCCACTGGGCATGCAGATGTCCCTGGCAGGGTGCCTACCCTCAAGAAACCTATGACCCAGTTGCAGAGAAAAGACTGACATGGGGAACAACCAGAGAACAATTTTTAGACATATTCTGTGCACTTTCCACTGAACTCAACAACTCACTTCATTCCCTTCCATCTCCTTCCCAACTTCCTTGGATTCTCACTGAGATTCCCACTTGTGAGGCATTGTGGCAACTTCTGAGCTTTGGGTTTCCCATAGGAAAATGGATTGATGTAAAAAATGACAATGACAATTAAACCTAGCTCTTAACTTTGCAAGTTAGCTCTATAAATAAACCATTCATTTATTTTAAAAAGTGATTTAGAAAATGCAAATATTAGCTATTATCATGGATGGGTCAAAGGTGATGTTAAAAGTAAAGCTGAAATTGGACTATCGAGCCATTCCTGGTATTTGTGCTTAATATTGTGTGAAGTGTACTCTTTGAGGGAGAATCTTTTGACTTAACAACCAGAAAATGACTTTGGGACCCCAGCAGACCAGCCTTATTCCTCTCTCTTAAACAGCATTGGCTTTCACAGGCCTGGAATGTAAGGCTATAATGTGTACTTTCCATTGCTCCTCCCTCTCCTTCTTATTCTTCTCTCTTTCCCCTTCACTTCTCCCACCCACCCACCCCTGGTGTGTAATCAAATGGGAAATACAGACTAGAAAAAGAGGAGGAAACCTGGTTTTGGAACAGCACATAGTGATTGATTATCCAGGGCCCACTAACTACCAGACACTGGAAGGAGCATTTACAAGCATGATCTAATTGAGCTCTTATAACCATCCTGCTCCTCTGAGATTATTTTCCTCAATGTATTGGAGAAGAAATCAAGCCTCTGAAACACTAAGTGAACCATCCTGCATCACACAGCTGGTGAGTGGCAAAAAAATGAGATCTGAGCCAAATCAGTTTGCCAAAGCATCCATGCTCTTTTCAATACATGACACTTCACCCTCCATGTCTTTGCTTCCATCAGCAAGTCTAAACTGTCTGACTAAGACTCTCTGGTTATTTCACTCTAGTGTCTCCTCTTGCCCTTTCTGGGATCCCTTTAGTCCCAAGCTCAATATTTCTTGCCAACATGGTATTTAGGAGCATCAGCCTTCATGCAGAAAAAAATCAAATTTAGGCCACAATGGTCACAGGGTAACTGGCAGAAAGAAGCATCTCTTTCCCAACTAACAACCTACCATCACTGCCTCAGTCTCCTTGTACACCAAAAAGTAGTTGGAAGCCCTTTGGGGCACCCCTTGAACATCCTCCTTCCCAACTTATGCCCTCATGCGTCTTTAAAACAACTGCAATAGGAGAATGCCCTCCCCCTTGTGGCAACCTGATTCTTAAGTACAAAGAACATTTGAGAGGAAGGGCCTTTGGAGGTTCTCTACCAGAGGGTGCTACACATGGCTGAGCATGCCCATCACCCAGGAAGCTCTTAAAAATAGGCAAATCCCTGGGCTCTATTTCTCATGGTTCTTAGAGAGTAGGCTTGAGGTTCCAAAATTTTTGTTTTTTAGAACTTCCTGAGTAATTCTCCTGAACTACTCAATTTGGATATTGTTATGGGTAAACTGTGTCCCTTTAAAATTCGTATGTTGAAATCTTAACCCCCAAGACCTCAGAATGTGACTGTATTTGGAGATAATGTCTTTAAAGAGATAATTACACTTATTTTAATTACATTTAAAATGAGGTCAAAGCAGTGGGCCCTAACCCAATATGACTGATTCTTATAAGAAGAGGCAATTAGGACACAGACACACCCAGAGGGAAGACCATGTGAAGACAGAGGAAGAAGAAATAGCTATCTACAAAGCAAGTAGACAGGCCTCAGAAGAAGCCTACCCACTGACCCTTGATCTTTTGGGAAGTCAAAGGTCAAGGGTTTCTCCAGAACTGTAAGAAAATAAATGTTGTTTAAGTCACCAGTCTGTGATACTTTGTTACGGCAGCCTTAATAAACTAAAATAAATGCTTCAAAGTTAACCTTTCTTCTGGCAAAAATGAAAACATGTCTACAGAGGTCACTTGACTTACTTAAGGCAACTGAACAAGTTAGTATTAGACTGAGACTCAAACCACTGTGTACTGCTGTATACTGCAGACTGCAGGGCTCACTCTGTGACCCTCCATTGACTATAGGGGCCCAGGAGCCAGACCAGCCTGAACCTGCCAGGAAACCTGCCCTGAAGACTGGTGGAGTCATACTGATACCTCAATCCTCTGAGAATCTATAGTACTTATTATCTAAAACCTTTAATTATCTGCAGTACTAATTATCTGAAGGCTCAGCACTAGAGAGGACCAGCTTTATATTGACATCATTTGGCCTTCCCTACTGACTCATGTCCCTATATCACCTAGAAGAGTGCTAGTGTTTCAATAGGTAACTGATTGATTGACCTGAAAAGGGGAGAAGGGGTGGAGAAAAGGAGATGGAGGATCTATCTTCTCTCACAAGACTTCTAACAGCAGTATGAGAGCCACTGACTCACTTATATAGTTTCTGACCTGGTATTCACCATAGAATTGGGTCTAAGTATTCAAAAGGGGCTACTGTCCTTATCCATCCCTTAAAAACACAATTTATCAGTCAGCGGACACAGTCCCAATTCTGTCACTAATTTTCTCTGTGATTTTGAGTCCATCACTTAGATTACTCAGACATTCTTTCCTCATATGGAGAATAGGGGTGGGAGGAATATCTGCCTTACTTACCTTACAGACATACAATGAATATAAAATATGATAATGTACAAGAAAGCACTTGGAAAAGTATAAAAATGTTATTTAAATATGAAATGTGACATATCCTTCATCCTCAAAAATATATGTGAATCAGAATGAATCTCTGTCTGGAGGAGGCAGGAGCAATCATAATAGATATGTGAAGTCTGATTGATGGGCAGCCTACATGAGTGGCTTTCAAATTTGGGGAGGGAACTGTGGTGCATAAAGAAAAAAAATTATACTAGAAATCTGGAAAGGAGTCTCTGGTCCTAGCCTTATCAAGAACAACATGTGTGATCTTATGTGTCCTTATTTCCTCTTAGGCTATGTCTTCTCGTGTCTAAGATGAGGATAATAATTTCCACTTTGTCCTCCAAACTAGGTTATAGAAAGAATTAAACAAGACTCTCTGTGTGTGCATGTGTGTGTGTGTAATAAAAAAAAAAGTTTTGATTTTTTTTAATATGCCTGGATTTAAAAGAATAATATACTCAATAGACTGAGTGGAACAGGGTGGGAGTGTTAGTAGAGAAATTGAAAATGAGGAAAATTATGCTTAATAGATTGAGTGGAACAGGGCAGGAGTGTTAGTAGAGAAATTGAAAATCAGGAAAATTATAGTTGGAGAAACTAAATTTTGCCAAAAGGTAGATTCTGACCAGAAAGTCAGTTTAAAAGTATTATAAAGGTCTTGGGATTAGGGGATTACCCAAGTAGAAGTAGACCAACCAAGAAAAAAATGGAAATTCAGAGAAATGTCAGCAAGTAAAGACTGTGTGACTTTAAGAATACAATATCAGGGGTTAACTGGAGCAAAGCTAAGAGGGTTTTTTTTTTTTTCTTAATAAGTGTAATATCTAAATAAAACATTCAACCCCATATTTCCTCCATACATAGGTCAACTATGAAAAATAGATAAAGTATACACTATGGTTAAAAGCTAAAAACCTTGGAGTGAAACAGAAACTAAGAATCTCATTAATTACTTTACCTTTGCCAACCTGAGATTCTTCATTTATAATTAAGCCACCTATCCATAGAGTTTACCCCTTGATTGTTCTAAATATTCTTGTTGTATGGTTTTTATACCCAGCTACTTAAGCTTATAATACCCTGAAAATATTAATGCGTATAATACCCTTAAAATATTAATATATAATACCCTATTAAAATATTAATTAATAAAATATTAATATTATTTTTCTTGCAGAAAAATAGCAAGAACTATGTTATGTCCTTTACATTCACTAGGCATCTATTAAATATTCCATTCCAGAACAACTCAGAAAATTATAAAACTGGAAACCTGTAAGTCGTATAATTATGAAAACTGAGGCTTAGAGGTTAACATTTTAATAAAAGAACTCAAAATTAGACCCAAATTAGACTAACAGTGACTTGAAAAATGGTGATGTCTTATGATAGAGATTTATTGTTTCTTAAGTTAAAAAAAAATCCAAAAGTGGCAGTCAGAGTGTGTCATGGCAGATCCACCGTCATCAAAGTGAAGGCTCTTTCTAGCTCTGTGTTCCACTGTCTCTAAGAGGTGGTCATCATCTCATGATCCTAAAAGATTGCTAGAGCTACAACCATCACCTCCTTGACCTAAGGAGTAGAATGGAAAAAAAAGAAGAGAGACCCTTTCCCTCTCTAGGCTTCCATTGCATCTCATTGGCTAGAACTTAGCCATGTAGTCTTACTTAGTCACAAGGGATTCTGGGAAATGAAGTCTTTAAACTGGGAGGCAATGTGTCAGATTAAAAATTGGGCTTGGTAACTATACAAAGGGAAGTATGACTATCAGGAAGCAACTAGGAATTTCTGCCATACTATAGTTTACTAATGCAGAGTTTATGCTCTTTGTGGCAGGAAACCCTTAACACTCATCTGTTTGAGGATTTCCCAGTCTCATTTGGACACATGTGGTGCAATCTAATCCTGCTGCTAAATGGGAAAATAAAAGCAACATATTTTGATTGCTGTTACTATTGCTATTACTTAGGGGACAATTGGACTAAATAGAACAAAGGGTGCAATGAACACTGAAGAGAAACTCAGAAAGTTTTCTTGCATCTGCTCAACCAAGATACAACATTTATATATGGCCATGAAAATTATGCAGAAATGTGTCCAGTATAAATGTAATTTGGAGGGAGAAATATCAAGACTGGAAAAAGAATGGCTGAAATCTGAGTTAAATTTTGTTCTATCCATTGGCCTTCGATCTGGCTGAACTGAACATTTCAAAAAGGAAACAGTGCAGAGACAAATTTTATAGCTTTGCGAAAATAGCTCTAGATGTATTTTGTACCTATAAATGGTCAAGAAAAAAATACCTTGTAACAAAACACCTTGTAATCACATATAGAGCTGGCATTCTGGAAACCAGGATAAGCAAACTGAATGCCCATTGTGCTCACTCACTGCATCATTTACAGAGCTGTAGCTTCCAGTCAGGTCTGGGCCAGTGGGGCCATGTCCAGCCTACACTTCACAGCATCCCCCAGCATGGCTCTAGAAACTTGTCCTGGCCTCACATTCTGCTCCATTCCAAAGCCAGGCAAGATGAGCTCTTTCTGGACTGCAGACAAGGAGCAAAAACAAAAACAAAAACAAACTGGGGAAGGATCCACCTTGAGCTCTATCTTAAACTGAGTTACCTTATCCTGGGCATGTCCTTTCCCCTATCTGGCCCTCAGTTCCTCATGTATAAAATGGCAAGTAGACCAGTTAATCAGAGGTCTTTTCAGTGCCAAATTTCATGAAAACTAAAGAGGTCACAGTGAAGGGTGGGGGAACAAAAGCAGTGAGGCTGGAGAAAGCAAGAAGTGCCAGCCATTATAGTTGCTTTTTTTTTTTTTTAAATCCCTCAAAATAAGTGAGTTTGTTTGAGAACTCTCCTCCAATGCCCTATTCAAGCCCACAAAGGCAGCTGGACACCAGCCCTGAAGCCCTGGGCAAGGAGTCTTTTGCTGCCCCTTGCAATACGAAGAGAATCAACACAGCACAATGTTCTGAGCTTGCTAAAGGCTTAGACTCTTGACTCAGACAGACCTGAGTCTCAGTCCCAAATCAGTAACTTCCTGTCTCTGGTCCCTTGGCAACTTTCCTAACCATTTAGTGTCTCTTAGTTTCCTGAATTCTAAAGGGGAAATCATACCCCCTATCGCAGACTTGTTAGAGTGAGTGGCATCATACACTTAAAGCTCCTAACACAGGGCCTGGCACATACTAAGCATTCAAGCAATAGTAGTCATTAAAAGCCATACTTGGAACATTTAAGAGACAGAACAAACCCTGTGTCCTGGGAATTTCAAGTATGTAAGCCTGCCTTGAAACTTCTATGCCTTAAACCTCAGGACAATGCAAATGTATTAAAGTGTTTTGTTCCAAATCTGGCAAGGAGTAGCCCACAGTTCTACCAAATCAAAATCCAGATCTGGAGCTGTGTGTGTGCGCGCATGCCCAATGCAATGAAAGCAGTGAAGGAAAGGAATTGCATTCTCTAAAAAATGGGAGGATGATGGTTTCCAACCACAGTATGATTCTCCTCATCCCATATCTTTCTGGGACTCCCCTTTTCCCTGCACTTACAGCCACTTCCAGGAAGAACCAGCTACCTATGGCATTACCTGGACACATCACATAAAGCTCATCTTAATCAACAGAAGCGACATTGCTGAAAATCTGGTGATTTTCATCTGGAGCTGACAACATGGTAATTTATATTCCACACAGCATAACCAAAGAGCTTGTTATGCAAACACAGGCCACTGATTTGACAAATCTCCTGGAAACAGAATTAATGTCTGTATTCTGTGCAAAGATGTAATTTATTTTAATATTTTAAAGAGATAATATATATCTATCTATCTGTATATATTCAGGGAGTGAGATATACACACACACACACAGAGATATGTATATTTAAATAGAGTCGAGCATGGGGAGCATGGGGGCTGCTGCTGCATTAAGAGGTCTAAGAACTACAATGAAAATGGCATTGCTGATTACTACCAGCATCTTTCATTTGGTGTGTTTCTTTTTCTATTCCTGGTGATAACATAAATATTATTCTTTTGTGAAAATGCTTTATTTATGGTGCTAGAGCAAGGAATGCATTTCATGGTAATTGAGGATTCTTTTTTGATGGAGAGCAAGTTGAGCTCTGCCCAACTACAGAAAAAGTTTTAATTGGGTGGAAGGCTCCAGTGGGTATTTCCTAGTATCAGATTTTCTTTTCTTAAAGGGAAAGTTTTCATTAATGGAAAAATCAGCCCTGACCGGTGATAAAGAACTGGCTCTGATGGTTGGGGGGGTTGGTAAAACCCTGATACCCTTGCCCCTACCAGAGTGAGGCCATCAGAATTTGGGGAGCAGTTCCACAGAGATACAATTGAATGATTTCCCTTAAATACATTTATGGTCGTCTTTTGGGGAGTGGGTGCTATAGGTCCTGCTCCGGGCCCAACCAAGCTTTGGCAGATATTTGACTTCAAAAGGAGCCATTAATCCTTGTTCTTTTTAAATGGAAAATAGAGAAAACAAGTGGCTTCTTACCAAATCCTCACAGCTCTCCATCCCCTGTTTACATGTCCCTCCTACTTGCATTTCAAAACTATGATTTAAGGAATTAAAACCATCCCAACCCTCTTCACCCAACCAATTTCTTTGAGTCTGAGCACTCTCTCCTCCCTAGCCTGAACCCCTTGATGGAGAAACCTAATCAAACCTGCCACCTCTGTTGTTGATGCGTAGCTAAAGGGTCCTAAACAAGAAATCAATGTTCTGTGGCCCAGGGGATCCATTGTGCTGTTTTCTCTGTTAATGTCATGTCAGGAGATGTCACCAGGAAGCCACACTGCCGAAGAGAGCATCAGTTCCCATTTGGAAAGGCCCCTGACAGCACTCAGGCAGGTGAGACTGGGAAGAGGGTCCCACATGGACAGAGCTGCTCTGGATAGACAGTGTGCTTCCTAAGTTCTCATGTCTTGCTAATGGGAGAAGCCAGGCCCAAAAGAAGGGGTGTCAGGAGTCTGACCCTCTTTCATGGCAAGAGTGGGCAGTGGGGTGTTTCAGTAGAGATCCCAACCATACCCAGGGCTAGCCAACATGCTCCATCAGCTTCATGTCCATCCTGGTCCTGCTCTCATGCCACCTCTATTCTATCCAGGTATGTTTTGAGAATCTCTGGTGAGAAAGACTTCAGCTTTTACTGACTCAGGTTGACCAGACAGCCTAAAGAGCAGCCTTGGTACTAAATAGCATCTGTCTAGTTTCCCCACCTCATGCCCTGACCTAGGTTCATTACACACTCCCTGACTGTCCAGAGATCCCAACATGCCCTGAAATTTTCTTCTTCCTCTGCCTGCCCTGCACCATCTCACCACCAACTGGCTTCCAGGTCCCAGTGGAGTTCTGACCACTTGCTGGCCACACTAGTGATCATGATGAAGAATTCAGACTCAAACTTAACTGACAGTTGTACAGCAGCTTCTGGGGGCCAACATTATTCCAGGGGCTATGTGCCTTAACCAAGCTATCAGAAGACCTGAGTTACAGGCCATGAATTCAGGCAGATCAGTTATTGGCTCAGGGCAAATATCATCTCATTTAAGACTTCCCAGCCCTGATCTTTCTTACAGACCAGGTGAATTTAGGTGTCCCTTTATTTCTGCCTTCAACATTCATTACTTCTGAACATCTGTAATGCCTCCTACCACTCTTTCCTTATATCTACCTATCCCATTTGTGAGCTGCTTGAACATGGGGATTGGTCAATTTAGAGTTGTACATTCAACACCTAGCTCAGCACTTGGTGTATAGTTGATACTCACCTAGCATGGGTGGAACACATGAACAAATTGAAGGAAGAAACAGTATAAGGACTCCTGGGTGGCTCAGTCAGTTAAGCATCCAACTACTCAGTTTCAGCTCAGGTCATGATCTCAGGGTTGTGAGATAAGGCCCGTGACAGACTCCCTGCTGAGTGTGGAGCCTGCTTAAGATTCTCTCTCTACCTCTCCCTCTACCTGCCTCACTCCTGCTCATGAGTACATGCTTTCTCTCTCTCTCTAAAAATAGATAGATAGATGATAGATGGTAGAAGATAGATACATAAGATAGATGATAGATTAGATAGATAGATAGATAGATAGATAGATAGATAGATAGATAGATAGATGATAGAATTTTAAAAAAAGAAACAAAGTAAATCAACAACATACCACCAACCCCTCCTATGCTTGTGAAGGGGAGGAGGGGACTGAAGATGCAGAAAAGGCTATAAATTTGGGTTTTGAGCCAAGTGTTCATGTATCTAAGTCATAGTTCATGAAGGAAGTTTGAGATATTCACAGAACTTATGAAGTATTCCTATACTATAGAAAACTAGGAATGGTATTTTAGAAAAAGTCTACACCCTGATTCTAAAGTAACTTGAGGGCAGCCCAGGTGGCTCAGCGGTTTAACGCCGCCTACAGCCCAGGGTGTGATCCTGGAGACCCGGGATCGAGTCCCACGTCAGGCTCCCTGCATGGAGCCTGCTTCTCCCTCTGTCTGTGTCTCTGCCTCTATCTCTGTCTCTCTGTCTCTCTGTCTCTCTCTCTCTCTCTCTCTCTCGATTAAATAAATAAAACCTTAAAAAAAATAAAGTAACTTGAACCAAATAATTTAAAACCACTCAGATATTCTTACTACCTAGAGTACTTTCCTGCTAAGGGATGCTTGTTCCAAAATGACCTGCAGTTTCGTGTAGTTAGGTAGTTATTCATTACACATTACAAAGCATTTGTGTTGTTTTGCTCAAAATATGCAGGCAGGATTGATAGGGCTGGGGAGGTACAAGAGGCAGAGCCACCCATCTAGGTCTTTCCACAAGAAGTCAGAGTTTCATGTCCCAAAAGCTGAAAGGCAACTCATCTCCCCCCACCCCACCCACCCCAGAGAGAAGACACAGGTAAAGCCCTGCAGACAACAGCCCCACTCAGACATGAGGGTAAGGATGAATGACTACATGGCTCTTGGCCTTCTAGGGGTCACTCTAGATCAGCAGTAGAGCTCTCTGGGAGGGTCTTCCATTCCCACATAACCATGCAGCAGCAGAAGGGGAAGTTTTGCCCTCTACCGCATGCAAATCCAGAAAACCAGGAATTTCTCCCAAGATTTGCAGACTACATTGAGATTTTTTTCTTCCTCTGCCTGCCCTGCACTATCTCAGATGTAAACCTCACGTGCAAAGGGTTTGATTCTAGAAACATTTACCCAGAATAGAAGCAGAGCTCCAAACTGGACCAGCAAGGTGTATTACCAAGGGGAGGGCAAAGAGGGTTGTAAGAGCTGGAACTAAGTATGCCTTAGGCAGAAGCAAGAGCAGAGGAGAGTTTTCTCAAAGCAACAAAAATGAAAAACAAAACAAAAAACAATCTCTTCAGGTTGAAAAGAGAAAGGTGGAGTGTGCCATGCAAGAGAGCTTTCTAATAGACAGTTTTTATCTTGACAGGGGTGTCCTCTTAACATATATTTACTTTCTAATTACCCAGAACTATGTAATTAACCTGTCAGTAGACTGTGCTTGCCACACTAATGAATGGATAAGGATTCTGAGTGTTGATAATCAGCCCAGTCAAGGGAAGGGGATCCTTGTTCTTATGACTCACTTGACTTGTTTCTCTTGCATAGCTTTGTCGTCTTCACTCCTTTATTTCTTCTATTGGGGTATCCACACAAAAGAAACTTTTTTTTTTTTTAATATCAAAGTATCCAGGGCCTTGTCTCATACTGAAGAGAGTAAGATACCTTGAATGGGACAAGCCTCCAAATGAGGTGGGCAGTGGCATCATAGTTCTAGACAAACAGGGACTCATCCCAGGACTTTGGCCTGTGACTGAAGATAACAGAGAAAAGGACAGGTTAGCCAAGGAGGGCCTGGTGGGAGCCAGAACTGGAGTATGATTCTTGTATTAGTACAGGACAGCTGAGCAGCAAAAGCAGTCCAGTCACAGAGTATGACCATATAACAGGTATGTATTAATCGTGTCTTTTGTCTGTGTTCTACTGCTTTGACATCTGGCCCTTGCTGACCCCAAGAGAATGCTGCTCCTAGGGCTAGCTAATCCTAGAGATAATAAATCATTAGCCAGGGGGCACGCCTTTCAAATGCACACTAGACAAGCTGGTGTCATACTCTCAACACCTCCTTTGCTGGGCTCTCACCTCAACTCTGATACTCTGTCCTAATCGCCCAAGGGCCAGGTATTAGACAAGTAGGGACAGCCCTTCTGCCTCAGAGCCCACTCAACTTATTCACACAAGCCAACCATAAACCTGCTTACTCCAAGCCTTCTTGCAAAATCCACAGTAAAGGCTCTTGCCTATAGTTTTCCCGTCACTCTCTCTGCCCCTTGACCAATACCCCGTGGTAGGTGTGGCCCCTTCTCTGGGGATCTATGAGCACAACTATCTTTTCGGTGGCAGTTTTTTTTTGGTCTGTTGTCCTCACCATACATGAACAATAGTAAAACCTACATCTTGAAACCGGGTGTCAGGGAAAGCTGTGACTGGATGGCATGATGGTGTCTTGGGCACTCACCAGTCATTGCTGAGGCCAGCAAGACTACATTTCCACATAGACTGGTGGGCTGAGGCTACAGTCATACTTCTTCTCTAGTCTAGCTCAGAGATTAAGGAGGGTTGAATCCAAAAATAGAGGGCATTAGCAAGCACCACTGGGATGGGCAGGGTGGGAAGTGAGTGCAGAGAGGCCCAACATAATCAAGGGAAATCAAACACTTTGAGCAGTTGCCATCTTTGATTAAAAGACAGGGGGCCTTGGTTCCAGTTTTGGTACCACTTCTAACTGCTCCTGGTGATTTGTGGAGATGATTTAACTCCTCTGACCTTCATTTTCCTCCTCTGTCCAATGGGATAGTGGTGGCTGCTACACTTTATACCATAAAGCATCATCAACATTGGCATAATTGCAGTTTTGTGATGATTATCCCTCCATGTTTTCACTTTCTTTAAACATCCATTGGGAAGAAACTGCACATTGTATTTATTTGCATGTTATTCGGTGCTTCAGATTGAATAGATGCTTGATATATTCAATTGAATCCAACAATTACTAGCTTTGACCCATCAAGCTGCCTTTATTTTTTTTTATAACTTTCCAGAAAGAAGAAAAAGGAGAGGCATCTGTGAGGAACAGCAATACCGGAGGTAGGGAATGTCTGGGGACACTGTTTCCAGGCACTTGTCTGTCGACTGCATAGGGCTATCACCTTGATGGCCGGTGAAAGGGATTCTTGCTTCTCTATTCAGATAGAAAGATCTCACAGATATTATAATAAGACCTTCATCTTCCTTTTCAGGAAGAGATTTGATAAGAGCATGGGTCAGTCCTGGGAGAGGCCCAGGGAGGAAGCAGGTGCCCTAGTTGTGAGATGGCTCATCTAGACCCCACTCCTACTCTCCCCAGGGATGCTAGGTCCCATTTTCTCTCTGGCTGCCCCTCTTAACTCTACAAGTAGCTTTTCATATTTACTGCATGAAGATGCAATCCAGACCTCATTATTTGATTTCTTATCAGTGTCAGTGCAAAACCGTTGAGTCCCCACCAAAAAGCCTGAGCCTGGATTCATGGTTGCAAACTGAAGTGATCCTTCCCTTGCCTGGAAGGCATCCTATAATCTCCACACCATCCTATTTGCACTGTCCTATAAACACAAGCCAGAACTCTGACAGAGGGACTTAGCTCTAAAGGAGAAAATCCTTTCTCCTTCCCCTTTCTCTTCTCCTCCTCCCCCTCCTTCTTCATGATTTTTCCCATTTATTACCTTCCATTTGGAGTCAGGCAGACATGGTTTTGAATCTGTGCCCATCATTTACCAGCTAGACGAGTCACACAACCTGTCTGAACATCACATGTCTTACTTAGGGGATAACACTGGGGTTACCTCAAGTACGTGTGGCCAGAGAGATGTGCAGGAAGGGTACAGTGCCTGGTGCATGATAGATGGCCCATAAACAGCACTCTTCTCTTTCCCTCTCCTTTTTTCAACCTCAGTCTCTAGTCTTTCCCTTATGATTTTTTTTTTAAAAGCACAGCTTTTTAAATGACATATCTGAGTGTTTCCAGCCTCAGATGATCTGCGTACTGCAACAAAGGCCAATGGCCACAGTTATGAATTCCCCCAAGGAGGGCCCAAGACAAGCTCTAGCCTCTTTGTTCCTGCTTGTGAGAAGCCTCTCTCATTGAGGGACCAGCCTGAAGATTGGGAGATACACCAGGGAGGCGAAAGAGAAAACCTGCTTAAGTCCCTCCAGAGATCAGCCCATTAAAGTAATGGCGCACAAAGCAACTCACAGATCAGAGCAAAGGACGGCATAATGGCTGATTGCCGTTTCTGGGGACTCTCCACTACCCTTACCTGCTGCTCACATGGCTCCTGAGATGCCCTTGGCTGCCCTGGTTCCCGGGCCTCAAGACACCAAGAATGAGGCACACAGCCCTTTTGACTGCCTTTCACACAGCTATAGGTCAGCCAGGCCTCCAGGACCCTACAAACCTTTCTACAGCAGCAACCTCCACCTTCCATCCTACCAGGTGTGCTTTTCACTCACTTTCTTTCCTCACTGGTTTTGACCAGCTGCATCACCACTAGCACCACATGAGCCCCACACACAGGCTGGCCTCCCAAGGCAGCCAGTTTCCCTTCGTAGAGCTTTCTTGTCCGTCTCTTCTTCTGTTTCCTGCCATCAGCCTCCTCTCCTAAATCCAAATCCCTCTCAACCAGGTGTCACATCTGAAAGAGGCCTGATAAATTAATCCCCGCTAAAATGTCCTGGCTAAAACTGACAGCAGCTTAATGTGCTTTTAGCTTAATGCATCTGAGACCCTCCCCAGGGTGTTTGCATTTTATCAGGAGACTCCTTCAGACACAGCAGAATGGTCCTCAAAGAGGGAAATGATACAGCTTTGCGTGCAATAAGGGAGGGCAAGGGAAAAGCTTGAGGACAAGTAGGGCTTTCCGTAGATCATAGTACGTAGCTGGCTATTTATCCATTCTTGAGCATTCCTCAAACATGTAGTAAGAGATTCCTCTCTGATTGGCACTCTGCTGAGCATGAGAAGATCAAGAAAGGAGGGAAAGCTGGGAAGCATTCATTGTTTTTCATTTTATATTCGACATTTGTTTGACTTCATATGACACACCAGGAGTTGACAATGGGTAGGCTTTATATGAAAGATAGAAAGCAAGCCAATTCTGTGACCTTCTGAATTTTTACAAAAACCACCCCTTAGAGCAGAAAACCATGTGATAAATGCTACCCCTAGAAGACAGGTGTGGGTCACTCCCCTGGCTGTCGTGCCTCACATCTTAGCCACCTCACATCTCAGCATCTGACTTTGGGCAGATTGCCCTTCCCAGGTCCGGTGTGCCCAGAAGTAGTCAGGCGCCCTCTCGTGAGACATGGTAGAGCCAGGTCATCTTCAGGGCATACAAAGAAGGCAGCATCAGGGGAGTTAAGGTCCACACTGCTGGAGCACTTTTGAGGACAATTCATGGGGAGGAAAGGAAAAGCCAACAGGCAGTTTGCAGTTGGCAAGGCTGAGAGTAGGGTACCCATGACCCATGGCACTCATCATCACGGAGCTCTCAGTATGCTGCCCTCAAAGCTTCCAATAGCAGCATTGTCTCCTTTGACTAGAAACAACACTATTATGTTCCCAGTCTCCTGTTTACATCAGTTCCAAGCGTCTCCTATTTTCCAAGGCAGCCTCAATTTCAAATAGGAGGCTCATTTTCTCTCTATCACATGATAGAGTATCAGCCAGTCAGGTTATAAGATAATACGTCCTAATTGTTCGTTCAGAAAATATGCTTAATGAACCTTTCTAACCATATGGTGGACTTGTCCCTTGGGCAGGATACAGGATTTCTAAGAGATAACCTAGAGGTTTTTCCTCCTTGCACTTTCCACCAACCTTTTCCTCCTCAATAGCACTTCTTAGAGAACACAAACCCCAGGACCTAAATATGCCCACATTGGTGGGGATGGAGCCAATTAGTTCAAAGGCCCCTCTCTCCTCACTATTGAATAGATCCTCCCTACTCCTCCCAGGCATCACTCATGCCCTGAACTCCTCCAACAGCTCCTACTAAGGAAAGCCGTCCCCACTCTACTGCCCTGTGATTGCAACCTCCCTGCCTCTTGCCCAGGCTCATTAGATTCAACCCAAGTCCACATTCTCTGCTGCACCTTCCCCTCCCTGATTCTCCAGCAGGAGGATTGAGGTGACCTTTAAATGTCACATATAAATGCCAGCTGAAGCTAACTGGCTTCGAACCTCTGCACAGGCGTGGTTTCCCCAAAAGCCAGCTGGATGGCAGAGCTCAGGCACTGGGGTGGGGAGGCTGGCTTTGGGGAAAAAATCTGTGCCGGCAGCAGCCACATGGCACTGCCCTGAGCCAGAAAGCTTGAACTTCCATAGCCAGACTTACCACACTCAGAAGGTGATAGCTGTATTATTAAATGTTACAGCTGGAAAAATACTTAGAGACCATTACCCCTCATGGCTCTTGGGAGGAAACCAAGGTCTCAAGAAAGAGATTAGGAACAGTTAGGCACTCACCTAACCCTGATACATGCTTTTTACTGAATAAATGAATGAATGCACACATGCATGATGAGTTGTTTCAATTAATTCTCACAACAGCTATGTAAGGCAGGCACCATCCTCACGTTAGTATAGACACACACACTCTTGTGAGGTTGACTGAACTGTCCAAAGGTCACATAGCTAAGAAGATGGGAAGCCAGGATTCAAATCTAGGTTTGCCCAGCCCTAAAACAATTTGTAGCAGTTCATCCTGCCCCATCTCCCAAACCTCATTCCTTTCCCCTTCCATCATAAGGCACAGATCTGGAGCTTTTGATTGCCCCCACATCCCCTGATGGTTTTTCTAAGTCTCCATTTTAATTCAACAATTATTTAATTATCAATTAGCATCCTCCTGTTCTACCGTGTGAAGTTTTCATTTCCCATTATCCAGCTTCTGTGTGTTTGTCAGAACAAACTGCCTGCAGGAAGAATGGGACAGAACAGCAACGGTGAGTTCTTCTTTCAAGAGATAACCTCATTACTAGGCTAGGATCACTGAAGGCTGTGGGGGATGTTGCATTTTCCCCTTGCTCTCCCAGAAAGGGAAGCCCCAAGACCCAGCATGGGGCCCTGAGGAAGGCCCTACAGGAGTCATAAAGGAGAAAATATTGGGATATGGCACTAGGTTTGAAAAGTCAGATATCTGAGCCAGATTACAGTGTGACTCTAGCTAAAAATAATTCAGTTCCTTCTTAAGTCAGTGAGTACACACTGGAATCCTGAATGTGCTGTCATAGGTGGGTCATGCAGAACCATATCCCAGTTTTCCAGCAGGCATCTCATAAATGGGTACAAGAGAATTCCCAATTGGGTGCCTGGGTGGCTCAGTTAATTGGGTGTCTGCCTTCAGCTCAGGTCATGGTCCTGAGGTCCTGGAAGGGAGCCCTGCCTGGGCTCCCTGCTCAGTGGGGAGCCTGCTTCTCCCTCATCTTCTGCCTGCCGCTCTGCCTACTTGTGCTCTCTCTCTCTCAAATAAACAAAATCTTAAAGAGAGAGACAGAGACAGAGAATTCCCAAAACAGAGTAGCTCCAGGCTGACAGCATAGTCACACCATCCATATCTCTGAACCTGGACAGGGTCATTATATAGAGAAAACTCCTAGCATCTGGCCCTACTTTCCCATCCTCTTGAAAGGCTAGAAGAAACACCTGAAAGCCCCTCTAAGAGAAAGGAATGACTTTTAGGGAATTTGATTATTTAAGACATATCTTATCTCAAAGTTATCACACTTGACTACATTTCAGCATTAGGAAATATTAAGGTTCATAGTATCCTTAGGTCCCTATTCACAAGTAATCAGTTAAATAGTAGTCACACCAGACTTAGTGACTTATCATACTGACCAGGCTTTTACAATGTCTCTCCTCATTCATTAATTCATCTGTTCTTTCATGCATTCAGTAAGCCATTCATTCATTCATTTATCCATACTCATGGACTCTCAAATTGTATGCAAGTCCGTTGGGAGAATGACAAGATGACGATGCTGTTCCTGCCATGAAGAAATTGACAGTCCATCTTGCCCAGGACAATAACACAAGTGCTGGGACCCTCTAGTTCTGGCCGGTTTACATACAGAGTAGGCACTGGCCTCTGAGGCTGCTGGGCTCTGCCAGAAGACCTGCCTTAATTGGATCTGTGAATTCACCACTGTTTATCATCACACTTGGCCTTTCACTTTTCATTTTTCATTCAATAATGTGCTTTATTAAAAATGTTTTCTGGAAAAAAATATTCTCCAAATGAATGCATACCTACACTCTTCCTACCACCAGAGGTTCTCCTAAATCAGGGAGAAAAATAATCAAAATAATGGGAAAAAGCACTTTTGGTGAATAAACCATAGACCTATGAATTGAGTGTTTGAGTAATAAGTAAGAGGACTTTTGTCTTCCTGCTTACTAAGAGCCTATACGGATGAGCTTCAGAAGGCTGGTTTCATTAGGGTGTGTCTCTTAGGATTCTGGTGCCCCTATAATCCAGCCATTGTCCAAACAAAATGGACAGGCCAGTAAAGTGGTATTACCTCCCAGGAGGTCTTTTTTTTTTTTTTTTTCCTCCCAGGAGGTCTTAAACTCATACTCATGGTTTCCTGACTCATAAAAAGAAAAGATGGAGACTCATTTTATTTGAAATACTTGGCACAGCCTCAATGATAATCGCATGTACTGCTCTTCATGTTGACTCAGTGGGTGACATTCTGTGTTTATTGTCCATTCCAGCAAGGTGAGACATGTAGAAAAGCTTAAAAGGATCTGTTCTAATTGCCCAGGGTGCATTTCTATTTGCAGCAGAGTATACACGCATGGGGCAATGGAGACAGAAAGGAAAAATTGGCTATGAAAAAAACAAAAAAGACCACAAGATGTTCATTTAATAAGAGCCTTTCCCAAAAAGTAGGAGGAAGTTATGGCAGAATGGAAAAGTAAAAGCTGCAACTAGTGATGCTTGGAGAGCATGCATCTAAATTGTCAGTAAACAAGGTTTTTTGAGGTAGGAGATTAATTTTAATTAGGAAGATTCTGTGGAAAGATCCAAGAAGGACACTAACATCAAATATCTAAAACTCATCTGTGGGCTGAGGACCCAATCAGAAAAAAAATGTTCTGCATCTCTTCTTGAGGGAGAGGAGCCATTCTGGTCACTCTAACTCACAAGTTCACACAAGAAAAGGAAGCAGGACACACTTTCCTTTTGCAGGAAGAGGGCCTCTGCTGAGTATCCATTGCTCCTCTATCCATCATTTTATTCTAATTTTTCCAGGGAGATACCTTCCCATTCTTTTTTTTTAAAGATTTTTATGTATTTATTCATGAGATACAGAGAGAGAGAACGAGAGAGGCAGAGCAGAAGCAGGCTCCATGCAGGGAACCTGACATGGGACTTGATCCTGGGACTCCAGGATCACACCCTGGGCCAAAGGCAGGTGCTAAACCGCTGAGCCACTCAGGGATCCCTACCTTTCCCATTCTTGATCCATGAGCTACTAAGTGGGGTTGAGTCCATCTTCGGCAGCAGCTGCAAAGCACACGACTTTGGCCCGGCCAATCAGCTTATCACAGATTGGTACAGAATGGGCACATGACTTCACCAAACCAGCCAAAGGAATTCTTAGGGTTTCTATGAGAACCACCAGAAAAAGTCTTTCTTTGTTGTCAAAAATTTAAAGTGGACTGTAGCTACTGCAGTCATCTTTCAACCACAAAAGGAGAGCTTGCCTGGGAATGGAGGCTAAAGAGAGATGAAGAGAAATTGAATCATGGTAATATTGTTTGAGCCCCTGCTGCAAGTCACACCTGGTACCAGACTTAGAACTTGATTTTTCAGTTATGATGAAGCTGGTTTGGGTTGGATTTCCACCACTTTGAACTGAATGAGACCTAGTTCATACAAGAGTTGAATAGAACTATTGCAAAAGGTGGCTGAAGTTGGGACTTTGTTGAGAATATGGAACTATAAATCTAGGACTTACATACTGGTGTTTATCACACTCCAGGAATCTCTTAAATTTTAGTAGAATGACTTGTGCTTTGCTGTGCATGGACTGGGGAGGACTGAGTATGGGCATGGAGAATTGTGACACAGATCTAGCGGCTCATCATTGGACCTCAGAGGCTCTGCATGGCAACAAAGAATATTTCTCAAAGAGCAAAAGACTCTTCAAATTAATAGAGACCACAAGCCACCTTTCCAGCTGGCCCTCCTGGCAGTGGACAGCACATTATCTGACTAGAATTCTCAGGGAATGAAAAATCAGTTATATAAAGAATCCCAATTGACAAGTCAATCAGCTTTGGTTTGCACCTCACAAGCAGCAAACCTCTCTGAGCCTCAATTTCTCTCTTTCTACATAGAGATTAAGACCTTCCTTCCCTGCCTCACAGGGCTGACGTGGAGATGCTAACATGAGAGTACCATGAAAAGCATAAAGTGCTTCTTAACTAGGAAGCATTATTAGGAAAACCAGAAATCTCTTCCTGAGGACACACACGTCAGCGTTAGCTTCTCTTCTAGGTAATAAACAAACAAACAAACGAGTCGTTGGCATAATCACAGCTAAATTGGAAACACTGGCATTACCCAGAACAAGCTATCTATCCAGAGAAGCCGAGAGGCCTCGGATGCACAAAATCATATTTCCCCAGGCATAGGATTAATTAAAACTATCAAGTGTTCCCAGCTTTTGGAAATTAACTTTGAAAGTGTTTGGTGTGAAGGGATAAAGAAGGAGGCTATATGGTGGTGGGGGAGGGGGGCAGCCCAGGAGTGCAGTGCTAGGAGACAGATATGCCAGAGCTGTGTGTTTACTTTATTCTTCTTGGGAGAAAAGAAAGAACATACTGAAATGTAGAAGTTTCTTTAGGAAGGACAGCATAGACAGGCACAGCTCTGTCTCTGACCCCAACCCCTCAGGTTCATACATCTTTCTTTTCTATGATCAGGGGCTGGACCCTCAGAACAGCAAAGTCAGGTGGTATGGAGGGAAGGTGGGGAGAGGGATGGATCAGTGCCTCTCTTTCTTTCCCTTTCTGGGCTTTGTTCTCCTGAGTATTTTCTCTTTTTCTCCCTTATAAGTAAACCTGTTTCTGGCACTTGGATGGTTGGTCATGTTGTGAGCAAAAACAACAGAGAAGTACACTCTAGTTCTGGCTGCACCACTTATCAGCAGTGTGACCTCAGCTAAGGTACCTGATTCTTCCTAAGACTCGAATGTTCACCTGCAGGAGGGGAAGGAGGACTGAGGCATTTCTTCATCAAGAAGTATGACTGACACATTGGAGATGAGTCACATAACACATGAAGGACTGCCCTAGGGTTCCAAAGACCCTGATAAATCTTCCACATATTGCATCCACTCAACCCACTTTAAGCTGGTAGAGCCTTGGTGGTGATGGGACCCAAGGACTTGACAAACCCTGGACTAATAAGTGGCATCCTTTCTGTTGGGATTCTCTTTTTAGAATCCTTTTTAGAAATGTTAGGGAAACATTTTCCTTGCCTTTTGCTGTCACTGTAATACAAACTCTGGAAAGCAGATTCTTTTACTTTTGCCTTAGCAAGCTGGCAATCTTCTTCCGAGCCCCACTCACCCACTGCTTGCCTCCCAGCTCCCCTAGATCTCAGAGAGAAGTGCTATGGATCTCTAGAACCATTTTCCATGTCTTCCCCTGAGTCTGTACCTCCAAACCTCAAGGATTGTAAGGCCTGTGGTCTTTACTTTATGGAACTAAGGAATCTGCTTCTTTGTGTACTAAATCCCTGCTTATCTTTCCAGCTACATTAGATGTCTACCCAACATTAGATGTCTTCCACTCACCTTCCCAACAGAAGTCAGAATGTGGTCAGTTTTCCTACTTCCCTCCACTCAGCTATGTACTTCAAGGGAGAACAGCCCTATCAACTCCTCCAAGTACAAGGGGTTTGTCTTCATTGGTCAGCTGATCATGGTGGTCCTATTACTTTTACCAATGGTTTTTCCATTAGTTGATCCATGGACATCAACTCTGGCCAGCAAGAGATGGGGGGATGTTTGTTGAGGGCTTTTGAGAAATGCTTCCTCATTTTGAAAGAGAGACATAAGGAAAGAAGCCATTTTCTACCCTTGGAAGTCTTCAAGGTATGAATATAATGGCTGGCCCTGAGGGGCCCTAAGGGCAGCTAAGCAAAGACAAACTCTTGAGTAGAGGATGGCAGAGCAGAAGGAAAAAGTGCCCAGAGCCTCTGACACCACTGAGCTGCTGAACTAGCCCACTGAATTAGCCAGCCTATGAGCTAGCAGCCCAGCTTTAGGACTTCTTATTACATGAGATAATTTTATCATTGTTTCAGTCCATTCCAGTTGGAGTGTTCTTTTACTTGCCACCTGAAGTGCTCAATCGATTCACCAACTCACAACATTTTTCATGGAGAGTCTCCTCAATTTGTGGTTGAGTCTCATCAGTGGGAAGGTAAAGCTTGCTGACATGGCACCAGGCAGGCTGCCATATGATACGCTGATTCTGCTGGGGAGGAAAGTACACAACTTCACAGTCAAGCCCCGAGATCCCAGTGACACCCGTGGATTGCCAGTGCCAATTTGATCTCTTTGATCTCTTCCCATCCTAGTCAAGCTGCATCATCTCTTGCTTGAACTGTTACAACTGCATTTCTAGCCAATTCTCCTCCTACTGGTCTTGACCCAGCTCAACTTTGTTATTTCCATTATCATAAAACTGAACTAAGGCCCATGGCTCACCACAGTCCATCCCCTGCTTAATAGCTCTCTACTGTACACAGGATAAAGTTTAGGGTTCTTGGCAAGAAAAAGAGGATTTCCATGACTGGCTCCCATCTCATTTTCTATCTCATGCCCTGCATGACTATGCCTTGCCCTCCCTGCTCTAATGACATCATACATGACGGCATACCCTTTGCTGGCCCATGCCTTCACACTATCTCCTATGACTCTCTGTGCCAAGAATGCTGTTCCTTCCTTCTGCACCTGGCTGATCTTAATGACCCTTTTGAGATTCAGCTTAGGCTTTATTTCCTCTTAGAAGACTCCCTTGACCCTTCAGGACATTCTAAATTCTGAAATCTAGGCTTTCATCCAGTGCATATCTACCACATAGCATTTGCCACATTATCTTAGCTTCTCTGTCTGACTCAGTCTTCCCCACTAGATTTTAAGGTCCTTAAATAGGACAAGAACCAGTATTTATTCATTTCTGTACATCCAGAACTAACATAGTACCTAGAACAGAGTGGATCCTCAATAAATATAGACTGAACTGAAACTTTGAATTTTGCATTCATCAAGTATACACATATCCTTAAAATAAAGAAACAAAACAAAATAAATCATGCCTCCTGAAGAATGACCAGATAAAAGAGAACTACATCATTCAGTGCTTCCATTTACACCTACAAAGATTACTGGCTAGAAAAGGAGGCTGGCCTAAGAATTTGATATAGGACAAGTTAAGGAAAAAAGTGTTATCTCAAGACTTATACCAGGTTTTGTAATACTAAAGTTGCAGATAGAGAACATGATTCAATTTAAAAAAAATATTTTAATGACTTTGTTAATAAACAGCAGGGCCCAAGCCAGACTGGTCTGAAAAAGGTTGAGACCAAGATGACTATCTTACACTGCTTAACAAAGTGAAAGGAGTTTTTTTGGGGGGGTGGAGGGCTGGGGGGGAGTCTGGTGCCCAACCAATGCAGGAAAGCTTGGTTCTTGTCTCCCGGGTCAAAGAATGAATCTCACAGACAAAAGGTAGTGAGTAAAGCAATAGGAATTTGTTAAGCGAAGATAGAGAGAAAATTCTCAGAAGTGAGAGGGGTCCCAACAGGATTGTCACTGAAGGTTTTCTGGCTGGCCTGTTATAGAGAACCTGACCAGGGATTTTATGGCCTTGAGATTTCTTGTGCCATGTTGAGTGAATGACATATGGTTGTTTTGGGGTCTGGTAAGTCTCTGTGATTACTTTGTAGCTATTAAAGGAAGATACTCCCCAACATTTGGGGCCAAGTGGCCGGATCTACTTCCTTTTATCCCTGTTTTTGTTGCATCTTGGATGTCCTTGGGATTTATGGGATCCTGACTCTGAGGCTTCCCCCTTATCTTTCCCTGTATAGCCCTTACTCACAAGGATGCATGTACCCTGGGAAAGAGTGAGGGATGCAAGAAGTTATAGAAAAATGGCAGGAATGGCCAAAGGACTTTTGAGAAAGAGGAGTGTAATATTCATTTGGGGGCTTCTTCCTATGCTGATCTGGTCTGCAGTCAGTCTCTCAATTCCAAGGCTTTTAGTAGAAGCCTCAAGCGTTTTTAGGGTTGTTGCTCTCTGGTGCCAGGAGGTAAGGAGGTTTCAACACCCCCCCACCTGATGAGTTAAAGAGTGGGCAGAGGACTGTTTTTCTCTACTTCTGTGAAAAATACCATTGGAATTTTGAAAGGGATTGAACTGAATCTATAGATGGCTTTGGGTAGAATGGGCATTTTAACAATATTAACTCCTCTGATCCAAGAATACAAGGTATCTTTCATTTGTTTGTGTCCTCTTCAATTTCTTTCATCAAGGTCTTTATAGTTTTCTGAGTACAGATCTTTCACTGTCTTTGTTAGATTTATTCCTAAATATTTTACTGTTTTTGATGACTGTGAATGGGATTTTTAAAAATTTCTCTTTGAGATGTTTTGTTAGTATATAGAAATGCAACTGATTTCTGTATGTTGATTTTGTTTTTTTTTTTTGTTTTCTTTTTGTTTTTTTTATTTTTTTAAATTTTTATTTATTTATAATAGTCACAGAGAGAGAGAGAGAGGCAGAGACACAGGCAGAGGGAGAAACAGGCTCCATGCACCGGGAGCCCGATGTGGGATTCAATCCCGGGTCTCCAGGATCGCACCCTGGGCCAAAGGCAGGCGCCAAACCGCTGCGCCACCCAGGGATCCCTGTATGTTGATTTTGTGACTTGCAACCTTACTGAATTGGTTGATTAGTTCTAGCAGTTTTTTGGTGGAGTCTTTAAGATTTTCTATATGTAAGATCATATCATCTATAAGCAAAGACAATTTTACTTCTTCTTTCCAATGCTGCTACCTTTTATTTCATTTTGTTGTCTGACTACTCTGTCTGGAACTTCCAGTGCTATGTTGAATAGGAGAGGTAAGTATGGGCACCCTGTCTTGCTCCTCATCACAAAGGAAAGACTTTTAAACTTTCACCATTGAGTATGATGTTGGGTGGGTTTGTCATATACATAGGCTTTATTATGTTGAGATATGATCCTTCTATATCCAATTTGTTGAGTGTTTATATCATGAAAAGATGTACTCCATCAAATGCTCCATTTATTGAGATGATCATATGATTTTATTTATATGGGGTCATGAAAGACCCCAAATAGCCAAAACAATCCTGAGAAAGAACAAGGCCAGAGAGGCCTCACATTTCCAGATTTCAAATCATGCTATACAGTTATAGTAATCAAAACAGTGTGGTACTGGCATAAAAATGACCATGGAACAGAATTGAGATCCCAGAAATAAGCTCCCACTATACAGTCAACTAGTATTTGAAAAGGGAGCCAAGAACTCAAAGAAAGGATTGTCTCAACAGCAAATGATGTTGGGAAAATAGTATAACCATATGCAGAAGAATTAAATTGGGCTCCTATCTTATGCTATTTATAAAAATTAACTCTAAATTGAGTAGAGACCTGAAATCATAAAATGCAGAAGAAAACACAGAGAAAAAGCTCCTTGACATGTATCTTGGCAGCAATTTCCTGGATATGACAGCAAGCACAAAGATCAAAAACGGGGGGGGGGGGGGGGGGAGGACAAGTGGGATTACATGAAACTGAAAAGCTTCTGCACAACAAAAGGAACTGTCGACAGACAGGTAACTTACAAATGGGAGAAGATATTAGCAAACCATGTAACTGATAAGGGGATCATATCTAAAATATGTAAAGAACTCACACAAGTCAATAACAAAAAAACTAATAATGTGATTTAAAAAATGGGCAGAGGAACTAAGTAAACATTTCTCCAAAGAAGACATCCAGATGGCCAACAGACACATGACAAGTTGTTCAACATCACTGATTATCAGGGAAATGCACATCAAATCACAATGATGTATCTATCATCTTATACCCATTAGAATGTCTAGCACTAAAAAGACAAGAAGTAACAAGTATTGGCAAAGATGTGGAAAAAAAGGAAACTTCATGCACTGTGGGTGGGAATTTAAATTGGTATAGTCAATAGATGGATAATAGTATAGAGGGTCTTCAAGACATTAAGAATAGAACTATCAGGTAATCCAGTAATTCTGCTTCTGGGTATATACCCAAAAGAAATGAAAATGAGATATCAAAGAGATATCTGCCCTTCTATATTTATTGCAGCACTACTCACAATAGCCAAGATATGGAAATAACCCAAGTTCCTGTCAACAGACGAATGGATGAAGAAGATGTGGTATATATATATAATGAAATATTACTAAGCCAATAAAAAGAAGGAAATTCGGCCATTACAACAACTTGGATGGACCCCAAGGGCATTTGGTTGAGTAAAATAAATCAGAGAAAGACAAATACTCTATGATTTCACTCACATATAGAATCTAAAAAGGACAAACTCAGAGAAACAGATTGTAAGGTAGTGATTCCAAGCAGTGGAGGTACAGAGAAAATTGTGAGTGCTGCTCAAAGAGTACAAGATCCCCATTACAAGTTTAGTAAGTTTGGGGACTACCGTACAGCATAGCTGATTATAGCTGATAACACCATATCATATATTTGAACGTTCCTAAAAGAGATCTTAAATATTCTCATCCCAAAAAAGGAATTGGTAACTAGGTGACAGGATGGAAGAAATAGCCAATCCACAGGGTATTTTGCAATTTATAAATGTGTCTAATCAAAACATTGTACACCTTATACTTACGCATTGGTATGTGTTACTTATATCTAAATAAAGCTGGAAAGAAAAAGAGCGAGGACAGAGCAGCCACACAGTATCCAAGCAGGGACTTGAGATTGCAGTAGGAGTAGAATTCTGGAGTGAATGTTGACCAGGGAAACTCAATCTCTATTCTCCCAACACATTCACTTACCCTAATACAAAATACTGCATTTTGATGCAAACTATCCAATAGTGCAAAGGATAGGATCCTCGAATCACTTTATGTGCATAGCAAAGGAAGGAGCCACCCAAAACTAAAGGACTTACGAATACTTGGGTTGCATATTTAAATATGTAAGTGATATTTGTGTACCATATATATGTGTGTGCATATGTGTGTATATATGTGTATGTGTATATATGTATATGTATATGTATGCACATACATATACCTATTTTTTTTAAGATTTTATTTATTTATTCATGAGAGACATAGAGAGAGAGAGAGGCAGAGCCACAGACAGAGGGAGAAGCAGGCTTCTTGCAGGGAGCTCGATGTGGGACTGGATCCCAGGACCAGGATCATGCCCTGAGCCCAAAGGCAGACACTCAACCACTGAGCACCCAGGCATCCCCTATATATTTTTATTGTAAAACAAATTACTAGTTAATTTGTTAAATACCGAATACTATTAAGGTTTTTTAGGTTGTTTAGAAACATACATTTTCAACCATAAATGAAATACTGAATCTTCAGCAAAGAAAAGAAAATTAAATAAAACAGTAACAAAAAAATGCTCTTTTCTTTCTTGATTTGTAAGTACTGAACTTGGAGCTTCATCTAGCAGGGTTTGGCTTTTTTCTATTGTCAGCTTTTTAAGCTATTAAATTCAGAGTGATAATTCCTGCCATTACTCCCTGCATCTCCCTTTTGCAGAGTCACATATATCCTTACTGGGAGTCTTCCTTGGCCTATGAAGTGAGGCTTTCTCTTTCTTTCTTTCTTTCTTCCTTCCTTTCTTTCTTTTTCTTTCTTTCTTTCTTTCTTTCTTTCTTTCTTTCTTTCTTTCTTTCTTTCTTTCTTCTTTCTTTCTTTCTTTCTTTCTTTCTTTCTTTCTTTCTTTCTTTCCAGAAAACTTTTAAGAAATATGCTATTTGACCACTTCTCTTCTTCCCTTCTCTACACATCCCAACAGCCTCACAGAGAGAGCTCTCTAAGCATCCAAGCCTCGAAGAGACAGCTCATGTCCTCGTTCAGCAGTAGCCCCTTTTCTGCCCAGCTCTGCCTTGGGCAGGAGGCACTTGAAAGTCAAGTCATCAGGCCCTTACTGAACAGAGGTGGCATACTCAGGTCTCAGCTCCACCCTATGAGTCCACATGTCAAGTGCCAGGGGAAAAACCCTTTGCTCCTCAAACCCATGGATTCCTCAATGTACATCATTCCCAACCCTTCCATGGCATACGACTGCACTTTCCTGCCTCTTTCCCTAGTCAACATTTTTCCTTCCACCACCACCAGTGATGTATCAGATCTCCAACTTGGTTACACGGGGCTGTGGTATCCTCAATTCTTATGAGTCCCTGAAACTGCTTGTGGCTTACCACGTTCCTGCCAATGGCTGGATTTATGCCATTGCTGGACATCCCAGACATATAATGAGTTGGACTCTCTTTTGTGTACATCAGGCCCCCACCCCTCCCACCCCCCACCCCATGGAACCAAAGCTCGGCATGCTGATGGTGGCAGCTGCTGTCCTCTGCCTGCCCAGCTACCTTCTACTCATGGCTCTGAAATCAGCAGCCGGCCCAGTCCCTTCACTCCAGCTGACACAGCAGATCCTGCCCAGCATAGATGAGCTCTTCCTACACTTTCCCTCTGGGGCTGAAAGTCCTCCTCCTCTGTGGTTTCCAGCAACATCCTCACCCTGATGCTGGGGAGATAATTTAGCAAACACAGTTTAGCAACTTAGCATTTTTTCTGGTCAGACTATTATTAAAGCAAAGTTTAGCCCATATGCATAGCATACATATGTATTTATGTGTTAAATAGATTTCTTCTCCACCCATTCCTTGTTGCTTCACTTATCCAAATATTATCCAGGCATTAAGGTTCACATCATGAGTTGCTTCCCTTCTAAAGACTTTCCTGATGATTTAAAACTCTATAGACCATTTTAAATTCTTCATTTCTCAGGGCTACTATTGGTAACATAATTTTTTTTAAGATTTTATTTATTTATTCATGAGAGAAAGAGAGAGAGAGAGAGAAGCCAGCTTCACGCAGGGAACCCAATGTGGGATTCGATCCCAGGACTCCAGGATCCCTGGGCCAAAGGCAGGTACTAAACCGCTGAGCCACCCAGCAGTTTAATTTAATTTAATCACGTTAAATTTAACATAATTTAAACTAATTCATCATTAACTCTTCTGCATTGCCCTCAGATCTTTTATATGGAAGAGTGTATTTGGTGTGTCTCCAACCTTACAGTCTTACCTTCTTATTTCCCCTTTTCAGTATAATGTTCTTTATGTGATTATTGCCAAAGAAGGATGGGCTATGACTCAGAAAATGAAGTGTTATCATTTTCCAGTGGGTAGATGTCAAAATGTCCAGGTCGCTGGGATATGGAGTGGGAAGGGCTGTTGAATGGACTTATGGAAGGCAGAAGAGTTTCTTCCCAGAAGCTCCAAAAGTATGGTCAGAGGGTTCTCTGCTCACTTTGTCTTTGAATCTCAGACACTATAACCCAAAGCCCAAGAAATCTTTCCAGCCCATGATGGCTGCATTCTCTCAGAAACAATTCTATGCCAAGAGCACATCCCTGCCAAGCCCCAGTTCAAGCCCCCAACCCACCATTAAGTCGCCTCCACTGCAGATCAGGCAAGGATTGGAGCCAACGTGCCTCCTGTCGGGGAGAAAACAGATGGCTGGACCAGAGAAAGCTGACGGAAGGAATCGCAAAACAAGTATCAATCAACCCAAGCAATTCACATTAGCAAACAGACAGCTTCTCAGCGCTGGGGCAGGGCTCTCTGGTGGCGTTTTTAGCGGCTTTCCTAATTAAGGATGAGCTGTGGAGCTCATCAGCCACCCTAAGTCCCTGTTAAATGTAGCAGGTGGCATCTGAGAGCCCCCCTCCTACCATGACTTCCCAGTTGTCCTCAAGAGGGGCATATCATGCCAGCCAAGGAGCTGTGAAGAGAAGCAGAACAGAAGAGGAATTTAAAGGGATATTCTCCCCTGAAACAATGCCCTCTTGGCTTTATAGGCTGTGTCTCCAAGTGTAGCACTTCCACAACTTGTGGTTCAGTGTACTTTTTGTCTCTTCTACTGGACGCAAATTATTTTTGAAGAGCCTTGTGTCACAACTTTGGTGATTCCCACAACACTTAGCATAGTGCTAGAAACCCTGATGAGTATTCTACTGAAACGTGGCCATCCTGATCCATTGAGTTTAATTTAGATTCCTAAATATCCCATAGTCTAGCACATTTTGTATGTCCTACTTACCTGTGCCTTTATCCTCATCTAAATTTAATCATGTATCTCTATTGTTTCTCCTACATCTATAAAGTCCTTAGGGGAGGCTACCAGGACTTGTGTTTTTCTGGGCATCTTTACTCTATCTCCCCAGCAGCTAAATCAGGGCCAAGCAAATCAAAGGCTATCTATTCATGCTTGCTGACCAGATTTGGTGTTTAGGGCTGAATGTGACCATGGCTTACGTTCGTGATTCTCCGAGGCCCTGGGGCCTCTCTCACTACTGTTCTATTGCTGATCTATGCCAGGTACTATGCAAGAGATGCCAACATCCTGGCTGACTCCATCTCTACTTTACCAGGATGAAAAGCCTTTGCACTTCCTGTCTTGTGATCAGAAGGAATGGAATTTCAGTCAAATTCAGATTACTCATTTTTCCCAGAGTACTGACTTCTGATTCTTCAGCCTCCCACTTGTATGATCTTCACATACTGATCAATTTTGTGCTATCATAGGAGATGAAATCTATAACATGTCCCACATTGTCTGGTACGTGGTAGAGGCTCAACTTGCTCAACTCTTTTATTATAAGATTTTTTTTGCTATAAGCATTAAAAGACTTTTTATTCATTTTATTATAAAAGTTACATTTCCTTGGGACCTTTAGGTTAGGTTCTCAGGGCTAAAAAGGAAAAGAACAGAAAATAAAGATGCTTTTTTAAAATAGCTGAAACATGACTATTACCTCACAGATTTCCTCCTAAGTGTTTGGGTTTTAGACCACAAGAGTGATGTTTTGATCACAGATGGAGCCAAGTGGATTGTTTTTAAGGTCATTCTGGCTGATTCACACTCTTTTGTTGCTGTATCTTGCAAAGCGTAGTGACAACAATTTGGGGACTGCTAGGAAAAACTTGACAAGCAGGTCTGATAAATCTGAAGAGAGGCAGGTAGTGGCACAATCCCAGGGCAACAACCTTAAGGTAAAACTTCCTGGAAGCCCCTGGGAAGTGAGGCAGACAAGGACTTAAAAATCAGAAACTCAGTGAGGATAGATCAGGGACAATTCAAGGTAACGAAGACATCAAGGAAAGTCAAGTTCTCTTATGCCAACTAGGCTCCCCTCCCCCTCAAAAGAAGACACGATTCTAAGATACATTTTGCATGTACTACTGGATATTTAATCTTCCTCACTGGAAGTAGAATCCAGGATACACTCAGGAAAATTATGGGACTGTTGAGAAAGTTAGAAGACCAACTCTAGATGTGCTCTGACTACATGGGGTCAAGATAAGGGAGCCCTTGAGGGTGGGCATCCAAAAGGAGGCAGTTCCTCATTGCTGTGGGCATTCTGAAGCACATTCCAATAGAGATGCCAACAAAAAGACCTGGAGACCTGCACAGGCACATTGCTAAGGTCCTTCCCTTTCACCTCCTGCCCCCCCGCTTTGATTCCGAAGTCCTATGTTGGTCCAACCTGAGAGCCTGTGGATGAACAGGCTTTGTTGGAAGAGCAGGACATATATTATAAATAAGACATATAAAATAGATTTTGTAAGCTATTGTTTCAGTAGTAGTAAGTGTGAAAAGGAAGTGATGTGTGTTCAGGAAGGATGTTGTGGTCCAGGTCAGAACAGTGCTTTAAGGAAAGCAATCCAAGGTAAGAGTACGCTTTTGGATTTCACAGATAATACTCTCTTTTTGTGTCAAGATTGCTATACTGAGGGACACCTGCGTGGCTCAGTGGTTGAGCATCTCCCTTTGGCTCAGGTCATAATCCCAGTGTCCTCGGATCGAGTCCTGCAGCAGGCTCCCCACAGGGAATCTGTTTCTCCCTCTGCCTGTGTTTCCGCCTCTCTCTCAGTGTCTCTCATGAATAAATAAATAAAACATTTTTAAAAATAAAATAAAATAGATTTTGCAAAGCTTTACGGAAAGTCACGAAGGACAGATCCATAGAGAATTATTAAAACAAAGACAGGCAAGATCCAGGTTAGATATTCCCTGAATTAAATGGGCCAATGGTCTCAGAGCTTGCCTTTCTCTATGATTCTTATGTGACCATTTTACTGTTTAAGGCGTGTATACTCAGTGAGAATTCTCAATAGACTAAGGCCCAGGAATTTAGTAAGGAGAATATCAAAACCATCCAAAAGCATTGGGAAAGACAGAGATGTCCTTAAAGTCTGATTGGGCCTGTATTCTCTGCCTCCATCTGACAGGTTTGCCTTTAAATTAATTAAACAGTCAAATCTGACTGTCATTCCAGTATCTGGTGAAGGAGCAAGCTGTTCATAAAACACCTTGTGTTTGCATAATAATTTTATGCTTTTCCAAGTGCTTTATCATCCATTGGCTCATTTGAACTTCATGACAACTCTGCAGAGTAGGCAGGGCAAAAACTCCTAGGAAGGCCATAGAGTTACTAGAGCCAGACCATCTGAATTCAAAAACAACCCCACCTCTTTCCAGCTGGTGACCTTGGGCAAGTGGTTAAGCTCTCTGTGCCTTGACCCTCTCCTCTATGAAATGGGCACAACAGAGTGCCTACATCATTGGTTTGTTGTAAGGATTAAATGAGTTGATATGTGTTAAATCATTATAAAGCCTGATAGATAGTAAGGGCTGAAAATATGTTAGCTTTCAATATTATTGGCCCTACTGTCTAGGAGGATGCCAGACCTAGCAAACATAGGGAGAAGAGTGCATCAGGAAAAGCTCTGAGGTTGCAAAGGGCTACTCACTCTGAAGAATAGTATTCCTATGCCCTCTCAAGAGGGATAAATCTGATGTGGCCATCCTGACCTTGTTTTGCTCTCAGACATTCTGCAGAAGACAAGCATTGATTGGGTCACACCAGAAAGGAAGCTGTGTCCTTTCCCATTCCCAAAGGCCTCTGCATCCTCCGGTTTCCTGCAGGACCAGCCCATCCTTCAGCAAAGGAAAGCAGAGAAGAGGCACACAGACAACCCTTGCCCCCAGCAGTTGAGGTACCTCCATAGCCCCCAGAAAGACCTGCCAGAGCTCAGCAAACGTTCTGAGAAGCAAGTCCATCAGCCAGCCCTCCCTGACAGCTAAAAAATTTCTCAAGTCATGGAGTATGTCACAACCTGTCAAGCCTGGGTTTGATGTTTTCAGTCCAGGATGAGGCACTGGCTGATGTGAAACAAGACAGTGCAGTAGGGCCTGGAGCTTCCACAAGAGGCACAAAGTGTGCCTAAGACAGCAAGAGAAGGGAGGACGGTGTATACTGGACCCTCCATGAGTTGTCATGTGTCCACATGTGTCATGTGTCATGTGCCCCAGCCACATTTTTTAAGAAAAGGCACTAAGAGGGAAACAGCACAAAATGGTAATGTCAAATTTGAACCAAACCATCAAGCACATGCACGTAGACAGCAGAATGAATCCTCAGACCTGACAAGGTGGAAAGGCTCATGATTTCTCATGGGGTGGCTTAACTCTGCTCTGTAAAACCCCGTCGAGGACAGGGGACAAGGGGCCAGGCTCTGAGCCGTCCTCCCTCTTCTCCCCAGCCGTGGTGTCGGGATCTGCCCAGGATGCTAAGGCTCTGTGTAAAATTTCATTTGGAAACAAGGTTCTTCAGCTACAAAGCATATACATAAGTACGTAAAGGGTGATGCAGAGAAGCAGTGTTCAGTCCAAGATGGAGCAGCCTGGAAGGGTGTCAGCTCCCTGACACGACCACAGCGCCTCCATGGGGTCTCTACCCTTTCATTACTTCACCACCAAATTTTTGTGCAGCAAGTACACTGGACCAGGTATCAGAGAGACTATAGGTTTTAGGTCCAGTCCTGTTGTGTCTTTTTAAGATCCACAGGGTGGCTGAGGAGGGTTCTAATGGACAACAGGAACTGGAGCCGCCACAACAGATGCTGACAGCTAGGGACAGGGCCAGGCCCTGTATACTGCAGGCACCAGAGAAGGGAGGGATTTGAGAGCCAGGTGCCCGGCAAAGGCTTCCTACAGGCAGTGCAGCCCAAGTAGAACCTGCCAGACAGGGAGTAATTAGGGAAGCAGAAAATCAAGTGGAAAAGAGTGGCAGGAGAGGATGGTGTCTGGAACAGAAAATAAGGCTGAGATGATTGAGTATCTGGGAAGCAACACATGGATGAACTGGCAGCAAAGGATTCCCATAAAGGGGTAGTGGGGTTATGGGAAGGGTATAGGAAGGGTCATCTTCAAAGTCTATTCAGAGATTTGTGTGATAAAAAGAACCTGAGAGCAAGACATCTGTGACCTGAATGAGTGACAGAAATTGGGTTGTATTGCAGAGACCCCAGGTGGAAGGAAGACAGGGTGTGGGAAGGGGGAGGGGAATAATCAGGACCAGCAGGTGGGGCTTGCAGCAGGAGCCCACGGACAGCAAATTTTGTCTCATTTTCCATCCTCCTGCGACCCCCACCCCCGGTATGCACACAGTCTGAGGCATATGCACGAGTGGAAGGGAGACCAGAGCACAGGGGATGGGAGCAGGGCTCAGCAGTCCACCCGGTAGTGAACCATCCAGGGAATCTGGAGGGAATAGGAGGAGAAAGGAGGCCTCCTCACTGTGCATAGAGGGGCCGTTTCCTCTGAGCCAGAAGCCTCCATCCCACACACTGGCCTGGACTCACAGGAAAAACCAATCCTGTCAAACCAAGCAGTGAATTTCTTCTATTCACTGTTGGAGCATCAAAACGGTGGAGCCGGAGACAGAGTCCCTGCACTGCCGAGAACATAGGAAGAGGCCCACAAAGATGGCATCCTTGCCCCTGCCCACATAACCAACCCCGACTTAGAGCCTTCATCCTGGGAAGACCTCCAAATTCCCTTAACTCACCCCTACCTTTGTCGCATGAACAGACAGACACCAAGACACATGCATGATGTGAGAAGACACCCAGTGACTGCCCCCAGGCCTCTCACGCATATGGAGCACCCTGTGACCTTGCCCCTGACATCCAGGCCTAATATAGTAAGTGATGAGGGTATAAATCAGGACACCCAGTTAAATTAGAATTTCAGACAGACAAGTATTTTTTTAGTATAAGTATGTTCTGAATATTGCATGGGATATACTTATACTAAAAAAGTACTCATTGCTTATCTGAATTTGCGACTTAACTGGGAATCCTGTGTTTTGTTTTGTTTTGTTTTTAAGATTTTATTTATTCATGAGAGACATACAGAGAGAGAGAGAGAGGCAGAGACACAGGTAGAGAGAGGAGCAGGCTCCATGCAGGGAGCCCAACGTGGGACTCAATCCTGGGACTCCAGGATCAGGCCCTGGGCTGAAGGAGGTGGTGCTAAACCTCTGAGCCACCCGGGCTGCCCGGAATCTGGTATTTTTATTTGCTAAATCTGGTAACCCTAAGAGGATGACAGCTGGAAGTGAGGGGTTTGGGGTGAGAAGGGGGAGGACAGAGAGGAATGCATAGGCCCTCACTCCCTTTGTATAAAAGAAGAAAGAGTAATTGAGTCAAACACTTCAGTCATTTGCTAGATGAAAGCTTAGGGACTCCATCTCCATATGCTCCTCTTCTCATAATAGTCCATCAGGACACCCATCTGGGGCAGGAGCTGCTACAAAGGGGGATGATGCAGTGGCCCCACCAACCTCTCCTTTGCATATCTGTCTTATTTTGATACTCAACATATTGATATTCAAATCACTAATACTGCTAATACTCAAAATACTCCACAAAATGGTATTGTAATTTTCACTTTACAGAGGTTCAGAAAAGTTCAGTGATTTGCCCAAGTCACATAACTCTAAACAGCAGCTACAGGATGGTAAGCCAGGCCTGCCCAGACCCCAAACCCCACTTCCCTCCACGACCTCATTGCTAGGCACCCAAGAACCCCCTAACTTCCCCCCAGGACTACCGTTAGTGCTGTCCAGTAGGACTTCATATAGTGATGCTGCACTGTATCCAACACAACAGCCACAAGCCCCATGGAGCAACTGAGCATATGAGGTGGGGGTGGCTAGTGAGTCTGAAACCCAAAATCTGCTTGCAATTCTCATTTTATGTCTGCCTCATAGGTTGCCCTCAAGGCCTGGATCTAGCATTTCCTGGATGCAACCGTGGTTCCAAGAAACAGGGACCCTTGGAAGTCGTCCTTATCCACCTCCTCATCTCCAAGATGGAGAATCTGAGAGCCGCAAAGGGCAAGGAGACAGATGCCCTGGTATTGTCTTAGTGACAGAACAGGTACTGGAGAGAAGGAAAGGAAAAACTCAGTAGTCCTCCAGCACACACTGGGCCAGCCCTAGAGGCCCCTAGCAGCCCCCAGCCCCACCTCAGGTCACCCACTGCTCTTAAAAAGGAATGTGGGAGGACCTGCTTCATGGGCAGAGATGAATCTTATCTGATTAATGCAGGGAATTTGAGAGACAAAAGGAAAAAAAGGCAACATTAGCGCAACACCTTGCTGAGTGTACTCCCCCCATTGCCTTGGAATTATAATTACATCGTCCCTTCATATCTACACACCCAAGTAATTATAGCTGGCTTATGGCTTCCCACTGCAATCAGATATTAGCTTTTTATTGCACCCTTTGAGAGCAGCCCTCGTAGAGAGACAGCCATAGCATCAGTAAGGCTTGAGTTATCCCCAGAAGGTCAGCAACCCTGGTGACCACCTTCAGAGGTAACCCAATCTAGTCAACCCCCACCCACCTAGAGCCACCACAGACTCTTGTTCTGGCTATACCCAACACAAGAGCATCGAGCAAAGGGCTGAGTAGTGAAAATGCAGCCCAAAGTCACTTGCTAAGCTCTGCAGCACAAAACAGATCTGTCTCTAATTCATTCAGAGACTCCGCCCCCTGCACACACGTTCCCTGAGGTCTGGGTACAGCCAAGCTCTTGGGCTCACAGCCTGATTGATGGCCAATGAACTGTTTTTTTTTAAAGCAACTGTGGCATAAAGGAATGACCAACCACTAGTCTTGGCTTTTGTCAGTTGCCCAGAGTGACCTTGGACCACTCATCCCTTCCTCTGAAGTTCAGTTTCTTTAGCCATAAAATGAGAAAGAGGATACCTCCTCTGTCATCCTCTTAATGATGCCCCATATATCAAATGAGGTCGTGTCTTTGAAAATACTTTCTACCCTCTACAACCGACAGGTCAATCAGGCTTTACTAATTATTTGGCTGGCTCTCATCCTTAGGGATCTTAAGGAGGTTGAGCTGCCCAGCCATTTGGCCCATCAACCTTGCCCAGGTGCTCATGGCTGGCATGTGCCGGCCCTCAGCACACTGCAGATCTGCAAATCCAATGAGTCCTGTGGACCACCACTACTGGGGAAAATATACATTTATATGTTAATTCTTCAGACTTTGAAACCATTCGTGCATACATTATCTCATTGGAACTTCACAGCCATTCAATGATTTGTAGGGAAGACACTATCCTCACTTTGCAGAAAAGGAAACAAACTGAGAGGAGTATAATGACTGTTGAATTGCATACATTTGAGTTAATATATCTGCAAGAGACACAGCTGGGAGTGGGACTCTGTCTCTCCAGTTGTGCTATTCAGAAAATTCTGGGTCTAGTAGATACTCAGGTATCAAATACTTGGTGAACAGCAGAAAAAAAAAGAAAAAAAGAGTGGATAAATAACTAAAGAATGGATAAATAACTAAACTTCTCAAAGCCTTCTCCAACCAGCACGGAATCTGGGGTTCACACAGCAGAAGGGACGGGCACACGTGGAGACCCACTTAACAAATCAAGGTTGGCCTGTGCCTTCAAATCCTGGCCAGCCTTTTTCTGACCTGTTGCCATTCTGTGAGAAATTACATTTGTTTCACAAATTGGAAACTCAAGCTCAGAGAGGCAAAGTGAAAGGCCTAGTGTGAACAGCAAATTAGTGGGCAAACTCCGATATAATCCCCACCCCCAGGCACCCAAGCAGGCTTTGGGGTACCAACCTCTGCAGCCTCCGCTTGAGGCTTGCTGAAGATCTGGATAGATGAGGGGAAGGAATTTCCATATCCCTAAGCAGGATGAGTTGCCCAGCAAAAATAACTGCAGACCTCCAAACAGATCATATTAAAATCTAGCAACAGGAGCTCAGTTGGGAAGGGAAAGTGGAAAAAAATCCCAAGTTAGAATGTGTGTAACATATTTTCCCAGAGGACTTGATACAGAGATAGTTTTAATTAACTGTGCATTTCATTTAAGCTTAGCAGGCAAGTTACTGTACATTAAATAAATACCAGTTGGTTATTAAGAATATATTTGCTTCTGACTTAACAACTATAGCAGGTTATAGATACAGATTTCTGTTAAACCAGTCTGGTTCGTTTGTTTGGAATAATCAATAGTTCTTTACTCAAGATACAATAATTGCCTCGTTGAATCTGGAGAAGCTCTTCTCTTGGTAATTTATGGCAAACAAATTTCCCCGTTTAGTTACTCCGTCCTTTTCTCTCAAAAAAAGAAGAGAGTGCAGGAAAGATAGAGATTTTAGAACTCAGATCTTTGACTTAAGGAAACAATTTGACTTAATATAGATTCACTGCAGCCTTCGCATCAGGGACAACTGAACACTGGACCAGGCAGGAAAACCCAGAGAACTGAATTCAAATAACAAATAATTTTTTTAGTATAAAGCCATCCCATGCAATGTTTGGGACACATTAATGCTTAACAAGTATTCATGGTTTATCTGAAATTCACTTGGTGGGGGCAGTGGGAATCCTGTTTTTGGTTTTCGTTGTTTTTTGTCAGTTTGTTTTCTGCTCAATGCTCAGTCTGTCAATCCTTGCCCTAAGGGCCATGAACGTACTGAGAAATAGGTCACTGTGGACGCCACTCCCACCACACTCACACTCAGGTCCTCCCTCAGTGAGACAGTTGAGGTGAGTTAAGGGCACTACACAGACTCTGTCCTCCTACCCAGATGTGGATGGAGCCCTGGCTTCCCCAGACAGACAGACACTCTTCTTAGCAGCACCTCTGCTGTGTTCTCTCACTCTGTGTCCTTCATAGTCTCCACTGGGCACCACAGATCACATGGCCTGAGAGTCACAAGGCCATCCTCCACCTAACAAATGAGGAAACTGAGGCTCAGGAAAAAAAAAAGACTTGAGCAAGATCACAGAGCTGGTTGTGGAAGAAGCTTGGTTTTATGGCCATCATTCATCATTATTATGGTTACTTATTATGACTAACTAGTATCTCTTGAGTATGAGTTATGTATCAGGTCCTTGCTCAGAAAATCTTCACAATAACCTTATGAGAAAGATATTTAATTATTTCGATTTTGTATAGCTGGGGCCACGGTCGCAGCTCAGAATCCACAAATTCTCTTCATGACATCCCATTACCTTTTCCTCTTTGAATTGTTCTCTCTCCCCTTACCTCTTTTATCCTCATCTATAAGGAAACCTGTAGTAGCAAACACTTACTAAAGCCCAACCCTGAGCAGGCACTCCAACGCATAGTTGGACGAGAAGACTAACTGAGGAAGGGTGGGAGGCAGTAATAGGGGCAACCAGCACAGACTGTGGAGCCCGGCTGGCCAGGCTTGAATCAACACCCCACTCACATGCTGGCAAGGCATGGGCAAATTACATAAGGTTTCTGTGCCTTCCTTTTCAAATCTGTAAAATGGGGCTGATGCAGGTGTTTCTCAGGAGAATCTGGCACATGGTAACCACTGTATAAATATCTATTCTTGCTGCTAGAAAAACAAGGTGTCAGAAATGTGAGAATGAAGCAACTAGCAGAGACAACAGAGCCTGCAGAGCCGGAGTGCAGAGCCAGCTCATGCTTTGTGGACAGCAAATACCTTCTCTTCCTTTATGTTTCTTGAAGTCACTGAGGAAATGGTCCAGGTTGGCTAGTGTTATTACCACACATTTTTCTATTAAACCTCAAATCCCATATTAACCTTAATTTTGGTCAATTAGTACAACAATCAAGTTCTTGCATTTTTAGAAGAGTACCACCTTCAAGTATTTTCTTACATTATGGACACAAAGTAGGTAAAAGCATGTACAATTCCAACATTTATGAATTCAGATTACTTCTTCCAGCCTGCCTTCCCCAATCCTAACAAACATATCAAACTATTGTCAGACAATTCTCCCCACAACTCAAATTTCAAAAAGTTAGAAAATATGGTGGCCACACATGTATATAACCACACCATTATATACAGAAATACTACGCCACATTAAGATCAAAATTTGTGTTAAGTCTGACATTAAGTTGTAGTCACTGGAATAAATGGCCTGGTATGTACTTAGTTAGTTTAATTATATCAGACTTGCTTCCAAAATAACTGAAAGATAGCTTCAAATGCACAAAGTATAGGATGTATATCATTGCCCATCATAAAAGTAATTTGAATTTTCTAAAATGTAACTTAAATAGAACAGAAGGAAAATTTAAAAACAAAAACTACCAAAGAAGTAACCAACTCTCAGAAAGTTATAATGATCAGATGGCTTTAGCAATGAACTCCATTTGTCTTTTAAGGACTAAATGATTTCTGTGTTATAAAAACTGATCTGAAGCATAGGCAAAGACTAGAAGCTAACTGAGTCATTTTATGAGTTTGGCACATGCCTTGTACTAAAACTGAGAAAGATGGACCAAAATAGGAAACTACAAGCTAATTTTACTTATGAATACAGATGCTAAATCCCTAAGGAGAATACTAGCATATGGAATTCAATAACACATTAAAATAATGATCAACTATACTACCAAGAATGACTTAACCTACAGAGGCCAGGACAGATTATTAATAGAAAATCAATTAATATAAAATATCACATCATTAGGTTCAATTAGAAAAGCTTAAAATAATCTCAATGGCTACCCAAAACTATTCAATAACACTTTTGGCTACAAGCATTTAGAAAACTCAAAACGAAAGAGAATTTTCTTAATATAATGAGGACTATGAAGCTTAAACTACCTAACAATATGAAACCCGCTTAAGGTTTACAGTTAACTAATAATGCCATGTAACAAGCTACCCCAAAATTCAGTGATTTAAAACAACTAGATGTTATTTAGCTCATAAGTCTGAAGTCCAAATGGGTGGTTCTTCTGGCCTTTGCTGGGCTCACCTTCATGGACAGGGTTGACTGGTTTTTGACTGACCTAGTATGTTCCTAACTGGGATGACTGATGTAACTCAGCTCTGCTTTACATGCCTTGTCTTCCAACAAGGCACCACGAGGATATCTTTTTCATGGATACAGAAGAATGCAACAGTGATCAAGTGCACTTCAAAGGCTCTATGTGCTTTATATTTGCTAATATCCATTGACCAAGTCACATGGCTGTGTTTACAATCATAATAGAAGAGTTCTCCACAATTTCATGGCAAAAGACAGAGTTACAGGAAAAAATGAAGAATTAGGGCCATTTGTCATCCCACAACATTAGGCTTCTCAGAATGCCAGTTCTACTAAATGATAACATTTTATACTAAAATTTTTATTTTACACTAAAAAATTCTATGATCAAATAAGTTTGGGATACACTGTGTGTAGTAATAAATCACGAGCAATGGGCTTCTTTACAATAGGATTTCACAAACTTCGTGAGAGTTTCCAACTGAAGGTCATAGCCTTTTCCAAGCCAATATGAGCATAGTACCCCTTTGTTTTTTCAAAAGCATATAAGACACACTTTTGGAAAAGAAGAAGACATAAATTTTTTAATGGTATTCACATGGCAAGCAAAAATAAAACATAAAAGTAAAAACATCATAATATACCTAGAAATAACCCCAATCATAAATGTGCAAGATTTATGTAAAGAAAACAACAAAATTTCACTGAGAGATATAAAATAAAGATTTAATTAAATGGAGACACACCATTTTCCTGGAAGAAAAGAATCAATATTGTAAAGAAGGCAATTTTTTAAAAAATGATTTATAGATTTAACATAACCCCAATGAAAATCTCAATGAGATAATAATACTGAACTGTTGGCAAGAGTACAGTGGAAATAGACATTTTCATGTATTGCAAGTAGGAGTTTAAATTTGTGCAATCTTTTTAAAAAGTGATTTGGAGCCTTAAAATTGCTCATACCTGTTGACACAGACCTGGAAATATACTCTAAGGAAATCATATAATGTGAACAAAGATGTATTTGCATAAATTTTCTTTACAACACTGTTTAAAAGGAAATAAAATTTTTATAATAACCTAAATGTCCAACAATAGGGGAATCACCAAACAGACTTTCAGGCTTTCATATTAGTGAAAATTACACAAGATTAAGAGTCATCATTTCAAAATCTAATGTATATGAAAATGCTTACCAGGTAACTTTTGAGGGGAAAAGCAAGGTGTTAAGATGCATTACAACATGATTCCTGTTGTATTAGTCATTTTCACAGAATGAAAGCCATGAGAAAATAAAACAAATTTAATATTTCTAGACTTAATTTATTTTCATATTCTATATTTCCTAATTTTTATACAACAAACATAGTGTACATTTATTTTTATGATTATTGCAATAAATGTTTTAAAAATGGGGAAAGTTTTAAGGATCATCTTAAAAACAGTGAGATCAGCCAAGAAAATGTTGCAAAAGGAAAATTATTGGAGTGCAGGGAGCATATATGTAAGAGACAGGACATATCCTACTGAATAGAAAATAAATTATAAAATACTGCAGTAATAGTTTGAGAGTTGATATGCCAAAAAGCAAAATTCCCCAATACAGGGGTACTTTTAAAAATTTGACAAATTAAAAAAAAAAAAAAAGAATTTGACAAATTATAAAAGTATTCTAACCTAATAGAAAGTACAATTTAATAAACTGTTTTAGAAAAATTTTCTATTTGGGGGGAAAAGAGTTAAATTTAAAACAATGAGGGTGGGACACCTGAGTGGCTTAGCAGTTGAGCATCTGCCTTTTGCTCAGGGCATGATCCCAGATTCCCGGGTTTGAGTCCCACATTGGGTTCCTTGCATGGAGCCTGCTTATCCCTCTGCCTATGTCTCTGCCTCTCTCTCTCTCTCTTTCTCTCTCTCTCTCTGTGTCTCTCATGAATAAATAAATAAAATCTTTAAAAAAATTTTTTTACTAATAATAAAGCAATGAGGCTATTAAAATATAAAATAACAATATAGGTGACCAACTGAACTCAGAAAGGATAAAACTTTCAAGTCATAATGCATTAAATAAATTATCAAAGTAAACAGTGAGTGATTTATAATTAAAAGATTAATAATTAGAATATTTTAAATGTCAGGATGATCAAACAGAAAATTAGAAAGCATCAAATCTGAAGGGAAATATTAACAACAGATAAAACCAAAAAAGGTCTAATGATTTTTACATATGAAGGACCCTTACAGATCCCTCATAGATGAAAAATAGTATCTTGTAGAGCAAAGCCTGCAAGGAGGCAGATATGGGTGTCTCCACCACTTCCCTGCTGTGTAATCTCTCCAAGGCTCAGTTTCCTCACCTGTTAAACTAAGCATAACAATCAGAGAGAGCCATTATGAAGATTAAATGGGATAAAGGATATGAACAGCTTTGCACATATCTAATAATTAGAAAATGCTCAATAAAAGTCAACTAGAAGTACTTTTGTTCATTAGCAAACATCTGTGTGGCAACCACCATGAGTTGGACACTGTGCTAGACACAAGGGACAAAAAGGTGCATAAGACTTAGGAATTTACACACGTAAATAGACACATAAACTCACAAAAATCATAGACTATAATACTTTACAATGGAGTGGGGATAGAGTGGCATGGAGCAAGAAAGTCCATTCATACTTGTCTCCAGGGTGCATAGAAGGCTGCTGGACGTGGTGATTTTAATTGGGGTTTTAAAGGATGAAATGTTAGGCAGATAAAGGAAATGGAAGGGCAAATGGGGGAGAAGGAACAGCAGGTGTGAATGCTGAGAGATTAAACACTACAGAAGTAATTCTTAAGCTACAGGAGTGGTCACCATTGCAGGAGGGTAAATCTTAAGGTCAAGACTGAAGAGAGAGGAAACTAGAGGAGTTAGTGGGGGCTCTAGGTGCTAGGTTAGGGAGCTTACATTTTCATATCAAGGATGACAAGAAGCCCTCAAAGTAAGGATGTGATGTGCACAGATTTATACTTTGAAATAATCACTCCAGTTGGGAAAAAGTTGGCAAGGGCCAAAATCAGAGGTAGGGAGTCCAATTAGGAGTTAATGCACTACCAGAGACAGATGGTAGAGGCTGGGCCAGGACAAAGGCAGTGAGGATGAAACAGTGTGGATAGATTTTGAGGGATATTCAGGAAATCAAATAGATAGATGTGACTCATTGAATGTAAAAATGAGTAGCAGAGATTGGTTAAGGATGATACTGAAAAATCTCAAAGCGTTCAGAACACAAGTATGACAACAAAAACGGCAAAGTTCAGGAAGAAAATTCAGAAAAAATAACAGATGGGAGCATGAAAATATGCATATAAGAAATATTAATTCAGTATTAGGTATAATTTTAAAAACACAAAGTAAAAAGGAAAATAATTTATCACCTATCAAATCATATGTATTACATTTTATTCAGAAAAATATGTTATTCTTATGGCTCATTTTTAGCACACGTGTTATCTGGATATACCGGTAAAGGAGTGCTCATTTACTGTTCTGTTTCTTCTACCTAATAGGTTTACCCAACAAGTATTAAGACTACCCACTGTGTACAAGCAGCATGCTAAGTGCCTGGGATGCAAAATCAAATAAGAACCTCTCCTTCCCCACAGTACAGTGCTGAACACACGCTGCAGGTTGTTGGTTGTAACCAACCAGGTATCATTGAGGGGTTATCAGCCCAATGGACTATGGTAAGGCAAGTACATTGGATTCAGCAGAAGGGAAGAAGTATCAGAAGAGAAGATGCTGGAGTCAAGGTTCTTTGGGCTCTGGAATAAGCATGAAGAATAAGAATGTTAACCAAGTTTTGTTTTGGTTTTGGTTTTGGTTTTAAGTGATTCTGCTAAAATCTCTAGTCTACCCACTTCTCCAATTGGGCAAATCAAGATTCTGCTGACTGGTGAAGTGGCTTCCTTAGGGCAGGCATATGAGGAGATACTGCCATCCAGTGGCAAGATGGGAAGTGCAGCCCAAGTAATTTTCTGATTCTGCTGAGTCAGTGCTGAGATTTGAGGGTCTTTCAGGGAAAGAAAATGATTCACAGTAAATCAAAGATGGTGGCTAGGAGAGACAGGCAGACATTTTGCTTAACCTCCTGAGGAAACATGCCACCTTTATTGCATATATATTTTTCTGAAAAGTGATAAATGTTTCTAAAACTGATAATGTGTGCAAGTAAATGCCTCTCTTCTCCCATCCCCATGGCTGATACTATCTAAACCACAAAGTCTGGCTTAGATAGAAGGAAAACTAAGTAGACTGATTGATCCATAGACTTTCATCCAATAAAGTGGTGGAGTTCAAAATTTACTTTTTGTATTTTAAACAATCTCATTTTTAATATATTATTATATTTCATCCATCATTATGACTTTCCAGCTCTAGTTATTGATCAAGACTTGTACCAAATCTTGGAATAAGATCATTGGATCAGAAAGACCTTGGACATATTTATTCAACAGATATTTTTTCATGGCAGGTGTTATTCTAAGTCCTAGAGATATGAGCATGAAAAGACTTCTACAGCTCAAGAACAGAAAAACAAACAACAGGATATTAAAATAGGCAAAGGACTTCAATAGACATTTCTCCAAAGAATATATACAAATGGCCTATAAGCACATAAAAGGATACTCAACGTCACTAGCCATTAGGAAAATGCAAATCAAATTTTAAAAAAAGGAAAATGCAAATCAACTGAGATACCACTTCATATCCATTCAGATGGCAACTATTTTTTAAAAAAGGAAAAATATGGAAAGAAGGAAGGAAAGAAGAAATGAAGGAACAAAGGAAGGAAGAAAGGAACAAAGGAAGGAAGGAAATAAATAAGGATTGGTGAGGATGTAGAGAAATTGTAAGCCTTCTGAACTGTTGTTGAGAATATGAAATGATGCAGCCCCTGTGGAAAACAGTAAAATGATTCCTCAAAAAATTAAAAATAGGGGATCCCTGGGTGGCTCAGCAGTTTAGTGCCTGCCTTTGACCCAGGGCGTGATCCTGGAGTCCCGGTATCGAGTCCCACATCGGGTTCCCTGCATGGAGCCTGCTTCTCCCTCTGCCTGTGTCTCGGCCTCTCTCTCTCTCTCTCTCTCTCTCTCTCTGTGTGTGTCTCTCATGAATAAATAAATAAAATCTTTATAAAAAAATTAAAAATAAAATTACCCTATGATCCAGCAATTCTACTTCTGGATACATTCCCAAAATAATTAAAAGTAGGGTGTTGAAAAGATAGTTGTACTTCCATGTTCATAGCAACACTATTCACAATAGCCAAAAGGTAGAAACAACCCAGGTGTCCATCTTCAGATGAATGAATGAATAAAATGTGATGTATACATACATCATGGTATGAAAATTCTAACACATGCTACAACATGAAGGAACCTTGAAGACATTAGGCTAAGTGAAATAAAGAAGTCACAAAAATATAAATACTATATGACTCCACTTATATGAGGTGCTCAGAGTAGTCAAATTCATAGACGGGAAGTAGAATGGGGGTTGACAAGGACTGGGAGGAGTGATTGTTTAATGGGGACAGAGTTTGTTTTGCAGGATGAAAGGAGTTCTAGAGAATAGTTGCACAGCAACTGAATATTCCTAATCTTACTAGACTATATACTTAAAAATCCTTGAGATAGTAAATTTTATGTTATATGGATTTTATCACAATTTTTTACAAACAGATCTATTCTCTATCTTCAGACTTCTTACATTGTACCAGAGGTGATTTAGCTCCTCAGTCTAGGGTTTCCCATTGTTATTCAGTGTAGACAATTCATCCCCATATAGATGGGATGTCTTCTGTGTGGATGTAGCTACCCCACTTCTAAAATGTGCTCATTTGGAGTTTCCTTAATTTCCAAGCCAGGAACCAGAGACTTAATGAAGGGGACTTGTTCAGTGTTCGAAATCTACCACGGAGCCCAGGAAGGCCACAATTCATCCCTTCTGGTTCCCTTAAAGACCCTAGGTTTTTTTTTTATCTGGAAGGGACCTTTAATCCCATTGTCTCCAGCATTCCCACAAGGTCATCAGCTCAGGCAAATACACTGGCAATTAGTGCCCCACGAATCGATACGGTCTTCCACATTCAAGCTCATTAGGATCCTTCTCCTGCTCTAAAGTTTAGCCAGATAGGAGGTCTCTAACAGCAGAATTTCTCATTCCCCAGCTGCTCTTAATTTCCTTTTCAAATGGAGTTGAAGAGTTCTCTGGCATCTGAGCCACTGCCCCAGCCTTTCTGTTGGGAGCGGGGTGTCGAAGGCCTCAGAAAAAAATATTCTTTTTTTCATAAGCCTTCACATAAGCAGGTTATCCAGAAAGACCTGGAGCTGCTGAATCTTGGACTTACAAACAAAACAATCATCAATTCTTAGAGTGCTTGAGTACCAGGAGATACAGGCACAAGGGGCAGGAGAGGGCAAAGGAGGGAGGGATGGAGAAGTAAGAGAGAGAGAGAGAGCCCACATCAGCTTTGGAAATGACCTGGTAATGTAAGCCTCTTGGTCTTCTTCATCAGCCTCTCTCTGGGAGTTTCCCAAATGGCTGTGACAATAAGCAGGTAAATACATGTGGGCTGTTCAGTCCACGATCTCTCTGGCCAGGCTAACCCCAGATGGATATGCACCAGGGCCTTCCTGTCAGCAGGAGCCCTCACTGCCTGCTGTCACTTCTCCCTGCCTTGTGCCCTGATATTTCTAATTCGGCCAGAGTCAGGCTTATTGGTACTTTGCAGGTGACTTAGATTCAGGTATTTTTAGATTCAATAGCAAAAATAGCTCATCCTCTCCTGAAAAATCTTCTCCACTTGTTATTCTTGTACTCATCATAGAAGACACGATCATGTGGTGTGGAAGAGAGTGAACAGAATCCAGGACCATGTCAGAATCCTGGGTCCCTATAGGATGTGTTTGCTATAGGACTTAAGAAAGTTCCCAGACTCTTGAAAGCATAGTGTTTCCTGTAAAACGGGCATATTGGTAATAGCTACCCAAAGCGTTGTAGGAATCAAACAATCTATAAATAAACTAGACATTGCCATACAGTTGCTATACAGGTCAGAGGCCAAAATTTGTGGTCCTCATAGCAAATCCAATCCTCTCCATGCCTTGCTTTTAAACCATTTGAATGTCTTTAAACAGACGTGCAACTTTCCAGGTACCCACAGACCCCGCTTCTCCATATTATCTCCTACCCAGCCTACTTCACCCACTTTTGCTACCAGCTTTGCCTGGAAAGTTTGAATTTGAGTTCCCTGACATAGAATTTCAAAGTAAGCAGCATGCAGCAATGTAGAACAGGCTTCCAAGTGCATGTACATCAAGAAAGAGTCTTTTAGGGTAGCCCCAGTTGCTCAGCGGTTTAGCGCCGCCTGCAGCCCAGGGTGTGATCCTGTAGACCCTGGATCTAGTCCCACATCAGGCTCTCTGTATGATGCCTGCTTCTCCCTCTGCCTGTGTCTCTGCCTCTCTCTCTGTGTCTCTATGAATAAATAAATTTTTTAAAAATCTAAAAAAAAAAAAAAGAGTCTTTTAGTCTGGGGGCAGCGGCAGACTCACTAGGCTGATAACAATGGTGCAGAAAAGTCAAGGTGGCCAGTTATGGGTTTTCAATGACACCAAAATAGTCCTGAAGACTGGAACAATCTTGTCACAATCTCTACAATGGTAACATAACTACAACTAGAGGCTCCTTGATCTTTATGGTTCTGGCACTAAAACAGACCTAACCATGGTACATGCTAGAAAGCCCAGAAACACAAGTTAGCACACCTACATATTTACTATCAAATAAAGGTAACATTTCTAACCAGTAAGGTGATGATTAATTTATTTCATAGATAAGATTAGGGTAATATGTTAATTGTTTGCAAAAATACAGCTGCTTTATATTATACTCTTCACACTATAAACCAATATAAGCTCCAAATGGATAAGAGTACTACATTTTTTATTAAAGAACTGGAAGAAAATATAAGTCATTATTTATCTGTTCTCATACAGAAAAGGCACTTCTAAGCATAAAACTGTAGGAAGAAACTGCAAAGAACAAAAGCATAAGCCCGATTACATAAAACTTTACATATTTCTAAAGCCCCAAAGATATCACAATCAAAATTAAGAGGAAACAACAAACTAAAAGAGAAAAGAAGAAAAGAAAGAGAGAGAAAGCAAGCAAGCAAGCAAGCAGCCAGGGACTAGGACACAGTAATGAACAAAGCACGTAGGATGCCACCTTCACAGAACTTTCCACCTACTGAGCAAGACAGACCTTAAAATCAGGACCATTCTCAAATGAATCATTATAAGAAGTGATAAGTCTCTCTGAAGCCAAAGAATGGGGAGTCATACTGGGAAGATCTGAAGTCAGGTGAGACAATCAAGTAAGGAAGGTCTCTGAAAAGCGCTATCTGCACCAAAAGCTACAGCACAAGTAGGAGCAAGTGAGATGGGCAGCATGTAGACGAAGGATTCAAGCAAAGCAAAGACTTCTGTGGCAGGTGTCATAAGAAGCAAGGACAAAGTGTCTGGAGCACACACAGTGGAGCTGGGAACTTGCAAGAGGAATAATTGGACAGGTGAGCAAGGATATGTAGGCTGAACTAAGAGGTTTTTATTTTTAATTGTACTTACAGAGTCAGTCGTTGAATGATTCTTATCCCAGTAAGACAATCACTAGTTCTCCAATAGGCAAATGGGCAAAGTGGGCAATTTACAAAAAAGGAAATGTAAATAAATCTGCAGAGGCAGAAAGTAGTTAAGTGGTTGACTAGTAGCGAGGGAACAAGAAGTGACTGCAAATGAGCACAAGGAATGTGTGAGGGATGAAGGGAAATGTTCTCGAATTGGATTGTTGTGATGGCTGCCCAGCTCTGTAAATATAGTGAGAAGTCATTCGTTTGTGCATGTGTGCATTTTGTGGTATGTAAATTGTACCTCAGCAGAGCTTTTTTTTAAAAGATTTTATTTATTTATTTATTTATTTATTTACCTATTTATTTATTTATTTATTTATTTATTTATTTGACAGAGAGAGAGAGCACAAGCAAGGGGAGGGGCAGGCAGAGGGAGAGGGAGACGTAGGCTCTCAGCTGAGCAGGGAGCCTGATGGGAGACTCGATCCCAAGACCCTGAGATCATGACCCGAGCCTAAAGACAGACACTTCACTGACTGAGCCACTCCCCTTCAGTAGAGCTATTTTTTTTTTAAAAAAAAAAAGTTTTCAATTTCTCTAGTAACCAAAACATTTAAATTAAATTAAATTAAAGCACAATGTCATTTTTACTGTTCAAATTTGCAAAGAATTTAAGGAAAAACATTTTAATGTCCGTGAAACACTGGGAAACAGGCATTTGTATAAAATTCTGGTAAATATGACAATATGTATCAAAGACTTGTTACTTTGTCACATATCTTGGAATTTAACATAAGGAAATAATAGTGAGTGTGTAAAAAGTTTTATGTGCCGGGATTTTTATAACAGAATTATTTATAAAGATGAAAAATATAGAAAAAAGGTTAAAAGTTGAACAGTAGACAATTGTTTAAACATGCAATAATACAATTCTACCTATTTAAGATTATGTTGTAGAAGAATGCATAATTACATAAAGTGGTGATAAATGAAGTTAAAAAACATGGCCAAAGCATGACAGTGAGGGCAAGCCCAACTGCACAAGCACATCCTGGGCCTCTGCTTCCATCATTTCTGCTCACCTTCCACTGGCCAAAGAAACTCTCAAAGCCACGGCTGAGTGAAGGAGCAGAGGGTACCCTTGCCTGTAGAAGACAAGTCATGGGAGGAGAGGAAGAACTGGGTATGATAATACATTCTACACAATATCAAAAATTTAAACATGGTCATTTCAGAGTGGTAGGAATGTACATACATTGTACTATTCAGCTTTTTGGGAGCTGATTTCCTACTCGTGTTACCTGTATTTATAGATCAACAGCAGTTCTGCTTCATGTGTCTTTTGTACTCCATAAAGAAACCTCTCCTATCTGAGACGAGCAGTGGAAAAAGCAATAGCACAAAACCAGAAAGTTTTGTTCTTAAAGTTTCTGCTGGGAGGATGCATGTCACTTCCAGTCGTTTTTCATTGGTCTGAAAAGATCACATGGCAAAGCCTGGCATCATCAGCCGTTGGAGGGGGTTGGGGGTGGGGGGATCATTCACTTCCCAAAGGAAGAGGACTATAATCCACATGGGTGATGCATGGAGATGGAATCCAGTGAGTAGTGAAAACAGTAATGCAATCTACTGTATTATTAGCATCTCCAGTTTTTCTATAATGGCCATGAAATAATCTTTATTTTTATTCATTTAATCATTTATGTATCTATTTATTTTTGCTTGAAGATGGATATGAACAGAAAACTTATTTAGATTCTGGGTGCCTGGATGTCTCAGTGGTTGAGCATCAGTCTTTGTTTGGCTCAGGGTTTGATCCCGAGGTTCTGGGATCGAGTTCTGCATCAGGCTCCCTGCAGGGAGCCTGCTTCTCCCTCTGCCTGTGTCTCTGTCTCTCTCTGTGTGTCTCTCATGACTAAATAAATAAAATCTTAAAAAAGAAAAAAGATTTACTTAGATTCCTTTTTATTTTCTTATCTTTTTTAAGTTTTTAAAAATAGACATGCATTTGCCCATCATTTCCTGTTTGTTTTAGAAGGCAAACAGCAGCCTCTGCCTTCTTCCCTGTTTTCTCTATTTCTCAGTAACCAGAACCAAATCTCCAATACTTACAGCTGATTTGTTCAATATTTATCTCCCTTTCTCTAAATTACATGCATGTTTAGCCACTTCTTAAATTTTCCCAATTTTAGGTCTCTCCTCTGACTTTGGATATGAAAGATGAAGTGTGAGCTTACTTTCATGCCCTCAATCCCCGTATTTACATATGTTCCCATTCAGGCCCCACAAACACGCTCCCCCCTTCCACCCCCCCCCCGCCCCCCGCCCCAGTGGAGATATATTGTAATTCTGGTGGGTTTATTCACCAAGGCCCATTATTGCCACCAATGTGTAAACACTGCATGGTTGAGCCTTAGGGCTTATTGTGATTACTTTTCCTTCTCCACACAGTTCTTTGTTTTGTCTTGGTTTTTGTTTTATTTTCTTTTACTCTTTCATTTGTTCATTTTGTGTGTTTATCACATTTCAACCTCAAGCTCTCTTGCCCATTCTATAAATCTCCTCTCAATATATTTGGCCTCAGGAAGTACTCTATCCATTTCATTTCCTTAAAGAGATCTTTCTGAGTCCTCTGAGCTACTCCAGTCTGGGGTACTTGCACTCAAGGTAGCCTGGGCTCTTACTTCACCATCCCCTGAGATTCCCTCTGCCTATCTCCTGTGTACAGACTCCTGTTTCTGGTGACTCATGTCTTTCTCTTTCTTGGTTAACAGTCTCATTTTGGTGGAGCATAGCATTCAACAGCTTCCTAAGAAAAGGTGCCCTGGAGACAAACATCTTGAAACATCTTATGTCTGAAAATGTCTTTATTCTATCCATACACATAATTGATCATTTGAATGGATATAACATTCCAAGTTGCAAATTGCTGTGCAAAATTTGAGTACTCCTAACTTCTGGTGTTGTTCATGAGAAGTCAAAGCCAGTCTGTTGCTTATAATTTATATATGATCTATCTTTTCTCCTCCCTGGAAACTTCTAGAATCTTTTAATCCCAGTGTTCTAAAATTCCTCAAAGTTGTGCCATGGTGTGGTTCTGTTATCATTCGTTATTTGAATATTCATTGACCCTTTCAATCTGGAAATCCATGTCTTTCAAATATAAGAAATTTCTCTGATTTCTCTGATTTTATCCTTAATGATTTTATCCCTTCTATTTCTTCTTCTCATTCTTTCTGGAACCATCATTCAGAAATTGAATAATGTCAAAACCACTGAATAATAGTTACCTTTCAGCAAAGATCTTCAAAATTTCTATATTGTCCACCCCTATGTTCCATCATTTTTACTTTTGGCTCTACTTCTCCTGAGAATTCCTTAACTTTATCTTCCAATCCTTCTATTAAGTTTTTATTTTCTGCCATTATAGTGTTAATTTCCAAACAATCTTACTCTCTGAATGTTTCTTTTTAAAATATCATGTTCTGTTTCAGGATTGCAATATATTCTCTTATTCTCTAAAGATATTACTGATTTCTTCATTTTATTTTTGTGCCCTCTGTGTAGTCTCTGTTCCATCAAGTTGCCTTTTTCTATTTCTTTATTCTGGTGTCTGTTTTTCCCACGGAGATTTTTGTCAGATCTCTGATTCTCCTTAGTTGTCTGATAATCTTTAAGACTAGGAGTCTAAAAGCACCAAGTGTATGGCTGGGCTTTGTTGACTGGCCCTGTCACACTAAAGTAATCTGGCTGGCCTGATTCACTGAGAAACTCACAATTCAGTAACTTTACGCCATTCTTCTTGTGCTGATTGGGTCCCTACAGAAGACTTTCCTAGCCTCTTCCTTGAAAGATAAAGTTATAGCTGCTGGAGCACAGGAACCAAGGGTGGAAGCAGGCTAAGAGTGGGGGATCACTTGATTCCCCTGTTTTCAGCATTGCCTACACCATCAGTTGTGCTTGACATTCCTAGATCCAGAGATCTTCTATTTTATCCTTCTAGGAAATAAACCTCTGGTCTTCTGCAGAGATGGGGGAGTCACTTAGCTGGACAGAGTCAGAAAAGAGGATTTGGGGATCTATATTCTTATAAAAAGACTTTAAATTAATCCTCCTGATTTTAAGCCTTCTCATTTCCCCTTCCTTGTTCCAGGCATGCCTGCTACAAGCAATTCTTAAGCTGTTTTAGGATTTGTAAACATAAATGTGGTTGCTTCTCCATTTTTCTCACTGCCTTTATAGGATTTTGTGTCCTTGAAGCTGCTCATTTACTCTCATCCATATACTCTCCACTTTCAGAGTAGTGTTGCTATTATCTCCTCATCCCATTTTACTTTCCTTTCTGGGTTGATGTCTTTATGAAAAATCCTTTTACTATGAGTTCAATAGTTTCAGAAGTTGGCAAAAGTAGATGTGTGCCTTAATTTTCCATTGTTATCCTATAGTGCTTGCTTCCACAATGAAAAGAAAATTGCTTATAAGAAAGTTTGCTTGGTGATCCCAAGACTAAAATAGGGAGTTGAGAAAATTAAATGTGTAATAGAATTAGGTTAAGACAGCCTCATATATCCAACTACTCCCTGGGGGTAGGTGGTCCAGTCAAGATGATTCCAACATTCAAAGTCCATGTCTCCTCTGGATAGGATTTAGTTGGGCACTGCCAAAATCATGCTCTACAACCCTTCTATCACTATACACACACTTGCTACCAGCCCTTTGTGACTAACATCTTTCTTTCAACATGTCACTATTTTTAGTCAAGCAATAGACAAGTCTGACTGACCTGGGAGGCTTTTTGTATAACATTATTATTAAAACCTTTCATGAAATGATGCTATATGTAACACATAGAGGACAAACTAATTTATAAGATTTTTTTAATGAGACATTTCATTTTACAGGTAACTGAAACACCATCTTCCCTTAGTCTGTATTTAACCACAAATGTGATTAAATATAAGCCCAAGTTCTAATCCAGAAGATTTTAAAGTTAAGCCATATGCCTGAAGGGAAAGGAACTGATTATAGTCCCTCCAGAGGGAAAAATTCCCTGAGCATGAAATATTACAAATATCAAACATAAATTCAAATCACTCAATATTCATTGATCCACTTAATAAAAAAAACTACTGAGAAGTCACAGTATGAAAAGTACTGTTCTAGTCTGACAATAAGAGAGGGCAAAGAACAAACGTGAATAACAATAAAACACATGTCCTGACTTCAAGGATATTATAATATAGTTGTTGAAATAAAGCAATACTATAATATCTAATACTGACATATCTAAAATGTGTAGAAAGGAATGAATAAGCCTTGTTCAAAAACCCAAAGAAGGCAAGAAAGGGGACACAGAGGAAGAAAAAATAGAACAAACAGAAAAAAAAATAACAAAGTGGCAGGCCCAAGTCTAAACATAGCAGTAACTACTTTAAATATAATGGTCTAAACTCATAAATTAAAATTAAATTAATGGTCTAAACCCAGAAATTTTCAGAATAGATGTAAAATGCATCTATTTTTACAAGGAACTCATTTCAAATATAATCACACATGAAAGTCAAAGTCAAACAATGGGAAAACGTCAATGATGATAATATTAAAAAGAAAGCTGGAGTGGCTGTTTTAATATCAAAGAAAGAAGAGAAAATCACAAGGAATGAAGAGAGTAGATAGTGATAAAGGGTCAATTCACCAAAAGGAGATAACAATTTTAAACGTACATGAACCTAACAACAGAGCTTCAGAATACATGAAGCAGAAAGTGACAGAACTAAAAATATTTATAAATTCATAGTTAAAGTAGGAGCTGTAAACATTCCTCTCTCATTGATTGATAGAACAACTATACAGAAAATCAGCAGATAAGAAGAACTAAACACACCCTGAACCAATTTAATATATTTGACATTTATAGAACATTCAACCCCACAACAGCAAAATACACATTCTTTTCTAATGCACATGTAAAATTCATCAAGATGGTCCATATCCTATATCATAAAACAAATTGTAACTAGTTTAGATACTTACAATCATAAAAAGTTAATTCTCTGATCATAATAAAATTAAACTGGAAATAAATAGCAGAAAAATATAAGGAATACAGCAGTCATTGGAAATTTCACAGTACTTCTAAATAATCCATAAGTCAAAGAAGTCTCAAAAGTATTAGAATAGGGGGGAGGAGCAAGATGGCGGAAGAGCAGGGTCTCCAAATCACCTGTCTCCACCAAACTACCTAGAAAACCTTCAAATTATCCTGAAAATCTATGAATTCGGCCTGAGATTTAAAGAGAGAACAGCTGGAATGCGACAGTGAGAAGAGTTCGCGCTTCTATCAAGGTAGGAAGACGGGGAAAAAGAAATAAAGGAACAAAGGCCTCCAAGGGGGAGGGGCCCGCGAGGAGCCGGGCTGAGGCCGGGGCGAGTGTCCCCAGGACAGGAGAGCCCCGTCCCGGAGACGCAGGAGCTGCACCGACCTTCCCGGGGGAAAGGGGCCCGCAGGGAGTTGGAGCAGGACCCAGGAGGGCGAGGATGCCCTCGGGCTCCCTGGGACAGTAACAGCAACTGCGCGCCCAGGAGAGTGCGCCGAGCTCCCTAAGGGCTGCAGCGCGCACCACGGGACCCGGAGCAGCTGGAGGGGCTCGGGGGCGGCTCCGCGGAGGGGGCTGCGCGGCCCCGGGAGCAGCTCGGAGGGGCTCGGGCAGAGGAGGAGGCTCCGTGCGGAGGGGGCTGCGCGGTTCCAGGAGCAGCTCGGAGGGGCTCGGGCGGCGGCTCCGCGGAGGGGGCTGCGCGGCCCGGGAGCGCGAATCCACCAGCGCAGGCTCCGGAGCACAGGGCGCCGGGACACAGCCCAGGATCCGGCCTCCCCCGGGACAGGCAGAGGCCGGGAGGGCCCAGGACAGCAAGGACGCTCCTGCCCCAGCTGAGCAGAGCAGCGGCCCCGCCCCGGAGCCTCCAGGCCCTGCAGACGGAGTTCCTGCCGGAGCTGAATCCAGGTTTCCAGAGCTGCCCCGCCACTGGGGCTGTTCCTCCTGCGGCCTCACGGGGTAAACAACCCCCACTGAGCCCTGCACCAGACAGGGGCACAGCAGCTCCCCCAACTGCTAACACCTGAAAATCAGCACAACAGGCCCCTCCCCCAGAAGATCAGCTAGACTGACAACTTCCAGGAGAAGCCAAGGGACTTAAAGTACACAGAATCAGAAGATACTGCCCCGTGGTTCTTTTTGTTTTTGTTTTTGTTTTTGTTTTGTTTTGCTTTTTGATTTGTTTCCTTCCCCCACCCCCTTTTTTTCTCCTTTCTTTTTCGTTCTCTTTTTCTTCTTTTTTTTTTCTTTTTTCTCGTTTTTTTTTCTTTTCTTCCCCTTTTTTTTTTCTCTTTCTCTTTTCTTTCCTTCTTTCTCTCCTCTTTTTTTCTCTTTTTCCCAATACAATTTGCTTTTGGCCACTCTGCACTGAGCAAAATGACTAGAAGGAAAACCTCACCTCAAAAGAAAGAATCAGAAACAGTCCTCTCTCCCACAGAGTTACAAAATCTGGATTACAATTCAATGTCAGAAAGCCAATTCAGAAGCACTATTATACAGCTACTGGTGGCTCTAGAAAAAAGTATAAAGGACTCAAGAGACTTCATGACTGCAGAATTTAGAGCTAATCAGGCAGAAATTAAAAATCAATTGAATGAGATGCAATCCAAACTAGAAGTCCTAACGACGAGGGTTAACGAGGTGGAAGAACGAGTGAGTGACATAGAAGACAAGTTGATAGCAAAGAGGGAAACTGAGGAAAAAAGAGACAAACAATTAAAAGACCATGAAGATAGATTAAGGGAAATAAACGACAGTCTGAGGAAGAAAAACCTACGTTTAATTGGGGTTCCCGAGGGCGCCGAAAGGGACAGAGGGCCAGAATATGTATTTGAACAAATTCTAGCTGAAAACTTTCCTAATCTGGGAAGGGAAACAGGCATTCAGATCCAGGAAATAGAGAGATCCCCCCTAAAATCAATAAAAACCGTTCAACACCTCGACATTTAATTGTGAAGCTTGCAAATTCCAAAGATAAGGAGAAGATCCTTAAAGCAGCAAGAGACAAGAAATCCCTGACTTTTATGGGGAGGAGTATTAGGGTAACAGCAGACCTCTCCACAGAGACCTGGCAGGCCAGAAAGGGCTGGCAGGATATATTCAGGGTCCTAAATGAGAAGAACATGCAACCAAGAATACTTTATCCAGCAAGGCTCTCATTCAAAATGGAAGGAGAGATAAAGAGCTTCCAAGACAGGCAGCAACTAAAAGAATATGTGACCTCCAAACCAGCTCTGCAAGAAATTTTAAGGGGGACTCTTAAAATTCCCCTTTAAGAAGAAGTTCAGTGGAACAGTCCACAAAAACAAAGACTGAATAGATATCATGATGACACTAAACTCATATCTCTCAATAGTAACTCTGAATGTGAACGGGCTTAATGACCCCATCAAAAGGCGCAGGGTTTCAGACTGGATAAAAAAGCAGGACCCATCTATTTGCTGTCTACAAGAGACTCATTTTAGACAGAAGGACACCTACAGCCTGAAAATAAAAGGTTGGAGAACCATTTACCATTCGAATGGTCCTCAAAAGAAAGCAGGGGTAGCCATCCTTATATCAGATAAACTAAAATTTACCCCAAAGACTGTAGTGAGAGATGAAGAGGGACACTATATCATACTTAAAGGATCTATTCAACAAGAGGACTTAACAATCCTCAATATATATGCTCCGAATGTGGGAGCTGCCAAATATATAAATCAATTATTAACCAAAGTGAAGAAATACTTAGATAATAATACACTTATACTTGGTGACTTCAATCTAGCTCTTTCTATACTCGATAGGTCTTCTAAGCAAAACATCTCCAAAGAAACGAGAGCTTTAAATGATACACTGGAACAGATGGATTTCACAGATATCTACAGAACTTTACATCCAAACTCAACTGAATACACATTCTTCTCAAGTGCACATGGAACTTTCTCCAGAATAGACCACATATTGGGTCACAAATCGGGTCTGAACCGATACCAAAAGATTGGGATTGTCCCCTGCATATTCTCGGACCATAATGCCTTGAAATTAGAACTAAATCACAACAAGAAGTTTGGAAGGACCTCAAACACGTGGAGGTTAAGGACCATCCTCCTAAAAGATAAAAGGGTCAACCAGGAAATTAAGGAAGAATTAAAAAGATTCATGGAAACTAATGAGAATGAAGATACAACCGTTCAAAATCTTTGGGATGCAGCAAAAGCAGTCCTAAGGGGGAAATACATCGCAATACAAGCATCCATTCAAAAACTGGAAAGAACTCAAATACAAAAGCTAACCTTACACATAAAGGAGCTAGAGAAAAAACAGCAAATAGATCCTACACCCAAGAGAAGAAGGGAGTTAATAAAGATTCGAGCAGAACTCAACGAAATCGAGACCAGAAGAACTGTGGAACAGATCAACAGAACCAGGAGTTGGTTCTTTGAAAGAATTAATAAGATAGATAAACCATTAGCCACCCTTATTAAAAAGAAGAGAGAGAAGACTCAAATTAATAAAATCATGAATGAGAAAGGAGAGATCACTACCACCACCAAGGAAATACAAACGATTTTAAAAACATATTATGAACAGCTATACGCCAATAAATTAAGCAATCTAGAAGAAATGGACGCATTCCTGGAAAGCCACAAACTACCAAAACTGGAACAGGAAGAAATAGAAAACCTGAACAGGCCAATAACCAGGGAGGAAATTGAAGCAGTCATCAAAAACCTCCCAAGACACAAGAGTCCAGGGCCAGATGGCTTCCCAGGAGAATTTTATCAAACGTTTAAAGAAGAAATCATACCTATTCTCCTAAAGCTGTTTGGAAAGATAGAAAGAGATGGAGTACTTCCAAATTCGTTCTATGAAGCCAGCATCACCTTAATTCCAAAGCCAGACAAAGACCCCGCCAAAAAGGAGAATTACAGACCAATATCCCTGATGAACATGGATGCAAAAATTCTCAACAAGATACTGGCCAATAGGATCCAACAGTACATTAAGAAAATTATTCACCATGACCAAGTAGGATTTATCCCTGGGACACAAGGCTGGTTCAACACCCGTAAAACAATCAATGTGATTCATCATATCAGCAAGAGAAAAACCAAGAACCATATGATCCTCTCATTGGATGCAGAGAAAGCATTTGACAAAATACAGCATCCATTCCTGATCAAAACTCTTCAGAGTATAGGGATAGAGGGAACATTCCTCGACATCTTAAAAGCCATCTACGAAAAGCCCACAGCAAATATCATTCTCAATGGGGAAGCACTGGGAGCCTTTCCCCTAAGATCAGGAACAAGACAGGGATGTCCACTCTCACCACTGCTATTCAACATAGTACTGGAAGTCCTAGCCTCAGCAATCAGACAACAAAAAGACATTAAAGGCATTCAAATTGGCAAAGAAGAAGTCAAACTCTCCCTCTTCGCCGATGACATGATACTCTACATAGAAAACCCAAAAGTCTCCACCCCAAGATTGCTAGAACTCATACAGCAATTCGGTAGCGTTGCAGGATACAAAATCAATGCCCAGAAGTCAGTGGCATTTCTATACACTAACAATGAGACTGAAGAAAGAGAAATTAAGGAGTCAATCCCATTTACAATTGCACCCAAAAGCATAAGATACCTAGGAATAAACCTCACCAAAGATGTAAAGGATCTATACCCTCAAAACTATAGAACACTTCTGAAAGAAATTGAGGAAGACACAAAGAGATGGAAAAATATTCCATGCTCATGGATTGGCAGAATTAATATTGTGAAAATGTCAATGTTACCCAGGGCAATATACACGTTTAATGCAATCCCTATCAAAATACCATGGACTTTCTTCAGAGAGTTAGAACAAATTATTTTAAGATTTGTGTGGAATCAGAAAAGACCCCGAATAGCCAGGGGAATTTTAAAAAAGAAAACCATATCTGGGGGCATCACAATGCCAGATTTCAGGTTGTACTACAAAGCTGTGGTCATCAAGACAGTGTGGTACTGGCACAAAAACAGACACATAGATCAGTGGAACAGAATAGAGAATCCAGAAGTGGACCCTGAACTTTATGGGCAACTAATATTCGATAAAGGAGGAAAGACTATCCATTGGAAGAAAGACAGTCTCTTCAATAAATGGTGCTGGGAACATTGGACATCCACATGCAGAAGAATGAAACTAGACCACTCTCTTTCACCATACACAAAGATAAACTCAAAATGGATGAAAGATCTAAATGTGAGACAAGATTCCATCAAAATCCTAGAGGAGAACACAGGCAACACCCTTTTTGAACTCGGCCATAGTAACTTCTTGCAAGATACATCCACGAAGGCAAAAGAAACAAAAGCAAAAATGAACTATTGGGACTTCATCAAGATAAGAAGCTTTTGCACAGCAAAGGATACAGTCAACAAAACTCAAAGACAACCTACAGAATGGGAGAAGATATTTGCAAATGACATATCAGATAAAGGGCTAGTTTCCAAGATCTATAAAGAACTTATTAAACTCAACACCAAAGAAACAAACAATCCAATCATGAAATGGGCAAAAGACATGAACAGAAATCTCACAGAGGAAGACATAGACATGGCCAACATGCACATGAGAAAATGCTCTGCATCACTTGCCATCAGGGAAATACAAATGAAAACTACAATGAGATACCACCTCACACCAGTGAGAATGGGGAAAATTAACAAGGCAGGAAACAACAAATGTTGGAGAGGATGCGGAGAAAAGGGAACCCTCTTACACTGTTGGTGGGAATGTGAACTGGTGCAGCCACTCTGGAAAACTGTGTGGAGGTTCCTCAAACAGTTAAAAATAGACCTGCCCTACGACCCAGCAATTGCACTGTTGGGGATTTACCCCAAAGATACAAATGCAATGAAACGCCGGGACACCTGCACCCCGATGTTTCTAGCAGCAATGGCCACGATAGCCAAACTGTGGAAGGAGCCTCGGTGTCCAACGAAAGATGAATGGATAAAGAAGATGTGGTTTATGTATACAATGGAATATTACTCAGCTATTAGAAATGACAAATACCCACCATTTGCTTCAACGTGGATGGAACTGGAGGGTATTATGCTGAGTGAAGTAAGTCAGTCGGAGAAGGACAAACATTATATGTTCTCATTCATTTGGGGAATATAAATAATAGTGAAAGGGAAAATAAGGGAAGGGAGAAGAAATGTGTGGGAAATATCAGAAAGGGAGACAGAACGTAAAGACTGCTAACTCTGGGAAACGAACTAGGGGTGGTAGAAGGGGAGGAGGGCGGGGGGTGGGAGTGAATGGGTGACGGGCACTGGGTGTTATTCTGTATGTTAGTAAATTGAACACCAATAAAAAAAAAAAAAAAAAAAAAAAAAAAAAAGATTTAAAAAAAAAAAAAATGAAAGAAAGTTATCAAAAAAAAAAAAAAAAAAAGTATTAGAATATAGGTTTAATTGAATTCAAACATTTAAAACTATAATCTATCAAAATGTGCAGGATGCAGCTAAAGCAGTGTTCAGAGATTATTTTATATCATTAAGTAGTTATATTAGAAAGGAAGAAAGGTATCAAATCAATAATCTGAGCTTCTATTTCAAGAAAGAGAAAAATAGTAAAACACTCCCCAAGCATTCAGGAGGAAAGAAATAGTGAAGAAGACCAGAAAGCAATAAAATTAAAAACAAAAACAACAGAGAAAAATAAATGATTTAGAAAAAAAAACTTATGATAAAACTCTAGCAAGACTGAATAAAAAAGACAAGACATACATTGCTAACATCAGACTCCACAGACATTAAAAGGATAGTAAGGACATGAATATGCACAACTCTATGTACACCAAATTGACAATTTGAATACAATGGATTAATTTCTCAAAACCCACAAACAAACAAAATTTACCCAACATGAAGTAGATAATCTGAATAGTCCTTATGACTAGTGAAGAAATCAAATCCATAGATTAAAATCCTTTTGAAAAAGGTAACCCCTAGGCTTAGATGTTGGTTTCTACCAATCATTTCAGGATTCTATACAATCTCTTTCAGAGAATAAAAGAAGGGAAGACAATTCTAAACTCATTTTTTTAGGTCACCAATATTTTGTTATCAAAATCAGACAAAAATAATACAAAGAAGAAAACTACAGATCAATATTCCTCATGGATATAGACACAAAATATTACAAATCAAATCTATCAATATATAAAAAGAATAATGTACAATAACCAAGGAGGTCTATTCCGGGAATGCAACACTGGTTCAACATTTTAAGATCAATCATTCGAATCCACTGTATGCACCTTCTAAAGAAAACAAACTCTATGATCATATCAATTGATGCAGAAAAAGCTTTCAAAAACTTTAAGATGCATTCATCACAAAAATTCTCAATCAAGCAAAAACAAAAGGGAACTTTCTCAACCGGGTGAAGAGCATCTATAAAAAATAATAATAATAATAAAAACTACACACCTACAACTAGCATGTTAAGTGATAAAGGATTTAATGTTTCTTCTAAGTTCAGGAATAGGGCAGTGATGCCAACTCTCACCACTCCTCTTCAGTATTTAACTAGAAGTCTTAGTAAGTGTAATAAGACAAGAAAAGTAAATTTAAGGCATAAGATTGTAAATAAGTAAATAAAACTACTTATTTGCAGACATGATTGTGTAGAAAATCCCAAGAAATCTACAAAAATAAAATAATAACTCTCCTAGAACTAATATCAGAGTTTAACAAGCTTAGAGAACACAAAATGAACACACAAAAATTTATTTCATATACTATATAATATTTTATATACTATATATTATTAATATATATGTAATTTGAAAGTAAAACAATGCCATTTAAAGTAATTGCAGAAAAATAAATACTTTGTTATAAATTAACATAATATATACAGAATTATAGAATCTGTATACTAAAAACTACAAACGCCAATAAAAGAAATCAAAGACAATCTAAATAAAGATATAGCCATATTCTGCTCATGAATTGGAAGACTCAGCATAGTTAAAATGCTGATTGTCCCCAAACTAACTCACAGGTTTAATGTAATTCTATTAAAATCCTCACAGGGATTTTTGTAGATGTTTTGTATAGCAGGTAAATTTATTTTAAAATTTATATTAAAAAGCAAAGAAACTAGAATCGCTAAAAACAGTTTTTGAAGAGATAATAAAAGAAAAATCAAGCTACACAATTCTATGACTTATTATACAGTCACAAGAATTAAGTAAATGTGGTATTGATGAAGAGATAGATCCATAGATCAATGAAACAGAATAGAAAGGCCAGAAATAAGCTCACACAAATATGAACAATTGATTTTTTATAAGGGTGCAAAAGTTATTCAGTGGAGAATGAACAGTCTTTTCAACAAATGATGTTAAAACAATTGGACATCCTTCTGAATAATCATCATAACAAAAAACTCAACCTAAGCATCACAGCATATGCAAAAATTAAGTCAAAATAGGGCATAAATCTAAATGTAAAAAATCACGTTATAAATCTTCTAGTGGAAAACGTAGGAGAAAATCTTTGTCACCCAGGAGTTGCCAAAGTTCTTAAACACCACACTAGAAGCATGATCTATAAAAGAAAAATGATATATTGTACCACATGAAAATCAAAGCTTTTAAAAAGGCACTGTTAAAAGACAAAAAAAGACAAGCTACAGACTGGGAGAAAATATTTGCAAATCACATATCCACTAAAGTACTTGATCCAAAATATAGAAAGAACTCTCAAAACTCAAGAGTAAGAAAGCAAAAACTCCAATTAAAAAATGGGCAAAAGACTTAACAGAAACTTAACAAAACAGATGGCAAATAAGCACATGAAGAATTGTTCAGCATCATTAGCCATTAGGGAAATGCAAATTAAAGGCACAACAAGATAATACTATACATTTGCTAGAATGATTAAAATTAAAAATACTGACAATGCCGGTGCTTACTCAATCTTCTTAAAGAGTTAAACATATACCTCCACCTGACCCAGTAACCCCATTCCTGGGCATTTACTGTAGAGATGCAAAAATTTAGATTCACACAAATCTATATATGAATGTTTATAAAAGCAGTATTCATAATTACTAAGAACTGGAACCAAAGCGGTATTCATAATTACTAAGAACTGGAACCAACCCACTGTCCTTCAGTGGATGAATGGATAAATAAACTATGGTACATCTACACGTTGGAGTGATACTTAACAATAAAAAAGAGCAAACTATTGATATAAGGAACACCTTGGATGGATCTTAAAGGCATTATGCTGAATGAAAGAAGTTAGCCTCCAGAGGTCACCTGCTGTATGATTTCTTTCATGGGACACAATCAAAAAGACAGAACTATGGTCATGGAGAATCAACTAGAGATGGGGAAGTGTGACTCGAAAGGGAAAGCCCAAGGAAGTTTTGGCTTTGGTGATGGAACTAACTGTTTGTGGTGATCGCCACACAGAGGTATCCATGTATTAAAGTTCATAGAACTGTACACCCCTAAAACAGCCAATGTTACTAAAACTAAACAACAACCAACACTGGTATGACTAGGAAAGTGACTGGGGAAGAGGGCATTACCGAGTTCTCCTGGCCAGACAAGGATGTCGCTAAGACATCTCTGACTTTCCTGAATCCCAGTTCAATGCAGAATCATGCTATCTGATGGTCCCTAGACTCTTCACTACCATGCCCACAGATCTGTGTTGCACTCACTTACCAAACAATCCAGCCTCCCTTCTCAATATGCAATTCAAAGAAAGTCCTCTCCCTGACACTCATCCCATGTGTCCTGAGGTTTCCAGGAAACAGGCACTCTACAACAAGGTGGGGAGAGAAGGGAAGTGGAGCCCATTCATGCCTCCTCCCACCCTACACAGGCACTCAGCTAGACCCTCTAAGGAAATAAGGAGAGGGTGGGTGGCTTTAAGGGCTGTGATCAGAGGAGTGGGGGGAGCAACTGACAGTCCAATCAGACTCATCCGTGAGCATGTCTGTGGCTATTTTTGTCTTGTGAATAGACGGCAGGGCGTGGGCCAAGCTGGGCCTGTGGCCATGTATATTTGTGTGTATGTGTGAATACATGCGTATGAGGGAAAGGAGAGCGAGAGGCTTTCCGAGAGAAACTGAGTGGGCGGCTGCCACTGACGGGGTATATGTAGACAAATACAAAACATCAAGCAAGCAATTACTGCAATCAGACTCATGGGGTGTCTGCCTGCGTCAGCAGAGCTGTCTCTGCTCCCCCACGCTGCTGCTAAGGAGCTAGTGTGCCCTAGGCCTGAGGAGCAGGGCTCAGGATGGGCCTAGGGGTTGCTTTTTACACTCCTTAGGAAATGAGACCCTCTCCTGTCATAGTGGGAACGCAGTACCGGGAAACACTACGTGCAGATATGCTTGTCCGATAAGCAAATTGAGCCACATAATGAAGCTTGATTCAAGCCTGCTTTCCAATGCAGACACTGTCCTGCCCAGCCGTTGACCCTCCTGTACACGGCTTCCCATTACCCCCCTTCTCATCTCACAGAATCTGGCAGGTAGAGAGGCCACTGCTTTCTTCCTGCTCCTTGTCAGTAGTAAGAGCTCTGGGATAAGGAGCTCATTCAGCACAGCCTGGGCAATCAGCAAGTCAGGGAGCAAGAGAACAGAATCACTGTATCCTGTGGTCAGTGTTCCTGGCCAGTAAGGGATGCAAGGGAGACAGCAATCCAGCTTGCACCAAAGGGCCCTTTAATCATTTCCAGGAGTTCTTAACCTGGGAACACCGTGAATACTTAAGCATTGTTTAAAAAAACATAGATTCAGACTTTCTGGGGTTGGAGCCCTAGAAACTGCACCCTATTCTGATGTGTGCCAAAGCTTGGAAACCAACAATCTACTAAGGAGGGATGTAGGCCAAGGAGACAGGACATTGGACTACTAGGTCCAATGTGTAGACACATCATTGACTGTATAGACAGCTCTAACCCTGCTGGGTGGGCTCAGTGTTCTCATCTGTTAGATGGGGATATTAACACTAGTCTCATATAACCACAGGAGTCCAGGGCTGGTTGTGAAGTATCCTATGGCTATAAGTGAAGGTTTACACCTTGACCCATGGAGAGCATTGCTGGAATACCCCACTGGCTCAGGCAGTGGTCATTTTCAGGCAAAAAGAAGTACATCCGTTCTCCAAGCCAAGTAGAGGAAACACACTGATGAAGTAGGGGAACACATTCTTAATGCCTAAGATAGGCTTAGGAGACAGAGGGTTCTAGACACGCCATCAGAAGAACTGTGTGAGCACTTGACTAGTCTAAAAAATTAAAAAATAAAAAATAAAAAATAAAAAATAAAAAATAAAAAAATAAAAATAAATAAATAATAAAAAATAAAAAATAAAAAAGAAGAACTGTGTGATTCTGTGAGAGGAGGAACCGGGTCTGGGTCTGGCAGTGTAAAGTCTCAGGTGGGGACGTGACAGTGGCAGTTACCCTGTGCAGAACTGGACTCAGGCCTGTCTAAGGTCCTCTATCCAGAGCACAGGGCCCTGGCAGGGGTCCATAAACTTGTGTCAGTTCAATTTTCCCCAATCTGTATGCAGGGTCTTTATTCCAACTCTTGGAAGCCGAAGAACCCTTCACAATGGGCCTGTCAGAAGGGTCCCACCGAGCTCTTGGTGGGAGGGAAACTGAGAAGGCAAGTGTAAATGTAAGGTATTATTATCCTCCAAAACCACATGTCCTCCAGGATGCTGGGTCCTTCCCACACTCAAAGATAAGAAGCTGCAGAAGTAAAACCTGGGTGCGGCACAGTTATACCTATAATGGTGCAAATTACATCATCTGTAACCTTTTTCACAACGGGCTGATTTCAAACAGCTGTAATTTATGGATGTTCTTCCGAGAGGAATTAGTCAATATATTTGTTTTCCCTTTGATATATAGCCACAGGAGCGCGTCAGGCATGAGGTTTATTAAGCCTTGCCAATTTTCTGCCGCTTCTCAGCGCTATAGATTTTGCTCATGGAGTGGGTTGGTTCCACCCCAACATAGAAAAAAATCATTCAGAATACTGAAAAGCCTTCCAGCTCTCCAAGCACAGAGCACTCTAGGAGAGCAGCAGCAGTCTTGGGAACGAGACTCCTGGCTCCAGCAGCCGAGGTTGCGGGGGAGTGAGAGGACTATTACAGGACCAGAGGGGAGGAGGCTACAGGTCACATCACGCTCTCCCTGGTGAGTCTGTAGGCCACAGACAAGCACAAGGCCTATGGGGTACAGGACTGCTCCTTCCACTGCACCCGGCTTCAGCTACAGATGGGGCAAGTCTAAAGAGTGATGCTGGTCAGCCAGAGCAGGTGCCCTAGCCACCCCAGGTGGCCCCAGATCAGGAAAGGATGCAGTCAACCTTGCCCGTGCCACCCTGAAACAGGGCGGAGCTTCTAGAGTTTGCCCAGGGCACCTGCAGTCCCAAAGAGAAACCCTGGGGAGAAAGCCAGCCTAGGCCCCTTCACATGGTAAAAAGCACCCTGTGGAGAGGCAGTGGTGGTCTTCACACTTCAGTAGGCCTTGTAACTACACTGGTGTCTGTGCAAATGTGGATGCTCATCTTGAGATTCAGTAGGTCTGGATGGGACATGGGACAATGCATTACATACAACAGCCCTCCACAAATTGATTCAAATCCACTGACTACCCCACCTCGACTGGTCACCGCTAGATGAATCAGGTTTTCCTGTATCTGAGCAGAATGGTGTGTCTTCGGGCGAGCCACGGTGAAAGATCTGAATGCCAGGGAAAAAATCATAAACTGTCCAATTCCTGTGTTACTAGTGTGGGAGATATGCCCACAGAATATGCCTTCCCCAGTCCATAGACATCATCATAGCCATCACTTACCAAGCACCGAGGATGTGTAGGTATCCAGGCTGCTGGGCTTGTAGGCAGGTTCCATTTGAGGTGAGGGTAGACAGCATGACTGAAGGCTCAAGGCTGATCAGGGGCAAAACCAGCCTGTGAGGCAGATCTGTCCAGCTGCAAATCCAGTGCCTTCCTTGCCATGCACTGTTTGTGCCAAGCATAAACTGCCCCAACTCTCCTTTAAAAAAAAGTATTTGGGGGCAGCCCCAGTGGCCCAGCAGTTTAGCACCACCTTCAGCCTGGGGTGTGATACTGGAGACCCAAGATTGAGTCCCACATCAGGCTCCCTGCATGGAGCCTGCTTCTCCCTCTGCCTGTGTCTCTGCCTCTCTCTCTCTCTCTCTCTCTCTCTCTCTCTCTGTGTGTGTGTCTGTCATGAATAAATAAATAAAATCTTTTAAAAAAAAGTATTTTTGAATGGGAATCACTGATTTTCTTTTCCTTTGCTCTCCTTTACCAGGATCTGATGACTTTCTTCTTAAGAAGCCTTTGAACAACATAGCACGTTGGCTATTTTGGTCTCAGGAGCCAGACTACCTAGGTTCAAAGTTCAGCTCTACCACCGTCTAGCTTTGTGACATTACACAAGTCACTGGCCCTCTCTCAGGCTTTGTTCCTGATCTACAAATGAAGGTAGTCCTTATACCTACCCTATAGAATCTCTGCCTTGCGTGAGCTAATATAGGCAACGCTCATATTGAGCACTTTAGAAATGTTCCTTATCCTCCCTGTCCGACTACATGTCATTTGGCAGCCATACGTTGTCTGCTGTAGGTTGGTAGTGGAAAGGACTCATCTACATTATAATAATTTGGGAGATAAACCAGGACAGTACCATGGGAATTTAAATAATCTCGAGAGTGAAAGACATTAAACACACGCACTCATGCATGCTGCACACATACACACAAACACACACATACACATCCCTTTGAGTCAGCAAATTTGGACAGTGAAGATGAGAGGAAATGCGTGTGGCCAGAGAGGGGCTGGTCCCCAGAAGAACTGGGTAGACACAGCATCGGCATCCCACCAGGACTGAGAAAGAGGAGGGTCGCAGAACCAATGGGCCAGCAGTGAATGAGCTCATGGAGCAAGACGAGCTGACCGGGAAAAGGCGAGGGCTGGGAGCTGGTCTCAGGAAAGGCACACTACATGTGAATGAGAGACATTTGGCACATGCATCGTCAGGCATGGGTGAGGATCAAGGATCAGTGAGGACTTAAAATAAGCCTCCTAGCCATAGCCACATCCAAATAACTGCCCCAAAGCCACCGTATCCAAACAGCCACGTCACAGCATTCTACATACACCTGTGCATACATACATACATATGCACACACAGACACACACACCTGCATAGATACAGACAGACACACACGTATATGCACAGACGTACACACTTGCCTGTCTGACCTGTGTGCTTTCTACAGGCACAGCTGTCTGAATATAAGGAAGTGGGGTAAGTAATCCAAGTTCTGTTGATACAATCAGGGATCAGAAGGAATCAACGGACTTTATATTTACACAGAAAACCAGAGGACTCTGAGGCTCCCAGGAGATTGTGAAACAAAAATCCACGTATGCTTTAATCCTATGCATATTGACTCTGCCATGAAAACTGACTGCAGAGAAACCAGATCCACCTCGCAGCACCTGGGCCCCCAAGAGCTAGGGTGGTATTGACTTATGTTAATGCCTCAAGGTTAAAGCCCCTCCAAGAAGGCCCAGGGACCACTGAGAGAGAGAGGGAATGCTGGGGGACAGCAGGGGAAAGCTCACAACAAGCTAGATGCTCATCTCTTTACAGACCTCCCTTCTCTCATCGGGTCCCCCTGACACACAGGCCTGGCCCCCGGGGCCTCCTTCTGCAGTTACCAAGATTGCAATGAAGTAAAGCAGAGTGATTAGTGCTCTAGCATCTCTCCTCCCAGCCAGGACACAAACTCCAGGAGGACATGGAGCGTACATGTTTTGCTTACTGCTGTACTCCAAGCGCCTAGCATATGGTGGATGTTCAATAAATACAGAAAATTATAAGTGGATGAACAAATTAACAGGGTTAGAGTCAGCAGAGGCAGTTATACCAAAGATAGTGATCAGATACTCCATAACGGGAAGGTTCCTGTCATCTGCAGACAGATCAGGTACCAGATTTGAGTCTTGGCCCTATTCTCCCTTCTTTCTACCTACCTCCTAATGTAGGGCTCACCTGAGTCTCCCTCCTCACTCAGAGTCTTGCTTTATCTTGACACAAATTGAGAAATCCCTAAGATTGTACATCAAAATGTCAAGCTGGGGCAAAACCCTGTCAAAGGGACACCCTGAGGGAGGGAATAACACCTAAAAAGATGAAGGTGAAAGTTACCAAGATGGCTCTTGATAAGATCAAGACTATTTCCTTTTTTTTTTTTTTTTAAGATTATTTTCATTCTATATCCTGATTCCTCGTTGTTCTCCTCATTCCACCCCTTCCCTCCCACGGCCTCAGCCATCTCTATCACAACTTCCCAGGGTACTCCCATATCCCTCTAGCCATCTCATCCCTCACCCACAAAACATCTGTTCTCAGGTTGAAGCTTAACCAACAACTGGATTTATATTAAAAAAACACCAGGACTTCCTCTTCTAGCCAAGATGAAGTAAAAGGAACCAGAATTACCTTCCCTCCTGAAACAAATAAAACAGACAAAATATATTAAACAACAGTTCTCAGACATTGGATGTCTGGTAGCATAGAACAATGATCCCTGAGAGGAGGCTGAAAAATAAGATGAGCCCTAGAATTGTTCTTTCTTCCTACCTAGAGGAAGTTTCTAGGCAATAGAGGAAGGGAGGGGGATCTGGAAGGAGACTGGCAGCCTCCTAGAGTCTAAGAGTCGAAGCTGGAGGTCCAAGGAGACCAAGGCGTAGCAGATAACCTTTGAAGGCTTATGATGATCCTGGGCAGTCTATCCCTCCTGTGGAGTCATCTCTCACGTTGTTCCAAGGCTGGTCTGTGTGACCAAACACAAATTGCACAAGGATGGCAGACTATGAAAAGATGGCCACTGTCATCTTGGAGACTCACCCTTCCCACCTCCAGCTCTTCCTCTCTCTCTTTCTTTGTCTCTCTCATCAATTGCTCCAGGGAGAATTAGATGTCATGGCCTACGAGCAGCTCTGCCAACAATCATCTGAGTAAGCTTGGAAGCAAATTTTCCAGCACTTTCCAATGACCACAGCCCTGGTCAACAACTTGGCTACAACCTCATAAGAAACCCTGAGTCAGAACCACTCAGCTAATCTGCTTCCAATTACTAACCTATGAAAACTATGAGAGATACTCGTCGTTTTAACAATGCCATCATATGCACACAGATGGGGCACCTGGGTGGCTCAGTGGTTGAGCGTCTGCCTTTGGCTCAGGGCATGATCCTGGAGTCCCCGGATCCAGTCCCAGATCAGGCTTCCTGCAGGGAGTCTGCTTTTCCTTTTGCCTGTGTCTCTGCCTTTCTCTCTGTTTCTCATGAGTAAATAAAATCTTAAAAAAAAAAAAAAAAAAAAAAAAAAAGATATGTACACAGATAAAGGAAGGACATCAGAAATAGTAGATATGTAGGTAAATACAAAATAGTTCCACCTTTATTTTATAAATATCTTTTAAAGCTAACTGAATGATGGGGCACCTAGGTGGCTCAGTAGGTTAGGTATCTTGCCTTCAGCTCTCAGGACATGATCTTGGGGTCCTGGGTTGGGGTGGAGATCCATGTAGAGCCCATTGTATCCCAGCTACGAGATCCAGGGACCTGAAGCAAATGCAAAAAGAGGCTGAAAATCAACAAGAGAATTCTGGTCCCAAGGGGAGGGTGTTGCTCAGGCTAGGGCTGAGGGAGAAGAATCAACAGATAGAGGACAAACCATCTTTATCCTTCCTTCATGGCCATCATGTCTTTTTGACTTCTAGAAGTCTCTCAGGATGAGGAGCACCGGAAGGGAACTGTCATTCCAGAGACAAGGTCTGCTCCTTGACTGTCAGGACCTCCAACCTCATGCCTTGCAACTTCCGTTCTTTAACCCAGAAATGGAAACTCTATGTTTTTACAACTTTGTAGAGGTATAATTGCCATATAATAAACTGTCCATATTTAAATTCTAAAATTTGATATAGTTTTTATATCCCCTTTTATATACACTTTTTATATGTGGTAATAAAACTATTACCACAATCACGATAATGAATATATCCATCACCTTCAAAAGTTTTCTCATTTCCCTTTACAATCCCTTCCTCCCTCCTCATCCTGCCCCTACCCTCAACTACAGGCAATCACTAATCTGTTTTTAGTCACTGTAGATTAGTTTTCATTTTCTAGAATTTTATGTAAGCAGAGTCATACAGTATGTATTCCTTTTTGTCCAGACTTTATACCTAAGTATAATTTTTTTGAGACTCGTTAATGTCCTTTTGTGTATCGATACTTCATTTTCTTTTATCACTAAGTAATAGTCCATTGGATGTATATAATGTAATTGATTTTTTAATTCATTTATTTATGGACTTTGGGGTTGTTTTTTTTTTCAAATTTGGGGCTATAACAAGTAAAGCTGCTGTGCACATCTGAGTGCAATTCTTTTAAGGACATATGCTTTTATTTCTCTTGGGTATATGGCAAGGAGTGGGATAGTTGGGCCATGTCATTTGTAGGTTCATCTTTTTACTTTTTAAATTGCTTTCAAAGTGGTTATACCAATTATATTTCCACCAGCAGTGAATGAGGGTTCTGATTCATAGATATCTTCACTGACGTCTGATACAGTCAGGATTTTTTGTTGTTTTTTTTTTTTGTTTGGAGCGTCAGTTTTTTGTTTTTAGTTATAAACCATTCTAGGGGGCATGTAGTGGTATCTAGCTGTGCTTTTTTTTTTTTTTTTTTTTTCTAGCTGTGCTTTGAATTGGCATTTCCTTAACGCCTAATGATGCTGAGCACGTTATTTGCCATTCATATATCTTCTTTCATAAAGTGCTTTCAATTCTTTTGCCCACGTTTTCATTGGATTCTTTGTGTTATTATCGAGTTGCAAAATAGGATAAGGGGAAAAAGAGTAATAAAGGGCTATTTTTGATAAAATGGCTAGAAAAGTTCTCTCTAGGTAAGTGATATTTCAATAGGAGCCTAAAGGGAGTGAGGAAGTAAGCCATTAAGCATACCTGAGAGAAGAGCTTCCCAGCAAGGACACAGGAGGTCCAAAGGCCCTGAGGCAACAGAGTGCTTAGAGTGTTTGAGGAGTAGCTAGGAAACTAGGGGGCTGGACCAAAGAGGGAGAAAGAAGAAATTGATTAAGAAAATTTACTTCCCAAAGCAGTAAATGAGACACCAAATCTTAAAGGACCAACCACACAGTAGACATTTAATTTAAAAACTCAGTTTAATCTGAGTGCTTACTCATAGGACTATACCCACCCTATACCCTTTTCATGCTTAGCTCCTGGATTGTAGCTTGAAGCAACTCTTCACCATTCTGGAGACTTTATTCCTTCTTGCAGTGCCTCCCACAGGGCCTGCGCTGGCGGTTTCACAGCCTGACCTTGCTGGAGGGGCAGGGGCTTGGAAGGGGCAGCAGGGGAGGATCATTTAATCAAGAATTATTTAAACTGTTTGCTGGACTTCATTTACCACTATGATGGGACATAAAAGTTTAAGGGCTTTCACCAAAAAAATCTATGATCCAGCTCTATACAAGTTCTAATAAATCTGCAAAGAGGGAATTTATCATCTCCCAATAAATGTGTCTTTTCTACACTATCTTCTGAAAACTTGAAAATCCCAGATATAAATCTCAGCATTAGGCTTCCTGTGTCTCTACTCAGGGGGGTCGGTGTTCCAGACTCTGACATGGATGCCTCCTGGCACCCCACCCCCTTCTGTCCATGACACCTGTCATCCCTTTCCTGTCCTATCCTCCTCACTCCCATAGCTTCTGCTCCTCTTCATCCCAGGAAGCCCCTAAAGTGTTCTGAAGAAGCTGCACACATGCAAAGAAAGCCTCTCTGAGTGTCAGTTCCCTCATCTGGGACCACACAACCTGGAAGGCCCCTTCCTGTTCCAGTGACTCAGTGGTACCCAGACTGTAGCCACTGCTGCTGTCTCTGGAGGCTAGTCAGGTGGGGGCTAAGAGATAAGGAAGTCAAGTAGGCAGGGAATGCAAAAATGCAGACCTTGTTACATGCAACAAATTGGGTGAACCTTGAAACATGATGCTAAGTGAAAGAAGGTAGACCCAAAAGGCCACATGTTGTGTGATTCCATTCATATGAAATGTCCAGAATAGGCAAATCCATCGAGACAGAAACTAGATTAGTGGTTGCCAGGAGATGGGGGAGGGGAAAATTGGGACTGCCTTCTAACGAGAGGTCTTTTTGGAGGGTGATGAAAATGTTATGAAATTAGATAGTAGTAATGGTTGCCAAACAGTGAATATGCTGAAAACCACCGAACCACTTTAAAATGATGAATTTTACAGTATGTGCATTATACCTCAATTTAAAAATATATAGCTCTTAAAAAACTGCAGACCTTGGCAAGGTGAAGGAATCAGCTGAGCCCAAGTGGGAGGAAGACCTGCCTCTGCAGGGATCAGAGAGCTCAGCCAGCTTAGGGAAAGGGGAGAGGCTCCAGCTGACCCACTGCAGGAGAGGGCGCCTCTTGGGCGCCTGCCCAGGATCGAGAGCCCAACTAAGGTCAGCAGGCCCATAACCCAGGAGACCCAAGCCCAAATCCCAGAGGCAGCGCTTCTCGAGGTGTGATCCCAGGACCACCTACATCAGAACTGCCTTGTTTAAAAAGCATACCCCCAGCCCCAACCCAGACTGACTGAACTGGAGTTTTATTTTTAACAAGCTCTCTAGGTAATTCTTTTGCACACTAAAGTTTGAAAAACATCTTGAGCTGGAGCACTTTTCAAATTCTAAAGGGCATACCAATTATCTAGAGATCTTATTAAAATGTAGATGATCCTGATTCAGTGGGTCTGGGTCGGGCCTGAGATTCCGCATTCCTAACAGGCTCTCAGGCCAGGCTGATTTTGCCGGTCCACGGACTTCACTTGGGGTAGCAAGGATTGAAACAGTTTCTTAAACTCGTCCGCATATTGCAATCACCCGAGAACCTTTACAAACCAATGAGGCCTGGGCCTCATTCTCTGAGATTCTAGGTTGGTCTTTGGGGTAGTCTAGGCCTCAGAGTTTCTGAAACTTTCCCCCAGGTGATTCTAATATGTAATCATGGTTTCAAACTGATGCAGAAAGAGACTGGTGTTCTGAGCAAGTGTCTAGTTGGATTAAGGAGTGAAAATCCAGGAGGAGCCAATATCTATGGGTAGGAATGATGCAGAGGTGTTAGGAACTGCTTCAGCTTCTGAGCTATGCACGCAAGAGGTACCTGGAGTCCAAGAGCATAAACGTGGATGCTAGAATGACTATTTCCAAGCCTAGCAGATGGGAAAGCAGAGCGCTCTTGCCAGTTTCCTGCCTCAGTCCTACATGGCTCAGAGCCCAGGCCTGAAAGTGGGGTCCATTAGTCAATCTAGTTCAAGGAAGCTGAGAGGGCAGAGGTAGGGACCTAGCACCTTGTACCTTATCCACAATGTCCCAATTATTGGAAAGACCTTAAATCCAAGGAACCATATTGCCAGGAAGGTCTTGGAAGGGAAGGTCAGCAGGGCGCCATCTCTTTTACCCATTCACCCCTGGCTGTCCTGTATTGTCCCCAACTGCAACAGCAACTGGCATTGATTGGAGAAGTTTGAGGAATGGGGACCTTCAGATTTGTTCAGACTGACATGGGGGACCTCTCAGCATTTGGAGAAAGACACATATGCCAGGAGGAAGAAAGATGTGGAGAGCAGGGAACTGCAAGGGCTGTTTGCTGGAAAGCCAGAGACAGATGTCCAAAGCAACACAGGCACGTTAGCAAGATTGTGCAGGAGCTGCATGGAGCAGAAACACAGGCCATATTTCAGTGGGAAATAAAAATGTGTCTGTAATTAATGATCCTCTAGGAACACACGGCCCTTATTAATGTAGCAATTTGGAGAAACATAATTCACTAGACGTCAGGCTTGAATTACCAGGATGGTTTTTCAGCTGGAGGAGTGTTCAGAGAGAGCAAGAAATGGAGGAGGACGTAGTGGTGGTGCGTTCCCAAGGGTCCCAAGGATAGGGCCCTGGGAGTGGGCAGGGGCTGGGCTGGGACCCTGAGGAGAGGTAACTGGCTTCTCCCGATGCCCCACCTCCACACCCTAATCCCAGACACTGTGTGTAGGCTGCAGATCCAGGCAGCCTTGTTCCTACCCAAGCTCTCCCCTTTTGCATGGCGATCTTGGCCAAGTTGCTCCATGTCTCTCTTAATGCCTCAGTTTGCTCATCTGCAGAAAAAAAAAAAAAAAAGAGTATAATAATTGTACCTACTCATAGAATTAAATAAAGTGCTTTAGCACAGTCCCTGCACTTACTAAGTGCTAAATGAATGGTTTTTATTATCGTCAGCAGATTTCCTCTGTGCATAAATGAGAGTAAGGATAGCAGCATGGGGGAATGATGTGGGTTTTGGTAGGAAGCCCTTGCTAAGCTGTCTGCCCAACCAGCTGTGTGACAGAAAGTCTTGTGACAAAATTGGAAAGAGCAGAACAGAAGTGGCCTGTGTCCCATGGTACACAGATAGGGTTCAATGACAAAAATGCTACAACCATTAATCAGGGAAACAGAATTACTGTGTGTGTGGGACCAGCCAGTGATGGGTAAGCAGTGTGTCTCTGAGCTGGTCAAACTGAAGGGCCTGGCTCCCAGCCCCAACCTTCCCTTCCGAGCCAAGTGGCCATGGGCTAACTGCTGCTTACACAAGCTTTTCCTCACCTGAAAACTCATCACATAGTTTCTAAGGGCCTATGTCCTCTAACCTCTTTATTTAATTATATGGTTAAAGAGAGAGCAGCACATAGGGTGAGTAAACCTGGGGGCTAGACCAGGGGAGGTTGATATGCATCAGCCATCATCAGTCCTCCCCAGCAAACCTGTGGATCTGTGGCATGCGTGCTCACCTTTGCCACTTTATCTGGATATGGACTCCCTCCACCCTGCTCCTGAGCTGCTGTCCCGGAGAGTCCTATAGAAGTCATTGTCCCAAGTCCTGCCTTCCCCAGCTGCATCCGTGGGCCCATGTGCTCCCAAATGGCACCAAATTGGACCTTTTCTTTATTAATTTTTGCTCTTCTGTATTGTCAGATACTCTCACCAGCTCTCTTGCCCTTCAGCTTATCAGCATGTTCAAGTCGGCCTTATCCTAAAACAAATAAACATCCCTTGGTTTTGTTCCTTAGCCCTGGCTTCCACTGTCTCCTTTCCGTGGCAGACAAGCATCTCGAAAAATAATTGGCACTAGCTGTCTCCATTCTTCATTTCCCAAGCACTTCTAGAGCCATCACTTTGGCCTCAATCACTACCATTCTATGGAAACCACTCTGACCCTATCCATCATCAACAGCCCTATTGCCAACTCCAAGGAGCCTTCCCCATTATTTATCCTAATACTCAGCTGGCTTTAAAAGGTTGGCCACTCTCACCTTCTTTAAAGTTACCTCCTTTGGTTTACATGGCGCAGGTCCCTCCTGGATCTTCGACTTCTCTGATTGTTCACAATGGCTGGACCCTCCTTCTGCACACATACCCTAATTCTGCATATTTTCTTGAGTGCTGCACTTGCCCACTTCTCTTATTTTATGGCCTTTTCTTACCAGATACCATTTCTTCCCATGGTTCTAACTAACACCTATTCCAAATCCTATTTCCATCTAAGACCATTCTCCTGAGATATAAAACCCACCATGGATAAAAATTATTAAACCCACATACCCATGTCTTCATATGAATTCCCCATAGATATCTCAGACGTGGTATATCTCAGAAAACCATCCATTATCTCCCTCAACACCGAATTCAACTTTCTCTCCCTCCTGTGCTCCCCATGCTTGATGGATTACCCCAGGCTGTGCATCACTCACAACCCTTCCAACCACTTGATGCCCAACAGTCTTCAAGCCCTGTTGACTTTTCTCATTCATCAGCCCCCTCCCCAATCCATACCCGATGTCACTTCCTTAGTTCAAGCAAATCTCTCACCTACATGTGTCTATAGTCTCCTAACCAGCCATACTGTCTTTCCACTCCTCCAATCCATCTGCCACACCCCCCCAAAAGTGATTGATCTGTATAGCTAATCATAGCTTTCTCCATGCCAAAGCCCTTCATTGATTTTCCTCATCTCCAAGATAAATGCCAAGGCCCTTTCCTGGCATACTGGACTTTTCATACTCTGGGCTGTCCTCCCCCTTCTCTCTTGCTGCATCACTTGCTGAAGGACATTCAATTCCCCAAACCCACTAGGCAATTTCATGTCTCCAAGACCTCTTTTCAGAACCCTGTGTAGGCTGGGTATAGAGTCAGTTACTTACCACCTTTTTTCCCACTCTTTTCTAGATTTGATTCTGGCCTTTCTAATTTATGTAATTTGTCAGCCACTCTCTCATCCATCCCGATGTCCATCCTTGACCCTCCTCTCCTGTAGTGGCTTATTCCTGATGACATCCTAGTGAGACATTAGCTCTCAGAAAACCTCAGCGATTCATTGAGGGAAAGCGATCAACAAGTAGTATGGAAACTTTGTTCCTAAGAATTTCCTTTCTTGTAAAATTATACTCATTATGAAGCATTTGTGTTTGTTTCTGTTATACAGAGGAATCCTAACCACAACAAATCCATATGTAAGTAACATAGCTTATTTTTATAGGTACAATATAGGTAAAAAGCAAGGTTGCATTGTTTTTGTTTTTTTTTTTTAATTGGTCATACTTGGAAAAGACAAGGCACAGGGGTCACACGCATTCTGGTGGCAGCTCGTGGAAGGACATACAGGGCAGGGATCTTGAATTCTAGTGCCTAGTAGAACACCATTAACAGCAGAAGGGGGAAGAGAGCTGCCACAGGCTGAGGAATCATGCAGCTACTGGCAACTGCAGATGGGCTTCTGTGCACAAATATGGACGGTGTTGCCAACTTCTCTAAAAGTTCAAAAGAAGTGAGATGTCTGATTTGTCCTTGTTTTTCTGTTTGTAAGGACACCGAGATAATTGAGTTGAGATCTTTCATCTTTCCTAATATAGGCAAATAAACCTATACATTTTCCTCTAAGCACTGTTTCAGCTGCATCCCATAAATGTCGATGTGTCATATTCTCTTTTCTGTCAGTTCAAATTTTTCTAATGTCCCTTGTGGATTCCTTCTTGATCCACTTGTTATTAAAAACTTATTTTGTTTAATTTCAAAATATTTGTTGTTGCATCAAATTTCTTTTGATTTTTTATTTTTAATTTAATTTTGTTGTGGACAGAGAACATCATTTGAATAGTTTCAATATTTTATATTGATTAAGACTTATTTTAAGACCTAGCATATGGTCTTTCCTGGAAAATGTTCCATGTGCTCTTGAAAAGAATGCAAATTCTTCTTTTTGGGGGGGCGGGGGCATTTTCTGTAAATATCAATTAGGTCACATTGGTTGATAAGGTTGTTCAAGTATTCTATGTCCTGGCTGATTTTCTAACTGATTTTTAAATATTGTAAGTGTGGTATTAAAATTTCCAACTGTACATTTTGAATTGTCTGCTTCTATCAATTCTGTTGGCTTTATATTAATATATTTTGGGCTTTTTTGTTAGATGCCTATGTATTTTAACTATTATACTTCCTGATACTTTAGCCCTTTTATTATTATGAAATGACCCTCTTGTTCTCTAATAGTATTTAAAAACTCTTTTGCCTGATAATAATAAAGCCATTCCAGCTCTCCTATGGCTACTATTTGCACACTATATCTTTTTTCCATTCTATTAATTTCAAACTAGCAGTATTTTTGAATCTAAATGTGTCTCTTGTAGATAGCAGATAGTTGAATCTTGTTCTTCTTTTTTTTATCCAGTCTGACAATCTTTGCCTTTTGATTGGACTGTATACTCCATCCAATTCTCACATAATTATTACATTTGGATTTACATCTTGCTTTGTTTTCTTTACATTCTATGTCTTTGCTTTGTTTTCTATATATTCTATGTCTTTTTCCCCATCTATTCTCTCTTTATATCCTTCTTTTGTTTTAAACAATTTTTTTGCTTACTTGTTCTTTTCCTTTATTTAACACCAATGATGGGGTTTTTTGTTGTTGTTAAGATTTTATTTTTTCATGAGAGAGAGGGAGAGAGAGACAGAGGCAGAGACACAGGCAGAGGGAGAAGCAGCCTCCATGTAGAGAGCCCAACGTGGGACTCGATCCAGGGACTCCAGGATCATGCCCTGGGCTGAAGGCAGGCACTAAACCGCTGAGCCACCCAGACATCCCCAATGATGGTTTTTAATAATATATTGTTCACATATTTTCTCAGTGATTTCTCAGTCAACTGTATGAATTATAACATGTATTTTAATATACTCCAGCTTACCACTGACATCATTCTGGTAAAATATGGCAACTTTGATTCAATATAATTCCACTTCCTCCTTCCCTTCTGTGTTATTATTTTCATACATATATGTTACTTTGTTACATGTTATAGATATGTTACATTTATCTGTTTATTATAAACCCAAATAAAGTATTATAAGTATTACTTTATGAAATCTTTTGTCTTTTAAGTTAATTAACAGAAGAAACATAAAGAACGTTTCTTTATTTGCATCTACATATTATTTATCATTTCTGGGGCTCTTCATTTCTTCCTGTGGATTTTAGCTATGATTGCACCATTTTCTTGTAGCCTGAAGGACTCCTTTCAGTATTTCTCCATGATGCAGTGTCCTGACTCTCAGTCCTTGTATTCTGGGAATGTTTTTATTTTATGTTCAGTTTTGAAGCATACTTTGAAACAAAGCAAAGCAAGGGTATAGAACTCTTGATTCAAAATATTTTCACCACCACTCAGTATAGGTAATTTCACTGCCCCCTGCCATAGTGCTTCTGTTGGAAGTCAGAGGTTAATCATATTGTTGGCCCCCTGTATGTAAGGAGTTATTTTTCACCTCTGGTTTTCAAGATTTTTCTCTTTGGCTTTGATTTTCAACAGTTTGACTGTTGTTTAGTTGTGTTTAGTTGTTTATCTCTTTGAGCTTATCCTACTTGGGGTTCAATGAATTTTTTTAACCAGGATATTAAGTGTCTTTTACCAAATGTGGGGAGTTTTGTCCATTATTCAGACATTATTTTATTCTCTTATCTTCCTCTCCTCTCCTTCTGGGACTCCCATTACATGTTTAACGGGTCTTTAGGCCTCTGTGCATTGTTTTCATTTCTCCTGACCTATCCTTAAGCCCACTGTTTATATCTCCTGCCATCTCCCATTTGCTCTTGAGACAATTCACATTTCAATTGTTGTCTTTTTTTTTTAAGATTTTATTTATTTATTCACGAGAGACACACAGAGAGAGAGAGAGAGAGAGGCAGAAACACAGTCAGAAGGAGAAGCAAGCTCCGCGCAGGGAGCCTGATGTGGGATCTGATCCCAGGACTCCAAGATCATGCCCTGGGCCAAAAGCAGGCGCTAAACTGGGGAGCCACCCAGGGATCTCCTGTAATACTTTTCAACTCCAGAATTTCCATTTTTTTCTTTTTTTAAACTTCTTATTTCTTTTTTTAGATTCTTTGCTTATGGAATCATTGTCCTAATTTTTTCCTATTTTTTTATGATTTTATTTATTTATTTATTTCACAGAGAGAGAGAGAGAGAGAGAGAGAGAGAATGCACAAGCAGGGGGCATGACAGAGAGAGAAGCAGAGGGAAAAGCAGGCTCTCCGTGGAACAGGGACCCCAGTGTGGGACTGGATCCTAGGACCCTGAGATCATGACCTGAGCTGAAGGCAGATGTCAACCACTGAGCCACCTAGGCACCCCAGGACACACACTATTGAATTCCAGATCTATTTAGTGAATAGATTGTAGCAACTCTGCTCAGTGTCTGCCAGCCATCCCACCCACCCCAAGGACACTCGCTGCAGCTCCCCACAGAGCCTGGCAGTGTCTATGCCTTTCTCAGCTCTGCCTCTGGATTGAGGACTGAGTTATTCAAGAAAGGAAGGGGTTACAAGAAATGGGAAAGGAGAAGAGAAAGAGCTTCTTTCCTTATTTGAGCCTCGGTTTGCTTTTTGTGAAACAAAAATATAAGAACTATTGCAGGTTGTTATGAGGATCAAAAAGATAATATATTTGACTGTTTAAAATATTATAGAAACATTAAAATGATATTGATACTAATATTATTTTATCATTGCTTTTTCCCTTCAGTAGTCAGACCATGAACCTCAAAGGTGATATCCGGGGAAAGAATCAGAGGTAAAAAAAAATCAGGGGCAAACACCTAGCAGAACTATGTCCTTGACAAAGAGGAAACTCACAGGAAAAGAAGAAAAAAAGCAGAGGAGAAATGGCAAGTACAGGGAAAGAAGAGGGAGAAATAGCAAGGGCAGTCTTCACAGTTCTTTTTGTCTGTCCAGAAATATAAAAGTCATTATTAGTGTTGTTGACTGTGTAGCAAAAGTTTAAAAGACCCCAGGGGACCCTGTATTTATTTATTCTAGTTCTGTAAATCAGAACTCTCCGGGACCCAGGGCCAGTAACTGGCAGAGAGGAGGAACCATTGTGCTGCCTTCCATATGGGGCTGTGTCCAGAAAACTGTTTTACTTAGCACATACCATCCATTTCCTGCTCTGCTCTTGCTCCCCTACAGAAAGGCTGTCTCAGTGGCTTCCCGTATGTGGCCTCATCCCTGATGAACTCTGGAGGCCTTGAGTGGTGCTGCTGGTAGTGGGGGTCTGAACAGGGATCCAAGGAAACGCAAGATGAAACAGAAACATCAGCCTCCCAGTGTGGATCCTGCAGGGTGGAGTCGCTGGCCGGAAGGGAGACAAGACAAGAAAGGGGTAGCAACTATGAACTCCTTTTAACTTTTGGAGAGTCCATTCACATTTATTATCTGAGTGCTTGATTATGTATAACATTTCCAGAGATCCCAGGCTTTCTCCAAATAATTCATCTTGAATATTTGAGTTTCTGTCTTTATAGTCCAGAACAAATAATTAAAGTATATTATATATACCTGGATAACAACTTCTGCATGAATCTGGCACATTTTTTGATGGCCAACCTTAAATTTGTGTTGATAATAAATAAAAGATACTGTGCTAATTGTTTTCAATTAATGAGAAAAGAGTAAATAAATTATATTTAGTTACCAGAGGCCAAATACTGTCACTCTAAAGAACTGACATTAAAGCAGCCAGTACCATTGCAAGTTTCAGTTAATTTTTATTTTTAAAAAATCCATCCCATTCAGTTAATTTTGTTTACTTGAACATTATTGGTTTTGTAGTTTTGTTTGTATTTAATTTACAAATTTGATTTGCTTTTATAGTGATATAAAAAGTATAAGCAGGGGCACCTGGGTGGCTCAGTGAGTTAAGAATCTAACTCTTAGTTTCAGCCCAGGTCATGATCTGAGGGTCCTGGAATTGAGCCCCACGTGGGGTGGGGCTCTGAGCTCCACTCTCGGTGGAGAGTCTGCTTCAGGATTCTTCCTCTCCCTCTTCCCCTCCCCCTCCTCTCTCACACACTCACTGTCTCTCTAAAGTAAATATTTTTGAAAAAATAGAAAGTATAAGCACCAGGAGTTTACACCTGGTTCTTTGTTTGTGAATATGTAAGTAAAAATATACTAAGAATACTTTAAGTCAGCAATGTAGAGAGGAGGGAGTATTAACGTTTTCTTTTAAAAGACTTACATTTACTAGAAATCTAGTAACTGGAAAGGTGTGTATCATCTCCTTGCTTATCACCACTTCCAACAAGGAATGTAAACAGGTAAGATATGATTCTCAACTACAACTGATGCTCAGAGAGGTTGAATGACAAATCCAAAATGGCATACCAAGAGCAAGGGTTTGGACTCTTAAAGCAGCTCACCTACTTGTACCACCCAACCTTCTCTCTAGGCAGAGACCATGAAATCCTAGAAACTGAGCATAAGACAAGCTATACGGTTATTTTGTCCTGTCCCCACCCAATGTAGGACTCTCTCTTACAGTAGTTCTGTCAGATGGTCCTCAAGCCTTTACTAAGAAAGCAACAGACACAGGGAACTAACCACCCCACCATGAAGCCTTTTCCACATCATAAGGTGATGGTGCAAAAATGGCATAGAAAATAGTCAGAGGTGCACAGCAGTGGCTAAGTTAGGAGCCACTATTAAAAGCACTGCTCTAATTTATTACTCACAGAAACCTTATTACTCTCTATTAATCAATTTGGTGCTATTATTATTCATATTTTATGAATTAAGAAACTGAGGCACAGAAGGGAAAGTGATTTACACAAGTTCTTGTTAACTAATCATTGGAGTGAGAATGCAAAGCCAGGCAGTCTGATTCCAGAGACTATAACCATGGAAGCCATGACTATGTGACCTTCGTCTCCTGCAGTGTAGAGATGGATGACCCCAGTGTCCATCCTGGTGTCCACCACCCAGACAGTAACTGAGAAAGGCAGAGACCACAGGGCAGGCCCATTCCTGGGAGACACAGGACTCTTCTGATGGGCAAGTTTAATTCAAGACCCCTTGAGCTCCACCAATATTTTCTTTTAAGTGTGCTACAGTCCGATACTCTTACTACCCAGATCTCCTTCTTTCCCTCTCTTCCTCTCAACAAGGGGAAGGCCTTGTTGTGGGCTGAATAGTGACCTCTTAGATGTCTATGTCCTAATTCCCAGAACCTGTGAATATTTATCTTATATGGTAAAAGGAACATTGCATGTGTGGTTAAGGATTTTGAGATGAGAGATTATCCTGGGTTATTCCAAAGGTCTCATGTAATTATCCTTATAAGGGAGAGGCAAGAGGATCAGAGAAGGGAATGTGACAATGGGAACAAAAGCCAGAGTGATGTGACTGTGGCTTTGAGGATCGAAGAGGGCCATGAACCAAGGAATGCAGGTACCTCCAAAAAAGCCAAAGAAGGCAAAGGACGGATGCCCCTCTGGGGCCTCCAGAAGGAACACAGCCCTGCCAACATTTTGATTTTAGCCAGTGAGACGTCTGGTACCCAGAACTGTAAAATAATCATTAGCGTTGTTTTAAGCCACAATCTTTGTGGTAATCTGTTACAGCAGCAACAGGAATCAATATAGACTTGCATCATAGTCTGATGGCTTCTTGCCTCCTCCAGTTTTTCTTTCTCTTTTTCTTTCTTTCTTTCTTGATGTGCTTGCGGGATGGAGTGATTTCGGCGGGCGGCGAGTGCTGTGCTGGAGGGAGGGAGTGAGGGATTTGCGTGTAGTGAGGGCAGGATGAAGTGAAGGAAGGAAGGAAGTCTACTTCCTTCCTTCCTTTCTTTCTTTCTTTCTTTCTTTCTTTCTTTCTTTCTTCTTCTTTCTTTCTTTCTTTCTTTCTTTCTTTCTTTCTTTCCTTCATCTCTGGCAGGTATTTCCCCCTCAATAAATATCTTATACAGCTAATCTTTCATGGCGTCTGCGTTTAGGTGGATCCAAACTAACACAAGTAGTAGGAGAGTGAGGTTTGAGAAAACAGGCAATAAGGTAGGGACTTTGAACTGGCTCATGCCTCTCTCCTGAGTAGTAAGTGATGCAAGGATAAGCTGCAGCAAAAATGGGTGCTGGTGCTGAGCTGGGAAAATATCTTAATGCAAGGGGATACTCTTGCAGATGGAAAAAATGATACAATCATTGCACAATTGATGCAAAGGATTGGATTTTAAAGATGCTTTATTTTATCCAGAGGGCCAGAACTGTAAGATTATATAGGGAAGAATTCATTGACTTCAGCTCCCAGGAGATAGGATTTAACACCTAGCAAGGCATTTAAAAATATGGGGAAACAGTGACTACAAAGAAAATGGAGTTGGCTGGTTTACTGATATGTTGTGTTCATGCTCTGCAAAAGGATAATAAGGATAATGAGAAACAAGTGTTTAATGGCTACGTGTGCAAGTTCACCCAAACACCCTTACATTCTGTCATGAAGAGCAACATAGCTGAGCAGCAGGCCCCAGCACCATTTGAATCCTCAGACAAGACAAGTCTGCTACATTAAGATCAGGGCACTGGAGGGGAAAACCTGGGGCTCTGAAACATCTGGATAGATACCCCTGAGGATATCAGCTCTGGGAACTCTTCTAAGCCCTCAGAGCTTGCAGAGGGGTCTGCTCTTCTCTACAAAGAGGCAGCACTTTCACTGTGATGGAAGATGTTATAGGCAACTCCTTCCCATGAGGCAGCAGGTGCTTCCCTCAGGAGCTACCCCTCACATCCTCTCCCAGCTTCTAGACTGATAGCTAGGATTAATCTCAGCATAATAATCTGGCTGAACCTACTAAGGAAGGAAAACAACTATGCACCATAGGTGTTTCAAGAATTAGCTGGCAAGTACCAGCAAGAACCAGAGGAGAAACACCAGGATTGGATTCTAAAGATGCTTTATTTTATCCAGAGGGCCAGAACTCTAAGGTTATATAGGGAAGGATTCATTGACTTCAGCTCCAAGGAGATAGGATTTAACACCTACCAAGGACCCGTGGATGCATGGATAAGGAGGAGCTCTTAGAATCCTAGAAAAAAGAGAGACAACGCTGGGAAAATGAAAATGCCTGAGTTGTCCTAGCAGAAGCTAGACGAAGAAGTAAAGAGGCTGAGGAAAGTATGCCTGCTGGAATGGATGCATTATTTAAGCCAGAAGAGCCACCAGAGGATTGTAGTTCACAGAAGGGCCTAAAAGAAGTCAAGGGAATTTGACCCACAGGAAACTGGGGATGTGGTTAAATAGAGTTCAGTGTCCATATAAGCAAAAGAGGCAATTGGTGAGGATGCTGCTCATCACTGAAAACCACAAAAATGGCAACAGTGAAGGTGGACACTAAGAGTGATCATTCTAGGGATGCCTGGGTGGCTCAGTGGTTGAGCGTCTGCCTTTGGCTCAGGGCATGATCCTGGAGTCCTGGGATCGAGTCCCACATCGGGCTTCCTGCATGGAGCCTGCTTCTCCCTCTGCCTGTGTCTCTGCCTTTCTCTCTGTGTGTCTCATGAATAAATAAATAAAATCTCAAAAAAAAAGAGTGATCATTCTAATATAAAGTCAGATTGCTTACTCAGTTCCCAAATCTGAACCAATATCAAGATCCAAAACCCACTGACTGAGGAAGGACCCTATAGTACTCTGACAAGTACATGCTGCAAGAGTTCCCTAGTCCCTTCCCAAAGGGACCTAAGGATGCTCAAAAGGGGAAAGTCAAGATATTTTGAGAATTACTAGACACTGGGTCTGAGTTAACATTGATATTGAAAGACTCAAAGCATTAATCCATTCCTGTTAAAGTGAGGGCTTAGCAGTGTCAGATAATAAATGAGGTTCCAGCTGGTCTGACTCCAGGAGAATCCCCTGAGTCCATGTAGTACACAAGTATGTACTTGGAATTAATTCAATTGGCATTTTGAAACATCCTCCATACTGGATCATTATCAAAATGGGGAAGACCAAGTGAAAAGCTCTGAAGATGCTTCACCACGGGCCACGATAGTAAATAAAAAGTAATACTGCATGAAAAAACAAGAACAAAGCTGGATGCATCACACTTCCTAATTTCAAAATATATTACAAAGCTACTGTAATTGAAACAGTATGACACTAGCATAAAAGAAAGACATATTGACCAATAAAGCAGAATAGAGGGCCCAGGAATAAATCCACACATATATTGCCAACTGATCTGCAGCAAAGGTGCCAAGAATATACAATAGGGAATATTGTTGTGTCTTCAACAAATGATATTACAAAAAAATGAATGTCCACATGCAAAAGAATGAAATTGGACCCTTACTTTACTCCATTCACAAAATTGAACTCACAATGCACTTAACGCTTAAATTTGATATGAAACTGTAAAACTCCTAGAAGAAACTGTATTGAAAAAGCATCATGACATTGGTCTTGGCAATGATTTAATGGATATGACATCAAAAGCATAGACAACAAAAGCAAAACTAGACAAGTGGGACTACATCAAACTAGAAAGCCTCTGCACAGCAAAGGAAGAAATCAATAAAGTGAAAAACAACTTACAGAATGGGAGAAAGTATTTGCAAACCATATATTTGATAAGGGATTAATTTCCAAAATATATAAGGAAGTCCTAAAACTCAGAAGAAAGAAAGAAAGAGAAAGAAATAAGAAAGAAGAAAGAAAGAAAGAAAGAAAGAAAGAAAGAAAGAAAGAAGAAAGAAAGAAAGAAAGAAGAAAGAAGAAAAATTTTAATAAAAAATTGGGTAAAGGATCTGAATAGACATTTTTCAAAAAAAAGCCATGCAAAAGGCCAAAACATGTATAAAAGATACTCAATTTTACTAATCATCAGGGCATATAATTAAAACTACAATGACATTTCCCTTTACACCCATTAGGATGTGTATTATCAAAAAAAAGAAAGAAAGAAAGAAAAAAGAGATAGAGTGAGAGGGAGGAAGGAAGGAAGGAAGGAAGGAAGGAAGGAAGGAAGGAAGGAAGGAAGGAAGGAAAGGAAGAAGAAGGAAGGTGGGAAGGGAGGGAGAAAAACAAGTGTTGGCAAGGATGTAGAGAAATTAGAACCCTATACGCTGTTAGTAGGAATGCAAAATGGTGCAGCCACTATGGAAAACAGTATGGAAGTGTCTCAAAAAGTTTAAAATAGAACTACAATATAATTCATCAATCCCACTTCTGGGTATTTACCCAAAAGAATTGATATCAAAATCTCAAAGAGCCATTAACACACCCACATTCACTGCAGTGTTATTGACAATAGCCAAGATGTGAAAACAACCTAAATGTCCATCAAAAGATGAATAAAAAAAATGTGATATATATATACAATAGCGTATCATTCAGTCTTTTAAAAGAAGTAAATCTTGCAATATACGACAACATGAATAAACCCTGAGGACATCTATCACCTAAGTAAACTGAGCCAGTCACAGAAGGATAAATACTTTATTATTCCATTTACATGAAGTACCTAAATTAATCAAACTCATAGAAGCAAATAATAGAATGCTCAGGGGCTCATGGGTGGCTCAGTGGTTGAGCACCTGCCTTCAGCTCAGAGTGTGATCCCGGGGTCCTGGGATTGAGTCCCACATTGGGCTCCTTGCAGGGAGCCTGTTTTTCCTTCTGCCTATGTCTCTGCCTCTCTGTGTCTCTCATGATTAAAAAAAAATAACAGAATGGTCATTTCCAGGGGCTGGGAGAAGGAAGAAATGAGAGCTACCAATAAATGTGTATAAAATATCAGTTATTCAAGATGAATAAGTACTACAGGCCTATAGGTCTATTATACCTATAATAATAATGCATGTAAAAGTACACTGAAAAATCTGCTAAGATGGTAGATCTCATGTTAAATATTCTTAATTCATTAATTAATTTTTTAAAGTATCTAGTAAAGAAATTACTAAGGGTTCTGACAGCTCAGGAATGAAGGTGTGGTAACAGGTAAGCCCCAACTCTCCTGAGGTATTGCTGAAGCTGAGGGCAGTTTGGAATGAATGGTGGAGGATGAAGAGGAGGCAGTGCTGTTGCAGCCTCCAGGTCAACTATAGTAGTGGGGCTTTACTTCACCCCACTAACCTTTGTCCTCTAAGGTCATACTTCCCGTGGGCCTAACACAGGTAGCCTGGCCGAATGTTACATTGGGTAACCTGTGGTAAGTGACAGATTTTCTCAGATCTTTAGTTTCTTTGCCTGAAATGAGGGTGATGATGTCGGCCTTTGTTTACCATGATAGGGGTTACAGAGAAGGCTATATGACATGTGAATGGCCGTGTAAAGTCAATGACCATTTTTGTACTGAATTTAGAATCCCTCCTGTTAAACTTTTTGCTCAGTCTTCTAGATCTGAGCAGAACAAGTCCAACCTCTCTCATAGGTCAGCTTTTCAATACCTGAAAACACCACTGCTTCCAGCCACCAGGGCCAGTCTTAAGCTTCCAGTCTGTTCCTTCAACTTCTCCCTCCTCTAGTCAAGTTGCTCACCTCTCTGCTCCAGTTGTCAGTGTCCTTTTGAAAACATGGTACCCGTCATGACTCTTCACACTCCCAGTATGGGCTGATAGGTATGGAAAGAAGATGGCCTGGCCCCTCCAGGGAGCTGATGGATCTCACCTATATTGGGGCCACGGTCTGCATTTGTTTTTCCTTTATAACATCACACTATTGGTTGTATTATTGTCTTATGTATTTTGTAATGTATTAGTCGGTGTGGGCTACCGTAACACAACACGTGGACTGGAGGCTTAAACAATAGACAGTTTATTTCTCATAGCTCAGGAAGCTGAGAAGTCTACAGTCAAGATGCCAACAGGGTTCAGCTCCTGTGAGAGCTCTCTCCCTGGCTTACAGACAGCCACCTTCTTGCTATATCCTCATATGCTGGAGGGAGAGACCTCTGGGATCTCTTCCTTTTTTATTAAGAGCTATCAGATCAGGGCTTCATGCTTGTGATCTCATTTAACCTTAATCATCTTAAAGGTCCTATTTTCAATACAGTCACATGAGAGATGAGGGCTTCAATTGGCAGGTTGAGAGGGGAGGAACACACTTCATCCATAGCATATAATTAAGCAAAAAACCCTTGATCTTTCCCTAGAAGGACCTGTCCCACAGGTAACTCCCTTCCTATATATGTGCGATTGATTTTTGAGCATAAAGTTAGCAGAACTTTAGGATCTAAGTTTTCAGTAGCTGATGATGGATGTCTGCTCTTTATGTTTCCCCATTTGGGGAAGGTCCTTCCCTTACTTCATGAGACTCTCCAGAGACTCTTGTAGCAAACACCTACTAGGTGCCTCCCAGAAGTCTTTGCACCCTTTCTCTGCCTAAAGCCCTGGAATTTACTCCTCTATAACGTGGCTCTGTGCCAAAGAGGGGTCCAGGCTCTTCACTGGCCTCCCAGGATGAAACCCAATTTCCCTCAGTCTATCCCAGGCAATGATTGGTTAGACAATAGACACACAGTGCAATCCTGACCAACACAACATGGCACAATGTCTGCTCAGGGTCTCTTGGGAAGAGTCTCCCAGGTGATTATTTATTTATTTATTTATTTATTATTATTTTTTTAATAATAAATTTATTTTTTATTGGTGTTCAATTTGCCAACATACAGAATAACACCCAGTGCTCATCCTGTCAAGTGCCCCCCTCAGTGCCCGTCACCCATTCACCCCCACCCTCCACCCTCCTCCCCTTCCACCACCCCTAGTTTGTTTCCCAGAGTTAGGAGTCTTCTTGTTTTGTCTCCCTTTCTGATATTTCCTACCCATTTCTTCTCCCTTCCCTTCTATTCCCTTTCACTATTATTTATATTCCCCAAATGAATGAGAACATATAATGTTTGTCCTTCTCCGATTGACTTATTTCACTCAGCATAATACCCTCCAGTTCCATCCACGTTGAAGCCAGCCCCTGAGGCTGCAAAAGAAGTATTTTTCTCTGCTCTCTCTCTCTCTCTCTCTCTCCCTTGCCCTCTCTTCACCTGGGATTCCCAGGTGATTATTTAAAAGAAGAAGAGAGGGCAAGGGAGAGAGAGAGAGAGAGAGAGAGCAGAGAAAAATACTTCTTTTGCAGCCTCAGGGGCTGGCTGTGTGCACATCACCCATAGGCCTGCTTTAGCCATCTTAGAACCAAGTTGGGGAGGGGGAGGACAGCTTAGCAGAGTAGCCAAATGAAATATATATTTTTTAAGTTTTTATTTAATTGCAGCTAGTTAAGATACAGTGTAATGTTAGTTTCAGGCAGACAATATAGTGATTTGACACTTCCATACAATACCCAGTGCTCATCACAAGTGTCATCATTAGTCCCCATCACCTAGTTCACCCATCCCCCTGCCCACCTCCCCTCTGGTGGCCATCAGTTTGTTCTCTAGAGTTAGAATCTGTTTCTTAGTTTCCCTCTCTCTCTCTCTCTTCCCCCTTTGCTCATTTGTTTTGCTTCTTAAATTCCATATATAGTGAAATTATATGGATGGAGCTAGAGAATACTATGCTAAGCGAAATAAATCAGTCGAACAAAATATTGAGATGGCAGCATGAGTCTTTGGTGACCTCACTGAGCCACCGAATTAACCAACTCTAGAACTGCTCTGCCTGGCAAGTCTTTTAAATGGGAGGTTAGAACAGTCTTGTTTGAGTGGATTTCAGGCCCCAGGATCTCCCTGGTTCCTCAAAGTTCAGGGGATCAGGGGTTTGGTACTGCCTTTTATTCCGTGAGCTTCCCACTTGTGCTCCCATAAACCCCTTTTCAGCTTTCAAGTTTGCTATGTTGATTTCTGTCTCTTAAAGCTAGAACCCGGACCGGGGCACTGTTTACAAGGAAAGGAGGACAGCGCAAAGAGACGAATGTGTGCCAAGAGAGGAAAGGACAGCAGCAAACATGTCACTTAGATGAAAAACAAACAACCATTTATGTATACGGAGGTACATTAATTGCTGAAATTGAACTAATGAAAGAGACATAATTAGCTTCGGAAAGCGGAAGAAACCAAGTTGATCTGCTAATGAGGTCTGAATAGGCCTCTCATTAGCCACATGGCTGGGGACTGGCATGAGGTGGTGGATGTCAGGGGAAACAAGAGGGAACAAACAGGGTGGCAGGCAGATGGGGACCCAGGTGCCCTGGTCCTGGATCCTCAAAGTGAGCTTTGTCCCAATGGGAATAGGGAAGCTGCCTGAAGAAAAGAGTGCCCGGTGACTGAGGGTAGGTGACACAAAGAGCAAAGGTTTCCCCATCACCCCTTCTTTCTCTCATAACCGTGCTTCTGTTCTGTCCTTTTGCCCTTCAGGTGAAAGGGACCACAAATGTGTCCTGGAGCCCTCAGGAGAGTGCCTCTCAGGGTGATGTGCCTATGTGCACCAGCCTCAGAACCAGCTGAGACATTTCCAATCCCCATTCATACCTATTACCTTAGATCTCTGGGTGTGAGTCCCCCATTTTTGTCAGGCAAGATGCCACAAGATGTCATTAGGAAACTGATGCAAACCCCACACTAATTTGCAGGCTCACAGAAGCCCATGACAGAAGGGCAATGCTTATGCCAAGCAAGTAAATCTCTAATTTTGAAATCTCAGGCCCTGTGCCTTAGGAATGGAGAAAACCAGATATGAGATATATAGTTATACCCTATAGATAAAAACTGCCCAAGAATAGGAATGGCCAAGCACTTTTCTTTTCACTCAGACCAAGTTAGGTACACTTTCTTCAATTCTTTGAAGCTGCTTTCTATTACATTCTCTCAGAATGAGTTGATACTGGCTTGCTCTTCTCTCTATCTCCACAGCCCAGCACAATGCCTGGGAGGGACACAGTGAAGTTCAATGAACTCAATAAACACCAACAAACACGTCTATAGTACTCCCATGCTCAGCACTCGGCTGGACATCGTACATGTATTAAATTATTTAATACTTACAACCATCTTGTTTACAGGTAGAGAAAATAAAGCTCCGAGAGGTTAAGGGCCTTCCTTAAGGTTACACAGCTGGAACAGAATGGAACTGGCTCCAGAATACCCTCTTCTCACACTTCTCACCACTGTGCTTCATCATACAGAAAAGACCCTTGGAGTCTCAGAAAACACCCCTGAGAAAACAAAACATGTTTCCAGGTTTAATATAGCCCACTACTTCCACATTTTTGTCATTACCTTTTATAATTAAAAGCCATATTCCTCAAAATATATTTTAAAAGAGACAAGGCATGAAAGGCAGTAGGGCATCATGTTGAAGAGTATGGATTCTGGAAGAACCTTCACGGGTTTGGTTCTGGGCTTCAAAAGCTTCTGTGAATTAATTTTCTTATAGCTGAGTTCCCTCATATGGTTATTAAAGTTGGGCCTGTAGAAACACACAAAGCATTTAAAATGGTGTCTGGCACTGAGTGAGCAACACTAACTGTTAGTTATTACTATTATCTAAATAATAACCATGAGCCCTTCAATTTTAAAGGAACTTTACGCAGTATCGATGTCCAACACAATGTGAGAGTGTTAAAATCTGGGACAATCATTCCATAACTGTTTTTTGCCCGTCGTTACAATACAATCCACCCATGGTGGATTGTAGACTGGATTATAGAAAAGAAGTACAAACAGCCAAGTTTGGATCATAAGCATGGGTAATATGGAATAGTATTATTTTTCAACCTTCTGGGGTTTTTTAAAAATAAAAATATAGTTTTTTTTAAATTGCAACTACTTTTTAAATCTATATACTAAGGCTAGTCCTTAAAGAATGAATAAAGAATTGTAATCTGATGTTCTTTTCATTGATTTCTGTTACTATCACAGTCTTACCTTCATTTTACCGCTGAGCTTCAAATGTGTTGACAGAAGCATATTTTTCTTGACAATATGGAAGACACAAGGTAAATCCTAAAAACATACACACTTGCTGCCCTTTAGAATTTTATACTGTAGGGGAACCAGGGTAGCTCAGTGGTTGAGTGTCTGCCTTCAGCTCAGGTAGTGATCCTGGGGTCCTGGGATCGAGTCCTGAATGGGGCTCCCCACAGGGAGCCTGCTTCTCCCTCTGCTTATGTCTCTACCTTTCTCTCTGTGTCTCTCATGAATAAATAAGTAAAATCTTTTTTAAAAAAAGACTCTTACAATATATGGAGGTAACTTGGAGATTTGGAAAGGAGCAAGGCTAAAGCAAGAGATAAGACAAGCAGAAGGTAGACTAGAGTAAATAATTTAAGAAACTTAGAAACTAAAAGCCTGGTGGAGGAAGAATGATCAAGAATGATCAATAAAGATTTTATAGAAAAGCTGTCATTTGGGGCAAGCCTTACAGAACTCCTTGGATGCCAACAGGTGGAGTTGGAAAAGTGCATCCCAGATGGAGACAGCCGTCTGGGCAGACTGTTTCAGATTCGTCCAGAAGCTACTAACTAGTCTTTGCAGTTTCCTGCTAGCAGCTGTCCCCTGCCTTGGCCCAGCTGGGGTTGCAGCTAATTAAGGGGATAGCCTTGATGCTGCTCCTGGCTCCTCCACTCTCTTTGGAAGGCTCCATCCTCTTCCCTTTCTCTGTCTGGCACACACTCTCTCTCTCCTCACCCAATCTGGGAATCTGAGTGAGACTTCAAGACCGATATTCCTTAACAAGACGGAAGTAAATGTCTCCTCCATATTAATAAGAAGGGAAGTATGTTTCCTCCCAAATAGATCTGCAACTATTTGAAATGCACACACACTATAAGAGTTTCTCTCAGCAGAGAAATTTGTCCCTAGCAATTGGTATCATTTTCCCCCCAAAATGATGAGGAGATAAACAAAGGAATATATTTCTTAGAACATCAAAATTTTATGACTATCCTTATTTGCTGTAAAAATAGCATTATGCACTCCGAAAGAAATGTTAAAAGACATATTTTAGAGAGCGAAAATCTCCCCCCATATACCTATCTGTAACCTTAATATAATCTCACCACTCTAAGGAAATTAATAGCAGTTTCTGGATTCCCTCCCATGTCCGTCCATATGCACTGATTTCACATAGTTGTATCGTTACTAAAACTAATTTCATGAAGAGCTTTTATCCTTCCAAACAACCCAAGCTTAAACATTAAAGATTTTATTTATTTATTTATTTATTTATTTATTTATTTATTCATCGGAGAGAGAGAGAATACACAAGTGCTCTCTCACAAGGGAAGGGCAGAGGGAGAGGGAGAAGGACAAGAAGGCTCCCCACTGAGCACAGAGCCCAGTGCAAGGTGGGGCTCCATCCAAGTCCCTGAGATCACGACCTGAGCCAAAGTCAGATGCTTAACCAATTGAGCCACCCAGGCAACCCCTCAAGCTTAGACATTTTTAAATAAACTTAATGTAACTAGATGGCCCTGTGTGACACAGATTCTGAGGTTTTTTTATTTGTTTGTATTCAAATTTCAAAACACATAAAAAAAAAAATGTTCTGGACTTGCAGCAGCCCCACCTGGACAAGCCTTAAAAAATCCAGGCTTTGGGAAATGTACTTTTGGAGAATTTGATGATCAATGACTTTGGAGTTCAGAGCCTACAGGTGGAAGTAGCTTCTCATGAAAAGAGAGAAAAGTTCATTCTGCAGCCAGGAAAGATTTAAGCTGCCAGCCTTTGACAGCTACGAGGAAGAGAACTTCCTCTTCTCTCTAGGCTGGGGGCAGAATTGGGCCAGGCCCAACATCTTGACAACTTCGAAAGGTTGTTCCTGGCCTCAAGGATGCAGGAAGTGTTCTGGTGAGGAGCCCGCTGGGGGAGGTTCCATCATAGGGAAGAGAGGTGGCCTTTGGGCCTGTGCATACTTGTAATTATTCTCTGAGTTTTTCTTCCTTCTATTATCCCCAACTTGTAGTAAAGACACTTAAAGTTTACAGCCTAGTTTTGGATATCTGAAATAGTTTCTTAGGGCTATTAAAACAAATTGCCACAGATATGGTGGCATAAAATCACAGGAATTTATTCTTTCACAGTTCAGGAGACCAGAACTCTGAAAGCAAGGTATTTGCAGGACAGTGCTTCTTCCAAAGGTTCAGAGAGAATCCTTCCTTACACCTTCCAACTTGGCTCCAGGTGTTCCTTGGATTGTGTCTGCATCCCTCTACTCTCTGTCTGCACCTTTACAGTCCTCCTCTGTGTCTGGATCTTCTCCTCTATTGCTTATAGGAATACTTGTCATTGGATATATAGCCCACCTGGGTAATGTAGGATGATCTCATCTTAAGATCCTAATTATATTTGCAAAGACCTTTTTTCTAAATAAGGTCACATTCACTGGTTCCAGTATCTTTTTATTTTATTATTTTATTTTATTTTATTATTTTATTTTATTTTATTTTATTTTATTTTATTTTATTTTATTTTATTTATTTTATCTTAGAAGGGTGACTTTTCAACATGCTAGAGCTGTGACACGGAGAATTAAGGCCAGAGACTGGGGGCAAAGTAGACAAGTGGAGAGCAGTACCCTCACCCCTACAGCCAGAGTTACGGGGACAGCTGCCCCAACAATGGGAACAACTGGGCACAGTAGAGGTCTCACAAGGGTATCAAAGGTAAAAGGATCAACAGAGGCAACATAGAACCATGACAAATAGACCAAGTCCCAGGACCCAGGGACCAGTGATTTCTTAGATTTCTTAGGAATATCTGCCTATGAAGACAGTGGGACAGCAAGAAAGCACTTTGAAGATCTGGTACTGATTCTTGTTCCTTCCAATATAGTAAACCTTTAGGAAGGCTAGATCCATGCATGCCTCCACACACAAACACAAAAATCACTGGTACTCTGATTAAGCCTCCTCCCATACTCATTGCCTGACAAAATAATCAATATCTCTAGAGGAAAAGACACACATGCCAAAACAAGAAGATATTTGACGGACAGCACCATTTCACAAGTAAAGGTTCTAGCACCAGTTCTGATGTATGTGTATATATTCTCTGAACACCAGAGAATGACACACAATTCTCTGATTGAGAATACCAGCAGGGTACACTATAATTCAGCTCAATTCTGACATATCTCCTTAGAGATAACATCAGATTCCACAGAGTAAGGGTTCAGTCCTACAAGACTGCTGCCCCACTTCAGATGCCAATCACAAGTCCAAGTTTGCCACCTGTACTTCTAACCCAATCGCTACAAATCAGTGGTTCCCACAATTACCTCCTTAGGTTGAATTAATTTTTTTAGAGTAGCTGACAGAACTCAGTGAAACATTTTACTATTAGAATACCAGTCTATTATAAAAGGATATAACTCAAAAACAGCCAGATGGAAGAGATGTACAGGGCAAGGCATGTGGGAAGGGACACATTGCTTTCTAACCTTCTCCAGATGTACCATTCTCCCCAAAACTCCACGTATTCACCAATCCAGAAGCTCTCCAAGCCCTGACCTTTTGGGACTTTTGGGACTTTTGTGGAAGCTTCATTACATAAGAATAAATAATTAAATCATTAGCTCTTGGCTATTGAACTCAATCTCCAGCCCCATTCCCCTCCTAGAAGCTTGAAGGTACTATTGAATGTTTCAAACCTCTAATAACATAGTTGGCTCCACTGGCAACCTGTCCCTATCCTAGATGTCTTCCCAAAGTCATCTCATTTGTGTAACACAAAACACATTTATCACTGTTAACCCTTCAAAAATTCCAAGAGATTAGGGAGCTCTGTGACAGCAACAAGGACAAAGACCAAATATATATGTTTTTATTATAAATCATAGTATCACACAAAATGTATCTTGGATTATTGTGTGCACCAAAAGTAGAAAAATTAGAAGAGAAGAACCAAGCAATTAAGATTGGTCTAAAAGACATTAAGAAGAGGTTGCAAAGAATAATTTTCAAAAAATTAATAATATAGCTCTCATACAAATTATAGTGAACACATATTTTCATTCAGATTTATTTAGTTCAGTAAAACCAGCAGAATGATGAAATTGGTTAAAATGAGAATTTCAGAGATTGGCTATATATAGTTAGTAGAAGAAAGATTGCTGGATATGATTGCTAAATCAGATGTAAAATTGAGCTTACAGAAAAAGGTAAAAGAACTATAACCTTTCAGGTTATCCTTTTCTATCAGACAGAACTAGCTTGTATTTACCAATCATCTCAAGTTGACCTGTAGCACACACAGTGTGAACCTTAATCAGTTATAAATAGTAAGTGAAAAAGCACAGTCTCCTAGGGACTTACATAGTCCCTGATTGGGACCAGACTATATGCCAGTGTAACACTGAACTATGCCTTAGTTCCAAGTTTTGTACAATTTTTCTTAAAAGAGATAAAGGAAACTAGCCATATGAAACAAATTTAAAAATGCAAAAATAGAAAAACAGAAGTATTCAGCATAAAATATGTAAATGTTAAATAAACCCAAAGATTGCATAGTGAAAGAAATTCAGCTAAGAAAGGAATTTGAGATTTGGAAGACCAGATGGAGGAAATCTCTCAAAATAAAGAATTACTAATAGAAAGTATAAAAAAGAAAAGCTAAGAGAAATGAAGGATAGAAGCTAAAGTGTTGATATTTATGTTAGAAAGAAATCCCAAAAAGAGGGATGAACATAGAAAAAAATACATTTTAATAGTGAGGATATATTTTCTGGAACTGAAAAAGGATGCATACCTCAGATATAAAAGATCACAAAGTGCTGGAGAGGAAATAAGGAAAAATGACATTCAAATACACTACAGAGAAATATAAGGATATATATTTTTAAAGGAGAGAAAATTATAAAGACTTAAAAAGAGACAAAACAGGACATTCAAAGAAATAAGAATCTAATTGATATCATATTTTTTTATTTTTTATTTTTTATTTTTTTATCATATTTTTTTAAATACTGAATGCAAGAAGACAATGGAGTAATGATTTCAAAGTATTAAGCAAAAGAGCATAAAATTTAGAATGTTATATTCAGCCAAACTGTCTTTCAAATATGAGAATGATAAACAATATTCTAGGTACACAAAATCTCAGATAAATTGCCATAAAAAGACCCACATTGAAAGGAGTTTGAAGTATCTGAATAAATGAGAGACAATATAAGAGACATTGCAAGACATTTGTGAAGGAAGGTGAGCAAAACTTGTGTAAGCAGAGAATATTGGACAAGTTAAAATAATATAGTAAAACATTATATGTAGGCCCAAATATATAGGTAAAATTATATTTTAGACAACTTATCACACAAAATTTTTTTTAATTCTGACATGTTTTATAAAAGAGAAAAAACTAAATCCTACAGAAAAAGATTAAAAATAAAAATGGAGGGGGGAGAGGCAGGATGGCGGAAGAGTAGGGTCCCCAAATCACCTGTCTCCACCAAATTACCTAGAAAACCTTCAAATTATCCTGAAAATCTATGACTTCGGCCTGAGATTTAAAGAGAGAACACCTGGAATGCTACAGTGAGAAGAGTTCGCGCACCTATCAGGTAGGAAGACGGGGGAAAAAGAAATAAAGGAACAAAGGCCTCCAAGGGGGAGGGGCCCCGCGAGGAGCCGGGCTGAGGCCGGGGCGAGTGTCCCCAGGACAGGAGAGCCCCGTCCCGGAGGAGCAGGAGCTGCACCGACCTTCCCGGGCGGAAAGGGGCTCGCAGGGAGTTGGAGCAGGACCCAGGAGGGAGGGGATGCCCTCGGGCTCCCGGGGACACTAGCAGACACCTGCGCCCCCGGGAGAGTGCGCCGAGCTCCCTAAGGGCTGCAGCGCGCACGGCGGGACCCGGAGCAGCTCGGGGGGCTCGGGGGCGGCTCCGCGGAGGGGGCTGTGGGGCGGGAGCAGCTCGGAAGGGCTCGGGCAGAGGAAGAGGCTCCGTGCGGAGGGGGCTGCGCGGTTCCAGGAGCAGCTCGGGGGGGCTCGGGGGCGGCTCCGCGGAGGGGGCTGCGCGGTTCCAGGAGCAGCTCGGGGGGGCTCGGGGGCGGCTCCGCGGAGGGGGCTGCGGGGCCCGGGAGCGCGAATCCAACAGCGCAGGCTCCGGAGCACAGGGCGCCGGGACACAGCCCAGGATCCGGCCTCCCCTGGGACAGGCAGAGGCCGGGAGGGCCCAGGACAGCAAGGACGCTCCTGCCCCAGCTGAGCAGATCAGCGGCCCCGCCCCGGAGCCTCCAGGCCCTGCAGACGGAGAGCTCCGGAGTTACTGCAGGGCTGACTCCAGGGCTGCAGAGCTGGCCCCGCCACTACGGCTGCTCCTCCTGGGGCCTCACGGGGTAAACAACCCCCACTGAGCCCTGCACCAGGCAGGGGCACAGCAGCTCCCCCAAGTGCTAACACCTGAAAATCAGCACAACAGGCCCCTCCCCCAGAAGACCAGCTAGACGGACAAGTTCCAGGGGAAGCCAAGGGACTTAAAGTACACAGAATCAGAAGATACTCCCCCGTGGTTCTTTTTTTTTTTTTTTTCTTTTTTCTTTTTTCTTTTTTTTTTTTTTTTTGCTGTTTTGTTTTGTTTTGTTTTGCTTTTTGATTTGTTTCCTTCCCCCACCCCCCTTTTTTCCTTTCTTTCTTTTTCTTTCTCTTTTTCTTCTTTTTTTTTTTTCGTTTTTTCCTTCCTTTTTTTTTTCCTCTTTCTCTTTTCTTTCCTTCTTTCTCTCCTCTCTTTTTCTCCTTTTCCCAATACAACTTGCTTTTGGCCACTCTGCACTGACCAAAATGACTAGAAGGAAAACCTCACCTCAAAAGAAAGAATCAGAAACAGTCCTCTCTCCCACAGAGTTACAAAATCTGGATTACAATTCAATGTCAGAAAGCCAATTCAGAAGCACTATCATACAGCTACTGGTGGCTCTAGAAAAAAGCATAAAGGACTCAAGAGACTTCATGACTGCAGAATTTAGAGCTAATCAGGCAGAAATTAAAAATCAATTGAATGAGATGCAATCCAAACTAGAAGTCCTAACGACGAGGGTTAACGAGGTGGAAGAACGAGTGAGTGACATAGAAGACAAGTTGATAGCAGAGAGGGAAACTGAGGAAAAAAGAGACAAACAATTAAAAGACCATGAAGATAGATTAAGGGAAATAAACGACAGCCTGAGGAAGAAAAACTTACGTTTAATTGGTGTTCCCGAGGGCGCCGAAAGGGACAGAGGGCCAGAATATGTATTTGAACAAATTCTAGCTGAAAACTTTCCTAATCTGGGAAGGGAAACAGACATTCAGATCCAGGAAAAGAGAGATCCCCCCCTAAAATCAATAAAAACCATTCAACACCTCAACATTTAATAGTTAAGCTTGCAAATTCCAAAGATAAAGAGAAGATCCTTAAAGCAGCAAGAGACAAGAAATCCCTGACTTTTATGGGGAGGAGTATTAGGGTAACAGCAGACCTCTCGACAGAGACCTGGCAGGCCAGAAAGGGCTGGCAGGATATATTCAGGGTCCTAAATGAGAAGAACATGCAACCAAGAACACTTTATCCAGCAAGGCTCTCATTCAAAATGGAAGGAGAGATAAAGAGCTTCCAAGACAGGCAGGAACTGAAAGAATATGTGACCTCCAAACCAGCTCTGCAAGAAATTTTAAGGGGGACTCTTAAAATTCCCCTTTAAGAAGAAGTTCAGTGGAACAATCCACAAAAACAAAGACTGAATAGATATCATGATGACACTAAACTCATATCTCTCAATAGTAACTCTGAATGTGAACGGGCTTAATGACCCCATCAAAAGGCGCAGGGTTTCAGACTGGATAAAAAAGCAGGACCCATCTATTTGCTGTCTACAAGAGACTCATTTTAGACAGAAGGACACCTACAGCCTGAAAATAAAAGGTTGGAGAACCATTTACCATTCGAATGGTCCTCAAAAGAAAGCAGGGGTAGCCATCCTTATATCAGATAAACTAAAATTTACCCCGAAGACTGTAGTGAGAGATGAAGAGGGACACTATCTCATACTTAAAGGATCTATTCAACTAGAGGACTTAACAATCCTCAATATATATGCCCAGAATGTGGGAGCTGCCAAATATTTAAACCAATTAATAACCAAAGTGAAGAAATACTTAGATAATAATACACTTATACTAGGTGACTTCAATCTAGCTCTTTCTATACTCGATAGGTCTTCTAAGCACAACATCTCCAAAGAAACGAGAGCTTTAAATGATACACTGGACCAGATGGATTTCACAGATATCTACAGAATTTTACATCCAAACTCAACTGAATACACATTCTTCTCAAGTGCACATGGAACTTTCTCCAGAATAGACCACATACTGGGTCACAAATCAGGTCTGAACCGATACCAAAAGATTGGGATCGTCCCCTGCATATTCTCAGACCATAATGCCTTGAAATTAGAACTAAATCACAATAAGAAGTTTGGAAGGACCTCAAACACGTGGAGGTTAAGGACCATCCTGCTAAAAGATGGAAGGGTCAACCAGGAAATTAAGGAAGAATTAAAAAGATTCATGGAAACTAATGAGAATGAAGATACAACCGTTCAAAATCTATGGGATGCAGCAAAAGCAGTCCTAAGGGGGAAATACATCGCAATACAAGCATCCATTCAAAACCTGGAAAGAACTCAAATACAAAAGCTAACCTTACACATAAAGGAGCTAGAGAAAAAACAGCAAATAGATCCTACACCCAGAAGAAGAAGAGAGTTAATAAAGATTCGAGCAGAACTCAACGAAATTGAGACCAGAAGAACTGTGGAACAGATCAACAGAACCAGGAGTTGGTTCTTTGAAAGAATTAATAAGATAGATAAACCATTAGCCAGCATTATTAAAAAGAAGAAAGAGAAGACTCAAATTAATAAAATCATGAATGAGAAAGGAGAGATCACTACCAACACCAAGGAAATACAAACGATTTTAAAAACATATTATGAACAGCTATACGCCAATAAATTAGGCAATCTAGAAGAAGTGGACGCATTCCTGGAAAGCCACAAACTATCAAAACTGGAACAGGAAGAAATAGAAAACCTGAACAGGCCAATAACCAGGGAGGAAATTGAAGCAGTCATCAAAAACCTCCCAAGACACAAGAGTCCAGGGCCAGATGGCTTCCCAGGGGAATTTTATCAAACGTTTAAAGAAGAAACCATACCTATTCTCCTAAAGCTGTTTGGAAAGATAGAAAGAGATGGAGTACTTCCAAATTCGTTCTATGAGGCCAGCATCACCTTAATTCCAAAACCAGACAAAGACCCCACCAAAAAGGAGAATTACAGACCAATATCCCTGATGAACATGGATGCAAAAATTCTCAACAAGACTGGCCAATAGGATCCAACAGTACATTAAGAAAATTATTCACCATGACCAAGTAGGATTTATCCCCGGGACACAAGGCTGGTTCAACACCCGTAAAACAGTCATTGTGATTCATCATATCAGCAAGAGAAAAACCAAGAACCATATGATCCTCTCATTAGATGCAGAGAAAGCATTTGACAAAACACAGCATCCATTTCTGATCAAAACTCTTCAGAGTGTGGGGATAGAGGGAACATTCCTCGACATCTTAAAAGCCATCTATGAAAAGCCCACAGCAAATATCATTCTCAATGGGGAAGCACTGGGAGCCTTTCCCCTCATATCAGGAACATGACAGGGATGTCCACTCTCACCACTGCTATTCAACATAGTACTGGAAGTCCTAGCCTCAGCAATCAGACAACAAAAAAGACATTAAAGGCATTCAAATTGGCAAAGAAGAAGTCAAACTCTCCCTCTTCGCCGATGACATGATACTCTACATAGAAAACCCAAAAGTCTCCACCCCAAGATTGCTAGAACTCCTACAGCAATTCGGTAGCGTGGCAGGATACAAAATCAATGCCCAGAAATCAGTGGCATTTCTATACACTAACAATGAGACTGAAGAAAGAGAAATTAAGGAGTCAATCCCATTTACAACTGCACCCAAAAGCATAATATACCTAGGAATAAACCTAACCAAAGATGTAAAGGATCTATACCCTCAAAACTATAGAACACTTCTGAAAGAAATTGAGGAAGACACAAAGAGATGGAAAAATATTCCATGCTCATGGATTGGCAGAATTAATATTGTGAAAATGTCAATGTTACCCAGGGCAATTTGCACGTTTAATGCAATCCCTATCAAAATACCATGGACTTTCTTCAGAGAGTTAGAACAAATTATTTTAAGATTTGTGTGGAATCAGAAAAGACCCCGAATAGCCAGGGGAATTTTAAAAAAGAAAACCATATCTGGGGGCATCACAATGCCAGATTTCAGGTTGTCCTACAAAGCTGTGGTCATCAAGACAGTGTGGTACTGGCACAAAAACAGACACATAGATCAATGGAACAGAATAGAGAACCCAGAAGTGGACCCTGAACTTTATGGTCAACTAATATTCAATAAAGGAGGAAAGACTATCCATTGGAAGAAAGACAGTCTCTTCAATAAATGGTGCTGGGAAAATTGGACATCCACATGCAGAAGAATGAAACTAGACCACTCTCTTGCACCATACACAAAGATAAACTCAAAATGGATGAAAGATTTTAATGTGAGACAAGATTCCATCAAAATCCTAAAGGAGAACACAGGCAACACCCTTTTTGAACTTGGTCACAGTAACTTCTTGCAAGATTCATCCATGAAGGTAAGAGAAACAAAAGGAAAAATGAACTATTGGGACTTCATCAAGATAAGAAGCTTTTGCACAGCAAAAGATACCATCAACAAAACTCAAAGACAACTTACAGAATGGGAGAAGATATTTGCAAATGACCTATCAGATAAAGGGCTAATTTCCAAGATCTATAAAGAACTTATTAAACTCAACAGCAAAGAAACAAACAATCCAATCATGAAATGGGCAAAAGACATGAACAGAAATCTCACAGAGGAAGACATAGACATGGCCAACAAGCACATGAGGAAATGCTCCGCATCACTGGCCATCAGGGAAATACAAATCAAAACCACAATGAGATACCACCTCACACCAGTGAGAATGGGGAAAATTAACAAAGCAGGAAACCACAAATGTTGGAGAGGATGTGGAGAAAGGGGAGCCCTCCTGCACTGTTGGTGGGAATGTGAACTGGTGCAGCCACTCTGGAAAACTGTGTGCAGGTTCCTCAAAGAGTTAAAAATAGATCTGCCCTACGACCCAGTAATTGCACTGCTGGGGATTTACCCCAAAGATTCAGATGCAATGAAATGCTGGGACACCCGCACCCCGATGTTTCTAGCAGCAATGTCCACAATAACCAAACTGTGGAAGGAGCCTCGGTGTCCATCGAAAGATGAGTGGATAAAGAAGATGTGGTTTATGTATACAATGGAATATTCCTCAGCTATTAGAAATGACAAATACCCACCATTTGCTTCAACGTGGATGGAACTGGAGGGTATTATGCTGAGTGAAGTAAGTCAGTCGGAGAAGGACAAACATTATATGTTCTCATTCATGCGGGGAATATAAATAATAGTGAAAGGGAATATAAGAGAAGGGAGAAGAAATGTGTGGGAAATATCAGAAAGGGAGACATAACGTAAAGACTGCTAACTCTGGGAAACGAACTAGGGGTGGTAGAAGGGGAGGAGGGCGGGGGGTGGGAGTGATTGGGTGACGGGCACTGGGGGTTATTCTGTATGTTGGTAAATTGAACACAAATAAAAAAAAGAAAAAAGAAGAAAAAAAAGAAAAAAGAAAAATGGAAAAAACGTTTTATACAACTTCAACCAAAAATATGATGTAAATATTTTAATATAATTTAAGCTAGACTACCAGAAAAGAATGTTATTAGCGATAAAGAGAGTTACTTCATAATGATCAAAGTTTTAATTCACAGAAAACATATAGCAATTCTTAAAAATGTATTTATCTAATAAAATAACTCTAAAATACATAAAGAAAAGTGACAAAACTGCTGATAAAATTCCATAAGAGGATATTTCAAATACTTTTTTTACATTATTGATAAGTCAAGAAAGACTATCAAGGATAAAGATAACATGATCAACACAATCAGCTTGAGTTGATACAAATGTATAGACTTCTGTATCCAACAATGATATAAGATAGATTTTTTCAAATTATTCTGAAATATTCATAATGTTTGATCATGTACTAGGCCCACAAAAAGACTCTCAACAAATTTCAAATTACAGCATACAGACCATGATTTCCAATAATAGCTCATTAAGTATTAATAAAAAATAAACATAAATTCCTACTATTTGGAAATCTAAAAATGCACTTTGCTGAGTTTATAAATTAAAGAAGGAATCATAAGTAAATTTTCAAATATTCATAACTGAATGATAATGAAAACACCTGATGATGGATTATTAATTGATATCACCTAATAATGTGATAAGGATAATCAAAACCTGTGGAGTACAAAGTAGTTCTTCATGGTAAATTTATTGCTGTAAAAGACTCTTGGAAAATAAGGAAACTTCAAATTACTGAGTTAATTTTTCTTCATCTTAATGAACAAAAGACGAAATCGAAAAGTAATGAATGGAAGAGATGAAGATATGACAAGAAATTAGTTAAATAGGAAATAAAGACATAATAAAGCATATTAACAAAATCAAAAGCTGATTTGTTGAAAGAATAAAAACAAAAAACTTTAGAAACCCATGCATACCAACAAAGAAAACATAAATGAAAAATACCAAAAGTGAAAAAGAGGGTAATCTACAAAAAGCCCCACTTGAAACCGAAAAATTAAATGATAAAATAATACTACCACCAACTATTCTCTAATAATTTTGAAAACTCAGTTTATATAAAGGGGATAAGCCCCTATAAAATTAACTTCCTAAACAACTCACAAAGACACAAAAATATCAGATAGTCCTGTAACTATTAAATAAATTTTAGCTTTGTTTTAAAATCTTCCCACAGACAAAATATCTGATAGTTTCACAGGTGGTGTTTTTCCAAAACCTTTAAGTTTTTGGAAAACTTAATAAACTACCCCAATTTTCTGAAAACAGTTCCATAAAATAGAAAAAGGAGACATATTCTCCAGCTTATTTATGAGGCCCCAATACTGAGCCATAGCTCTAATACTGAAACCACCCAAAGACATTCCAGGAAAGGAAAGAAATCAGGCTACTCTATTTTGAATATGGATGTAAATATACTTAAAATATTAGCAAATCTACTTGAAAAACATTAAAAAGATAATGCACCTTGACCTAGTTACCTTTATTCCAGGTATGCAAGGATGATTCAATACTTTGAAAATCAAGAAATAGAATTCAAATCACATTAAGAAATAAATAGGGGGGCACTTGGGTGGCTGTCAATTAAGCATCTACCTTCAGCTCAGGTCATGATCTTGGGGTCCTGAGATTGACCCCATGTCAGACTCCCTGCTCAGGGAGAGTTTGTTCCTCCCTCTCCCTCTCCTCTGCCCCTCTCCCCTACTCAGTCTCTCTCTCTTTCTCTCAAATAAATAAACGAAATCTTTAAAAAAAAAAAAAAAGAAATGAATAGGAAAAGCCATATAATTATTCAATAAATGTAGGAAAAGAATTTGATAAAATTCAACAATCATTCCTAGTTCTCATAGTTAGTAATAAACAGGACCTTCCTCAGCTCATAAAGAATTTTATTTTAAAATATAAGGAAAATATGATCATATGTCATTTTTATAATTGTAATAATTATAATTACCACTTATATTCCAGATTGCCCTGGAAGTCTTTGGCAGTAAAATAAACCAAGAAAAATAAATTAGATTCAAAGGATTTAAATGACAACCTAATAGAATCTCCAGATAAATTACTAGAGTAGGAGAATTTAGTAAAGTTGCTGGATATGTTCTCTATCTATAATGCATTAGGAACCAATGAGAAAATACCAAAAGAAGACATCATATACAATAGTATCAGAGAATATCTAAGAATGTAACTAACAAAAGATGTGCAAGACTCTACAAGGAAAACTTTTAAACTTTATTAAGAGATATTTTAAAGAATTAAATAAATGGAGAGACTGATAGATTCGAATATGTTAATATAAAGAACTTTAGTTTTCACAATAATCTTTAAGGAAAGTGAAAAGAGTTAAAACTGGGAGAAGATATTTGTATTGCTCAGCCCCAGCAAATGAATAACATATAAAATCTATAAAGACTCTTTCATATCAATTGGAAAAGCTCAAACAATCTATTAGAAAAATAGGCAAACCATGAATAGACACTTCACAGAAGAAATACATGAGCTATGAGAGCTCATAGAAAGAAAATGCTTTTGGTCATAGAAATCAAATGCTATAAGAGCTATAAGAAAATGCTTTTGATCATAGAAATCAAAACTAAGACCACACTTTACATTTATTTAACTGGCAAAAACATTTGAAATTCTAACACAATCAATAATAGGAAAAGACATGAATCCACAGGATAATGTATCTACTGGGATTGATGCAATAAATTTATGCAACCATTCTGGATAACAGTTTGGTAGTATTTCCTGAATTTAACCAATTATACATTCTATGAGCCAGCACTCCACTCTTAAAAGGAAATACATACAAGAACATTCATATTATTACTGTTCATCATAGCAAAACAAATTTGAAATTACTCAAATGCTCATCAGTGGGAGAATGGATGAGCCAAGTGTGGAATGGTCACATGATAGACTATAAGTAATAGAAGTGAATAAAGTATATTAATTTGCAATGGTATGCATAAATCTGAGCATTTAAATGTTAAGTGGAAGAGCAACCCCCCAAAATTACATAGATCTTGATATTTTTATAGAGTCCAAACTAACTAAAATCAAAATAGGTTTTAAAGTCTACACATGGATGAAATAAAAACAATTCAAAAAGCAAAGCAAGAAAATGATTAGGACTCAGGAGAGATGCCTGGGTGGCTCAGTGGTTGAGCATTTGCCTTTGGCTCAGGGCTTGATCCTGGAATTCCAGGATTGAGTCCCACATCAGGCTCCCTGCATGGAACCTGTTCTCCTTCTGCCTGTGTCTCTGCCTTTCTCTCTCTCTCTCTCTCTGTCTCTCATGAATAAATAAATAAAATCTTAAAAAATATATAGGACTTAAGATAGGTTTGCCTCAGAAAGGAGGAACCAGAGATGCATGAGTTGGGGTAATCATATGGTTGGATAGAGGTTACTATCCATGGCCCAGATTTCATTGGTGTTGGTGATTTTGTAAGTGCTCATTACATTCTTAAAAAGAACTAAATAGGGGTGACCTCAGTCAGTTAAGCATTGGACTCAATTTCAGCTCAGGTCATGATCTCAAGGTCATGAGATCAGGCACTGTGTTGGACTCCTCACTCAGCACAGAGTCTGTTTAAGATTCTCTCTCTCTGTCTCCCTCTGCCCCTCACTCCCCCTTCTCTCTAAATAAATAAATGTATATACATTTTATACATATATATATAAATATATATATTTGTATGTATATATATTGTATGTATATATGTGTATAAAATGTATATACATTATATGTATGTATGTATGTGTATATATATATATATATATATATATATATATAAAATGTCATGTTCCAGTGATGAGAGTGAGTGATGTACTAAAAATATGATTAATCCAATTCTGTGCATCTAAGATACATGGAGAGATCAAAAATAGGAAAAAATGTGGGGGGGAGGTAATTTGATGGAGATACTGTCAGATGGGAGGGAGGTCACTTGTGCAGAATAAGAAAGAAGAAGAAAAAGAAACAGTAAAATGGAATAAAAGAAATAAGTGAAGTAGAAAGTAAAGAAGTAAATAATAGGTGTGAGGGTGTTTGCCCATCATCTTCTGAGTGACAAGATGTTTTGTGTAAGACATTCGCGTGATCCACAATACCACTCTTACCGTTCGTGGGAAAGCCAGTTAACATGGAAATGCTCTGTTCTATTATAAAGAGATATTGCAAAGTTGAACTCTGTTTCTAGGGCAGCTTCTACTAGACAGCAGTTGCTAAATGTTTCTAGAGGGAACCAGCTGTGGGAAAACTATTAATTAGCCCCAGTCATTATATGCAGATTAAATTGGCTAACTCGATATAGAAAGGAGATAGAGGAGTTGGGAGTGATGTGCTCTTGATAACGTAAGAAAAGCATACAAGGTTTTTATTGTTCCCAGTGGACTAGAGAGGTTTTTAGCTAAGAGAAAGCTCAAAGTAGCATCTGAGAAGAGAAATGAGACTGGATATTCCTTGGTTTCAGGAAGAAACAGCAAGACTACCCCTGAAGAAAGAGGCAAATTGTCAATTGAGAGATGTTTGAAATACTTTAGAGTCCCAGTCCCAGGCTCCAGAAACTGTTGGAACATTAACAACCTTGATAAAATTTGAAACGAGTCGAAACCATAACATATTTAGATACAGTAAAGACTTAGTCAGAAGTTACATTTAAATGTACCACTAATTTTTTTCATTAAAAAAATTTCTAAACCATCACAAACTTTTCCACCACTAAAACTAAAAGGAGAGACTTTGAACCCCTAGGGGTCCAAGGGCACAAGAGTGGCCCACCACAAGTAAGTTTCTCTTTGAAGTTCTGTTTTTAATCTTAAAAATTTATGTAAATTTTGGATTCTACTATATATATCCAGATTTGTTTCAATAGAAAAATATTTTAAGTGCCTTACAATTAAGCAAAAGCAAATGTTTCCAATATGCCATGCTCCTACTAAGGTCTTGCCCCCCTGGCTCATTAACACATACTTCAATTTGAGAAGAATCACTATAATTATCCTTTTTTTTTTTTGGTTCACATTTTCCATATGTATTTCTGATACATACCTGGCTATTCAAAAACATAATTTTTAGGAGGTTCTGAAATGTAGAAACAGACTCTCCTGTTTATTTTGTGCACCCACTACTTTCCTCAATTATAAAATGAGTGCACTTATATCCACCTGTGGCAGAAACATTCCCCTTCCCTCTGAAGACATAGCTAGTCTATCTTTCTGAACTCCCCTTGACAGGTGGATGTGGCCACACGGCTGAGTTCTGGCCAAAGAAGTGATGCTTCTCCTCATCTGGAAAAAAAAAAAAAAATGCAGAAGCACAAAATCCCCCAGTGATCACTCTTCTCTTCCTTCTTCCACACTCTGGGCCACCTAGGAAGCCACATGTGGAGACTGCATGATCTTCCATCAGCCCAAGTCCTTGAATGCAGAGAAAGCCTCCTGATCCTGGGCTCCACACTCTGGGTTTTTCCTTTGCCAGAAATAAAGGTGTATTATATTAAGCCACGGAGATAACCGAGTTTATCTATTACGGAACATTAAGCATTACGTGAACTAATACATACCTCCTGAAAATGTGGTAAGGCGTAAGATAATTCACATTAAGTAATTAACACCTAGGGTATCATGGAATGTGTGCTCCTGTCAGTTTGAGGCCACAGGGCCCTGGAACTATGCTGCCATCCCCTATCAATCTATTTCTTAAATTGCAGGGTAAAGTTAACCACAAATAACAAAGTCATGGAATCAAGCTGTCACAAATTGGCCTCCACATTCCTAAGGCATTTGAAGTGTGTATATCGACAGGAAAAAAATAGGAAGAAATACAGGGGAGGAGAATGTAACCGGAGTCGGAAAATTCAAATGTATTTGCAAACCTGGTTTGGGCCTAAAAGGGTGATGGGAAAGAGAAGGGGCTTTTTCTGAGATCTATTATATGTCAGTCGGAGAAATATGCAATTCACACTGGTTGTCTCATCTCTTCTCCAGAATAATTGTACAAGTACATATTATTTTCTTCATTTACAATTAAGAGTTGATGCTCTAAGAAACAAGATCTCACAGTTTATAGGCAGCAGACCTGGATTCAAACACGAGTTGGTCTGGTTCAACATCCTTGCTCTTTCAATGTAAGCATTTAACCTTTCAACACCTCCATTCTTTGCTGAAGGTAAGCCAACCCCTCAGAGCCTGTGATGAAACAAGTCATTAAGGGAAGTGTCAAGTGCGATGCAAACACAGAGGCCTTTTAAAATGGGCTCTCTGAAATGAAAGCTCAGATGGAGCCCACTTTCAAGGGGGCCTCGTTTAAATGGCCAGCTGCTGGAGAAGAAAGGCTTTAAAGGAAGCATCTTTTTGCTGGGCTTGCAAACTTCGGGTTCATGAATTCAAGAGCAGATTAAAAAAGAGAAAACAGGGTTTTAGACTGCAGCCTCGGGAGCTCCCTGCATGTCTCAGGCCAGGAGGTTGGCTGTTCCAATTGTGCAATTAAGCTGTACTATCCAGCCTCACTCCCGGGTTTTCAATTAATCTGCAATAATGAAATTAACAACTAAAATGCATTTGTTAATTGAGGTGCCTGCGGGCCAGGTCATCTCCCTTCCCCTGTCTGACAGTAAACTCCCCCCACTGTGCCAAGGAAACATGGGGCAGGAGGGGCCCCTTCCCCTCTCTCCCCACTGCCATCCCTGGCTGAAAGAAATGCCCATTGGACAGGAAAAGGAGCTGCCTGGAAGGGAAGAGCTCAGAATACTAAGTCACGGGTGGAAATTGCTACTTGGGGCACATCCTTTGATTTTTGCTTCTAAGTGAAAGCTCATGACAGGTCCCAGCCATATTATCTGTCTGGCCCTTGGTAGCTGTTACGTAAGAGTAAGGGCATTGAACATGGGCTAGGAAGCACTTAATAAAGAGTGCAGACTGTTGTTTAGAAGCAGGTTGACTTTGGAAATTTAGTACCTCTCTCTCAGTTTGCTCATCTGGAAAATGAAACTAATAGAACTGGCCTCGGGGTCACAGCGAAGATTAAATGAATGTGATAGGAACTCACCACGGTGTCTTACTCTCCACTGAGGAGGGCGGGGAGATGGCACCATGGCGAGGGCTTGAGTGGCCAACGTACAAAGTATCCTGAAGGGCATGGGGAGAACGAATCCATGGGCAGAAGTGGCTGGGAAGGAGGGGGTGCCTGGCTGGGGAGTTGAGATACTCACTGAAGGAAAGGAAGGAAGAGGGTTGGAGAATGAGATGTAAGAAAGGGTAGAGTGAAACAGGCAGGAGTGATGTTGGGGGTTCACCCTGCCTGGTTTCAGCTTCTGCACCGTCTGCAGATTACAGATCGCAAAGTGCTGTGACTGCAGATGCTACAGGTAGAGATGGGCCACAGAACGCTCCAAAACCCATTGAGAGCCTGAGGAGTTTTCTTTCTTTCTTTTCTCTTTTGGCAAAAGGGCCTGACTGATTCTGCCCCCTGGCCATCCTCCCTCTGTCTCCTGTTCTCATGTGTGCAGGGAAATGTAAGCAGCTAGCTTTAGGAAGTTGTGGGAGCTCTGGAGGCCTGAAGCCCAGGCTATCCACCTTAACGCAGCACTGCCCTAGGCACTGTGACATATGAAGGAAAGAAACAGGATTTGAATGCGTGTCCTCAGGGGAGGACAGTGGCCTGAACCCCTGCCAAAGCACAGGGAGCATCAGATCACTGAGCCTCAGACTCTAAGACTTCCCCAAATCAGAAATGTGGGCCACAGAAGAGAGGGTTCTGGGGATTTGATTCTAAGAAGGATGAGGCTACAGGACAAGATTGGAACTCAGTCAGGGGCTGGGAGTCAGCGAGGGAGCCCCAGTGTTGCATGCCACCTTGGAGAATGCTTGTAGGTCAGGCCAGAGAAGTTCACAGTGACTATGGGATGTGATTGCCTTGGTTGTCAGAGATACTATGCCCGATGCTGGGTTAAGGGCCATTGTCCAGGGACAACACATTTCAACTGCTTCCTCCCTGCTGCTGGAAGAGGTTATAAGTTACATAGAGTATCTCACTGAAGTCAGATTGCCCTCTGTGGACCTCTAACTCAGCCTGTAGGTTATCTGCTTCTGGATTTACCATGCTTGAAATGGGGAATCAATTTCTTTAAATATCATCTCCCCCAAGAAACGTAGTTCAGATACCAGGAGCATCAGAGGAAGAGATATCACAGTGGGGACAGGAAGGGAGCTGACTTTTGATGGCCTCATGTCTCAAACCTAAAGGTAGGTATCCAAGGATATTGGCCTTCATTCATTCAATAAATATGTATCGAGTGCCTCCTTCATGACAGTTTCCTTGCTATATATATTCTATGAAGCAAAGAGATAAATTTCCTGTCCTCAGAGATCCAGGAAAGCAAATATTAAGCCAGGAATTACATAAGATTGTGAGTGGCTTGCCCAAGCATATGGACTCCAGAAAGCAATGGTGTGTTACAAGAAGGATGAGGAGGGATCCCTGGGTGGCGCAGCGAGCGGTTTGGCGCCTGCCTTTGGCCCAGGGAGCGATCCTGGAGACCCGGGATCGAATCCCACGTCGGGCTCCTGGTGCATGGAGCCTGCTTCTCCCTCTGCCTATGTCTCTGCCTCTCTCTCTCTCTCTCTCTCTCTCTCTGTGACTATCATAAATAATAAATAAAAATTAAAAAAAAAGAAGGATGAAGAGAGGTGGTCCTAAAAGTTATGTGCACAAACTCTCGTTTCTCAAATATGGAAAACAAATCCTCAAAAGGGGAATTTAGTTAGTATAATTTTATGCTGATGTGAAATGATAAAGGTGTTCCCAGGTATTATCACCCGGCTAGACTCAATTCCTGACAGCTAAAGGAGATGAAAACTTTTGAATCTAAGTCTTGTCTCTCTAGTAAAACCATCACAAATCACCTCAGTCTTAAATAATTCCTCCCTTCTCTGCATTTAAAGCTCTTGATTACCTGGGCTACTCAAATCTAATAAACTATATTCTGGCCAGAGCGTACTGACTCAATGCTTCTCTTACGTACAAGCTGTTTGGCTCCTTACATCTTGCTAACCTTAGGAGCTATAGTTACTCAACCCCCAAATGTAGTCTCACTTCCCTACAGAAGAGAAAATTAATATTATCCTCAGAGAGGCAGAGTGTGAGAACCACTTGATCATTGTCCCAGAGAGGTAATCTTTTATTTTATTATTTTTTTTTTCCAGAGAGGTAATCTTGTTGCTGGACCCCCACTCAAACCCTAGATCTCTACTCTTCAGAGACTAGGCTCCAGCTTTTGCTCTTTAACATCATATTTCATTTCTCATAACCCAGGACTGGGTTCTACTGATCACCTGGAACTACACCTAGCTTGGACTGAGGGCTAGATTTCCCTTTGCTGAACTCCCACATCTGGGAGTATGGCTAGCTGTTGTCTGCTGCCTGCCCTCACCTGAGCTGGCCATCACAGTCTCTACCCCTGCACCAAGGATCGGCCCTCTAAGCCTTGTGGGCAGAGATGCCACACCTCAATCTCTGCTTGGATTTCTGGTTAAGTAACATATATCACCTGTCCTCTCTCCTTATCCTCTAATCAATCGGCTTCAGATCACTTTCACATTTGTAATTCTCTCTAGTTACAGACTCATAACCAACACCAGACCTCCTTGAAGTCTTAATACTAGATGGCTAGCACCATGCCCCTCTGGCTGCATCGTGGTTTTTGTGGTCCTCCTAGGGCCCCACAGGTAGCCGATTCTCTGTGGGTGTTGAATGGTGGATGTGTCCATCCCATGTATTTCCTGAGGCAAGGGCACAGCGAATGACCTGACCAGCTTCTCACTGCTGTGATGACAGCACAGGGCCCAGAGCACCCATGACTCCTGTGGCCGTGCAGCCTGGACCATCCTCAAGTCCAATCTGGGCCAAGGCTCACGCTGCCAACCCTTAATTGCTCTCATTTCAGAAGCCTGTGAGTCACAGAGACACTGCCAATGCCCCAGAGGAATAAAAAATAAGTAATAGTGCTCAGGTTTAGCATTTTTCACCCATGTTTCTACCACATCCCACTCCCCCCTCCTGTTTTTTTTCTCATCACCTCCCCTTCCACCCCACCATTTGCAAGGAAGAAAATAATAACACATAGGAAGGCTAATTCGAAGTTTGTGCAGTCTCAGTGTGCATCTGAGTCCACCTTCAGTCCTGTTATTTTCTCCCGTGTCTGGCTTTGACAAGACTGATGACATTTACGTTTTCCAAAAGCTTCAATAAGAGCCACTTTAGCTGCAATCACCTCCACCTAATTTCCCCAGTCAATTTTTTTTGGCTTAAATCACACAACAGAACTAAGGCCTGAGCTGTTCTGACAACTTGTCACCGAATAGGGCTCAGCCCAAATGGGCTGTCTTGAAAACCAAGGACAAAAGGGAAAAAATGGACTAAGTGGCCTGAAAATGAAGTGGAATGGCTGGAGGAAAAGAGGAGATTGGCATGAGTCAATTTGGTAAAGTTCTAGAAGAGGTAACTCAGTACTGTTTGGGGCCCAGAGCAAACAGAAAATGTTTTTATTTCTCTAGACAGGAAGTAACAGGGTCTGGGGTTGGAAGGGGCCAGTTCCCTCATCGCCCACGGGAGCCTTCATCCTAGAGAGGGATGGTGACTGGGCCTGGCAGCTCTCCAGCTTATGGGATAAAACCCCCTGAGGAAGGTATGAACACCATTCTTTCCACATGATTCTGGATAGAAAGATTAATGTCCTGGTGAAACTAAGGCCCAGATGTTTTGCCCAAAGCTGTCCAATGACTTAGAGCATGGAGGAAGGACCCTAGATGAAACTTTGCATCCATTTTTTTAAAAATAAATGCATTTATAAAAGATCATATATATATTCATAAAACTATTCAACATATAAGCGCTAATCTCAGTGAATTTTCACAGCTCACTCATGGAACCACAGCCCAACCCAAGGTCAAAGAAACCATCCCGTAAGCTCCACTCAGCTCCCTCTCCATCACCAACTCTCCCAAAGGTATCATCATCCTAATTTCTAAAACCATAGATTAGTTTTGCTTATTTCTTACTTTATATACATGGAATAATATGTGAATGTGTGCTTTTCTGCATCTAATCTATATGTTTAGATGTGGCAATAAGCCATTCATTTTCATTGTTGTATAGAATTCCATTGTCTATCACAGTTTGCTTCCCTAGCACACTTGACGGACACCTGCATTATTTCCACTTTGAGGCTCTTGTACGTAATACTACTATGAACCTTCTTTTTGTCTCACTGCACATAAGCATTCATTTCTGTTTGGGTACGGACCTAGGAGTAGAACTGCCAGTTCATGTACAGTCGGCCTCAGTAGATGCTGTCCCTCAGTTTTCTAAAGTGTTTGTGCCACTTTACCCTCCCATCAATATGAGAGTTCTAGTCACTCCACATTCTCACAAATACTTGGTGCTTCATTTTAGCCCCTCTGTTGACTGTATACGTTTTTACTTTGCATTTCTTCCATTATTAGAAGTGTGCAACTTTTCATTTGTTACTGACTGAATACTGTTGTTAAGGCTTCAGCTTATTTTTTCTAATGAGCTCTCTATCTTTTTCTCCTTGATTTACAGGAGTTCTTTATACATTCTGGAGACAAGTTCCTTGTTGGTTATATGCACCCAGACAGTAAGTGTGATATATCACTTACCAATCTCAACTTCTCACTCTTTTCCTCATCCACCTCCCAGCTTCACTTGAGGTCTTATGTCACTCACCTCATTCTTTGTACTCTCAGCCCAGGCTCTCACAAATATTTCTCAATCTCTCTCACTTCCATTAGGCCTAGATGTGGGTACCTGAGCATCCCTTCCCAGAGGCACTATAGCTGTCAGCAGACAGATGCTGCTCACCTAGTCCTTGTGCTCTGGTCTTGGGCTGCACACCAGCCTTAACACAACCCCAAGGCTCACCCATGACTGTGAGCTCAGAAGAGACCAGGGTTTAGGTGTGGAGATAAGCTCTATGTGGGGTGGAGCAGAGTACTCTCATCCTCTCTGAAGCATGACAATAGTATAGAGGAACAGTAGCAGTTATCAGTGGGAAGGCTTTTTCAGAATCCAAACATTAAATACCTGAGAAAAGATCCAACTGTATAGAACATTTGTCTTTGTAAATGAAAAGGTTGCTGGTATGGAGGCCAGGATCCTGTCTCATCACTGCCCAGGGTGACCAGCCTATTTTGGCTTACCCAGAATGGTCCCAATTTTAGCTCTGAAAGTCCTGCAATCTGGGAAACCCCTCAGTGAGAGGGCAATTGTTCCCCCTATTGCTATCACCCTCTAAATAGTTGTGTGTCTTGGGAAAGACTATTTTTCTACTCTGACCTATAAAACTTTCATCCATAAGTTGAATTAGGAGTGATATTAAATCTTTACTTTTCTTTCCATATCTGACTTGTTAGTTGTTATTGTTGTTGTTGTTCTAGGATCTTCTAGTAGAATACAGTCAAGAGATAGATGCAAAAATTCCATGATGGTGGTGAGTGTATGCCCACCTCTGTGTTAATGTCTCCCAAATAATAATGGCTACCAAGTACTGAGTGCCATAGTGTGCTAGGCATTGTGCTATATGTTCCAAGTTCACAATTCCCTTTAATCCTCATGAGATCCCCAGATATAAGCATTACTGGCACCATTTCACTTATGTATGTGAAATCAGAGGCTCAGAGATCTGGAGCACTGGGCCCAATACAACAAAGTTAGTCAACAACAGGCTAGTATCCAGGCCCCAATTTGCCTCTTTCCAAAGTCCCTGGGGTTAACCTTAGCATGTCACACCAATTCACATCTAATTGCTCTGGGCTTTCAAGTTATCGCTTGTGAAATGATGCTCTTTCACTCCCCACTCTATGCCCGTCCCAGGACAAGATGCTTTCATCTGTACCATCTCATCTGATAACTACCTGACAGAGTTGTCATGCAATCAAGTAAGAGCCTTGAAAAATTAAAAACTTTCTCTAAACAAAAGGGATTGTTATTAATAATGCCTGGAGAAAGCCAGAGCGTGTTCATACGGTTTGGACAACTAGGATGTGGCAGGTCTGAACAAACGCTTCCTCTCTGAAATAAGCTTTCTAAATTTGATGTTCTGTGTGCCTAAAGAGACCGGAAACTCATCTAGAAGGAGAAAAGAAGATATGAGAACAAAAGAGAAAGCAAGAGTCAGGGGACTCAACAACCAATTTCCAAGAGTCTATTCCTATCAGCATGAGAATTGACTGGAAATATAAAGATCTGGACATTTATACTGTGTTTTCCAGACTGTTCTCACATTTCAAATGGTATGAAAATCTATATTAGACCATGTCTGAATATGGATATTAGAATGTAGTCTTTGAAAGGCTAGACAAGCTTTGCTCCTGATAGCAAGAAATAGAAAACAACAAATACCAAAACCAATAAAAATCAGGGTGATAATACAATAAGAATAGTTGGTTGAAAAACCAGCAAAGGGGGGACAGGTGGTCCAGGACAGGCTAATGCCTGAGCTTGGACTCTAAAAGGACTCCAAGGACCTCTTCATGGGGTCCTGATGAAAGCATAGAACTTTGTCCACAGAAAAACGTACAAATTGTAAAATGACATATGCAGAACGTACCGTGTGACACAGAGTGTTCAGAGACCCAAAGCCTATCCCCAGGATCTCTAGCCATCACCAACCCCTCACTTTTAGGAGAAGGAAACTTAAGATCCATAAAGGTATGGTGTTTTCTCAAGATCAGCAAGATAGTGGGCTGCAGCAGACCCAAGAGGGCCTTCCAGGTTTCTTACCTTTGAACTAGAACTATTCTTATGGAAGGGGGTGGAAGAAACTCCCATCTGCACCTCCTGTACTCACTGTACACACCATTTAACTGTCCTCGGCCTTGCTGTCCCTATTGGATGTTCCCACCAACCTGCGTGTGTGTTTCTGGGTGATTCTTTATCATGAAGACCCATTAGAGTTTCCCAAGCCCTCGCATGAAGATAAAAGGAACAAACAGCAAATTCCATAAATGGCACTACTCATGATTTGAAGTCCACATTTCTATCATTTGTCCTGGCTCCAAGCTTCCCATGCTTTCCATACTCCTGGAGCCCATGTGGGAGTCAGGATTGTGGGAAACTGGCCCTTTACCCAGAGGATGTCTGAAAACCCCTCCCTTTCAACCTCTGCCAAGGTAGAGGTTGGGCTGCTAATTAATTGCTGTGCCAGCCCTCCTGTTGGGGGGGGCAGATGTAGGGGGAATGCCAGCTGGCATTATTATGATAGTTCACATCCACAGCAGGCCCAGTAGGGGTGAGTTCCAGAGGAATCCTCCATCTTCATTCCACGTTCCCTTCCTGGCTTACTAGGAGCTTCTTTCTGCCCCTCAACAGCTGGTAGGTGTTCACATGGCAATGAGCACTGATATAGCGAAGGCCTTCGGTGACTCTTAATTTTATTATTACTCTTAACCTTGATCATAGTCCTTTGAAAGTTTCACATACTTTCCTGAATTCCAGCATAACCCCTGAGGTGGCTTCTTCCTCTCACTGCTTTGCTCTCAGTTTCCTCCTCCTTTCACTTCCTCTCTCTCTTCTCGCCCCTTCACCCGGCTGTTCAATTAATTTACTCCCAGAAAACAAAATCCACTGTCGGGAGCTTTCGCTTTCAAAGGCTGGTTCCCTGCAGTCTTACAACTACTCCTAACAGCAGTGCACCAAGAGAAAGTCATTACGAAGGAGAGGCAATGCTCCCCACACTCCCTTGCGGCTGTGTGCTTGTGTTCTTAGCTGCTGCTGCAGAGCAGTTATGGGCAGGGGAGGCAGAAACAGGGGAAGCCAGGGAGAGGAGGAAGGACAGGCTCTGCCCTGGAGAATGGTGTGTGCCTGCGAAAGCAGAAGCTCCAAGGTCTGGGTGCCAGATTCTAGAGAATATAGCTGTGGGAATATAGTCCTGGGAAAACATGCATATTCAAATTGGACTCCTCTCTCTTAATGCAAGTCTGCATCTTCAGTTGCCTGCTGGTAAAAATTCAGGCAGACCTCGTTTTACTATGCTTCACTTTATTGCACGTCATAGATATTGCATGTTTTACAAATTAAAGGTTTGTGACAACCCTGCATCAGGCAAATCTATCAGAGCCATTTTTCCAGCACCGTTTGCTCACTTTGTGTCTCTGTGTCACATTTTGGTAGTTCTCACAATCTTTCAAACTTTTTCATTATTATTATATTCGAATTGCTGCAATCTCATGATAAAACTTGAATGAATGAGGAGTTGCTTCTTAGGGATTAGCAAAGAAAGTGGCTTCTTGAGATGGAATCTACTCCTGGTGAAGACACTGTGAAGATTGTGGAGATGACAACAAAGGATTTAGAACATTACATAAACTTAGTTGATAAAGCAGGAGCAGGATTTGAGAGGATTGACTCCAATTTTGAAAAATGTTCTACTATGGGTAAAATGCTATCAAAGAGCATTGCGTGCTACAGAGAAATCGTTCGTGAAAGGAAGAGTCAATCAACACAGCACACGTCATTGCTGTCTTATTTTAAGAAATTGCCACAGCCACCCCAACCTTCAGGAGCCACCACCCTGATCAGTCAGCGGCCATCAACCTTGAGGCGAGATCCTCCACTGGCTAAAAGATTATGACTGCTGAAAGCTCAGATGATGCTTAGCAGTACATTTTAAAATAAATAAATAGCTAGATAAATAAATAAGTTTTTAGCCATAAAGTCTTTCTTAATAAAGATATGTACATTTTTAAATACATAATGCAATTTATGCTTAATAGACTACAGTACAGTGTAAGCATAACTTTTACAAGCCCTGGGAAACTAAATAATTCATCTGACTTGCTTTATTGTGATATTCATGTTACCATGGTGGTCCAGATCCAAACCTGCAATGTCTGCTACTTGTGCCTGTAGATACTTGATTGGTTCGTTGGTTGACTGGCTGGCTAGTTAGTTGGTTGGTTTTAGGCCAACACTTATCACTTTCTGTGAGCCTTAAGGTCACAGAAAGGCCACCATAACTCTAGCCTCTATGGCCTCAGCACTTCCATTCTTTGCCTTCTGCTCAAAATTTGGCACAAATTAAAAAACCCTTCAAATCATCACAGCTTACTCACTCCATCAAGGACTTCATTGTGACATCTGGTGGCTCTCCACTGCCCTGCCTGGGAAGCAGTAGCTTATATGTTAGACCTTTGGGAATAGCTCTGGGCCTCCTCCAGTTCACCAGGCCCCACACCAGATGCCTTGTCTTTTCCGTGTCTTCTGTACCATCTTGCAGTGGATGACCTCTTGTGTCTTTTCTTTTTAAATGCTATTATTATCTTTTACTTAACAACCATTTATGTGAGGCTTACTATATACCAGACAGAATCGTAAGCATTGTAAGGATTAACTGATTTAACCCTCACTTTACAGAGAGGGAAACTGAGGCAAGAGTAGTTTAAATAACGTACCAGAATCATACAGCCACAGGTGGCAGGGCCAGGATTCTAACTCAAGGAAACCTGTTTCCCAAGTCCATGCCCTCAACCATGATGCTATGGCGGACAGAGCCCTTCCCATCTCAGGAGTCTCTCACTTCCCTGCCTCCTCTCTCCCCATTTACACCACACTTGCTGCCATAATGCTCATTTTGTCTAGACTTCCTGGCTCTGAAATGAGCAGCATAAACCATTCACTTGCACATGTTCCAGGCTTAACTTGTCATTGTTTTCCAGCAGTGGTACCTGGATTGCTCTAGGGCAAAAGGCCTTTACCCCTGCAAGGATGTCATTGCCCATACCTGGGTTCTAGCCTCAAGGCCTTCTGAAAAGACCATCCCCTCCAATCTAGCCACCAACAGAATCACCTCTTCCAGTTTGTCTAAATCCAATATACACACACTTCTGAATTCACTCTGCTTGTGTTCTCATATGCCTCACAGCCCCAAAGTCTAGCTCTCTCTGCCCCAGCCCTCTCACCCATCTCTGCTTCTGGCAGCTTCTCAGATTTGCAGTCAGAGGCAGATGATATCAGCAACTGACCTTGGGCTCTCCCTTTACACATGAGGCTTAGGGGGCTTAGCTAGACCCCTTCACATTTGGGGCCTTGTTACTCTCACTCAGGTGCAAAGAGCTTGAATGGCCCCTCTGCTGTCCTGTACTCAGCCTAGGCGAGGCCTCTCCAATTTAAACCTAATTAAAAAACACCCCATCTTCTAGCTTTCACTAGGAATAAGCTACTGTCTGCTTCTCTTCCAAAATCTGCATCTCATTTGTTACCAGTACTCTCTCCCTTTGGGTGCCTTCAGTCTTCCAGAGCCTATTAAAACAGCCACGTCTGCCTTATTTATATAAGGTTAGCTTACAATATATGCAATTCCATCTCTTTCATGTCTTGGGCAATTTATTCTTCGTCTTCTTCAGCATGTCACATGCCTCTTGTCCTTCTCCAGCATTCCTTCGTTTTCCCAGGCGGGGGTTTGAGTTTGACATGGATACTGCTATGAGTCATCTTCTATTATTCAGGTTTGCGGGTGGGCAGGAAAAGGGGCCCCTATGTTTCTAACTTGGAAACTGGGTACATTATTGAATTTGGCCCTCACAGAGGAAAAAAAAAAAGCAACCTGTGGTACCAGATAGGCAGTGATTGCAGGTGGGAAAGAGCAGCCCTCAGACAGGGTTAGCTGCAGTACACTGGTTTTTGCATCCCCTCCACCATGCCCATCAGATACTAGCACCTTCAGATACTAAAGGCAGTAGAATAATAAAAGAAGGGGAGGGGAGGGAAGGAAAAGGAAGGAGGAAGAAATAAAAGTAAAGTTTATGAGATGTTGAGAATAAGCCTCTTCCTTAGCTTCCTAGGGAATCAGCCAAGAAAGGTCGAGCCTGAGTTAAAAAGTGACAATCTTGTCTTCAAATTAGGAGCCTTAGCAATCATAATTACAATCATAGCATAATACATATCATCCATATATTTTCACAGTTTCTTTTTTTTTTAATTTTTTTATTTATTTATGATAGTCACACAGAGAGAGAGAGAGAGAGAGGCAGAGACATAGGCAGAGGGAGAAGCAGGCTCCATGCACCAGGAGCCTGACGTGGGATTCGATCCCGGGTCTCCAGGATCGCGCCCTGGGCCAAAGGCAGGCGCTAAACCGCTGCACCATACAGGGATCCCAATTTTCACAGTTTCCAACCCACTTTTACTAGTACTTAAACGAGCACGAGTTTAACCCTAATCTGATCCTCCCAAGACTAAACAGCTAACATGGCCTAGAGCTCTTTGGGGCTCAGATGCCCATGCCTGGGCACTCCAAAGGCCCAGGCATGGAAAGAGAAACACTCAGGGTCGGTTCTGTGTTCTCAGGGCGGCCCAAAAAGACCTGAAGACAGGTGGTCAGGACATCAGTACGCTGGAATGCCAAGTCATCCTTGGCCTCGACAGCATGTTTCAGGAGCAGAGAGAAGCCCCCATGCAACCCACATCCTCCAACTCACTCACGACCACTTCAAGTGCCCTTGTGAGAGAAAAACCTCGTAATCCACTCCTACAGTTCAGGGTTATAAAGTAAGCTCTTCCAAAGAGATGCTCAAGATGCTACCTTGGAGTCATGTTAGGTGATAGAATTGAGCTCACTTTTTTTTTTTTTTTTTTTTTTTTTGATCTCTGATAAGAGAAAGAGAGAAGAGCATTAAAGTCACAGTGGCAGCTGAGAATGCAGACTCTGGGGCTAGACCGCCTAGGTTTGAATCCTTGCTGTACCACTAATTAGCTGTGTGAATTCAGGCAAATTACTTAACTTCTCAGGGCCTTTTCCTAACCTATAAAACGGGGTTAATAATAATACCTTACTCCTTGGGTTTGTTGGTGAGGATTAAATGTTACATGTAAACACTTGTAAGAGAACTTGGCACATTGCCAGAGTTCCATCAGTGGTGTTGTTGTTTATCTAATTTTCATTCTTATTAGATAAAATATATGTTTTTAAACAGGGAGAGAAAGGAATTTGGAAAAAAATACCTTGAACAACAAGAACAATGCACTTTACCCATTTCAAAATCACATTAAGACGTTGTATCAGCTAATTACTGCCGCATAACAAACCACTCCCAAAGTCATTACAATAATCTTTTTTGTTTTTTCTCAGACATCTGTGAACTGGCTAATATAAACTGGGCATCTCTACTCTAAGCTGTGGACCTGGATGAACTTGGCTCTTTGCTGTGGTGTCCACTCAAGTCAGCTCCACTTGTGTATGCTCTAGGACTCTGGCTGGAAAGCACTTCCTGTGGTGGGAAGAAGCCAGCAGAAACATACTGGCACTTCTATCCATATTCCTCCAGCCAAAGCAAATGATAAGCCCAAGGACAAAAGGTGGTAAATTCACCGCACAACTAGCGGGGTTGGGGTCTTCTAGGTTACATTACAAGGAGTGTGGATTCAGGGAGGGGTGAAGAAGCAGGGCCAATAAGCCAGTCCACTACACATAGGCCTACTTATGTCATTCCCTATATACTCCTCCCAATATTTGTTCTTTACCTATCAAGCTCATAGTTTTCCATCCTTCCCAGACACACCAGCTGCTTACAGACACAGCTGCTTTGAAGGTCATCTAGGATGGAGACTGGATTTATTCTTTGAAATTTGGGCACCTCCAAGGATCAGAGCTGTACTGTGGCACTTGACAAGAAGTCCAGACCATGAGAGGCCCTGCAGCCTACAGAGTATTTCCTGGTGGGCCAGGGCCAGCTCCAACCTCAAGAAGGCTAAGGTTTAGATGGGCTGGCATGGGGGCTGGGACCAAGTGTCCACTGTACCCTGTGCTTGGACAGTAGCTCTCCCAGAGCTGGCCTTTCCCAAGAAGCATTTGACCCCTAACTAAGGGCTTGGCCCCATTTTGAGGACAAAGTACAGTTAATAGCTTTGAAAATGCACAGCTGGAATAAAAACTGTTACCAAAGTGGGTTCTTCAAATTTTAGATAAAAGCAATTGCCTGTGAAAGCTTTAGTCAATCGAGCCGAGCTGAAGGCAGTGAGACAACTTAATGTAGCTATGATAGAGAGTCAGGAACAAGTGTAAGGAAAGGTCAAGGGGACTGTGTCTGGGAGCAAACAGTATCCATCTGTGTTTACCAGCAGAAGACAAGAAGGGGCTCGAGGGGTGGAGATAATGGTTCCCTTCCTTTAGTTTGGTCCCACAGCACATGGCTGAAAAAGGGCTTGACGGTAAGCTCTGGACATGGCTTGGCAGAGATGTCCCCCTGCCCATTTTCTGATGCTACACTGCCCTGTTCATAACCTTTCGTGTTCCTCAGGATCAACAAAACAGAAGCCAGCCTTGTACCCAGTCTGGTCCCTTCATTCACTCTAACCTTTATTCAGGGGCTTCAAGAATGAGACAGATTCTTTTCCTTCAAGAAGTTCAGCGTCTCTTCTAGAAGACAGACAGGCACATCAACTCTTCAATTCAAGTTGATAAGTGTTGTAATAAAGTCCTGTTTCTGGTGCTATGGGAGATTAGAGGAGAAGTACCTGGCCAGAGCAAGATGGGCAGGCCAGGCAGGAAATACTAGAGTTGCCTGGTCAAGGGAGGGGCTGCTGAGCAGTCAATAAAAGAGATGATGCCAGCAAGTTGAGACATTTGAGAACTGTAGGTAAATCTCCATTGGTAGGATAAAAGCTGTGTTGGCTGAGAAGAGAGATGAGACTGGAGGGACAGGCAGTGCCTAGTCCACAAAAAACTCAATTGCAACACCTACAAAAGAATCAAATGGGGGCTGTGTCCATAGTTTGGGTAGAGATATTTCTCTATCAGGTGAAAACAGGATACAGGGTATATCCCTGCTACCCCATCCTCCCCTATCTCCTCCCTAATTCCCACAGAAGGATCCCATATTTCCAATCACCTTTTTGATTTCCCAATCAGCGCTCAGATTCCCCACACCTTCCTGGCACAAAGAGTATTTCAGGTTTGGGGTATGACATTCCAGGGGTGAGGCTGCTGTCCATTTCCTGAAACCATGCCCCCAGGACCCCTTCTGCCTGTGCCTTGAACCAGAATCGGTTTGAACAAGCCTGCAAGTCCCTCCCATTAGACAATGAGTTCTTTGCTGCCTCTATCAAATGCAACATCTAGCCCTTGATGGGATCAGACAACTAAAGGGAGGAATAAGTGGTTGGTGAAAGAACAAACCAATGAAGGAAAACTTTCTCCAGCAATGCAAGATAATAGCAATGGAAATTTTACCCCAAAAGTCATTGGATGAAAAACTACATTCTTGCTGATAAGGGTATAAAAACACTTCATTACAGAGATAGATCCTGAGAGAGGCAGGGTATGGAGACCTCTGGGAAAGAGGCCCTTGAAGGATAGGCTATCAAGAACAGGATTGTTTATTTATTATATATCCCATGGGTGGATGGATACATACACATATAATGAGTGGTTATTTTATCTCAAGCATGTTGGTAAGTATTTTGCATGTGCAAATATTCCTGTAGGAGATATGACACTTTTACCATTTTGCCCATGAGGAAACCAAGGTACAGAGAAGTTAGGAAATTAAAGATTAAAGAAATTAAATGGAGGAAGAAGAGGGACCAGGTACCAATTCAGCTGGCAGACTCCAGCATTTGCAATTCTAACCTCGTTGCTACGCTGCTGTGCTGTACGCACACATGCACACACATGAAACTGAGAAATGGCATGACCTACCCCAATGCAAATCATCCCTAGGAGAGTAAATCACACATAGGTAGAGATACAAGCAGAGGCATAGGTATACATGGAGATAAAATGATGCAAATGGACGTACTGATCATCTTATGAAAACAGATGTTAGGATCCCAGGACCTGAACGCCAATCCTGCTCTATCAAGGTCACCCCTGACTGTGAAGTTCATGAAGGAAATCTCTAGGCAGATAACAAGCTCAGCCAAGTTCTGTTTTATAAGAGCTGGGATCCAGGTTTCAGGTTAGTGAACACACAAAAATGCAGGGAGAATGGTCTACCTGGAAAGGGTATGGAAGTTCTGGACCCCTTCCCCAGACCTTGCTCTTATTCTTTTGATCTGGCTGTTGATTTTTATCTTTTATCATTTCCTTTAATGAAATGATAAATGTGTTTCCCTGAGTTCTATAAGCTGCCGTATCAAATTAATCAATCCTGAAGATGAAGTCTTTGGAACCTCCAATCTGTAGCCAGTTGGTCAGAAGTACAAGTGACAGCCTGGGGCCTGTGACTGGCATCTGAAATTGTGGGGGAAAGGGACAGCATTGTGGAATTGTGGGATTATCCTCTGGAACCTGATGCTGTCTCCAGGCAGACAGTAGTGTCAGAACTGAGTTGAATTCTCACACATCCTTCCGGTGTCCAAGAATTGCTTGGTGGTATGGGACGGGAGGAGCTCCCCCTCCCCACCCGCCATGTTGAAATTGGGTCTGGGAATCTTAAAAGACTTCTCTACCTGAACAGTTGAGAAGCAGCTCACATTAAATAAGTCTACACCTGAAGGTAGGACCTACTCTGCAAACAAGATCTTCTTCCTATACTCCCTCTTTTCAGCACCACTGCACTACAAATCTCAAATCAAAATATGAGAATCATCCTTGACACCCAAGTTCCCCTCACACCCCAGAACCTGCTCATCAGCAAGTTATGGCAACATTACCTCCAAACAACACTTTCCCCCATTTCCACTGCTGCACCTAAGCTATCATCCCATCTCACCACGTTTGGAGGTCTCCAAAACCAGCACCATATGTCACATTAGAATTCAAAATGTCCTGAGGGAAGCAGGGGTACATGACTTTGCAGACAGGCCAATGCCTTTGTTCTCACTCTCCTGACACGCTGTGGCCTTGGTGTGCTGGGTTCACCATGGTATTTTCTTAGTTGGTATTAGAATCTTCTCGATCCTTTACAACAGGATATAAAGGATACCACCCAGAGATTAGCACCTGTCCGAGTGTATAGGATCAACTAACTTAAGTAATGAGTCATTTTTTCCTTTACAAAAAGGCATGTGCTTCCAATTTGCTGATGTGTGATGGCATGTGGCTATTAATAATATGCTTCCTGGCAGATAGTTTTAAAATATAAACACACTGAATCAACGTCCTTCAAAGTTTAACATTTTAGGAATGAGTGAGAGAAGTTATTTTCAAAGAAATTTGTGCTAAGGAGAGAGCATCTTGAAATAGTATTTAAAAATGTTAATATTATAATATGATTTTGTTGCCAAAAATATGTATTTTATTTCTAAAATTTTTCATGTACACACACATTGAAAAATTGAACATTGACTGTTCTAGCCTGTCTCAAATCTTTAAAATTAAGTATTAAATTTTTAACCCACTAGTTAAAATTACAAAAATGCAAAACTTTTTGATTTAAAGAATAACTGACTTGATATCAAGAAAATAGAAATTTGGGATCCCTGGGTGGCGCAGCGGTTTGGCGCCTGCCTTTGGCCCAGGGCGCGATTCTGGAGACCCGGGATCGAATCCCACATCGGGCTCCCGGTGCATGGAGCCTGCTTCTCCCTCTGCCTGTGTCTCTGCCTCTCTCTCTCTCTGTAACTATCATAAATAAATAAAAATTAAAAAAAAAAAAGAAATTAAAAAAAAAAAAAAAGAAAATAGAAATTTATTTATCAAATCTCAACCAAAACTTTCATAGATTTGGTGGATAGGACTAAAATAATGAGTATCATATTTTAATAAAAGCAGCCAATGATGTCTTTTTTGCATTTGGATCCACATACTGTTGCAAAATGAAATTTCCAGCAATAAACACATAATAAAGTGAATATTGAAATATGTAAGTGATAAATCACTAAATTCTATTCCTGAAAACAATATTACACTATACGTTAACCAACTAGAATTTAAATAAATTTTTTTAAAAGAAACTGTACTTAAAAATTAAATTTCTCTATTGCAAAATGATACGCTAAGATTCAACAAACACTGTGAAGTATATTCAATCTTATTTTTGAATCATTTACAAATCAAATGAAATAAAAACATTTTAAGTATTATTTCATCTTTATGGAAATAGTAGTTTCTATTACACATACATGTATGTCTATTTTATAAGGCACATGATATATTAGTTTACTTTTTAGAAATGAATAAACATAAGTATTTGAGGGAGACCTGCTCAATGTCGTCTTCTTGTGGGAGTGCATAGTCTAACACTGCGGAGACCACTGGCCTGCAGCCCTGGGAAGCCTCCTGGGGTTCCCCACACCAACCCTTGCGCTCCAATCCATTCCCCATCCCACAGCCTGACTCATCTGTTTAAATTCGGCTCTTATTATCGCCCTCAGGACACAGACCCACATCTAATGCCTGTCCTCTCTCGTTGTCTATGGTCACCCCACTCCAGTTCCTTAAAGGCAGGGTCATTGCCCAAGCTGTCCCCTGGTCATTGCCCAAGCTGTCCCCTCTCATTCCTCTCTGATAAAAGAGCCCTGGAAAGCCTCGTTGGTCCACTACATTTACCACTTCCATCTGCCACCTGGTGCTGCTCTTGTAGACTAATGCAGCACAGTGCCAAAGGTACGTGTACCCAGCACAGCGAGGAGCCAGGCTCCCGGTCTCCACCACAATGGAGGGGGGAGCCCCGGCCAAGACCACAGCCTTGCTCTCATGTTCAGCAGTGGTTCTGTGAACACAGGCATGTTATAAACACTCCAGATAGCAACATAACAGCTTTATCCATCAATGTACCCACAAAGCCCAGCACAGTGCCTGGCATATTCAGTAAATATTCAATCAGTATTTGTCGAATAAATTTACCACTTTGTGGAAAAGTAGGGTCCAGAGGAACTTCTAGCCTCAACTGCATGCTGTATTAAAGCATCCTTCCTTCTGTGACAGGCCTGGGGTTCCAGCTTTGGTACCTTTTTCCTTGATTTTATTTCATTTGAAGGTATGTGTGGCCCTTCCTAGACCCTATAACACACTCAGCAGTGTTCCCTAGGTCCACTTCCCACGAGGACTCTCCATTCCTTTCCCCTTCCCTGAATCCTGGAGTTCCTTACACAAATCAAGCCACCTTCTCCTGTGGCAGTCAGGGAATTGATCACATTACACAGGGTTCTACAATTCCAGGGTAAGGAAGGCCTACTAATCTTTGCAAAACCAGTAGAGACACTCAAGTAATGCTTAGCGACTAAAGAAGGTTAAGTTGTTGTTTTCTTTTTTAGGATTTTATTTATTTATTCATGAGAGACACACACACAGAGAGAGAGAGAGAGGCAGAGACACAGGCAGAGGGAGAAGCAGGCTCCATGCAGGGAGCCCGACATGGGACTTGATCCCGGGACTCCAGAATCACACGCTGGTCCAAAGGCAGGTACTAAACCGCTGAGCCACCCAGAGATCCCCAAAGATTAAGCTTTACATTGATACCTTTAGAGCTGATCTCAGACCCAGGGGATTGGACAGGGGTGCAGATACTCACAGGAAACTGTTGTCAACCTATGCAGCCCGCCAGCCATGTGTAGACAGTGTCACACAGGCTGCTGTTGGGATTGGTCAATCCACAGGAGCACTCTTCCTTGCTAGCAATGTCACATGGCCTTCCTAGCTATGAGGCTCCCTAGAGGATCCAAAGTAACTTTTGAGAATAACAGGAAGGTAGCCACCAGGAAAACAAGTTAAATACCCTTTCCCCAACAAAACATAAATGCTGTGATACACCAGGTGCAGGCACCGAACATACCAGACTACAAATCCATGGGTTGAACAATCTTTGGGTTTACTAAGGGTGGAAAGTGAAGACCACATAGGAGACCAGGCCAGATTCTGCAAAGAGAAGAGATGGTCCTTCCCAGAGGGGTTCTCCTGCCACCTCAAAGATCAGGGTCTTGTTGGAATGCACCCAGAATGGGTCTAGAGACAGGATGAATGAAAATCAGTGAATGTATAGAATTCTAGAAAAACTGGAAAGGGAATGGCCTGGCTAGAGAAGCAAGCCTCCCTCAAGGTCTTAATGTAACATCCCGGGGATAGAATAAACAGTTATCAATGTCTGTGGGTAAGATGAATGGATTTCTAAGCTTGGTGATGGCCAGGAATTGCTTTCTCTACCTAATGCTGGGTTTTCCTACTATGGGGTGTTTTCTGTTAATTCAACTTCTAAATATAGCTATGTGGTAAGATCTTTTTTCCCCCACAGTTCAGACATTCCCCAGGACTGCTTGGAAAGGGGGAGGAGGTATGCCAAATGGCAAAACTCCATAAAACTAATTACCTGGGAAATTTTGTGGGGAAAATGCACTGTGATACAGGTGTTACATGTAGTTTATAAGTCAGGACAAGCCCTGCATTTATGAGCCATAAATGAAAATATTGAATATGCAATGTCCATTAGCCTTGCGGCTCCACAGTCTGAATCACTTGCTAAATGTGCCCTTAACACATGAGTGCCACCATCCATGGTGATTAGACCACCAGCCCCACCTCTGCTCAATTCTGAACCACTGGCCTCCTTTCAGTGTGCATTTTACTTGAGGTTTTGATTTTCCCCCTGGTCCAGACCTGAGTGCATCATCTAGACCTCACCTGAAACATTCCGGTCTGGCATCTGGCCACTCTAGGCTCAAGCTCTGGGCTACCTGTTCATCCCCAACACCGTCCAACACTGACTCTATTAGTTCCCTTTTCCCTTTCCATAAGGATGAGAATACAGAACAAATTAAAGTGATGATATAAACACATTATAATAAATATATAAATATCTATTTGCCATATGACAAGAAATATGAACATATGTTCAAATAAATCTTCAGCATCAGCATCCACTGTTGCTCTTGCTCCTTATCTTGCTAAGAACCCTGACATGGTGAAAGAGAGGCATTCCCCAAGTTCCGTCCTGTCATACACACAATTGCAAGCATCAGGTTTCCCAGCTACCAGCCTCCCCTCATCCCCCCCACCCCCCACCCACCCCCCATCTCCCCTGCCCTGCCTTGTCATTGTTCTTGGAGCTCAATCTACTGTGGCTGCTTCTGCACTGAGCCTCATCCCTTCTCATTGACTTGAGGACAGTGCTCCAGCACCCTGTCCCTTTCTCTCCTACATCATCAAAGCATTTTCTCTCCATTGGATTATTCTCATAGATATACATGTTAGACACACCCCACGGTGACCCCCAGTGAGTCCTTTCTTGTGTAATCCCACACGTGGACTGCAGGCAGAATGTGGACTTGATTGTAGCCAATAGAATATGACAAAGGTGATGGGATATATATCCCTGGATTATATCACCTTATCTGACAAAGGTGAAAAGGTCTTGCATATGTGATTCAGGTCTCTACTCCTGTTGACTTTGAGTGTCAAAAGGAGGTTATTCTGAGTGGTCCTCACCTAACCAGAGGGAAGCCCTTTAAAAAGGGTGAAGAAAAAAAAGAAGAAGAAGAAATAAATAAATAAAATAAAATAAAAAATATAAAGAGTGAAGGCCTTCACTGAGCTGAGAGTTTCTCCCACTGGCCCTGAAGTGAGTTGTCACCTTGTGAGAGGGAACTGTAAGGGGGCCACATGGCAAAGAATCACAAGTGGTACATGGCAGCTAAGTGGCCCCAGCTGACAGCCAGGAAACAGAGACCTCTGCCTGCAGGGAACTGAACTTGGCCAACCACCATGTGAGCTTGGAAGGGGACCCCTGCTCCCAAAAGGTATGAGCCCATGAGGGCAGCTGTGAGAAACTCTGAGCCAGAGGTACCCAGTCATGTGTGCCCACGGAAACTGGAAACCCTCCAGTAACATGTGCATGTGTCTAAGCTGTTAAGTTTGTGGTAATTTCTCACACAGAGGTAGATGTGTGCTGTTACTACCTCCATTCCCCTCTCCTAACCTCACGTCTGTCCTGGGTACCACCCCCCTTTCTCTATTCCCTTGGAGAGTAAAAGCCCTTGAAAGCGTGGGCTGACCTGTGTTTCGAATTTCCTCCAGCTCTCTCTCAAACCCAAGCAGGCTCTCACTCTCATCACCCCTCAGGAACTGCTCCTATCTAAGACATCAGTGACCTCTCTGTTGCCAAATCCAGTGGTAAATTCTCACTTCTCAATGACGGGATCCGTCAGCAGCATTTGGGGCTTCTGACTAGTGGATCACTCTCTCTGTGTGTCAATTCTTTTGTTCTTCATGTCTGTAACACCACAGCTGCTTGATTTTCTTCTTATCTTTCTGCCACCACTCCTGTCCTACTCCTTCTCTTGTCATGCTTTCCTCCATCCTGTAAGCCCTGAAGTGCCCCATCCTCAGTCCCTAGACTGATCTCATTCAGTGTTGTGGCTTTAAGTACCATCTGTAAGTTGGTGGCTCCCAAATGTCCATCTCAGCCTAAGCCTTGCACTGGATTTCCAGACACAGGTATCTGACTGCCAGCTCAGCACCACCCCTGCAAGTCGCATCAGTACCTCACATTCTAAAATGGAGCTCCAGATTCTTGCTCACCAAACCTGTTGCCCCCCCCCCCCCTTTCTGATCCTGGCAACTCTATCCTTTCAGTGGTTCAGTCCAAATACCCTGGAGTCTGTCTTAACCTTTTCTTGATCTCACATACCATATTCAACCTATGAACCAACACTGCCTTCAAAATATATCTAAAATCTGATCATTCCTCACAACTCTACTGCTATCCCTCTGCCTAAGCCACAGTACTATCTCTCAGATTACTGCAGTAGGTTTCGATGTGGTTCCTCAGCATTTGCCCTTCCCCACCATGGTCTATTCTCAACACACCAGCCAGAATGAACTATCAAAATATGATATCATATCTCTACTCCAATTCCTCCAGTACTGATCCATCATGCTCAGAGTTGAAGCAGAGACAAGACATGATATTTGTATATCCTTCCATGGAATTCAAGCCCTACATGATTTTCCCCTCGTACATCACTAACTTCAATTTCTCCCACTCTCCTCTTTGCTAGTCTCTGCTCCAATTGGCATCCTTGCTGCTCTTATCATTTTCCAGGCAAGTTCCTGCCCCGGGGTCTTTGCACTAGATGCTATAGACTGTCTTTCAGTTCATTCCTTAAATAGTCGATGATTCTCTTTCACAACTTTTTTTTTTTTTTTTTAAGAGAGGGAGAGAGGTGGGGTTAGGGACAGAAGGAGAGGAAAAGAGAAAATCTTAAGTGGGCTCCACGCTCAGCACAGAGCCCAATGTGGGGCTCAATCTCACAACCCTGAGATCATGACCTGAGCCAAAATTAGGAGTCAAATGCTTAACCAGTTGAGTCATCCAGGTGACCTCGCTTCCTTCACATCTTTATTCAAATATCACCTGCTCCTCCCAAATGACCTAAAATTTTACTTAAAATTTCAATACCTTCCAATACTCCCTACTGCTCTTTCCTGCTTTATTTTTTCCTTAACATACATCAGTTTTTAACACATTCTATATTTATTTAATTTTGTTTAATGCCAATCCCTGATACTGGAACATAAGCTCCAGGAGGGCCTTGTCTTTGTTTTGTTAAGTAATATGTCCCTAGTGCCTAGAACAGTGCCTGGCATGTGATGCTCAATATATATTTGCTATAGGAATTATTGAGTGAATATGAAAACTTCAAAAACATTCTGTAGCACAGGAGAGCAAAGTGTACAGCTATCAGAGAAGAGTCCTTCTTAGGAAGTAGATTCACTGTATGGAACAGAAGAAAATTGTAGAAAATACCTTTTTCATGTTTGAAATGAAAATGTGGGAGGGCTTTGTCAACTTTATACAAAATAATTAGAAACTACATGAAGAAACATAATAACTAAATTATATTCCACGCTTGATTCACTACTGTAGAAAAGCATTTTTTGGTTAAAGGACAGACTTGGTAACAATCTCTAAGCAGAAAGAAACAAAATCTAAAGAGGAAAAAGGATGTGACCCAATTATTTTATATACAAAGACATCAGTCTTTAAATATTCCAAGTTTAGAAAATACATTTGAATACCTCTTCCCTCCAAAAAAAATATTTATTTAAAATGTTCTCCACATCACCGGAATCAATAATCGTGCAGTTGTAGAGGTGGAGGGAATATTCAGAACTCCTAAAGATGAACATCAAAACGAAATAAAAATAGGTCTAAATAATTTGCTTTCAGTGCGGTTATAAAATTGATGAAAAAAGACAGATTGAGATTAAAGTAACACAGAGTAGAAAGAGAGAAAAGACAAGGGAACAAAAGCCCCACATTGCTTAGGGAGGTCAGAGTTGTTATTCTGCTTTGACTTTAAACTATTAGAAATGTAAAGGTTTTTTAAGCTTTAAGGTATCCAATACTTTAATTAAAAACTGGATGTTAAAAAAAAAAAAACTGGATGTTAACTCTATTAAATCATTGTAGATGATAAAAGCAAACAATACATAATCTATCTAACAAAGGCATGATTTAAAAAACCTTTGAATACAAAGTTTAACATGCTTATTAAAACAAAGTTATTTATCTATCATTCAAGCCTTCTAAATTCTTGTCATTTAATCTACTTGATCAAACACTGAAAATGGTTTATTAAAATATCCCATTATAATTGTGGTCCTGTCTTATGTAAGCATATCTGATATCTATTGGAAAGTGTTTTTGAAGACGTATTTCAAAAACGAAGAGAGGCTATCTGACCTACCTGCCATTCATTTCTCAAGAAAGGTGATCTATAGCCAAAGGAAGAAATGGAACTCTCTATGGCTCAGCAATGGGACAGAAAGAGTTCCTCTATAGATGTATAGGATACCTCTAGGATACCTCCTAGAGGAGAACAGAAGGTGGGGAGGGGAGTGTAGGTGGCCAAGGCCTGAGATCTAAAAGTATGAGAATGATCATATGTAATGGGAGGGTACAGAGAGAGATGTCAAAGTCAAGAGGCTGAAAGAATTGTTTGGAGGAAGAGGCAAGAATAAGAAGCAGGTCTGAAGTAAATTTTGGGAAGAGGTGAATAAGCAGGCATGGCCTAAAAATGGTCTAGACCAATGAAATCCAAATGGTTTTAGCAGTGAAGCCTTTGCACCAAGGAAGTTCCATAGCAACACCATTAAAATAATTCTTTTTTTTTTTTTTTTTTTGAGGGGGGGATGCCTAGGTGGCTTAGCAGTTGAGTGTCCGCCTTCAGCTCAGGTCATGATCCCGGGGTCCTGGAATCGAGTCCCTGTAGGGGGCCTGCTTCTCCCCTGCCTATGTCTCTGCCTCTTTCCATCTGTCTCTCATGAATAAATAAATAAAGAATTCTTTTTTAAAAGACTTTATTTATTTATTTGAGAGAGAGAGAGAGACACATAACACATAATAAACACATAATAAACACATAATAAAGTGAATATTGAAATATGTAAGTGATAAATCACTAAATTCTATTCCTGAAAACAATATTACACTATACGTTAACCAACTAGAATTTAAATAAATTTTTTTAAAAGAAACTGTACTTAAAAATTAAATTTCTCTATTGCAAAATGATACGCTAAGATTCAACAAACACTGTGAAGTATATTCAATCTTATTTTTGAATCATTTACAAATCAAATGAAATAAAAACATTTTAAGTATTATTTCATCTTTATGGAAATAGTAGTTTCTATTACACATACACGTATGTCTATTTTATAAGGCACATGATATATTAGTTTACTTTTTAGAAATGAATAAACATAAGTATTTGAGGGAGACCTGCTCAATGTCGTCTTCTTGTGGGAGTGCATAGTCTAACACTGCGGAGACCACTGGCCTGCAGCCCTGGGAAGCCTCCTGGGGTTCCCCACACCAACCCTTGCGCTCCAATCCATTCCCCATCCCACAGCCTGACTCATCTGTTTAAATTCGGCTCTTATTATCGCCCTCAGGACACAGACCCACATCTAATGCCTGTCCTCTCTCGTTGTCTATGGTCACCCCACTCCAGTTCCTTAAAGGCAGGGACATTGCCCAAGCTGTCCCCTGGTCATTGCCCAAGCTGTCCCCTCTCATTCCTCTCTGATAAAAGAGCCCTGGAAAGCCTCGTTGGTCCACTACCTTTACCACTTCCATCTGCCACCTGGTGCTGCTCTTGTAGACTAATGCAGCACAGTGCCAAAGGTACGTGTACACAGCACAGCGAGGAGCCAGGCTCCCGGTCTCCACCACAATGGAGGGGGGAGCCCCGGCCAAGACCACAGCCTTGCTCTCATGTTCAGCAGTGGTTCTGTGAACACAGGCATGTTATAAACACTCCAGATAGCAGCATAACAGCTTTATCCATCAATGTACCCACAAAGCCCAGCACAGTGCCTGGCATATTCAGTAAATATTCAATCAGTATTTGTCGAATAAATTTACCACTTTGTGGAAAAGTAGGGTCCAGAGGAACTTCTAGCCTCAACTGCATGCTGTATTAAAGCATCCTTCCTTCTGTGACAGGCCTGGGGTTCCAGCTTTGGTACCTTTTTCCTTGATTTTATTTCATTTGAAGGTATGTGTGGCCCTTCCTAGACCCTATAACACACTCAGCAGTGTTCCCTAGGTCCACTTCCCACGAGGACTCTCCATTCCTTTCCCCTTCCCTGAATCCTGGAGTTCCTTACACAAATCAAGCCACCTTCTCCTGTGGCAGTCAGGGAATTGATCACATTACACAGGGTTCTACAATTCCAGGGTAAGGAAGGCCTACTAATCTTTGCAAAACCAGTAGAGACACTCAAGTAATGCTTAGCGACTAAAGAAGGTTAAGTTGTTGTTTTCTTTTTTAGGATTTTATTTATTTATTCATGAGAGACACACACAGAGAGAGAGAGAGAGAGAGAGAGAGAGAGAGAGAGAGAGAGAGGCAGAGACACAGGCAGAGGGAGAAGCAGGCTCCATGCAGGGAGCCCGACATGGGACTTGATCCCGGGACTCCAGGATCACACGCTGGTCCAAAGGCAGGTACTAAACCGCTGAGCCACCCAGAGATCCCCAAAGATTAAGCTTTACATTGATACCTTTAGAGCTGATCTCAGACCCAGGGGATTGGACAGGGGTGCAGATACTCACAGGAAACTGTTGTCAACCTATGCAGCCCGCCAGCCATGTGTAGACAGTGTCACACAGGCTGCTGTTGGGATTGGTCAATCCACAGGAGCACTCTTCCTTGCTAGCAATGTCACATGGCCTTCCTAGCTATGAGGCTCCCTAGAGGATCCAAAGTAACTTTTGAGAATAACAGGAAGGTAGCCACCAGGAAAACAAGTTAAATACCCTTTCCCCAACAAAACATAAATGCTGTGATACACCAGGTGCAGGCACCGAACATACCAGACTACAAATCCATGGGTTGAACAATCTTTGGGTTTACTAAGGGTGGAAAGTGAAGACCACATAGGAGACCAGGCCAGATTCTGCAAAGAGAAGAGATGGTCCTTCCCAGAGGGGTTCTCCTGCCACCTCAAAGATCAGGGTCTTGTAGGAATGCACCCAGAATGGGTCTAGAGACAGGATGAATGAAAATCAGTGAATGTATAGAATTCTAGAAAAACTGGAAAGGGAATGGCCTGGCTAGAGAAGCAAGCCTCTCCCAAGGTCTTAATGTAACATCCCGGGGATAGAATAAACAGTTATCAATGTCTGTGGGTAAGATGAATGGATTTCTAAGCTTGGTGATGGCCAGGAATTGCTTTCTCTACCTAATGCTGGGTTTTCCTACTATGGGGTGTTTTCTGTTAATTCAACTTCTAAATATAGCTATGTGGTAAGATCTTTTTTCCCCCACAGTTCAGACATTCCCCAGGACTGCTTGGAAAGGGGGAGGAGGTATGCCAAATGGCAAAACTCCATAAAACTAATTACCTGGGAAATTTTGTGGGGAAAATGCACTGTGATACAGGTGTTACATGTAGTTTATAAGTCAGGACAAGCCCTGCATTTATGAGCCATAAATGAAAATATTGAATATGCAATGTCCATTAGCCTTGCGGCTCCACAGTCTGAATCACTTGCTAAATGTGCCCTTAACACATGAGTGCCACCATCCATGGTGATTAGACCACCAGCCCCACCTCTGCTCAATTCTGAACCACTGGCCTCCTTTCAGTGTGCATTTTACTTGAGGTTTTGATTTTCCCCCTGGTCCAGACCTGAGTGCATCATCTAGACCTCACCTGAAACATTCCGGTCTGGCATCTGGCCACTCTAGGCTCAAGCTCTGGGCTACCTGTTCATCCCCAACACCGTCCAACACTGACTCTATTAGTTCCCTTTTCCCTTTCCATAAGGATGAGAATACAGAACAAATTAAAGTGATGATATAAACACATTATAATAAATATATAAATATCTATTTGCCATATGACAAGAAATATGAACATATGTTCAAATAAATCTTCAGCATCAGCATCCACTGTTGCTCTTGCTCCTTATCTTGCTAAGAACCCTGACATGGTGAAAGAGAGGCGTTCCCCAAGTTCCGTCCTGTCATACACACAATTGCAAGCATCAGGTTTCCCAGCTACCAGCCTCCCCTCATCCCCCCCACCCCCCACCCACCCCCCATCTCCCCTGCCCTGCCTTGTCATTGTTCTTGGAGCTCAATCTACTGTGGCTGCTTCTGCACTGAGCCTCATCCCTTCTCATTGACTTGAGGACAGTGCTCCAGCACCCTGTCCCTTTCTCTCCTACATCATCAAAGCATTTTCTCTCCATTGGATTATTCTCATAGATATACATGTTAGACACACCCCACGGTGACCCCCAGTGAGTCCTTTCTTGTGTAATCCCACACGTGGACTGCAGGCAGAATGTGGACTTGATTGTAGCCAATAGAATATGACAAAGGTGATGGGATATATATCCCTGGATTATATCACCTTATCTGACAAAGGTGAAAAGGTCTTGCATATGTGATTCAGGTCTCTACTCCTGTTGACTTTGAGTGTCAAAAGGAGGTTATTCTGAGTGGTCCTCACCTAACCAGAGGGAAGCCCTTTAAAAAGGGTGAAGAAAAAAAAGAAGAAGAAGAAATAAATAAATAAAATAAAATAAAAAATATAAAGAGTGAAGGCCTTCACTGAGCTGAGAGTTTCTCCCACTGGCCCTGAAGTGAGTTGTCACCTTGTGAGAGGGAACTGTAAGGGGGCCACATGGCAAAGAATCACAAGTGGTACATGGCAGCTAAGTGGCCCCAGCTGACAGCCAGGAAACAGAGACCTCTGCCTGCAGGGAACTGAACTTGGCCAACCACCATGTGAGCTTGGAAGGGGACCCCTGCTCCCAAAAGGTATGAGCCCATGAGGGCAGCTGTGAGAAACTCTGAGCCAGAGGTACCCAGTCATGTGTGCCCACGGAAACTGGAAACCCTCCAGTAACATGTGCATGTGTCTAAGCTGTTAAGTTTGTGGTAATTTCTCACACAGAGGTAGATGTGTGCTGTTACTACCTCCATTCCCCTCTCCTAACCTCACGTCTGTCCTGGGTACCACCCCCCTTTCTCTATTCCCTTGGAGAGTAAAAGCCCTTGAAAGCGTGGGCTGACCTGTGTTTCGAATTTCCTCCAGCTCTCTCTCAAACCCAAGCAGGCTCTCACTCTCATCACCCCTCAGGAACTGCTCCTATCTAAGACATCAGTGACCTCTCTGTTGCCAAATCCAGTGGTAAATTCTCACTTCTCAATGACGGGATCCGTCAGCAGCATTTGGGGCTTCTGACTAGTGGATCACTCTCTCTGTGTGTCAATTCTTTTGTTCTTCATGTCTGTAACACCACAGCTGCTTGATTTTCTTCTTATCTTTCTGCCACCACTCCTGTCCTACTCCTTCTCTTGTCATGCTTTCCTCCATCCTGTAAGCCCTGAAGTGCCCCATCCTCAGTCCCTAGACTGATCTCATTCAGTGTTGTGGCTTTAAGTACCATCTGTAAGTTGGTGGCTCCCAAATGTCCATCTCAGCCTAAGCCTTGCACTGGATTTCCAGACACAGGTATCTGACTGCCAGCTCAGCACCACCCCTGCAAGTCGCATCAGTACCTCACATTCTAAAATGGAGCTCCAGATTCTTGCTCACCAAACCTGTTGCCCCCCCCCCTTTCTGATCCTGGCAACTCTATCCTTTCAGTGGTTCAGTCCAAATACCCTGGAGTCTGTCTTAACCTTTTCTTGATCTCACATACCATATTCAACCTATGAACCAACACTGCCTTCAAAATATATCTAAAATCTGATCATTCCTCACAACTCTACTGCTATCCCTCTGCCTAAGCCACAGTACTATCTCTCAGATTACTGCAGTAGGTTTCGATGTGGTTCCTCAGCATTTGCCCTTCCCCACCATGGTCTATTCTCAACACACCAGCCAGAATGAACTATCAAAATATGATATCATATCTCTACTCCAATTCCTCCAGTACTGATCCATCATGCTCAGAGTTGAAGCAGAGACAAGACATGATATTTGTATATCCTTCCATGGAATTCAAGCCCTACATGATTTTCCCCTCGTACATCACTAACTTCAATTTCTCCCACTCTCCTCTTTGCTAGTCTCTGCTCCAATTGGCATCCTTGCTGCTCTTATCATTTTCCAGGCAAGTTCCTGCCCCGGGGTCTTTGCACTAGATGCTATAGACTGTCTTTCAGTTCATTCCTTAAATAGTCGATGATTCTCTTTCACAACTTTTTTTTTTTTTTTAAGAGAGGGAGAGAGGTGGGGTTAGGGACAGAAGGAGAGGAAAAGAGAAAATCTTAAGTGGGCTCCACGCTCAGCACAGAGCCCAATGTGGGGCTCAATCTCACAACCCTGAGATCATGACCTGAGCCAAAATTAGGAGTCAAATGCTTAACCAGTTGAGTCATCCAGGTGACCTCGCTTCCTTCACATCTTTATTCAAATATCACCTGCTCCTCCCAAATGACCTAAAATTTTACTTAAAATTTCAATACCTTCCAATACTCCCTACTGCTCTTTCCTGCTTTATTTTTTCCTTAACATACATCAGTTTTTAACACATTCTATATTTATTTAATTTTGTTTAATGCCAATCCCTGATACTGGAACATAAGCTCCAGGAGGGCCTTGTCTTTGTTTTGTTAAGTAATATGTCCCTAGTGCCTAGAACAGTGCCTGGCATGTGATGCTCAATATATATTTGCTATAGGAATTATTGAGTGAATATGAAAACTTCAAAAACATTCTGTAGCACAGGAGAGCAAAGTGTACAGCTATCAGAGAAGAGTCCTTCTTAGGAAGTAGATTCACTGTATGGAACAGAAGAAAATTGTAGAAAATACCTTTTTCATGTTTGAAATGAAAATGTGGGAGGGCTTTGTCAACTTTATACAAAATAATTAGAAACTACATGAAGAAACATAATAACTAAATTATATTCCACGCTTGATTCACTACTGTAGAAAATCATTTTTTGGTTAAAGGACAGACTTGGTAACAATCTCTAAGCAGAAAGAAACAAAATCTAAAGAGGAAAAAGGATGTGACCCAATTATTTTATATACAAAGACATCAGTCTTTAAATATTCCAAGTTTAGAAAATACATTTGAATACCTCTTCCCTCCAAAAAAAATATTTATTTAAAATGTTCTCCACATCACCGGAATCAATAATCGTGCAGTTGTAGAGGTGGAGGGAATATTCAGAACTCCTAAAGATGAACATCAAAACGAAATAAAAATAGGTCTAAATAATTTGCTTTCAGTGCGGTTATAAAATTGATGAAAAAAGACAGATTGAGATTAAAGTAACACAGAGTAGAAAGAGAGAAAAGACAAGGGAACAAAAGCCCCACATTGCTTAGGGAGGTCAGAGTTGTTATTTCTGCTTTGACTTTAAACTATTAGAAATGTAAAGGTTTTTTAAGCTTTAAGGTATCCAATACTTTAATTAAAAACTGGATGTTAAAAAAAAAAAAACTGGATGTTAACTCTATTAAATCATTGTAGATGATAAAAGCAAACAATACATAATCTATCTAACAAAGGCATGATTTAAAAAACCTTTGAATACAAAGTTTAACATGCTTATTAAAACAAAGTTATTTATCTATCATTCAAGCCTTCTAAATTCTTGTCATTTAATCTACTTGATCAAACACTGAAAATGTTTATTAAAATATCCCATTATAATTGTGGTCCTGTCTTATGTAAGCATATCTGATATCTATTGGAAAGTGTTTTTGAAGACGTATTTCAAAAACGAAGAGAGGCTATCTGACCTACCTGCCATTCATTTCTCAAGAAAGGTGATCTATAGCCAAAGGAAGAAATGGAACTCTCTATGGCTCAGCAATGGGACAGAAAGAGTTCCTCTATAGATGTATAGGATACCTCTAGGATACCTCCTAGAGGAGAACAGAAGGTGGGGAGGGGAGTGTAGGTGGCCAAGGCCTGAGATCTAAAAGTATGAGAATGATCATATGTAATGGGAGGGTACAGAGAGAGATGTCAAAGTCAAGAGGCTGAAAGAATTGTTTGGAGGAAGAGGCAAGAATAAGAAGCAGGTCTGAAGTAAATTTTGGGAAGAGGTGAATAAGCAGGCATGGCCTAAAAATGGTCTAGACCAATGAAATCCAAATGGTTTTAGCAGTGAAGCCTTTGCACCAAGGAAGTTCCATAGCAACACCATTAAAATAATTCTTTTTTTTTTTTTTTTTTTTTGAGGGGGTGATGCCTAGGTGGCTTAGCAGTTGAGTGTCTGCCTTCAGCTCAGGTCATGATCCCGGGGTCCTGGAATCGAGTCCCTGTAGGGGGCCTGCTTCTCCCCTGCCTATGTCTCTGCCTCTTTCCATCTGTCTCTCATGAATAAATAAATAAAGAATTCTTTTTTAAAAGACTTTATTTATTTATTTATTTATTTATTTATTTATTTATTTGAGAGAGAGAGAGAGAGAGAGAGAATACATGAGCTGGGGGAGAAGCATAGTGGGAGGTAGGAGAAGGAGAGGAAGAGAATCTCTAACAGACTCTACTTTGAGTACAGAGCTCAATGTGGGGCTCAGTCCCAGGACCCTGAGATCATGACCTGAGCCTAAACCAAGAGCTAGATGCTTAACTGACTGAGCCACCCAAGCACCCCAGTTAAAAGAATAATTCTATTAAGGGTGAGTGGGAGCCTGGAATGCATCCACTTGAACTTTCTTCTATCCAGGGTAGCCTCAAAGCTACTTCCATTGACCCTCTATGATTCCTAGAACTAAGTTTGAAAACTACAGGCAGGGCTACCCTGAGCAATTTTTTTTATGGAGTCTTACATTTATAAAAAATTTTGATTCTAAAATGTGCTATAGGGATCCCTGGGTGGCGCAGTGGTTTAGCGCCTGCCTTTGGCCCAAGACGCGATCCTGGAGACCCGGGATCGAATCCCACATCGGGTTCCCGGTGCATGGAGCCTGCTTCTCCCTCTGCCTGTGTCTCTGCCTCTCTCTCTCTCTCTCTCTCTCTCTCTCTGTGACTATCATAAATAAATTTTAAAAAATTAAAATAAATAAATAAATAAAATGTGCTATATAGCTCCATGGATCCTATGTCACTTTCCTGGTTTGATATTATACTACAGCTATAAAAGTAGCTACCATAGGGAGTGTGATGGTTAATTCGTTATGTCAACTTGGACAGTGCTTTTGGATAAGATTAAAATCTCAGTGTGTAAATTGTGAGTTAACCAAATGGCTCTCCATAATGTGGGTGGGGCCTCACCTAATCAGTTGAAGGCATGACTAGAAAGAAAAGCTCAGCCTTATGGAACAAGAGAGAATTCTCCAGCAGACTCCTTTCAGACTTCGTCTGCATCATTGGCTCTTCTGTATCTCGAGCCTGCCAGCTCATACTGCAGATTTTGGACTCACTGTCCTCTGTAATCATATAAGCCAATTCCATATAATAAATTGTATATACATAACATATGTACATGCATACATACATATGCACACACTATTGGTTCTGTTTCTCTGGAAGACCCTTACTAGTAGAGGGGGAAATGGATCAAAGGGTACATGGGCCCTTCTCTGTACTATTTTCAAAACTCCCTGAAATAAGAGCTTTAAAAAAAAGATGAGAATGAGGAAAGTAAACGAGGGATGGAGGACCTGTTACACATGGAAGAAGACAAGCAAGACATGGCAGCTAGCTACAACTTGTGACCTTTTGCAACAGTTGGAGAAACTTGAAAGGAGTTCCTACGTGAAGAATATGAGAGAGTCATCAGTACTCTCCATGTTCTTTTTTTCCCGTAAGCTCAAAATTGTTTTAAATAGAAAGTTAAAAATAATCCATGGATTCATGTCAGGTATAGTGATTTATTGATAAAGATTTAGGACAAGGGCCAGATAATAAATATTTCTCCCAGCTTTGTGGACCATATGGTCTCAGCTGCTACCACTCAGCTCTGTAGTTATAGCATAGAAAGCAGCAAGACAAAATATGCAAACAAGCAGGAGTGGCCAGATTTGCCCTGTGGTGGACACAGGCTGGAGTTTGCCAACTTCTGGTTTTGTATAACAGGTGTTTCTTTATTGCCCAATTAGTGTGCATGAAGATGCTTAAAAAAACAAAAACAAAAAAACTACTCTTATACTATAGTGGTGATGCACGTCATTATACATTTGTTCAAACCCACAGAATGTGCAATGCCAAGACTTAACCTTAGTGTAAAACTGTGGACTTTGGGTGATAATGGTGTGTCAATGCAGATTCATCAATTGCAACAAATGTACCACTGGGGGTGGGGACATGTTGATAGTGGGGGAGGCTGCCCATGTGTGGGAGCAGGGGGCAGACATGAAAATCTCTACACTTTTCCCTCAAGTTAATTGCAAACCCAAAACCGCTCTAAAAAAAAAAAATTAAGCCTTAAAAAAAGAAAGATTCTTCGTAAAGTCTGGGGAACATCTCTTCCTGTTCTTCTCAGGTCTAGAAACCAGTTCCTCCTGTACTTTATTATCACGTGTGCCATTCCTGGCTAATTTTACATCTCCCACCTTGGAAAAAAGATAGCCATGTTGTAATTTACTCGCAATGCTGTGGTTCTTTGAAACCCATTTGCATTGAAATAATAAAAATTTTCTTGTCTCTGTAGGTCCCTAAATTTGTGTATTTAATGCTGGTTACATCACTGCTTATGACACTGCTTCATCCACGTGCTTCCCTGAGCACCAGCTCCCAATAACTCTCAGTGTTGCAGTGCTTCAGCAATGATAATCACAGATGCAAGTCTCCCCAGAGCACACAGGAAAATGTAAATGTTAGTTCATTTTCTGGTCATGTTAGATTTACCATTTGGAGTTTTGTAGCATAAATGCAAAACCACACATCTTCCAACTCTATCTTCTCTTGAACTTTTGAAGCCGTAATTACTGAATTCCTCCTACAGGATCTCTTGGTCTCATTGAGCATTTCCTGCACTCCTGTCATTCTATATTACCACATGGGACAAGGATAGGCAAAGGGGCCATGGACAGGGTGAGTAAAGAGGTCTCCTTTACACAAGATTGTTGCTCATTAGGCATTGCTCAAAAGTAACATGACAGTGCACAGCATCAGGATGTTGATTGGAGCAAGAGAGAACATCCTCAGGACGGTCATTAGCTTTGTGGAGCTTATGTGTCAACAGCCCTCTGAGATGATAGGCACAACCACCCCCAGAAAACTGCCTGATATATGGCACAGATGGGGTGGGGACCACCTTGCCTGCCAACAGCAGGGATGCACAGTGTAAAAGATACCTGCCAAGGCCCCCATCCCCTTTGAGTGCTGTAGACCAGAAGTAGCACCATAAGCAGAATATGTTTAGGCAAGGGTCAGTGCACAGGCCCACACATGTGACCCAAGCCTAAGGGTTGGTGGTGGACCACGGGTAGCTCAGAACCCAAAACTCATCATATGTCTGACAGGAGAGAGAATATCCCAAAGCCAGTGATCTAAATTATGGCATCTTAAGAAAGAAGCACCATGCTGGTCAATGGGAGAGATCTACTCACAAGGATGACCTCTGGAGCCAGCTACAGAGACCTGGGACAGCCCTATAGCTATGGAGTCCCGAAGCTACTTGGGTATTGCTTCAACCCTATGGAGAGGACAGAGGACCAGAGAGTGCACCAAGGGGAAAATAAAAGGACTGAGGACCACATGGTCCTGGTCCAGGCTTGTGACACCCCACCCAGAAACACTTCAGCCAACCTTAGTATGGGGGAACTTAGAGTACTAGAAGCAGAGATAAACAGAGAACAGTTTTCCCAGTCTATGTTATACAGCCTTTGCCCCATCCCAAGGAAATCATCACAAAATGTAAGACAAATAGGATGATAATCAACAAAGCAACACACCATGGGGCACCAGGGATAGGGTTACCTACTTCTGCTTAAGGGGTTGGGATAGCTGTATGAATGTAGACTAGGCCTCTAAGTCGGGACAGCATTTGTAGCCAGATACGGCCTGCAGAAGTCCTCCTAGGCAACAAGAATCCCTAGGTAGGGAACTGGGAGGCTGGGCCTGGATGGGCTGTGGGGCTCAGGGTGTGGAGGATCCTAAATACCACCAACTTCCAGGAAGGCCTTGGCACTAGATTCCAAAGATGGCTTGGAAACACCAGAAGAAGAAGACAAGCCGGGAGCAGGAGGGCAGAAGGAAAACTGAGGCACAGCACCACGTGGGGCAGCCATGACCCCAAGCCTATGCATCTGGCCAGAGCTTGTTTGGACACACGTCATCAACTCTGCAGGGAAGGAAGTGAATTCTCACAAGGACTATAACATCAGATAGTGTGAGAACGGAGGATAATAACTGGCCAGGTATTGGGTGTAGAGAAGGGGAAAGGAAGATTAATCAGTGGATTAATCATGGGTTTATTTTTTCCGTATTTTACGATAGTTTGACATCTTAAAACACTTACTGGCAGGACAAGGCTGTCCCTCCCAGGGCTAACCAATTCTTAGATTGCAAAGGACTCTTTGGGAACATACACCCCTTTCATATGAAGGCTATAGCCCCCAACTCATTTCTTTATCTGACACACCACACTGATGTGCCAGGAAACCAGGGACCACCCATATAGCCTAGAGCCAGCTAGAATTATTCAAACTAGATGATCCTCAACTGTTTACTCTGCCCTGCCCCGTCTTTCCCAAAGAAACCCTGGTAAAAGCATCGGCTCACATTTTCCCCGACTCTTATCTTCTACCTCTTGGCCAAAACCTGGCACCTCCCCTGTGGCCTTCTCTAGGACTTGTGAGCATAATAAACTTCTTCCTTCCGAGCCTAGTTCTTGTTTCTTCTTGCACCTGCACTATTGGTACCATAATTACCCAACATATGCACTCTTAGAATAACCATCTAGTCTAATTTATTATTAAATGAGTAAGTAATGTCATGTTCTCTGTACCATCTCTTGAGAGTTTAAATTCTTCTCAGCTTGAAGGGGAAAACTGGAACTTCATCCTCCCCCAAATTCTAACACGTGGTACCCCTTCCTTGGCGCACGCCCTTCTCGACCCCCACCTCTGTGACAAAGCTCCCATGACTCCTTAGCTGACAAACAAGGGCCTGTTGCATGTTCATCCCAAATTAACTCTCCAGCCTCTCCCCTTCTTGAGCCCCCTACTCCAGGGCATGCAAGTCCTCAGTCCTTAAAACCTTCTCCTCATCCACACCTTGGAGCCTTGTATATCCTGAAGGTCTTGCTCTCTCCACTGGGAAAACTTACCCCATTCTTGGGAACAGATCAAATGCATCCTCCTTCCTGAAGCCTTATTTGAATCTTTTGGGAAGTTAGTGATTCACTCTCCTCTCTTTCGCATCCCCTTAGTGTTAAATCTACATTGATTTATATGATTCTTATATTAATATCTGCCTTCTGTGTCTGCATTATAATCTCCATGAAATCCAGGCCTGACAGCGTGTCTCGATTCTTTGGACTCACTGCCATAACCAGCATACCTCCAGCATGCTGCCTGGAACTCTAGAGAGGTATTTGCTGAATGGATGGATGAGTACCCCCATGGACCTTGGGACAACGTGTATTATAATTATTATTTACATTCACCTCCCCCTACTCCTCCAGAAACTAAACACTGCAGCCCAGGGCTAGCTGTCTTTGCAGAGAGACAGTAGAGAGGCACAGAGTACACTGGCTCTGGGCTCAGGTTCCCTGACTTTGAAGACCCCTCCTCTCCTACTTTCAGTTTTTACCCTTAGGCAGGAAAACCTCTCTAAGCCTTGATTTCCTTCTTTTTTCTTTTTAATGATTTTATTTATATATTTGACAAGGAGAGAGAGAGCACAAGCAGGCAGAGAGGCAGGCAGAGGGAGAGGGAGAAGCAGGCTCCCAGCTGAACAGGGAGCCCAAAGCCAGCTGGATCCCAGGACCCTGGGATCATGACCTGAGCCAAAGGTAGATGCTTCACTGACTGAGCCACCCAGGGGCTCCTAAACCTCAATTTCTTTTTATGGAAAAATGGATTAATGAGAGCATCTACATCATGAGGCTGTTCTGAGCATTAATTGTAACAATTTGTGTGAAGCACTTAGCATAGCACCTGGTAAACACTCAGTCAATATTAATCCGTATTAGTAATCTGGGAGATAGCATTAGCATTGGTGGCAGCGGAGGTTTTCCCAACACTTGGCAGGGCTCAGGCACAATAAGCCGTCAATGATACCCATGTGTGACTGAGTGAGTGAGACAGTCCTCGCCTCCCAGGGCTCTCCGCTGGCGCAGCTCCAGGAACTGCCATTTGTGTTTCCAGCAGCACAGAGAGCTGGAGGGTCCCGTCTCGCATCCAGGCCAAGTGTTTGCAGAGTGTTCCCCCACCCAGGCAACAGCAGCTCATGGCAGAAACTCAACTCTTCATCTTCTCTGTTGACTTTGATTCCATAGATCCATTGCCCTAAAAGGTTGAAATTACAGTGTTCATATTGTGATAAAAGTCCTGCCTCTGTGCTCCTGTTACTTGTTAAAATGCGTAATAGGCATCTCTAAGAACCTTGCATAAGGCCAGAGGGAACATACTTGGGCCCATGGCCACCAGCAGGAATTAGGGCATCTTCGAGCTCAGGTGAGGGAGCAGGGGACAGGCCTGCAGGTTGGGGAGGAGTGAGGAGCACACCAAGCCCTATGCTGGGCTCTGGGGCTCCCTAAGTTGCTGCCATGAGTTTAGGGCCCTGGAAATGGGGGCAGAAAGTGGTGTGGGGGGGAGGTATGAAGTCGAACAGAGAGCTTAACTTCCCAGTTTAGCTCTAGGCAGGGCCTTCCAGGCTTCAGCGCAATTGGGATGTTGGCCCAGATTGCTCATTTGCAGGAGTAGAGGTCTTGCCCCGAACATCACCTAGGCCTGCCTGGCCCTCCAGCGCTCCAGACTTTCCCATCCTCCAGCTCCCTCAGAATATATCCACCAGATTTGCTGTGTCATCAGCCAGCTGCTTCTTTGGAAAGCTGTCTGATAAACTAAACTCTTCAAATAACTGTGCCAAAATTCATTTTAAGTAGTAACTCCTGAATTCAGTAATGTCCTACTCAAAGGAATGACTTTCTAATGATGAAATTTTAAGCAGAAGCACACCAGTCCAGAAGAAATTTGGAAGCAGATTAGCCGTTAAGAATAGCTCAAATCACACTGGAAGGAGACTGCTCATCCCTGCTGTGTGTTCACCCAGCTCTGGTTCCTGCAGGGATGGCACAGCGAGGAAATATTAGTGCTATTTTGGAGAAGGGAGGATGTTTCTATATTTAGAATGCCTTGCAAGATGCCCTTCCACCCCCAACCTACATCAAAATTGCAGAGCTATCAGTGAACCAAAGGGCTTAAGGGACCTTTTCAGATGAAGAATCACAAATAAGTTGTGACTTATCCAAGATCACATTGTTCACGAACTGGTGCCCTGACTCTTGGTCAGGTGTTCTTTCCACAAAGTGTGAGACACGGGTAACACCACCTGCAGCAGCAGGGACAGCAGTAATGGAAAGATGCCAAGAAGAACTTTGTCTATTCTGCCCATTTCCCTCTAAATCAAATAGTAAACATTTCCCCTTCACACTTCTCCTGCTAACTACCATGACTTAAAGCACTTCGGCCTAGCAAGGAAGCTAAAAACAGGGAATTCCAAAGGAGTTCTAGGCACGAAGGCAGCTTAAAACGATGGCGCTCACAGCTCCTTCTTTTTTAGTAACGGGAAGAGTCACCCTGACCCACATAAAGTGAAGAACCTGAATGTTACAACCCTGCTTTGAAGAGGATCTGCCGTAGTTGAGTTCAAAGGGAATGAAAAACTAGGTCAGTTGCCCAGGGTTTTAAAAGAAGAAAAAAGGGAAGGGGAAAAAGTTACATTTCTAATGAAATTGATATCTTCTCTCCTCCATTGTCTTGGTTCCTAACCAAAGGAAATGAATGAACTGGTAGGTTTTGAGTTTGCGTCAAAGGTGCAAGCCAAGAGGCCAAGAGTCAACATCTACTTGAAGTCCCCTCTGCCTTGGCCCACCCCTCTTCCTGTAGTTCCCTTGTAGGGGAGCAATCTATACCAAAGAACACTAAACAACACCCTGGTACATAGGAGAGTTGTACCCTCGCAGGCTAGAGTCGGACCCCCCAGTCCCTCACCTTGGAGCCAACTCCCAACCATGGCAGCAGTTGATACCGTCTTCTCTCCTTTCATTCACTCATTCAACATGCATTCATTCATCAAATGCTAATACATCAACTCCATTGGACCAGGTGCTTTTACCCTGCTCACCCTGGAACATAAATGCAAAACACACCCTGCTAATGGTGGCCACTCCTTGAAGAGCCCCTGGCCCTAGCACTTGCACGTGGTGTCTCACTTAGGTCTTGAAGATAGCCTTCAAGCGAGGTGTCACTTTTCCTAGTTCACCAACAGGGCTCAGAGGGTAATTAAGGACCCCAGGGCCCAAGAGCATCTTCTTCCTCCAAAGCCAGCATTCTTTTGGCATTAGGGTACATTTTGGCCTGGTATATGGCTGGTGGCTTCCACATCCTGCCACAGCTGACACACTTGCTTTGTCCCCTTCATCTACCTCCCTGTGGAATTTGTTCGTATGTCTCTCCCACAATGCTGTGAGCTCCTCGGAGAAGAGTGACATGTTGCTCAGTTTTTGAATGAATGTCTTTGATGAAATAAAAGCCCCCCAAAAGGTAGGTGACCACAATATAGCCAGCTGAGAATGAAGGGGGTAGGGAGGTTCTCTTCTGCCCCACACTCTCCCTGATGTCAAATACTTGGGCAGGCTCAATGACACTTTGTACTCCCAGGTGTTCCTCAACATTTGGCATCATTTCCAAAAATACTTGGTCCCACATTATCTTCCTCCCCCAAAAGTCTGGTTCTGTGAATTTCCTTAAGACCTTACATCAGACCCAATCCTAGAAGAACAGATGGCATACTCAAAGGAAAATGTGGTATAGGGCCTATTAAAGGGTGTGGGGTGACAACAGGGGGTGGAATGCACCTAGGACCAACAACAGCAGGAAGCCAGTATTGCCATGGCACCTGGGGGGATAGGGAAAAGACTTCTCACAGGTGGCTGTGAGATAGCAGCCACCTGGCAGGAGCCATCTATGGAATTTAGCCACCTGCAGGAGCACAGACAGGTTTGGAGGGACAGAGCCTGGAAATAAACACCCTCTCTAGCCACTGGATGAATCCACCTGAAGCCAATCAACAGAGGTGTCTAGGTGATGCCGTCCAGGTGAAGCCAGCCTCCAGGACACAGAGCAGACGAGAAAGAGAGAGATCAGGAAGGAGGAGGGATTTGGCTAGTGGAGAAAAACCAGCACGGCCCTTCGTTTCGAGGACTCTCAGACATTCCCAAATGGTGCTCCAGACCTGCATTCTGGGAGGCACACCCTCAATAGTAAGACCCTCTGCTCTCTCACCTCAGGCTTCTAAGTCAACTGTCTTGTCTCTAGGCCGCCACTGCCCTAATAAGCACAACAAAAGCTAATGGAGGGCAAAGAAATGGTTCTTATCTACGATGTCTCACATCAACAACACTTTATAGAGTAACTACTATGTGCCAGGCATTTATATTCAGATAAATGAGATGTCTGTGGTCTAGGTCTTTCAGGAGTTCATGTGTGAAAAGCTGAATATAAGAGACCAGAGCTGAAAGGCTCGGTTAGGCAGTGCTATGTAGGGGAAAAGCAGCAGACTTGGTTGGGTCGGGCCACCTGGAGGGAAGTCCTGGTCCTGCTGCTCCCCCCCATGCATGACCCTAACAATTCATTCCTCCTCAGTGTTCCCTCCTGTTAAGAGAGGAGGTGGGCCTGGCTCTGGGGTTCCACCAGTGCTCAAAGGGCAATAAATATGAGCATTCTGTGAATCTCACAGAGCAGATGGCCTGCAGTGGTCAGCAAGGCTCTATACAGGGAATGGGCCTTAAACCAGGCAAAGAAGAATGAGCGGTACTGGGAAAGGCAGAAAGAGCAGCAAAGTAGTGGCATGGAAGCAGGAGGGCCCATGAGATTGGAATAGCAGGGGCATAATTCAACTGTGCCTTGGAAGCCAGGTGGGTGATGGGCAGTCTCTCTGGTGTAGTAGAGTGGGGGTGGAGAGAGGTGACAAGCAGATAAGGCACCCCTATCAAATTATAAACCTGCCCACCACTGAAACCCAAAACTTGTTTTCCTAACCTTTGCTTACTAAGAAGAATGAGATTCTAGAAAATCAAATAAAGCTAACTCTGGAGAATTAACTTGGGAATCAATCATCCTAGACTTATATTTGGAAAACACAAATCAAATTAAGTCATTCTTTTGCTCATAAGCCTTCTGTGGTTCCTTTTGCCTACAGAATAAAGTCTGAATTCCTTAACTTGGCATGCAATCTTGCCCAGTCCCACCTGGCAAGGCTACTCATCCCACCCTAAGCAGGCTACTTGCTAGCCCCATTTACCGTGTCTCTGAAACAATCCTCTTCAAGCATAAACTATTTACTCATTCATCCAGCAGGGATTTATGCAGCATGTATTAAGCATTTACTATGGACCAGGCCCTGCGATTTGCAAAGTGATCAAAACAAATATGGTGCTCCTTTTCTTGGCACTTGAAGTCTGGAAAGGGAGATGGGTTCCAAACAATAATTACAACTGAGATCATCGCTAGGAGGAGAAGCACAGGCTGAGGTGGGCTCTGAGATGTAACTGAAGGGCCTACCCCAATTGAAGGGTCCAAGAAAGCTGCCCTCTAGGTGCCTGGAGGGTGACTTGGACTCAGCCAGGCAATGGAAGGACAGGCAGGGGGGACAGCAGGGGAAGTATCCCAGCCAAGGGGAAGAGCAGGTGTGAAGACTGGACCAGGTTTGATGAAGCCACCCAAGCCTTCACCGGAGTGAGCATCAGGGCACATGCTGGATGTGGCTGCAGAGGTCTCCCTGGTAAAGCAGGCTGTGTTATTCTGAGGGCAATGAAATGCCCCTGGGGTTGGGTAAGCACGGGAATGGCACAATTATATCTCTGTCCAACTGTTGTACAGAAGAAGACAGAAATGTGAGGGGGAACAAAATTCTTTCTTTTGGAACCTGCTCCCAAGACCTCTCTCCAAATAGCAAATGGTTTGTCTTTCCAGAGTCTACCTCTATTAGGGGGACTTTTCCTGCCCCCATCGGGCCAAGTATCCCTCCTTCATTGGCTTCCCATCCTCACCCCACAAACTGAAAATTCCACTTTAATATCTATTACATTGTATTGTGAATTCTTATTCTATCAGTCTCTCCTCAATAGATTATCAGGACAAAGACTGCATTGTTTGGGGTTTTGTTTTGTTATTATTTTTTTTTCTAAATCTTTGTGCCCTTGAGATTTAGCAGAGATCCTGGAACCTGGCAGACGGCCAATAAATATCTATTAGTTAACTGATTAAATGAATCAAATACCCAAATCTCCATGGAGTCTCCTGTGGTTGACCTCTCTTTGGAGCTGCATCCTCATACACGTACTGTAATGTCTGAATTTTTATCTCAAAGACTGACGGAGATCCTTTCATACCTGCACTGATGGATTCCCAGTGCAAGCCAGAGCCCGCTGACCCAGAGAAAGAGCTTTATGTTAGCAGGAATAAACAACACAGCTGGGGGTGCAGCGGGGCACGGACTGTTTGTTTTTGGTGCAACTCAAGTCCAAAGGAAAAAACCTTACAGTGAGACTGATACTCAACTGTGAGCGTGTTTAGGTTAAAGAGGGATGGGAGTAGGGAGTCTTTCCAGTGGCCACGAGCAAGAAAAACAAAAGGGCAGATTGCTTCGGTGGCCCAGGTTCAAGGCCAGCAAGCACCACCAGCCCCTTTCATGGCCAGGCTTTCCGCTCTCCCTGTACTGGACCACAGCACAGGGGCCCCGCATGTTCACCTACACGGGGAGGGAGACACACGCCCGGCTGCATTTACATTCCTAGGTGCATACGGTGTTTTCAAGTCCTGGGATGTGATGTTGATGAAAGACAGTTAATTCAATTTCTACGGAGAAATTGATTAATGGACTGGATTAAAAGAAGTCCCTTGTGTCCGCAGCCTTCGCCCGGCATACCAATTCTGTGTTATCTCCCTGGTTTTCTCCTTCCCTTCTCACTTGACACTTTGACAATACACACTGGGCCCCAGCGGAAAGAAGGAGGGAGGAGAGGAAAGATGAGAAGCCACAGATTAGGGCTGGAGCACACCTCTATATTTAATTAGTTCTATTAATATTTTTAAAAAATAATAAAAGAGCCCTAGGGGGGATATACCGATCTGGGGATTGTTCTAGCAATTGACAGCTGTTCTGGAACAGGGACTCTGCCAGAGAGTCCTTCAGCCTTTTCAACTTTTTCTTCAGTGGGAAGGAGGGAAAGCACATCTCAGCTCCCTGGGAATGCAGCAGAAGTCACAGCCTCCTTGAAGCGCCCACTGGTGTGAGGGCAAGACCCAGAGTCACAAAAAGCCCGGAGCCTGCCCTCTCACACCTCCAGGCCCCAGGCTCCTGGAGGACACCTGGGCCACGAAGAGCCAGGCAGCTCGCTCCTGGGCGCGGAGTTGCCTGTGCTCATACTTTCCTGTTGACATTGGTGAGAGCACTGGAGGCAGAGGTGGACCACATGGCCCCACAGAGACCTTCCTGACCTCAGCCTTGGGGGGGTAGTATTTATATCACCTTTTGCTCTCAGACTAATATTTATAAGATCCTTGCCTTTTTCACAGGCCTCCCAAATCTGTGATCAGCTTTCACTCTACATTCTGAATCACAAACCATAGCACTGACTAGGACCAAGTGCTATGGTCTGAATGTCTGTGCACTCCTTTCCCCCGCCCCACAAATCCATATGTTGAAGCACTGACCCCCCAGTGTGCTGATATTAGGAGGCAGGGCCTTTGGAAGAGACGGCTAAGTCAGAGGATGGAGCCCTTATAAATGAGATTAGTGCCCTTATAAAAGAGCCCCCAGAGAGCTCTCTGTCTCTACCATGTGAAGAGCCAGCAAAAGGACAGCTATCTTCGAGCCGGGAAGTACACCCTCACCGGACACCAAATCTGCTAGTGCCTTGATCTTGGACTTCCTGCCTTCAGAACTGTGAGCAATACATTTCCATTGTTTAAGTCACCCAGGCTATGGTATTTTGTTACAACAACCCAGTTGGACAAAGACATGCAGAGAAGTTATTTTCATCCATATAAAGAAATAATAAATATGCTCTCCCTTGTGTATGCACTTGATGTGCCTACTTTCACAATGCGTAACTGATTTCAAGGAAATATTCCTTAGGATAATAACATGTGACAGGCACATTAGTGGGCACCACCTCTTGACTCCACCCTTCCCACCTCCCCATTAGAAATGGAATCCATCAAGTGTCTTTAATAACATAGTCCTTTGTGGCTTTAGTTAAGAACAACTTGCTCTGGCTTTTGATTAATGGTGTTTGCTGTGGCTGTGCTTGTTTCCTATACCTCAGTGGCAAGAAGGGAGCCACAAGAGCTCCAGCAGGCATGGGTTGGTATGTCACTTAAAAAAAAAAAAAAAAAAAAAAGTAGAAGAAGAAAAGGAGGAGAAAAAAAGAAAGAAAGAAAAAAGCTGATGAATAATTTATTCAAATGAGCCTGTGAATGTTAGACAATATTGCATTACAAAATAAATCAATTATGATTTTTTTAAAAAGAGAAAGAAATCTCAGTTTGTTGAAAAACATTGCAAACACAGGCGATTTTCTCTTTATTAAAAAAAAAAAAGAAAAGTGAAATCTCATTTAAATAAGAATCTGTTACAACAGCTACAGAGCCATTTCAGTGACTCCTTAATAGAATGCCCCCCTAAACAAACCACATCTGCCAGATGCCTGCCTTACCTTTTTCAATTAAAATTCTGCTCCTATTGTTGGAAGGTTAACTTTGAACTTACAAGGCTATGTAGCTCACTAGGGTATGGAGTTAGTTGCCTGTAAATATGCATAAATTAGCATCATTTATCCCATATGGGGTTTCTAGCAAGAACTGAGAGTACCTCTGTAAATATCTGGATGGATCGCCTTTCTTCCAATACTAGGAGAAGGAAAATACCATTCAAGAATGCTAAGAATCTCAGGGATTTACATTTTTGAGAGAAAAAAAAAACCCAAGAACTTCATTTTGGCTACAGTTAAAACACAGGAGGTAGTAGAGGACTCAGTCTTGTTTATTAAATAACGAAATCTCCATTCATTCACTCGAGAAGCTGTACGTCTTGCCTTGTCCTGTCCAGCCAGGGCATAGTCCTGAGGCAGGCACTAAGATACAGCAGTGCCAGCCATCAGAGAGCTCACAGGCATTGTCCACTGTCTGCCCCACCAGCCTGCTCTTGGCAGAGGGAAGTGCTATAAAGGGATCTCATAAATCCTAGAGATCTAGGACTCATAATTCACCCTCTTGCATTAAGCAAGGCTCTTTCCCACGTGAGTGTTCATATAAATTACAATGTCTGGAAAGACAACTTGACAGGTGGAGATCACACCCAGAAGCAGGGATAGATGAAGGAAAGGGAAAGCTCATCAAAATAGAGGCTTTGGGGCCATCACTGAAGATAAACTTCATTTACTCTACAATCTTGCTTCAGGTGGATTGGGTTCTCTCAGCCCCTTCACAAAAGAAGTGACTCCAGATAACTGATATATTCTCAACCCTCAGAAAATGAACCACTTGCCCATCACATCGTCCTACCAATCATGAAGCCCCCATTCTGTGTCATGCATGAGAGGGTCAAGAAGTGCGTATGTGCTGAAGGAGCCTATAGAAGTGAGAGATTCAGACACGGAGCAGGTAAGGGAGGAAGCCCCTCACCTCCACCTCCGGGCGTTGTCAGAGGGGAGGCTGGCACCAAGGACAGGAATGAGCCATGGCCCAGCACAGGCAGAGGTGTGAGAGGAGCAAAACACACCCCCACAACCTGCAGTGCAGGTGGATGGCTCGCTCCAGAGCTAAGCAGAAAAAATACAAAAGCAGAGGCAAGGCCTTGGAAAGGTCTTGGATGAAAGTTTAAGGGAACTGGCCCATCTCTGTACCTGGCCAACATTCTCCTCTATCTCCAAACTCTTCCATCTTGTGATACTTCTTCACCTAAAGGTTTGTAACAACCCCCATACTTTGGTTTCCTCTCAATTTGGCTTTACCCAGAGATTCAGTGGCATGCTGGAAACCACCGAGTTGGGTCTGTGACAGATTATGCACTGGGGAGAAGGGATGGTTCAAACAGAAAATATGCTGGGCTCTCGAAAGCTCCCCATAGGGAGAAAGAGGCCATGATTTATCCTGGGGCATATGAGGGACAGTGAGGACTGAATGTGACCTCCCAGATGTTTCTGCACACTTGGATTGAGGTAGTACAGGCAGTCATCATTTCCAGTTAACTGACATGTGGGTGCAACAGGAGCCAGGGGTCCTTTGGTTGGGGTTCGAGGAGAGGTGTGTCCATCACAGCAGAACTCCAACCAGTGACAAGGGATGGGATCCCAGGTCTATGCTCTGGGGAAGCACAGGACAAATCCAGCAGGCCATGACCACCACCCCCACCATGGGCTGGGGTTCCTGGCCTGGGAAAACCTGGCTATGGCATTCATGTTGCAAATGAGTAGACAGGCCCAGAGAGGAAAGGGTAAAGGGCATTGAATGTGCATATTGTTTCAATCAAACCTTAAACTCCATAAAAACAAGAAACAGCCCTATTATACCTCTTTGAATATCTATATTGCTAGGCACAAAATAATAATCAATAAAGAGATGTGACCTCATCATCTTCCCGCTTAAAATCCTCCGGCAGTTCCCCATTATTCACAGAACAAAGTTGAACCACCTTGCAATCATCTGGATTCTGTCTCTCCAGCCTCAAAACCCCCCCTCTTGGGCATTGTGCTCCCAGCTGCCACCCTGGACCTACCCGCCCCCACCCAAACATGCACACATGGTTATACCGACACCTCCTGCCCACACACAGTCCCTCTCTAGCCACACCTTCCAGTCAAGACCCCACCTTGGACATGCCACAATTTCTCATGCCTCCAAGCTTCGCATGAGATCATCTCTCTGTGCCAGGGACTCTCTCCCTCAAGCAACCCTTATTGTGTTGAAAAATTCCTGCTTGTCCTTAAAGACCCAGGTCACAGGGTACCTCATGGGAATCCTCTGCTGTGCTTTGTTAACTCCTGTCCAACAAACGCCTCTATCACACTATTTATCAACCTGTGCAGCAAGCAGTGGTGTTCTTATCTGTTCTTCCTCCACAGATTTAGTAAAACAACTGGAGCTATGGCTTTCATCTCTGAATAAGCATGGTGATGAATGAATGAATGAATGAATGAATGAATGAATGAATGAATTGCACAAACTTGAGCTGTATTGAATAGTCAAGGTTCAACAATCATGTATCATATGAGAGAAGCCAAAACTGCTCACCCATATGTCTGGACCCAAATGTCTTCCCCCCACCCCCCACCCCCCAGCCCCATTCTCTGGCCTCTCTCAGGGGACTCCTGTGTTTGTGAACAGAAATAGAAGGATTACAGAGTCATCATTCTGCCTCAGCCTCAGTCCAGTCCTGGATGCTCAAGTACTAAACTATATCCTAAAAATGAGTTTGAATGCTCAGTCTATTCCCACTGGCCTTAGCTGCCTGCAGGCTTAGCAGAGGACCCCAAGCCTGCAATACTGAGCTCAGATTCTATTATGGAGAAGGATGCAAACATTTTCAGAATAAATAACATAGAGAAATAAAAGAAATCTTAAGGGGGTCCTTAGGGAAGGATGGGTCACTTTATCTAGAGAGCTTTTCTCCAGATTTGGAAGGAGAAGAAGGAAGGACTATGACATGATGGAGCATTCCCCACATGGCAAGTGCCTTCACGTATGTTCCTCATTAAACAGTCCTCACCACGAGCCTGTGAAGGCAGCCAATTCTCTTTCACAGACGAGGAAGATGAGGCTCAGTGATCCACAGGAGATGATCTCGGGGCACAACTATGCAGCAGGAGCGCCAAAATTCAAACCTACGGGCAACTCCAAAGTCTAAGGAAAATGAATCTTTTCTTGCCAATAATATGGCTTTGCCAAGTGACAGGCTGCAAAGGGACCCTTTATTAAGATACAATAGCACTTCCCAGAGTTTTGTCTCAGCCAGGACAGCCTCCAGGTGGATAAAACAAGCTGGAGCAAGTGGCTTTGGTATCATTCTCGCAAGGACCCTCACCGCAGAGGCTTTTGCATCCCTTGGCCTGCAGCTGCCACTTCACTGGCCCCAAGGAACTCTTACCCATCTTTAGAGCACTGTACAAACATTGGTACAAATGATGACTTCAGTTCCTCCTTGAACAACTGAGGCAATTGGAATATCCAAAAAGACTTTGCCAGCTAGTACAGGAAAATAGCCAAGAAAAACAGGAAGCATAAAAACATGTGGAGACCAAGGCATCGGCTTCTAATTCTGCCAGAGTGAGTCCATATCATGGCTTACAGATCTGTCCCTTTAAGGGAATTCCAGGGAGCACCTACAGGCAAGTAGAGGCCAGGGGGCCTCAGGGAAGAAGGGAATGACCTGGAGCACCCCAGAACACAGAGGACAGCATATCCGGCTCAAGGATGAGGCAGGCCCAGTGCAATAGTCTCTGGAACAGAGAGAAAGGCCCAGGGTCAGAGCAGCTGATGAAGGCCCTCCAAGCCCTTAGGACTGGTGCCAATGATGCAAAAACACAGGCCTCATCATGTCCCCCTGAACTTAACATCCTCTGTCCTTCCCCATCACCTTACTGTGCCTAGAAGCCTAGGATATCCTCTTCATATTAGCAGGGAAGCAGGACCTGTAGGATGTGTGTACATGTGTGCATACATGCATACCTGTGGGTCAAGAGAGATTCATTACAAGGAATTGGCTCATGTGATCATGGAGGCTGAGAAGTTCCATTATCTGTAGCCATCAGGCGGAGACCCAGGAGAGCCAAAGGTATAGTTCTAGTCCAGGTCAAAGGCCTGGGAACCAGGAGAGCTAAAGGTGCAAGTTCCAGTTTAGAAGCCAACAGGCTGGAGATTCAAGGAGAGCCAGTGTTTCAGTTCAAGTCCAAAGGCAGAAAAAGCTCTAGCTCAGAGGTAGGAGGACTGTCCATACTCACTGGAGGTCAGCCTCTTTGTTGTATTCAGGCCTTCAGCCAACTGGGTGAGTCTCACCCATGTTAAAGAGGGCCATCTGTTTTCCTCAGTCTGCTGATTCAAGCATTAATCTCATCCAGAAACACCCAGACACACTCTGGGTGTTGACCGAATATCTGGGCACCTGGTGGCACAGTCCAGTTGACACAGAATTAACCATCACACTCCAACTTTGCAGCTGCCTCTCTTCCCACTCCCACAGCTCACATCCCCTGACCAAGGCACCTGGTCTCAGACCTCTGGTCTTTACATACATGTTTCTCTATCTGGGACACTCTTCCCTCCATCCTCTCCCCATTGAACTCCTACACATACATCAAGACCCGGTCCATGAGTGGCTTCCCTGGCTCATCAGTCTGTCTTGCCCCTGTGATGTCAGAACAGCGAAGTTCAGTTCAACAAGCCTTCATTAAAGACTTCCTACACTATGTGTTGTAGACTGAGAAATAAGCATGAATTAAGGTAGGTCCCCTGTTCCCTCTGTGTCTATAGTAATAGAAGAAAAAGTCATGAATGAGAGTCATCTAGCCTAGCCTGATGAGGTGAGTGGGGAGGGCTCTCTCTGCAGGAGAAGATTAATGACCCGAGTCTGGAAGTGAGAGTAAGGACAATGAGTAGGAACAAAACTGGCATTTCAAACTTGGCAAGTAACACAAACTTTGTTATGAGCCCACCTGTCTGCAGAAAAGCACAAACAGGTGTAGCAAGTATATAGGGCAGGATAAAAGAGGCTTTTGGGGCAGATGTTGATGCTAGACTCAGGTCATGCAGTCACTTATAAGCCATCCAGAAGAGGCTGGCCTTTCTCCCAGCACAGATAAGGGCAAGGCCTTATGCACGCTGTTGTTTAAATATTTATCCTACTGAACTTTAGGATCTATCCATTTAAGTGCCTTCCTCATGAGAATGAGTTTCTTAGGAACAAGGAAGTTGTCTTAGTCACCCTATTGCCCTACCACTCAGCCCAGCACCCAGTACAATTGAGCTTGCAATAAGGTTTTTATGCAATAGATGGATGGATGGATGGGTGGATGGATGGATGGATGGATGGGTGGATGGAGACAGTGGTCTTATTTGGTCTTTTCAGAAATGCAAGGAGATGAGTAAGGGAGTAGTTCCCATTTTACTGGTAGGGAAACTGAGGCTCAGGGAGTCAAATGATTTGCCCAATCTCCTGCACATGTTTCTGTCCGAGTCCCTGCCCAGGATTCCTCCTCGGAAGACATGCTGCCCCTCTGCAGGAGAGACTCAGAAGGCAAGCAACTGCCACAGGCCCTGGCCTGGCACCTGCCCACCAACCCAAGGCTGGTTCCCAGCAAGCTTCTGCACAGAAGATGCAGCATCCATCATGATCAAACTATTTTAGGAGAGACAGGATCTCTGGGCTGCCCACTACTGCCTTTTCCTTTTAGAGACTAGACGGCAGAGCCATGAACATTCCAAAAACATTAAAGGCTTTTCCAGGATTTTTCTTAATCACATATTTGGGTTCCTTTTCCAAAACAGGTGGATTTTCATTAAGTTTACCCCCGTTTTCTTCCTTCTTCCCAAGTAGTATTTCCTTTCTCTGTTAGCTACACCTGCCTGTGTCACGTGATCTTTCTCCTTCTCTTTTTGCTTCCTTTTGTCCTCTTTCCCATCCCCCCCTTTTTTTCTCTCTGTCCCTCTCTAGTGTAGTTACCCCCATTGGGCTAAGTTTGCCTTTTAAAACCTCTGGTTCTGCCCTAGCATTTGCCTGACCCTGAAGGAGCCATCTGCTCTCCAGAACCCTGGCCGTGACTTCACCATCCCATGGCTGCCCCTTCCAGAGCTGAGTACAGCCAGGGAGGGAGGGGCCGTTCACAGGCAGTGTTGCAAGGGAGCAGTTTATGCAGCCTGGTCTCCTTATTTCATCTAGTGGAACTGGCCATGTAATTAACTCCTCTCAATGGAAACTACTGGTCCCCAAGCTCCCTTTATACTCAGAATTTTACATTTCAAGGACGTTCCAGAGCCCACATCTGCTCCAGCAGCATGTGCAAGCTACATTCCTGCCACCTCTCAGAAGGACCAGGGTTTGAAATCAGTATCTGCTCTTCCTAACCCAGAGTTTCCTGCCCCAGGGTCTAGCCCACCTGAGTGGAGCAACTTTTCCCCAGCTTACATCCAGGGCCTCTACCCAAGTCAAGACAGAGGAGGCAGCCAGAAGCAGCACAGTGTAGTGGAGAGCAGGAAGGAAAACAAAGGACTTCAACTCACAGAACTCCCACCCCACCCACTGCAAGCCCCTGCACATCTCAGAAATGGAAATCTTTGGAGTCTTATATTTTTTCTCTTGCAGAGCTCCCAAGAAGACCAATTCCCCCTTTTTGGTCTCTACTTCCTAGATTAGGAATATTTCTTTGTTCTTTTTAGCCTTAAGGGCTCGATATGAACGTGCAAGGACTAACAGGGGGTAAAGATCTGAGCAAAAAAGTTTAGGGAAAGGGGAGAGCCATGAAGGGCTATGATTGTTTCAGTTTAAAATCATGCAGCTTTGTTCTCTGCATTATTTTTTTATTGGAATTGTACTTTGTTATCGTGCCCTTCGAAAGACAAAACAGGAGGCATACTGTGCTCTATGCATAATAGCAGTGAGTTTGAAGATGTCAAAGTTAACCCTTCAGAAGGATCCATTTCAAGGCAGAAAAGCTGTGCTCTAATAATGTAGGACGTGAGTAGGATTATGATCTTATATGTGTATGTGAGACACCTCCTTGTTTTCCCTCACTCCCACTGGCTTCTCTACAAACATAGATGAAGCATGTGACAGAGTCATGGCTTCTGCACCTGCAAGAAATCCTGGGGTGGGGGCTCAAGAGACCATTCTTTCTAGAAGGATCCCTTTCTCTCCCACCCTGTCACATCCCTCAGGCAGAGGAGGACAGTGGGCAAAGAGGTGACAGAGAGCCTGCCCAGTCCATCTACTTGCAGGGGCTTCAGACCTCCTTCCCCACTTATTTTCCTCTTCCCTTCTCTAAAGTCTTATGACACAGTAAATTCTTCAAAGGCCAAACAGTGCTTGAAAATACCCCGAAGGTGGATAACTAAGCTGGTCCACTCATAGAGCCCTGCAGGTCACCTTTGGTTCATATCTGTCAAGCTTCTGAATCCCTAGAAAAATCTATGTCAGGGAGGCTTCCATGGCCAGCCAGAGAAAACATTTGCCCATCTCAGTGCAGTGACAGTAATATCCATCACCCTGTCATTCCAGGCCCATCCGTGGAAATGACTGGGAGTCATGTTTCAGGACTGAGAAGGGCTTCTAGGTTCTACGTCACAGCACAGGCAGCTCAGGAAAAAAAACACTGAGGGGAGAAGAAGAAGGAAGAGATCAAGTCTCCTCCTACCCCTTTCAGTGTAATATTTATTTTGGAAACGAGTTACAGGGGGGGAGGATATAAAGAATCTTTGTAGTTGTCATTTGCTTGTTCCATATCTACATATAATAATAATAATATCTTGCAACTTTATTTTATATATGTAAATGTGTATATATGATATATATTTACATACACATATATACATACACATACAGATAAAATAGACATGGTCTTTAATCTGCTGTTGCACATTCTGAGCCTCTAGGATGAGGATAGTATATATCTCTATTATTTTACAGTAAAAGAAACCAAGCTAAAGATAATAAACATGGTTTACCAAAGTAACAGATTTACCTGATGGCCAAACTAGGTATCCTGGTTTCCGCTGTAAATACACACACACACCCTCACCACTTCCTCAGCCAATGAAAGCAACACTCACTTTCCAGTCTGTAGCTCTCCTGGGCAGCCCAAGGGACAGTATGTGGTCTGGGTCTAGAAATCCAGAGGCAAAAGAAAATAGATACGGATAGTCAGAGAGAAATACAGAAAAGAAAATAGGAAACCAGGACTTGGAGATCAGAGACAAATTCCTACTGAGTTATTAATGGTGAATCATGCTACTCCTCCCAGGGGCATTGGCTTCTAATCAGCAAGTAAATTTTCTATGTCATTGTTCATTGAATATCTATCATGTATCAGGCCAGTGTTGATCAATATGGGAAAACATGGATGAATGGAGTATATTTTCTTGTCTCAAGGTCATTCTAAAGAAGGAGACAGATACTACTTAGACAAAAAACCACTAATTGTCCCCCTTATATTAATCATCTCCCTCTTTCTTAGAAGTACAATTTTGGTTTTAGCTGGGATTAAAGACCATATTTCCCAGCTTCATGGCAAACTTGAGCCAAAGGAATAAGCTGACGAGATGTGTGCAATTTCTAAAGAATATGCTGAAAAGAAAGGAATGTGTCCTTCCTCCTTCCAGCTGGCTGGAATGTGGATGTGAATGCTGGGCCTCCAGCAGCTACCTTTGACCTTGGGGTGACTTCTGGAATGGAATGTGTGCACAAAACCCAACAAGTCTAGGCCTTGAGGTGAGGATGGGGGGACCCCTCACTATCCCCTCACAACCTCCAGGTTTCCTGTATGAGGGGAAAAGTTCTACCTGCTTAAGATACTATTACTTTAGAGCTTTCTGTCATATTCAGTGAAATGTAAGCCTAATTAGTCAAGCACCCAACAGACAAGTCAGACTCTAGTAAGGGCTAATAGCCTTCTCAGGAGTGCACAGTGGGAGCAGAGCAAGGATCAATTGACTCTGCCCATGCAGGTTAAAAAAAGAATCACAGAGAAGATGTGTGAGTGAGTCTAAAATGAAGTAGGGCTTCCTCTGGTAGACAAGAAGGATGAAGCACTCCAGGTAGGGGAGCGGCATCAGGCAAGTACAGAGACAGGAAAGCACAGTGTTTCCTTAAGGAATGGGAAGTACCTGAATGCTGGTGAATTCCCTGAAGGGGTAGGGGCCTCCTCAGGGCCACCAGTCCTTCCAGGCACTGCTTATGGGTACACCTTCAATCGCCAGCACCCCTGCTCACTCCTAAGTAATTACACTCCCAGTGCCTTTCTGTCTTGCAGCTGTTCCCACCAGCTGTTGTGACTGTTCTCACTATACCCCTCCAGTCCATGGGGAACAGGCTCTGGGAAGGGAGGGGTGGGGGACTCCAGGGAGAGCTATTAAACACCTGCTGGGCCCCATCAGCAAGGTTTAGGAAGATCATTTCTGGGCTTCCAGGTAATTTGGGTCTTGCAAGGAAAACTACTGCTTTCACAACCACTGCAAGAACTAGAGTCTGAAACCCAGAAAACAAGGGTTCCACCCCTGTGTGAATGACCTAATGCTGCATAACAAGCTACTCTGAGACCCAAAGGATTAACACAACAACAATCTGTTACTTTTCATGATTCTGTGGACTGGCTGGACTTAGCTCCCTGTGTTGCTGGCTGGAGTTATGCACATAGCTGTAGTCCTAGGGCAGCTCAACTCCTGCTGGATGATCCGAGGTGGCCTCACACACCTGTCTGGTGGTTAGCTCTACTGTGAGGTAAGCCCCCCCCCACACACACACACATAACTTCCTCAGAAGGATAGCCATACTTCTTTCCAAGGTGACTTATGCCCCCACAAAGTGAGGGAGGGTAGGAGGGAAGTAGGCTGCAAGTTTTCTTCCACCTTACTCCATTGGTCACAACAAGACATAGGGCCAGCTTAGATTCAAGGAAAGGGGAAATAGACTCCACCTCTTATTGGAAGAAATGGCAAAGTCCCATTGCAAGACAGTAAGAAATCATGCACAATGGAAGGATTATTGTGGCCATGTTTAGAAAGAATCTACCTTTGACCCCAATGATTCATATTTCTTGAACATAACATGCAAAACACATATACCTCTGACCCCCAAAGCCTAATCCCACTATAGTACATGCTTAAAGTTCAGAATCTTATCATTATCTTAATCAGATCTAGATATGAATGAGAATCCTTACATGCAATTCCTTAGATGGGAACTAAAAGACCAGTTATTTGCTTCTACACTGCCAACATACAATGTGCCCAGGGATGACAGCCACCAATACCAACTTCCTTTCTCTTCCAGCATCTACTAATAATCTCTTTGCTATCCTTCCAGCCTCTGCCAGTCACAAGTTTTAAGATTAGTTATGATAATTATTCATTCTAGGTACCAATTTCTAGAGGCTAAAAAGTTGGTAATTCATGTTACGTAGAAGTAGAATGCTTGGCAAAACCATGTACTATGATGCTGTGGAAGGTAGAAATGATTCCTAATTGTATTAGTGTTCTTAAGGAAACATAAATAATAGGAGATATATATCTATATTTGAAGACATTTATTAGGAGTTGGCTCATGCCATTATGGAGGCTGAGAAGTCCAACAATTCACTGTCTGCAAGTTGGAGACCCAGGAAAGTCCATAGTATAATTCTAGTCCAAGCCTAAGGGCCTGCAAGCCAGCAAAGCCAGTGGTATAAATCCCAGACCAAGGAAAAGAGAAGACAGATGTACCAGCTCATGCAGACAGGCAGAAAATAAAAAATGGTGAATTCTTCCTTCCTCCACTTTTTTGTTCTATTTAGCCCCTCAGTGGATTGGATGAGGCCTACCAATACTGGGGAGGACAATATGCTTTACTAAATTCACCGATTAATTTTAATCTCATCCAGAAACATCCTCACAAACATATCTAGAAATAATGTTTAATCTGGGCACCCCTTGGCCCAGTCAAGTTGATATATAATACTGACCATCACACTAATGAATTTGTGGATCTAGTTAAAGAAATTTCTGGGCAGAGGGTAGAAAGTGCCATTTAACTTTTTTTTAACTGCATGAAGTACATGAAGGGAGAAATGAGCTAAGTAAGGAATAATTTTCTGTTTTCAAGAAGAATTTAAGTAAAATATAGAGAGCTCAAAGTAGCCTCTTCAGCCAGAAAAAGACTCTAGAAGTGAGAAATATCCTTAGACAAAAGATCAAATCCATAAAACCCCTTGTTTAGAACATAGGAAGATTGAAGACAATGCATTACATAGACCTTTTTCAGCAAGACTAAAGGATTTTTAAGAACTCACAGTACCATGAGTTCCAAAAATTCACAATACTGTGACTCACAGCCCGAGAAAGAGAGAGGTCTGCCTCAGAAGAAATGTTGGTTGTGGCATTTACCAAATAGAGTGGACAATAATCTCATACACGGAAAGCTCACAGAGTCTTTAAAGGAACTGTATTGGTTCTTACAAATAAAGGGACAGTTCAGAATGAGAAGAGGCCTCTGCCCCTATTCTAACTTTCTATAGGCAGGAAGCAGATTGAAAAGCTTCTCAACTAAGAACATGAGCCACTTCTTCCAGAAAAGGAAGAACATCTCAGAGCATTGAGCCAGTAATCCAAAGGACAGAACCAAAATGCAAAGGATGGAGACAAGAGCTAAGATCAAGGAATGAGAAGACCACTCCAGGGGAACAAAGTTGGGCCCTGACTAAAAGGAAATTCTGTGCTCCTGGAGCTGGGGGAATTGGTAACATGTTTGTACCTGAGTTTCAGGGTTTCTGTGAGCCAGTGTAAGCCTCCTATTCTCTATCTCTTGTCTGGAATGTCTGTCTACTATGACTGTCCTTTCTCTGCCTCTCTATTGTTTGTTGGCACATTGTACACTGGGTGTGTGAGTGGCGGATAACTTGTCTTTTTAATTTGTAGTTCTCTTCATCACTAGTAGCCCCATGGGTGCAGCAAAACACAGGGACCTCATCTACATCTGGATCTCATGCAAAACACAAGATCAAGGACAACTCCTCTGATAGTATGATGGGATGAGGCTTTAGAAGTTTTCTGAATGGAATGTGGTGGAAGTGACATTAGGGAGCTTCTGAGTCCAGGCCTTAAAACATCTCACAGCTTCTATTTCATCCTCTCAGAACCTCAAGTCTTCATATAAAGAAATCCAAGCTACCATGATGGAAAAGCCAAGCAGTGAAAATCCCAGCCACCAACCAACACCAACACAGTTTAAGAGGAAAACTCCACTGTCAGAGTGAGGCTATCTTGAAGGTTGAATGCAGCTACATGAGTCAGTGTAGGCAAGACCAGAGACCTGCCAGCCAATCCACAGAATCATAGGAAATACAAAATAGTTGTTGTTTTGGTTTAAGCCACCAAGTTTTGGGAGTGGTTTATCACATAGTACTTACACAATTCTCCTGCCCATTTTAGAGTGTAACTCTGTGGATGAGGCAGAAAAATAGTAGATACAGAATGCCATTAGTGGAAAGGGACTCATGTACTAACAGAGAAGATTTCATAATTTATCTCTTCCTGGTGGACTGGGAAGACTTCACATAGTCCCAGTAAAGTCAGAAATAGTCCAACACTCTCATTTTACAGATGAGGAAACAGATACAGAAAATATATCTGAAGGATTTTTTATTCTAATAACTTATGGGCCCAAGTTTATGGCAAATCCAGGACTAGAACCTCAGATTCTAACTTCTAATCGAGGACTCTTCTTGGTAACCACATGGTCTTAGCCAAGAAATTCCTCCACGGGAAAAGTGGAGTATTGAAAGATTGTCCATACATCCTTCACCACTTCAAAATATATTTGACTGAAGCTCATCTAAAATCCAACAAACATTGGTTTAAAGAAGTGGGGTTCATTTCTTCAGGTAATAAGATGTTCAGAGGAGGCAGTGCAGGGCAAGTGCAGCTGCTAGAAATTGTCTCCAGGAAACTAAAATTCTTCCTCCTTTTTGCTTTGTCATACTTAATGTAGAGCTTTCATTCTCCTTCTCTGCAAAAATGGCCACACTTTTGATACTGTTTCACCATCACAAAGCAGAAATTAAAGGGATAGGATAAAATATAAGACAAAATCTTTCTTCTTACAAGACTTGCTGTTTTTAACCAAGAATGGAAGCTCTCCCTGGGACTTCTGCCAACACCCAGTTGTCCAGAATGATGTCGCATGGCCACCTGATGACAAGAGAGGCTAGAAATTTAGGTATTTTGCTTTCTAGAGTCTATCAGACAAGGAAGAAAGGTAAAATGGGTCTTGAGTGAACCAACCAGTAACTGTCATATATGTTCCAAAAGAGGGAGCCCAAACAAACAAACCAGGGAGAAGAACAGGTATGGTGCTACTACCCTAATCCTCTATATCTTCATTTCTTTCTCATTATGGAACCCACCTGTGGCTGGCCAGGCTCTTTGGATGACTAGCATGGCCAGTCTCCAAAAGGGAGGGGAGGATACACATAGAAACATCCAGAGGCACAGACATCTGAGAAAGGCCTCTAGGATGTACAATATTAATGCCCTTGTGGATTCATGAAATCCGATGCATTATGCATATGCCAATAAATCATCATTATGTTGGGAGTAAGCAAAGAGAACGCTAAATTTAGAATAAATTTCAAATTAACCTAAATTATACATGCCTGGCAAATGGGACCCTTTTGTGAAGCAAGAAGCTGTGTCTATCTGGAACATTCAGCCCAGGTCTCTGGGGCGGAATACAATTTAAAAGGAACACTCCATCGTCAGAGCTTTGTTCCTCACATCATTCTCTAACAATCCCTATTCAGCATCCAGTGGCCTAACTGGATCCAATCCCCCATCAGTGCCGTTTAGGAGAAGCTCAGAAACTTCTGTTCCTTGGCATATGGTTAACATGTGTGAATATAGAGATGAAGTGTTACCGGAGGGACAGATAGAAGCTGAAGAAAGATCTACTATAAAAACAAAAAAGGAAGAAGACAGCCGGCTAGGGAGCCAGCAATCATCATTGTATAGTTAATGAGGCCAACAATGAAAAAGCACTGAGCTCTGGATGAAGACTAGAAATTAGCCATGTTCCAGCCCAGGGAGCTCAGGCCTGACTTGGAGGCCAGTTCTGGGACAGAGGCTCAGGTCCAGGAGAATAAAGAACCACCATATCTTCTGAGGACCCTTTTCTGGCCCTTGGAGTTGATAAGTCACAGTCACCTGGAAAATCTGGCTGTGTAGAGAGTATCACTTCTAAATTATAAACTTGGATGTCTTGAGGCATGCAGGTGTCCTGCCTCTCAATTCCCCTCAGTACCTCCACTCTCAGGAAGCTGCCATAACCTACCATCAACTAAATAGTACTACTTGCCCAGCTGCAAGCCAGACAATGAACCAGGAGGGCTACTAGAAAGGCTTCAGGCCTCATCTTCTCTTCCAGGAGCCAGCAGTCCAGCTGGGGCAGCCAGACACATAATGTGCAAAGATAATTAAGAGTGAGCCAGTGGAAGTAACACTGCCCAGGTCAGGAGACATGACTTCTCATCTAGCTCTCTTGCTAATTGGCCATATGATCTTGGAAAGGTGAGACCCTCCACCTCCCTGGACCTCAGTTTCATTATTTATAAAGTATGATGGCTTAACTAGAATCATTGGTTTTGAGACTTTGTTTAAAAGTAGGACCATTTTTTCCCCCAAAGGGATGTTTTCCAGGAAAGCAATATTTAAAAAAAAAAAAAACAGAGAGAAGTGAAGCTGATCTGTTTGAAGCAGCAGAAGGAGCCCAGAGCTGGGATGCCACAGTCTCCCCAGAATATGGTTTGGAAAACACTGAAATAGGGTTCCTCACAGCTCTGAGTGGTCTGTAGGTCCACCAGGCTTGCTATAATGCAAAACGCATGTGCTAAGTACATGGAATAGCCTGGGGGTACTACATAAGGTCAGCGATCTAACCTGCAAACAAGCTGAGCAGAACAATATTCTGTTCCAGGTCCAAAGATTTAGAACGGCACTAACCAATTACCAATAGATGCAGTATCCAGCTTTCCAGCTTCACCCAGCTTAGTTGATAAATCTGTGGGTGAGAGATTTCCCATTTTGGAAGACTGTCCTTGCTCCCAGGTCCTAGCCTGCTACTGTGTCAGGTTCTCTTCAACTACCCCAGAGCAGTGCTGTACAATATAACTTTCTTTGGTGAAGGAAATATTCTGATTCTGTGCTGTGAAATACAACACATTTAGCCATCCTTCACCGTATATTGCTATTGAGCACTTAAAATGTGGCTATTTTGACTTAGGAATTTGATTTTTTTAATCTCATTTCATTTAAATATAAACAGCCACATGAAGCTAATGTCCGCGATATTAGACAGTGTAACCCTGAAGGATCTGTATCTCCTTTTCAATTCCACCTTCTCCCCACCTAATCTAAGTCAAATTATCACTGAGAACCCCACTTGGAAAATAGTAATTTCGGTGCTGTCCCCCAGTCCTTACTCCCAGGGCCAACAGAGTTCCCTAGCCCCTGGCTACACCAAGTATGGTCCTCAGACTAGCAGCAGCAGCATCACCTGGAGCTTATGGAAAGGTGGATCACAGACCCCACCCTATACCTACTGTGTCATAATCTGGATTTTAACAAGAACTCCAAGTGACTTTTAAGTTAGACAGCGCTCATGAGGACCCTGAGGTCCAGAAAACGTTCACATGGCCAAGAATGGGTTGAAATCACATTGTCTGATTTAGATTCAGTGGACAGCTTACAGATTCTCTTTATTTATCTGTCCTTTGTGCCTGCTCAGGAAGAGCCATTATCAATTTTTTAACAGGAGTCATTTAGTCTCCCAGACTGCCTGCTTACTCATTACCCTTAAACTGTTAACACTTCAGTCCAGCCATTAATGAAGCTATTTAGCATAAACAGAAGGCAGCATCCGGCCCCCAACCTGGAGTTAGTATAGCTAGACCAGTGGTTTCCAACCTCACATGGACTTCAGAGGCTTTGCAAACATTTGATTCTTGTTATAAATATATATACGTATATATTAATACGTTAAATGCATAATGCAAAATAGCAAGAGCATTAAAATGTGCAACATAATAAATTTTAGCACACAGAAGACCTCCACCAAGTAAATTTGTGATGCCAGGTTAAATCATCTTTGTTTAGACCTCAGAATAATTTCTGCCATCTGTGGCAAATATTTAAACTTCTGGTGAATGTGTCATTGATTAGGAATGTGGTTTTGCTCTGGGGTCTTTTCTCGTGTTATTTTTTGTTTTTTGTTTTTTTTTAACTTAGATCTCCACATGTGTCATTGTGTGAGGCCGTCAGAGAAAACATGTTGTGGGTGCATAGGTGGGCAGTGACCAGTTCAACACAGGGCAAGGCTCAGAGTGTGCTATCGGGAGTGTCCTCTCCCTCTCCCCACACAATCTTCATGCAATCACCAGTGAAAAGAGACTCACAGCGTCATGTGGTGATAGTTGAAGTGCTTACAATAATTTATGTGTGATTCTTAATTGGTATTTTGGGTCGTTTTTATGGAGGTGAAATTTGCATACAATGAAATGCACAGATCTTAACAGTTTAATTGATAGTTTTGACAAACATACACAGGCCTGTGGAAACATAGGCCTTGGGAAACCCAAATTAAGTATAGAAGATTTCTGTCTATACTCAATTTCTCTCATGCCCTCCTCTAGTGGATCTCCATCTCCACATGCCTGATTTCTATTATGGTAAATTAGTGTTGGGGTTTTTTTTCTGTTCTTGAACTGCATTTAGATGGAATCACACAATTTGTACTTGTTTGTGTCTGCCTTCTTTCACTCAATATATTTTTGAGACCCACCCATGTTATTAATATAGGCCTATGAGCATTTCTTTTTCAATGCTGACCAGTATTCCATTATGTGAATGTGTCACTTTTTCTTTATCCATTCACATGTAGATGGGGGTACTTACGGGTTGCCTTCAGTTTGGGACTACTATGAATAAAGCTATTATTCACGTATAAGTCTTTTTACAGACATGTGTTCTCATTTTTTTGGATAAATATCTAGAAATGGAATTTCCGGGTCATAGGTAAGGTGAGAGTTTAACCCTATAAGAAACTCCCCATTTTTTCAAAACCAGTTGGAACACTACACTGGCAAAGTATGATAATTCAAGTCAGTCCACATCCTTGTGAGCATTCGGTGTTGTCAAATATCTCTTTTATCTTTTCTCCTATGTATGAAGAGGCTACTAGATACATTTGATGGTTTTGGTTTTTGGTTGTGGGGCATATTTTTTCTCTGCTTATTTTCCATATCTTCCTTTATCAAGTTTCTGCTTGAGTCTTTTATTCATTTCTTGGAGTCTTGCTTGTCTTTTTACTCTTGATCTATTGGGTTGTTTTTTTTTTTTATTCTGGATACAAGTTCTTTGCCAGATATGTGTTTTATGAAAATTTTCTCCCAGTCTTGCCTTCTTAATGGAATGTTCAGGGGCTTTTTATTTTGAAATATGCAAATTGTGTTATATACTGTTAGTATTTCACTTTGATATAACAACTTCCTACACTCCACCTTCTTTTTTTTAAAAAAGTAAATAAAGTCAGGCATTGGGAGAAGGAGAGGAAGATGAATAGTCAGAGCACAGAGGATCTTTAATGCAGTGAAACTACTCTATGATATAATGGTGGATACATGTCATTAAACTTGTATCAAAACCCATAGAATGTACAACACTAGGAGTGAACCCTACTATAAACTATGGACTATGGGCAGTAATAATATGTCAGTGTAGGTTCATGGATTGTAACAAATGGACCTCTCTGGTGGGGTTATTGATAATGAGGTAGGCTGCTGGGAGGGGGCCAAGGGATGTATGGGAACTCTGTACTTTCAGCTTAGTTTTGCTGTGAATCTTAGACCATTGCTAAAAAATAAAGTCTATATTTAAAAATAAATAAAATAGGGGCACCTGGGTGGCTCAGTCAGTTAAACATCTGCCTTCACCTCAGGTCATAACCCCAGGGTCTTGGGATCAGCTGGCCCCCAGCTCCTTGCTCAGGGGGGAGTCTGCTTCTCCCTCTCCCTCTGTCCTTCCTGCCCTACTCATTCTCTCTCTCTCTTTCTCTCTCTCAAATAAATAAATAAAATCTTTTAAAAATAAATAAACAAATGCAACCATTACCATTTGCAAGCATGTATTCATGTAAACATAGATTTTATAACTATTCCCATTTACCAATTTTATAAGTAAATGATTAACATTTTCCAATAAAGCAGTACTTTATACTTTGTATATATCATAACTTCCTACTGTACTTTATTTATCTTAAAGTCTGTTATTAAAACAAAGAAAACAATTTTTAAGAAATCTAAAAAAATATAGATATGCAGAGACTACTGTGTTATTCAGTCCACTCTGATTTGCTGTAAAAAAATATATTCATTCTCTTTATGCTTGCAATTCTCTGATCAACCATCAACCAGATAAAAACACTTCTATACTTATGCACACTCTACCTCACCATGTAATTCAATTATAGAACACGAAGTGGCAAATGCTCCAGGAGGCCCTTGGAATCCCAATCAGTTTGTATGGTTCTTGTGTCCTTGGATCCTTTATTAAGTCATTCAATGCCAGTCATTTAGAACCTGAGGAGTCCCTGAATGCCTCGGCAAGGGCAACTACTGAGTCCCACACTTCCAGAACTTCTTACCAGGAAAGATGAGCCCTCCTGGCTGAGAAAACCTGTTTCAGCTAAGAGCACTAACTCAGTGCTTTGGGGATGCATTGATCATAGATCAAAAAGGGGTAAAAGCAGTCCTCAACCAAATTTTGGGGGTCTCCTCTCTCAGAAATCTCCCATGACCTATTGAAAATTTAAGCTCTCAAACAGAAGAGCTGGCTTGTTGGGGTGTGTGTGTGTGTGTGTGTGTGTGTCACAGGTATATTCTAAAATCAAACAAGAGAGCAGAAATTGAATATGGGCAATATTACTATTGCAAATTCCTTAAATTTTCTACATTGTACAGTGTTTAGAGAATGTAGCTCTGTACATTACTACATTGTTACAAATGGATAATAAATCTACACATCATTTTTATACATATGTGTATATGTACATCACATACATATATATTATGTATAAATCACATATAAAACTTTATATATACAATACAAAGTGATGGTGCAGAGGATGTGGAGCAGTGGAAATTCTCATACCTTGTTGATGGCACCATAAATTGGTACAGCCATTGTGACAGTTTGGTATTACCCAGTAAAGTTGAATAGGAACATATCCTATGTCCCAGAAAGACCCCTTCTAAGCACAAGCCCTAGATAAACCTTGTACTTCTACACCAGGAGCCATGAAAGAGTGTCCACACTAGCACTGCTCATGGTGGTAAAAAAAAAAAAAAAAATGTAAGACACACAAATGTCTGTCAACAGTAAAGTCAGTGAGTAAACGGTGGAGTACTCATGTAATGGAATAGTAGGCAGCAATAAAATAAACTGACTATAGCTCACAAACCCATTGAGAAGCAAAAGAGAAAAATCACAAAAAATACTTATAACCCCATTTATATAAGGTTCAAAGACACACAAAACCTAACAATATAATATTTAAGGATATCTGAATAGACAGAAAGACTATAAAGGAAACCAAGGTAATGTTATTACGAAAGTCAGGATAGTGTTTGCCCTGGGGGAAAGGACGGAATGTTTTGGGGAGGGAGACTTCATGAGATGCTTTTTTTCTTCTTCTTTAAGTTGTGTGTACGTGTGTGTGTGAATGTGTGTGCTAGCCTCTATACTCTGACATATTTTACAATATAACATATATAGCAACGCATAACAATGCTTCCATATAAGCTCCAACTTTACAAGACTATTTTTACACACTAGAATAACCTGCAAACAAGGCACAGCTCACACTCTGGGGTGTATGAGGAAGGAAACCCTAAGAATAACCAAGAAAATAGCAGTTCTATAAGTTCACTGTACACATGAGAGACCTTCACAGTTACAGGAACCCTGGTCTGCATAGCTGCTTAGACAGCCATCCATGTGCGTAAGGGGCCCCAAGGTCCACATGCATTGCCAGCAGGGGACAGACTCAGGACTCTCAGACATCTTTTCCCTCCAAGGGCAGGTACTGCTGACTTAAGCCAGTCATACTAATATACATAATAAACTCATGTTCATTTCTTCCATTTCCCGTGGTTCTATACTTTCTCTTTGCAATAAGATACCCACAGGTAGCCAGAGAACAGCTCATTGAGGACTGGCACTGTTGTCTTTATATTTGCACCTCTGGTCTAACACAGGTGTGGTTCTGCGCAATGGCGCTCTTCACTGCCTGTCTGGTGGTGCAACAGTCTCCTAGGCCTATTTCTGGGTGACTTTATTGTCCTCTACTCTCTTTGAAGCCCTTCTTCTCACTCCTGCCTATTTTTTCTCTCCCTTGTTTCCCCTCGTTTCATTTTCCCACTTCCTGTGGACCTTATCAGCAATTTTCTGACCCTGAGTGGAGTCTGCCCCTCTCATTTATTGAGTTTTACTCTGTGCCAGTTCTGTATGAAGTGCTTTCCATGCCTTAAAATTCAATTCTCATCAACCCACAGAGCAGGTGTTATTATCCACACCTTGCAGAAGAGGGTATTAACATGCAAAAGTGTATAGTAATTTATCCACCTATGGCATTTTCTAACCCAGAGCTAACTAATCCTAGAATCCACGTCACTCTCCTGCTTCTCGCCACTTGTACAGAAAGTGGTGCTGTGCCCCCAACACTCCTGCCTCTGCACCTGCTGGCCCTATACAACTATCTCCTCTGTGAGAAAAGATCTACCTGGCTTGCTATGAAAACATCTAGTGAGTGGCCAGCAACCTGTACTCCTACCACATCTCCATCTTACTCTGACATCTGCCTGTCCAAACCCCGAGTGATCTGCATTTTTTCTCAGATCTGCACACACTATACAGTGTCTTCCTATACACACTATACACACTATACAGACACACTATCTCCCAGAGCCAGCGTTTCATTTCTTGAAGAGAATGAACACAGCCTTTAGCCTTGGTCCAGTCTATTCAATCACCTCAATTTCTCCCAGTGGCTTGGTCCTTTTCCTCCTGATACAGTGTCCAAAATAAATCCAATTTCTCTGCTGATCTGAAGCTCACATCAAACTCTTTTCTTCCAGGCATGTGAATTACCACAAATACGTCCCTTGGGTTCATCCCAATTGAGCTACCTGACGCTCCACGCTGACAGCTTCGTCTCTTAGAAAGAAAAGGATGTAAGAATGGAGCTGCTACTCTGGACTTAATTCTGACCAACAAGGAAGAACAAATTGGTAAAGTAGAAGTGACGGGAACCTTGGGAGAAAGGGACCGTGTCATGTTGGAGGTTATTATTGTGAATGAAAGAAGCATTAGATATAGTCAGACATGTCACTTTTGAAATGTAGGTTTCAAAACATTCAAATCGGGCTAGTGCCATGGACAGACTCTAAAAGAACGGTGACTGTATTTCCAAACCAAAAATCAGGACACGTCACAGGCCAAGAGATTTTATATGGCAGCTGGTGCAACGGGCAACTCTGAGGAAAAGAAACCTAGATGCCAAAACGATGATTGTAGCACACATTTCAATAGTCTATGGGAATAACAGGACAGGTTATCTAAAATACTGGATGCCTGAAATTTTATAACACTGGAACACTGAAAGATGTTGGAAGGCCATACAACAAGAAATTCTTGGGATACAATTATAGTTAATACCATTTAAAAAGACATGGAGACATCTACAGAAGTCAACACATCTGCACAGGAGCTCTTTGATGAATACAGATTTCAAAAGAATGTCGGGGTAAGGGGACAAAGGAAGGTGTTAGAAAAAGGATGACTTGGAAACCCAGAGGAAGCAGCAACTCAAATTAACTTAAAGGGGAGAAACATATTAGAAAAACTCACTTTTCAAAGTGGGTTGGCTACAGGCATGTCTGAGAGAGACTTTTCCAGGACTTCCTCAGTCCTGCCATCCCCTTTGTGCTAGCTTTACCCTCCTGCTGGGTGAAATTGGGTCCTCCCTACACCAATCACTAGTGAAGAATTGTTTCATAAAATTATAGTAGAATCATCACCTAGGATATAATGAATGTTGAGGAATCCACCAGAATAATCAGTACGGATGGGCACATTGCCAGGGAGAAACGCCACCGTGGTATGTACTGATAAGAACACTATCTAGAGGTCACAGCTAATAACGAGCTGAGGTGATAATGGAAAGGACAACACCAGTGTTCTCTCAGATACATTTGTATGAATAGGACAAGGAAGGACCCTGCTCGAGGTAAACAGTGCAACGTCAGCCAAAGACGCAGGACGGGGGGCATTGCCACTCAGTCTCTGCTTTGCCTCTGTCTTCATCAGAAAGATGGAGCAATTATGGTTCAGAGGACATCTGTCAAAAGATAGCGTGACATGAGAAAAGCATCCCCAGACACTCCCAGTGAGCTCTGGGGGTTACATCCAGGCTGTTTCATCACAGAACACTGAAAGAAACGTCTAATTGGGAGGATACGGGCTCTACTTGTATATTTAAAGATTCAAAGAATAGAAGGACACATTGTCTATTTTCCTAAAAACTTCAGGAAAAGACTTGACCCATTTACGTGGACCATCAGCTCCACTCTGGCCGTAGTTCTCTCCTTCACCAGCAAACACCCCTCCCTCTACATCATCCCCATTGGCTTACAAAAATTCCCTAGAATCTGCTGTTCCTTAAAAACCCTCATTTGGTCTTCTCTCTTCTCTTCTGTCCTCTCCTGTCTCCTTCTCCTTTCCCCTTTCACCACCCTGGCCCTCTTTCCTTTCTCCTCCAATCTCTTCCCTTCTCTTTCCCCCCTCCTTCCTCTCCCTGCCCCCCACCCTCCCTCTCTTCTGACGTCCTATATTGACATTCTCTAGGATTCCATACTGTTGCCCACTTTTATCTCTCCATATTCTCTTCAATCACATCTATACAATAAATATGACAAAAAATTTGTAGCTCTAGCCCAAACCCCTGTTTTAGACTCCAGATCAATACACCCAATAGTCCAGTTGACATGTCATTTGAATGCCTCACAAATATCTCAAACCTCACATTTATGAAGGAGAGCCATTCTTTTCTCCCCTAAAATCATATATTTTTCCTTCTCTCCCATTGTTGTAAATGGAACCCCATTTACCCAGTGGCTAAAGCAACATATCTGGGCACCATGTTTGAGTTCTTCTGGCCCATTACACTGACATCTAATCAATTAGTAAGTCTTATCATTTTACTTCCTAAATGTATTTGGAATCTGTTTACTTCTTTCAATTCCCCATGTGAACTCTTACTCAAGCCACTTTCTTTCATCCAGGTTAATTCAACAGGTGCCAACTGGTTCCCCTGCTCCAACCCAAGTCTTCATATAATCCATTCCCTGCACAGCAAGCAGAGTGAGGTTTTTTAAATGTAAATCAGATTGCTTTACTTCCTTGCTCAAAACCTTTCAACGATTTCCTTTGTATCTTGAATAAAATCCAAACTCCTTATTGTGGCTTAGCAAGCCCCACATGCTCTGACTTAGCCAACCTCTTGGTGGAGGGAAGGGCTCAGGCAAACCATAGAGTGCAAGCCAGAGTTTCTGCAGCTGTGCCGAGTCTAAGAGAGAGATGCCACCCCCTGTGAACTCCACCCCCTTTTTTTAAGGCTCTTGTGAAAGTATCTTTGAAGGAGGTTGGATGCTAGATGCTCAGGGGAGTTGCATGCTACTGCTGAGAAAGCCAGCAGCTGAGTGTTGATGGCACCTGGGGGTCAGCACAGCCTTCCTACTGAGGGGAACAAAGTCACCCACCAGGTGGTTGCAGGCAGCATGCAGAGTGCCCTGATGGTCACTCAGAGTTAATCCTGCTTGTCTCTCCCACACTCTTCCACTTTTACCCTTGGATGCTCCTCCTTGCTCCTACTGCCCCAGCTCACCTAGCCTCCTTTCACTTCTTCAAATCCACCAAGTTGCCCAGCAGGAGTTTCACACATGCTGTGCCCTCCTGGACTTTCCAGATGGCCAGCTCCTTGCTATCGCTTCTTGAAGAACCTGTCACTTCTTTTCTGGCCTTTTCTGGTTGCTTCCATTATTTGCACTCCTGTGCCTTATTTGTTTCCTTCTTAACAAGTTTCATAACTTGCACTTTGCATTTTATTCCTTTGTTTCTCTGTTCAAAGTCTGGCTCTCAATAGACTGTAAGCTCCATGAGGGCAGGAACTGACCTATATGTTATGAAATAACAGTTATTAGCACTTTTTAAATATCTTTCTTTTACAAAATTAAAAGAACTCTGTTTGTATCACCCCTTATTATTTGTATTAGGACTTTTACTGATCCATTAAATTAAAATTTCCAAGAACCAGAAGGCTAGATTATAGTACATTTTGGTATAAATATAATCTAGCTGAATGCCATAGCATACAACAGTAAATAAATTGATTTATGTAAACCTAGATGGAGAAGCATAAGGAGCTTATGGTCAGGAGACATTTCTTGTTCATCATTTATGTCCCCAATGTAAGACAGGTTGCCCAGCAGATATTAAGTATTCAATAAATATTTGTTGAATTAGTGAGACTAATGAGGCACGGCTCCTAATGGCATGCCTCAACAGCCTGTCTCTACCCTTGTCCTGCTCAACAGTTTTATCAACATTGACCCAGTCCTATTTAATATTTTTATCAATAAATTGAATAAACATAATATAAAACTGGAGGATAATGCGGCGAATGAGAAATCAAGATTCAAGATCTTGTCAGTTTCGTATAATGGGCCAAAACCAACATGATAAAATTAACAGGCTTCCTTTAGCTTTCAAAGATAAGATACACAGAGCAACATGTCAGGGATATGGTTTAATGAGTTACCTGAGGGAATGATCCTGGTAGATGGAAAAGCTTGAAGGTATGATGTGACTATCAGGACAATGGAATGGGTAGCTGAGTGCCACTGATGTGTTAAAGAACAGTGATAGCTCAGCGAGCGTCACCTCCCATTCACAAAAAAAAAAAAAAAAAAAAATAAGAAAGAAAGAAAACCAGAGGGTTTCCTTGGTAGCATTTAAGAACACCGTAATTGACTGCAGCAGCTGGGCAAACAGCAGGGAGAACCATGCTCATGAGCTCAGCAAAAGAAAGCCCTAACAGGGAAGGCAGAGAACCCTGAAACTTGAGATTTGGGGTATCTGAATATTTACATTTGAGAATTTTGAACCCCCAGATTCCCCAGAACTTGCTAGGCATGCAGAAGTAGTCCACTCTACCAGAACAAAATGAAACCCCCTTGCTTGAAAATCACTCAGGAACCTTAAATGAGACTGGTGCCTTACAAGGTAATGTGTGTCCCTCTTGGAACCTCCCATTACCCTCCCTCCTACTAAGCAGACCAGTAACAAGGATCAGATCACACAACAGGTAACACACCAATTAGACACCCATTCTACTGATGATGTGGATGAGTAGGCCGAGGCCAGCACACTGGAGGTCTTCTGCAGACACATACACCCTTCTGAGATTCAGTAAAGCTTTTAGGGCCCAGGGATTTGGGACATGCTTCACTCCCTCAAAAGTAAAGGGCAGATTATTGTGTTACATAAATGTCCCTAATTAAGAAAGACTTCTCTGGGGATCCCTGGGTGACTCGGCGATTTGGCGCCTGCCTTCAGCCCAGGGCGTGGTCCTGGAGTCCTGGGATCGAGTCCCCTGTGGGGCTCCCGGCATGGAGTCTGCTTCTCCCTCTGCCTGTGTCTCTGCCCACCGCCCCCCTCTCTCTATGTCTATCATGAATAAATAAATAAAATCTTAAAAAAAAAAAAAAGAAAGACTTCTCTGAGTTCAGGAGACCGCCTATACAGCCCATTTACTGGGTGACACAGAAGGCTGCCAGCCCAGCGGTGCTGAGAACAGGAAGGGACTCTACAAAAATGTCAAGGTACCAGCTTCCTTGTTCAGGCCAAGGTGCCTACCCCCCAGCTGCGAGATATATCAGTTGCCGCATTGCTCACTGAGACTAGCCTTCAGCCATAGGAAACGGACTCATCCAGAGACCAACCCAGGGCTGATGATGGGCTGCACTAATGAGGGGAAGCAAAGGCTTAGCTCTTTTCTTTCACTTTTGTAGGGCCACCCTATTCCAGAGCTCCACGTGGAATCTGCTCAGACCTCAGCTGCACCCACATCGCAGGTCAGCTTCCCTCTGCCCAATCCTGCCTGTCTCCCTAAGAGGTGTTGCTTGAGAATATGCCAGTAAACCTTCTGCATGCATCACTCCACCTCAGAGCCTATTTATAGGGAACCCTGTCAAAGACAGCAGTGTCTATTACCTTCTCTATAATCATGATTATATCACTCCACTTCCCATTTTGTTTACTATGATTTCTTGAAGCCACTGTGTCATTGTTTTCAGTTAGTTTCATCTTATTTTTATTGCTTTTAATGTGGCTTTCATCTCCATAATGTTTCTGTTTTATCTTCCATTTTTCTTCAGGAGCTCCGCTAACTTACATGCCATTTCTTTCTGTTGTCTTGTTTTATTTTTTTTCTTCAAACCATCTACTTCCTTTTGAGCGCGACTTTTGAGAGATTATATTGCCTGTAACTTCTGTAAGAATTTGGAAACCTATTCAGATGGGACCACATGAATTTGTGTTTTTGTGAGTCAATAATGGTCAAAATCAAAAATTTCATGCACTTGGACCTAATAGTCATCTGAAATTTTTGGTAGTTTTTTGCTCATTCCTCTGGATATGTTTTTCATCTACCTGTAGCTTTTTTATTCCTGTCCACCCTACTCAATCTTCATTTATTATTCCTATACAAAGATTTTGTATTTGCCTTTTAAATAAAATAATAAAGTATATGTAAATGAAGTTAATTACCTTCTGAAGAGTAAGGTAAGAGGAAGTGGGAAAAAGAGCTTTTAAAAAAATCAGCAGAATTTATACACAGCAGGTGCCCTCAAAGCAGAGACAAGAAAGGCAATTCTCAAGCAAAGGACCTGTAAAGGAGTGGAGGAGGTTGGATAGAGCAGAGGATGGAGTTTCGGCTGGAATCCCACTGTCAGCCTGATCCTGGGGCAGGACTGGTACACAGAATGGCCCAGCACAAGGTTCCCTCACATTAGTCGGTTGGTTGGGAGCTGGGAGCTCCACCCAGGGTTCCGGTGTAACCTCCCAAGCATCTCTGGATGAGGCAGCTCCTCTTATGTTGTGAGAAGTTCTCTGGAGAAGGGCAGCTGTGGGTCATAGCACCCAACACTCCCAGCAGTTGCAGAATGGAAGCATGGTCCCGCTAACAGGAATCTGGGACCTGTGGACCATCTCCTCTCCCTTTCAGCCCACTGGGGTTTAAGCAGTAGGCTGGAATAGACAGCCAGATCATCAATAAGCCCGTCATGGAAATGACCAGCATCAACTCCTCCTTCCGCTCCCCTTGTCTTCTCTTTCTGCAAAGTCATGCAGTATGCTCTCCAGGAACATCCTACATCTCCTGGGGCCGAGTCACACCCCTGGGGCTCACTGTTCCAACCAAAGGATCATTATCTTTCAGGATGGAGACACTGGTCTTCAGGGAAGTCTGCATCCTGCTCATAGCCCAAGGTGGCAAGTGTCCGCTTTCAGCGTACTTCCTCTGCTCAGTTCAGTGTCCATTTTTTGATACTGATACTTCATACTTTGTTGTGAGGGGTTGGGAAGTTCCTTGTTTTAGTAAATGTGGTCTTTTTCTTTTTTTCTATTTTCCTTTTTGTAATGTCATCAGGAGCCTGGGGAAGTGAATGGTAACACTTCACAATTTGAAAGAGGAGGTTTCTCCGTAAACATTTTTCCTCTTTTTTTAATTGGAAAATGTATCACTTACAAAGTATATATAAAGTTTAAAGTATAAAAATAATATGATAGGGACACCTGGGTGGCTCAGCAATTGAGCGGCTGCCTTTGGCTCAGGGAGTGATCCTGGGTCTAGGGATGGAATCCTGCATCGGGCTCCCTACCAGGAGCCTGCTTCTCCCTCGGCCTATGTCTATGCCTCTCTCTGTCTCTCTCATGAATAAATAAATAAAATCTTTAAAAAAATATATAATAACAAAATGCAGCAACCTGTAGCTATTACCTAAATTAAGAAATAGAATGTAATTGGTATCATGGGGATCCCCATGTATGCCCCTCTTGAATTCATAGTCTCTTACCTACTCCCTAGGGAGACTACTACTTTGAATTATATTCACCATTACCTTGCCTTGCTTTATAGTGTTACTAGATATATCTTTAATTCCTGAACAAAATAGTATTTAGTTTTTCCTGATTTCACTCCATATAAGTAGAATTATACCCTATTTATTCTTCTGCAAATGTTTCTTAGGCTCAATATTATCATTCTGAGATTCCTGCATAGGGAACTCTGAGCCATAATTCACTCATTCCCATCACTGTATAGTACTCCTTTTATGAGCACATCAAAAATGTATTTATTCATCTTGCTGTCAATGCACATTTGGGTTGTTTCCAGTTTTGTAACATTAAGAACAATGCTGCCGTTAACATCCTTGTACCTTTGTCCTGATGCACATTTGCAAGAATTTCTCTAGACTATGTATGTATGAGTGGAAATGTTGGATACCCTACTTTCAACTTTACTAGGTAACAAGTTGTTTCCCAAATCAACCGTAGCCATTAATACTCCCACCAGCAGTGGAAGAAAGTTTCCTTGGCTCTACACTCTTACTAATTCCATTTGGTATTTTTCAGACTCTCTGATTATTGTTTATTTAGGCAGTAAGAAACTATACCACAACATGATTTTAATGTGAATTCCTTGATTCCTAAAGAGTTTGAGCACTTTTTTTTTTAATTTTTTAATTTATTTATTACAGTCACACAGAGAGAGAGAGAGAAAGGCAGAGACACAGGCAGAGGGAGAAGCAGGCTCCATGCACCGGGAGCCCCACGTGGGATTCGATCCCGGGTCTCCAGGATCACGCCCTGGGCCAAAGGCAGGCGCTAAACCGCTGCGCCACCCAGGGATCCCCTGAGCACTTTTTTTTTTTTTCCCCCTGAGCACCTTTTTATATGCTTATTAGCCATTCACACTCTATGCTGAAATTTCTGCTCATATCTTTTGTTCCACTTTCCTTGGAGCTGTTAGTCGTTTCCTTATTTATTTAGAGAAGTTGTTTATTATATTCTGGACCCTGAACCAGTGCCAGTTATGTATACTGCAAATCTCTTCTCTCAGTTTGTTGCTTATCTGTCCGGTTTCTGTTGTTTTCTGATAACTAGAAATTATTAATTTCAGTCTACCCTGTTTTTGCAATCTTTTTATTTATCATTAGGGTTTTTTGTGTTGTTTTAAATAAACACCACCCTTAGGTCATAAAAATATTCTTTCACATTTTCTTCTAAAAGTCTTAAAGTTTTGCCTTTCACATATAAGACCTTAGTCCATCGGGAATTAATTTTTGTGTATAGTGTGAAGTGGGAATCCATTCTCATTGTTTTCCATCTGGATAGACTACCACATATTGAAGAGCTCATCTTTTCCCCACTGACTCACTCTGTCACCTCTCAGTTTCCGTACATGCATGGGTCAGTTTATAAGATTTTTATTGTGTCTATCCCTGTGCCAAAAGCACATTCTTTATTTTTATAGTACTAGCATTTTATGTTGTTATCTGATAGTGCAAATATCATTCTTCTGCCTTGTTTTTACTTTTGGGGAATGCACTGACTCTTCTTGACCCTTTGTTCATCTATATAAATTTTATAGTTAACTGGTCAAGTTCCACGAAAATCCTGTTAGGATTTTGATTGGAATTCCAATGAATATATAGATCAATTTTGGGAGAATCGGGATCTTTATAATATTAAGTTATCTTATCCATAAGCATGGTATGCCTTTCTATTTAATTTTTTTATGTCTTTCAATGAAGTTTTGCTATTTTTTCCAAAAGAAAATTGTAGAATAGTAGTTAAGAGCACATACTCTGAAAACAGATGCTGCATTTGAATTCCTACTCTGCAATTTACTAACCATACAATATGGACAACTTACATAATCTCTTTGGTTATCAGTTTCCACAGCCATAAAATGAGACTAATTTATAGCACTTACATCATGGCATTGTGATCGGATTACATAGGTTAATATAAAAAGAATGTTTAGAATAGTGCATAGTCCATGATAACTACTATGTAAATCTCTGTTCTTATTGTCCCTAGATACATTATATTTTGTTTTCCTACCATGACAAGCATTTTTAATTGCATTTTCTGATTCTTTCCAAAGTATACAGATACAACTGATATTTGTATTAAAACATGACAACCTACTAAATTCTTTTATTATTTTGAATCCTTTTTTACAGATCATTTTGAGTTTTTTATTGTATTATTTGCAAATAATACTATCTCTTTCTTTCTAGTCCTAATGGATTTTTTTCTTAATTTATTGCATTGGCTAGGACTTGCAGTGTATTATTGATGTAGTTGTGGCAAGGATCCTTTCTTGTTCTTAACCTTAAAGGGAATGCTTTTAATGTTTTGGCCACTAAATATAATGTTGGCTATAAACTTCAGGTTGACGTAGGTATCTGGCTAAGGAATATTCCTCTGTTCTGAGTTCACTTAAGACATTTACCATAAATAATTGATTGTTTTTATCAGATGTTTCAATTTGCCATTGTGGTAAATTAAATCTACTTTTTTAAAATGTCAAACTAACCTTGTCTTCCTGGAACAATATAAACTTGGTCATAAAGTTATCATTGGTTTTGGATTCACTTTTCTAGTATTTTGTTTAGGATGTTTACAGAAAAAGCCATGAGTTAAATTGCCCCATAACTTTCCTTTCTTCTACTAGCTTTGTCAGGATTTCATAATGAGGATATGCTTGTCTCTTTTCGGCTCTCTGAGACATTATGTAGGTTTGGAGTTATTTGTTCCTTGAAAGCTTTGTAGAACTCACCTTATTGATAGAGCTGTCTATGACTGGTGCCTTCTTTGAAGACATTTCTAAATATTGAGTCAATACCTTTCTACAGAATCATTTCTTCTTAAGGTGATTTTAGTGATTTTTTAATTTTCCTAAGAATTTATACAAATTTATGCAATTTGTATGAGTTTTGAAATTATTAGCATGAATTTTTTATGATATCCTCTTATTACTTTTTAATCTCTGCTGCCTCAATGCATAGTTGAGCTCCTTTTCATTCCTAATGTTTATTTGTTTCTTCTCACTGTCATGCTTGGTCAGTCTTGCAGAGGTGTGTCAATTTTATTTGGACATTCAAAGAAGAAATGTGTACCCTTGTTGCTCCTTTCTATTGGACTTTTGTTTCTCATTTCTTTAATTCCTGACCTTTCCTTTATTATATCCTTACTTCTTTCTTTGGACTTTTTCTATTATTATTTTCTACCTTTTAAAGTTGGATGCTTAGCTGCTCATTTTTTTTCAGCTTCTCTTTCTTTATAATAAAAGCATTTGAGGCCATAATTTCATCTGTGGGTACCAATTTAGCTGTGTCCCACAAGCTTTGATTTATATTATTTTCATTATTGTTTTTCCACTATATATTCATTATAGAATTTCATTAATTTCTGTTATATTGTCTTATTTTTATTTAATGCAATTGCATCATTGCCTAAGAATATCTGTTAGATAGACTCTTTTAAATGCATTCAACCTAGTAATCAATCAATTTTTTTGTAAAATTGTTCTATGTGTGTTTGAAAAGAATGTATATTCTCCAATTATTGGTGCAGTGTTCTACATACATCCCTTAAATCATGCTTGTTAAATGTGTTATACAGACCTTCTCTGCTATTATTGATTTTGATCTGCTTGACCTATCAGTCTCTGAGAGCAGGATGTTAAAATCTCCCACTTAGGTGGTAAATTTGTCAATTTGTCCTTATAGTTGGATCAATTTTTGTTTTATATATTTTGAAGTTATACTATTAGATACACTCAGACTTAGTATTGTTACATATTTATAGCAAATTGAAGCTTTTACCAATGGATACTGAGAGGATTTGCATTTTTTTTAAGATTTATTTATTTATTTGAGAGAGAAAGAGAGCTGGAGGAGGGGCAGAGAGAGAAAGAGGGAGAATCTCAAGTAAGGCACAGAGCTTGACTTGGGGCTGGACATGGGGCAGGACATGGCGCTCAATCCCAAGACCCTGAGATCATGACCCGAGCCAAAATCAAGTGTCAGGTGCTTAACCCAGGCACCCTAAGACAGTGGGGTTTTTTAATCTCTAAAAATATTATTCTAGCTTTCCTTTAGCATTTGCCTGGTGTAAGATTTTTTCCTAGCCTATTCAACCTTTCTGTATCTCTGGGTTTTGATCTTAATAACTGGCATATATCTAGACTTTGCTTTGTTTTGCTATGCTTTTATTTTTGTTTTGTTTTTGGGGGTTTTTAGAAAGATTTTATTTCAATTCTAGTAGCTAACATACAGAGCGATATTAGTTTCAGGTGTACAATATACTGATTCAACACTTACATGTAACGCACAGTGGTCATCACAAGTGCACTCCTTAATCTCCATCACCTATCTCATGCATCCTCCACCTACTTCCCTTCAGGTAACCATCAGTTTGTTCCCTATAGTTAAAAGTCTATTTCTTGGTCTGCCTGTCTCTTTTTTTCCCCCTATGCTATGCTTTTCAATCGAGTTTAGTAATCTTTATCTTTTAATTGGAGCATTTAGCCCATTTACATTGATTGTGATTGCTCATACATTTGGGTTCATCTCTACCATCTTATTATAAACTTAAAAAAAAAAACCTATTTCTCCCTTCTTTTAGATTAACCGAGTTTCCCTTCCATTCCATCTTTTCTTATGCTGGTTTTAAAAGTTATTCACGCTATTTTTATACTTTTAATAGTTGTTAAATTAACTTTAACAAATTAAATTAAATTAAATTAGATATTAAATTAAAGTGATAACTTAATTGTCTTAGTTTGAGCTCCTTGATTAACAGAATATAAGACAAGGACTTGGATATTTAGCAGGCAACCTAAAGAAGCAGAAGTAAGAGAATGAGGATATAGGGAAGAGAGAAAGCCCTGATAAGGGTCTTTATCAAGGCCAGTGACATGGCCAATGGGGTATTGATTCTACCACGTTTTCTGAGGAGCATGAGAAATGAATTCTACAATTAACCATCTGAAAGATGGGAAATGTGGGCAGTTATCTATAACCTTCCATTCTTCATTAGTTGAGAATTGCCCCCAGGGACAATAACTCACCCAAACCTCCGTCCTGCTTTTGCACATGAACCTGGTGGTCACCCATAGGTTTGGAGAAATCCTTGCAGCCCAGAGAGAGAAGGAGCATGGTGCATCAGGGGAGGATACTGTCAGCATGAGTTTGAGGTCACGGATGACCGTGCAGTACAACTATAGTATCTATTACATAAATCATCTTTACTAATCCTCCTAAAAAACAAAGATCTTGGAATGTTTTAAATCCCATCACTTCCATCCTGACTTATATGTAATGGTCCAGGATTTTTTAAATTTTTTTATTCCACAAATTAGGCATGATTAATATTACTTTACACAATGTTCATTTCGATCTATCCACTTATTATTTCCTTTGGTCACCATTCTTGTAATATTTTAGGCCCTCCTTTTGAGATTTTAAGGACTTCAAGATTTCCTTCTTCCTAGGAACTCTCAGAAATTCCCTAAGTGAAAGTTGTCAGTAAACACTCCTACTTTTTGGTTGTCTGAAAATATTTTTTTGTTCTCCTCATTCTTTTTTTTTTTTTTTTGTTCTCCTCATTCTTAAAAGGAGTTTTGTTAAATATAGTGTTCTATGTGACAGTCATGTTCTTTCCAAAAGGTGAAGAGCTCATTCTCCTAGTTTCCTCTTTGATTGTTAGCAAGAGAAGTTATCTATTAGCCTCATTTTCTTTTCTCTGCAATAGTTTGTCCTTTGTTCCTGGCTGTTGTTAAGATCTCTTTTTCTTGGTGTCCTGAAGTTTCACTGTGTTTCATGGACTTAATGAATTTAAGCCTTAGTGTCTCTTGTCAAATTTGCAAAGTTCTCAGTCATTTTATACCCCAGTGTAGCCTCTCCCTTATTCTCTCTTTGCCTCTTTTTTTTTTTAATTCCAATAATAGAAATGCTGGATGTTGTCACTGTGCCATTGATATTCTCAAACTCTCTCCCAGACCTATCTTTCTGTTCATTAACCCTCTCTGTGACTATCCACTAAGTTTTAACTTAATTTATAAATGTTTTTCATTTGTAGAATATCTATTTGGCTCCTTTTTAAAATCTTTCTGATATATTTTTATAATTTCATGATTTGTTTTTCAACAAACTTTTAATTCCAAGGATGTATTAAACATCCTGGCTTTAAATTCTCTATCTGCCAATTCCAATATCTGCAGTCTTTGCAGCTCTAATTTTGTAGTTGGTTGTTTCTGCTGACTCTTGCTAATGGTGGTTTGTGAACCCATGTGTTTATTGATTTCTCATTGTGAGTTCATGTTCCTAAGACCTTTATCTGAGAGAATTCTCCAGCCCTGCATTTAGAGTTTTTCTCCAGAGAGTGTTTATATTTGTTTCTTCCAAATGCCTAGGGGCACTGCTAACCTGGGACTATTTAAAACTAAATTTTCAGAACACAGTTTTTTAGGTCACCTGTAATATAAACCCAGACACCAAGTCTACATGATGGAGAGTTTGTGGATAAGAGTTCTCTGGGGATATATGTTCTTTTATTCTGTAATATCCAGAGCCTAAGGGCATACTTTCTTATCGTCTCCCTTTGTGGGGTGTGTGATTTTTTAGGTCACCCACTGAGATACCCCAGCTTTATGTATGGGTATTCCCACTTTGTTTAGATCCCAGTCCCTTTTTCTTATTTCCTATATGTGTAATCTAAAAGAACATATGCCTGCTCCAGAGCCTAGATTAATTCAGACTTTCTTGCATTTGGTCTCTAAAGAATTCCCTTACTTTCCTACCAGCTCATTCATGCATTTGAAAGACACTTTTTAAATCCAGCATGTTTAGGTAAGCTATACTCAAGGGAGTTCTGAACATCTTTTTTCCATTCTTGCTCTCTACAGACATCATGTGCCAAGTTTCTTAACATACCAACAAGACTCCTATACAGAAACCAAAAAAGTAATATTCTTTCTAGTGTGCTATCGAGGGTCACAGGACCCATGTGCACCCAAGTTACCCCCCAGTCCTAAAGTTCTTACCATCAGAGACATTCTTCTTTAAAATCAGGCACTAATCTCCAGAAGAGCTGCAGAAAATGGGGTTTCCTGGGAGGAGCAATGTCTGAACCATTGATACCTGTTCACTCAGCAAACATTAGGTAGCTCCTACTAGCCAGATCTCCCCACAATATTTAGATTAGAGGAGGCAAGGAGAAGGCAGGAAAGCTCTGGAACCTAATGCAGTGCCTAGAGAGCAAGTAAGGGTGGGAGATTAAGGAGAAAGACACATGTTAATGTTAGGAGGCTGGATGGCTAACAGGTAGCATGAGCTCTCCTAGAGAAACTGAGAGGAGACTGGGGAAAGCAGAAAGAAGAGATAAGTTAGATGCTAAATATAAACCATGGGGGGTCTTTACTAATTTGCTAAAACCCAGCCCTGCACTTAGGAGAAATATAAATAAAAGAAATGAATAAAATTTGCATGTTACACATTTCAGCCATAGAATTAACTAGTCTGAGTCTATCTGATGAAGAAGCAGAGCCCAGACAGGTAATAATGTTTGTCTAAGATCACACTGTAAGAGCTCAAAGCCTAGGTCTTCAGCGTCCTAATTCCAGCATTCTTTTTGTCTCCCAACATATTCCAAGACATGTTCTATTCAACCAGTTCCAGAAGACACTGCAAGGGCTACATGAGGAGAGAGATCAATAGCCAGATATGATTGGGAGACACTGACGTGGACAGTGTGTTAGATATATTTCAAAGGATTTTTTGAAGGATTTTTAATCCCTTTTAATATGCAACTCTGTTTTGTGATGCTCAAAGACAAGGGTGTAGAATATAGAGTCTCCTAAACTTATATGACTATAGACTTGGTTTTTTAATTGAACATCCTAAGAGATTAGTGCTCAGCAGAAAACAATTTGGAAGATGTTAGACTATGTCATGCTGCTCTTAAATTCTGTAGCTCTTCCACAAGGTTGGTTGAATTCACAGCAATAAGTATTTATTAAGCACAGGCCATGTGCCCAGCATCGTGCTGAAGCAGCAGAGGATACCAGGATGAATAAGGTTCCCAACCAACACCAGGATGCTTATATTGTCCTAACAACAGTCATATACATGCAAAATTAATTGCTATCCTGCACAGAATATGATCAAATTGCTTTTGAAACTTGCAGCATTGTTTTGGGGCCTGGGGGTTACAAACATCACAAGTGGACAGAATCTTCAAATCACTTCATCTCTTAGATGTCTGACAGGTACTAAAGGGAAGTTCTTCAAAACTGAGCTTCTAATATAACCCTCAACCACTTTTTTTCACAGTCTTTCCCATCTTGATCATCTTTTCATTTGCTCGGGCTAAAAACTGCATAATCACCCTCGACCATTCTCTTGCCATCACACCTCACAACTAATCTTTCAGAAAATTTGTTGCTCTACCCTCAAAAATATTTGGATTGTTAACAGTCACCACCACACAAGCTAAACTATCATCATGCCTCCCCTAGATTACTGCCATAGTGAAGTCTCCCTACTTCCACCTGTAGCACCCCTATATCTTCATGCAACACTGCAGCAGGTATAATCCCGTCAAAACCTAAGTCCCTTGGCTCAAACCATTATAGTGGTCTGCCATTCATCCAAGTGCTAGCACAAACTTTACGATGACCTGTGAGGTCATAAATAATTTGGCCCCATTACCTCTCTGGCTTTCTATTACTGGCCTCCCCTTGAATCTCTTATTTTATTTTATTTTTTTAAAGATTGATTGATTGATTGATTGATTGATGATAGACAGAGAGAGAGAGAGAGAGAGAGAGAGAGGCAGAGACACAGGAGGAGGGAGGAGCAGGCTCCATGCTGGGAGCCTGACGTGGGACTCGATCCCGTAACTCCAGGATCACGCCTGGGCCAAAGGCAGGCGCCAAACTGCTGAGCCACCCAAGGATCCCCTGAATCTCTTATTTTAGACACACTGGCCCCCTCACACTTCCTTCGACTCTCTAGGTACATTCTTACCTCTGCACCATTGTGTGAACTGTCTCCTCTCTTTGGGCCATTTTTCAGTCAGATACTCATATGTTCTTACTCTTGCACCTCCTTCAAGTCAGCATTGAAATGCCATCTTCCAGTAAAAGAACACCTGTTTCTAATTGTAATCTCCACTTGATCCTTGGCATTTCTTTCCTGGTTTTATTTTTCCTCATTTATCTAATTATTCATTTGTTCATTTTTTTTCTCTCTCCCCAGTAGAATATAAGCTTCCTGAGAGCAAATATCTTCACATATTTTCTCTCCTGTTGCTTCCTTAGAACATAAAACAGTGCCTCATACACAGGAGGAGCTCAATACTTGTTCAGTAAAAAATGAACAAAACCTATTTTAAGTGTTGAAGGATCTCCCTAATGAAGGACATGGTATTTAGGAAGAGTCTTGGAAGAAGGAACTGAGAGAGAATACCGACCGAGCTCTCAAAGCAATTGTATCCTGGTTCAGCTCTGCCAGTGACCAGTGTCTTACCTTGGGCAAGTCTCAGCCTTCCTCAGTTGGGCTTTGCTTGGTCATAGATTTCAGGCCTGTGACTTGCAGAGCCCTGGAGTTCCTGACAGAGGCTTCTGGGTCTGGGGAGAAGAGGGAGCACATGGCATCACCTTATTTCCTCCAGGATAGCTTTTCTCTTCTGTCTCAGACATTTAACATTCTGTACAAAATTTCCTTTGAAAGAGCTGCGCTGCTGAAAATGAAAGGCTTGAAAACCATTGCCCTTGGTGATCTCTGAGGCACCTGATCATCCTGGGACATGAGGAGACCATGCAGACAGTTGAAGCAATAGGATAAGGGTGGTGAAAGGCACACCCTTCATGAAGCAGAGCCCTTCGGGTCAATCTAATCCAAAGGGGAAGGAGAGAGGCCACACCTACAGAAAGAAGCCTCTGTCTTGAACCCAAAATTCTGGCCTGGCCAGCTGGTCTCCCCAAAGGCCAGTGTGGGAGAACTGCAAAGCCAATATCCCACAATTTAGTTTAGTGGGTGAGGAATGGAGCAGACAGCCCAGCTTGGGGAATCAGCAGGTGTCAAAATTCAGTCCGTGCAACTTTCTGGATAAATTCAGATCCAGGATTCCAGCCTCACACTAATTAAATCATAAGAGAAAATGATAGAGTGAAGAAAGAAGACACTGGAGTAGCTGAAAGCTGCTGAAAGTCTGTGCTAATGATAGCTGATTCTACATTAACATGAATGCTTTTGGTTAACAGGAGAAATGTGCTGAAGCAAAGGCTTTTGTCAGGCCAAACACATCTGTGAATAATTGAACAATATTCATGTCGAAGAGTCAGCAATTTATCACCGGCTTGGCCTCTACTTTTAGAAGGAGTGAATAACTTTTTGAGTGAGTAGATTAAAAACATGTACACACAACACACACACACACACACACACATGCACGCACTACTCTTATTGCAAAAGTTCAGAATCTAACAACGCTTGTATGTGACAATTTGAAATCATCTGAATTTTATCTTTGCAGGATTTGGAATCAGATGCAACTAACTTGAATGCTCTCTGCCCCCCTCCACTCGGCCCTGCTCGACTCACCCCCCCCCCCAGGGGCCCTCAGGTTCCTGGGTCACTGCACAGGCCCGGAAGGCCCTTCCTGTGGTGAGGTGCTGTCAGGTGTGCCCCCTGCCCCTCAGACCTCACGGGGGCCACTCTCCCCAGCCCTGAAGCAGCCAGAAGAGCTGAGAGGAGCCAGGCTGTGAAAATCAAATCAGTAACCAGAAAGGAAGCCAGGGGTCAAGACAGAGAACCTTAAAGATAGGCAGAGAAGTCAACAGTGGCTGGTAAGAAGCCTGGGATCAGGAGAAGGACAGTGACTTGCCTGAGATGCAGCAATGACAATAGAGTGGTGCTGCAGCTCGACTTCCTCAGACCTTCCAGGCAAATGGACTCACACACCCTCTGCAAACTGGGAGACCCAAACAGGAGAGGCTTGGAAGCATCAGGAGGAATGGAACTGCTGACCTCTTGAGCACAGTAGTGCCCTCACCCATGGGGGATACATTTCAAGACCTTGGTGGAGGCCTGAAACTATGACCGTACTACACCCTATATAGAGTTTTTTCCTAAACATGTGATAAAGTTTCATTTATAAATGAGGTTTAATAAGAGACTAACAACTAATAATAAAATAGAACAATTATAACAATATACTGTGATAAAGTTACATGAATGTGGTTGCTCCTTCTCCCCAAATATCTTATTGCACTGTACATATCCTTCTTGTAATGACACAAGATGATAAAATACCTCTGTGGTGAGATGAGGGCAGGGGAATGACACAGGCACTGTGACTTCCTGGCAGGCAACTACTGACTTTCTGATGACGCGTCAAAAGGAGGATCATTCGCTTCTGGACTTCAGTTGATGGTCAGTAACTGGAAGCGCAGAAAGTGAAGCCACGAAGAAGCGGGGGGCGGGGGGGAACTGCTGTACACTGTGGAGCCCTAGCAGCAGGCTTTCCTGTGTCCTGTGGGAGAGCTTGGACTTCAGCTTCAGCTCCAGAGTCAGAGGAGAAAAAAGACAGCCTGCTCTGTGTGTGTATGTGTGTGTGTGTGAATGTGTGTATATACATGTGTGTACGTGTGTATGTATTTGTATCTTTGGTCATTTCTTTCAGAAGGTCAGAGACAACTAAATCAGACCTCAGGGGGCAGAAACTGTCTTCCTCCAAGAGTGATTCTGAGCTTAGATCAATGGATTGATCTACGTGAATGCTCATTTTTGCCATTTGGGGGTTGGAAGCCACCCCAAGCAGAGCCCTCTCTCATGTCACTCCCCTGACTGGCTCTGTCCGTCCTGACCACCAACCTATAGCCAATTTCCTTCCAGATCTATACCTGGGCCATCCTCACACTCAGCCACTAATGAAGCTCCACTTCACCCAGAGGGAAGGATGAGAGGCCAAGAGGAGGGGGCGAGTTCCAGATGGAGCTGGGAAGCAAGTGACAGAAGAAAAGTAGAGCTGGCAGTGGCTTGCTTTAAAAGTGGACCCCAGGTGGGGTGCCTGGGAGGCTCAGTTGGTTGAGCATCTGACTCTTGGTTTCAGCCCAGGTCATGATCTCAGGGCCGTAAGATTGAGCCCCGCATTGAGCCCTGTAACAGGGCTGCTCAACCAGACTCCTTCTGCCTCCCTCTCTCTCCATCCCCCCACCCACCTCGCTCTCTCTTGCACTCTCTCTCTCTCTCTCTCTCTCTCTCTCTATCAAATAAATAAATAATCTTTTTTTTTTTAAGTGAAATCCTAGGAGGGAACACAGTTGTGACTGGGTAGGATCCCTAAGCCCCCAAATCTTTCGTTTAAATTCCACACCCCTGAGCCCAACTCCACCCCCAGGACTGTCTGCTGCTCTATTAGAAAGGCACCAACGCTAGTGGGTTTTGCAGCCTCAGTACCCCCAACAACTCCATGCCCTGGAAAAATCCAATTAAAATAAAGAATTCATCACTGACACACTGTGTGGTCTTGGATAAGTCATGCTTTTTTCCTGGGTCTCTAGTTCTCCAGCCACAAAACGGGACAAGCAGTTTGCAAGGTTCCTGCCAGTTTTTACACTCTTTCGCTTTTTAAATCATCAGTAGTATGTTGACAGGTGCACAGAGAGGAGCTACGCACTATGCTCCATCCCCTGCTCCCCCAGCCCCATATTAGCTGATGAGCAACTTTCTGAAGTCATTCAGAAACAGCCTCAGGTTAGCAAGCATGGGTCTCTCTCCTAGGCCTCCTTTGATACCTTTTCTCCTCCAACTCAGTTGCTCAATTCACCAAACTGTGGTCAGCACAGCACCATTTAGGACAGCTGCAAGTGACATAAACTGTGATGGAAAGGAGAAAAACACTATCTATTTCCTTCCTCACCTGCCAAGTCCGAGAGTTGACTAGCTTCATGCCTGGACTCATCCAGAGGCTCCGGTGACTTTATGAGGACCCTATTCATCATTCACCACCCTAACCTTCCCTTGTTCAGGGGCCACCTGCACATAGGCTCTTTCGTCTGGGGGCTAATAGGTCACTACAACTCTTCTGTTCTTACTGCCTCAATTCTAGGTGGCTATCCAGGGTTTTTCTTCCAAGAGTTCCCACAAAGACCATAGATTTGAGCTGTGCAGATCAGCCGAGATCAGGAGTCCAGCCCTCATGAGAGGGAAGACGGAGGATGTAGCAAAGTTTGGGTAGAGGTGGATGTTGTGTTTCCTAATACCTCAGGAGAGCTGGGAACCCAGTGTAAACAAGCAACCACTGAAAGGAGATATGAAGACCATTTTTCTGCAATTTTAGTTAATACAATCTTGCATCAATATAAAGTGAAATGTCCTGCCTCTACTTTCTCCCCCTTCTTTGTCTCCTCCATCAGGGAAAGGTGTCATAGCTACCAAATGAGGCTTGGAAAATGAGAGGTCTACTTGATTTGTGCTACAGGGAGTAGGTTGGAATTTCTCAGGAAGAAATATGGGAGTAGGCACACACAACAACACCAAAGAGCATACACATGTGTGCATGTGCACGTGCACGCACACACACCCACACACACACTACAGAGTACATGCTGCCCAGCCAGGCTCACCAACAAGAGCACTGCCATTACTCATCATTGTTCATTACTGCAACCAAATGGTGTGCTTCCGACCTGGGAGGGCTGGATCCCAGGAACACCACACTAAAGGCTTCACTGCCCACTCTCCTCCTTCTGGGTGCCCCATCCTTCACCATTGTCCCTCACAGCCTTCCCTCCTACCCCCAGGTGGGACCATTCTCCTCCAAAGGCATCTGCAACTGCTAGCTGAGTGAATCAGAACATCAGATGCCTCCTCTTTGCCCAGAAATCTCAATTTGTTTTCCCTCCGAACATTATAGTTTGTAAATAACATAAAATAAATATATGTTATGTTTTTTTACACTTAATACCATGACAGGTGAAGAAAGCTGGAAATGGCAGTCTGCACCAGGCAGGTGCTTTCCATCTGGAAAGGCAGGGGAGAAAGCAGAAAACACATTGTAGCAAATCTATGATAAGGTTAGAGAAGGCTCATGGTCACTCTCCCTGTCAGCCCCTACCAGCCCAGAGCTCCTCCTCACCACCTCAGCTCAGATCCCCCAAATAGGAATCTCAGACCTTCTGCCAACAGAATGTCAGGAGATAGATTGGATGGATTTCATCCTTGTCCCTTCCTCATAGGTCAACACACACAAGTTCTCTTTCCCCATCCCCTCCTCTCTCTCTCTCTCTGGCCCCTCAAACCTTGTCCCTGATGTTTCCATTCTTCCTGTCTAAAATGCCCGTCTCCTTTACCCCTTTGAATCCCATCCCTCCACGAACACCCAGATCCAGTGCTACTTTCTGCAAGAAGTTTCCTCTGCCTCCCCAAGCCCAGGAGAGCTTTATTCTTCAGAACACCAGCTGCACCTCATGTGTGTACCCCTCACACATGCCTCGCCGTGTTGGTTTTTCCAGGACTGTTATGTGGCCGGTAAGAAGCAAGAGAGCCTTGACAGGCAACATGCGGTCCCACCAGTTGGGTTTGACTCCCGGCTCTGCCTTTTGATAGCTTTGCACACTTGGGCAATTTACTTAACCTCATTGTGCCTCAGTTTCCTCATCTGTAACATGCTGAGGATGATACACCATTACCCAGCTGCTCAGGTTGTTACCAGGATTCAGTAAGTGACTGCTGGTCAGACACTCAGAACAGTACTTAGCACATATGGCATATAAGACAGTTAGCATGTCCCCTGCAATGCATGCTCAATACATGTTTGTGAATGAGCATCTGCTGTATACTTGGGAAAATAGCTTTAAGAAGCCACAGTGTTATGGTATATGTTGGCAAATTGAACTCCAATAAATTTTTTTTTTTAAAGAAGCCATGGACATAGGGTTTGCTGTAGTATGGGAGCCCTTGCAGACCCAGGCCCAAATGATCCAGCTTAACTCCCCTTCCCCTTTCTGCCTGGTAGCCCCTCTCTGCCTCAGGGAGGAAGGATGGTCCTCACAATATTCATTTTATAAGTTGTTTTCTCTGTGTGCACCTGGGCTGTCCCATCTCAAGCCCACAGAATAGCAAACACACTTTTAAAAATGAGCAGGCTGTCTGTGGAAACAATATTCATGACATTCAGTAGAGGAGGCAGGAGGTAAATGATGAAATTAAAGATATTCATGGCGGGAGCCAAAGAGCAGAGAAAGCGTGGAGCAGTGCACACAGGCTGCAGCGGGGTTCGCCCGGCCGGTCTGTCTGAGCTCTCCAGCAAGTACACATCGCAGGGGATCGGCTGGCTGCAGAGGCAGTCCAGGAGCACCTGCAGACACACTGGGGACATGAGGTGAGGGAGGAGGGCGAGCAGAGAGAGACAGGAAAAGAGGGGAGATAAGCAGAAATTCTCCGGCAGAAATTTGTGTTTTAGATTAAAGGCCAGAAGGGAAGAACCTTCCCCCTTCTTTCCATTCCCTTGCAATTAGGTCTTGATAGGATAGAGTCCTGTACGGCCATACCACCCTGAATGCACCCCATCTCATCTGATCTCAAAAACTAAGCAGAGTTGGGCCTGGTTACTACTTGGATGGGAGACCACCTGGGAGTACCAGGTGCTGTAGAGGGACGCCTGGGTGGCTCAGCGGTTGAGCATCTGCTTTCAGCTTAGGGCGTGATCCCAGGGTCTGGAATCGAGTCCCACATCGGGCTCCTTGCAGGGAGCCTGCTTCTCCCTCTGCTTGTGTGTCTGCCTCTCTCTGTGTGTCTCTCATGAATAAATAAATAAAATCTTGGGCATCCCTGGGTGGCTCAGCAGTTTGCACCTGCCTTCGGCCCAGGGCAAGATCCTGGAGACCTGGGATTGAGTCCCACGTCAGGCTCCCTGCAAGGAGCCTGCTTCTCCCTCTGCCTGTGTCTCTGCCTCTCTCTGTGTGTCTCTCATGAATAAATAAATAAAATCTTTTAAATAAATAAATAAATAAATAAATAAATAAATAAATAAATAAATACTTTAAAAAAAAAAAAAAAAGATACGGTATGACCTGAGTGTGGGAAAGGAGGTGGTGGGCAGGTGACAAACTGGGAAGCAATGAACCTGAGTTCCCTTGAAATTGTTACAAAGACTAAATTAGTTGTGATATTGAAAACACCCAAAGCACATGGTCAGTGTTATTTCCCCGTTCTGGTCATCATCATCACTGCACTTATAAAGGGGACACTCGTTCACCCTGGAAAGCCGGCACTGGGGAACGCAAGTAAGCAGAGAAAGCCCCCTCCCCACGATGGGGGAAGAAAACTGTGGACATGAGTCAATCACCAGACAGGTGAGCTGGGAGGTAGGAGTCGGAGCAGGGGGCCCCTAACTCTGCAGAGGCCCGAACATGTGAGTCGGTCTTGGGGGATCCGTGTTCTTCCTCTTCTGTGCCACTCGGGCCTGCAGGGGCTGAGGCGGGGCCGCGGGGGGCAACACTGGGCAGCTCCGCATCTCGGCCTGGCGCTCGGAGCCGGTCTGAGCAGCCATCCACCTCGGGTGAGGCCTCCTCTTATCAAGGTCGCTTCAGAAACTCTGCCCTCAAATTGTTCCCCAGGTTCAATCAACTTTCACATTCATAATACAACAGAGCTCTACAGGGCCGCCGAACAGAGAGCGTCTGTGGCTTTTCATTTCCTGGCACGATTAGGGGGATAATCACGGTGCCTGGAAAAATAATAAAGCCGGAGTCTGAGGTGGGATCCAAGCAGAGGGTCCGGCCACATGCACTGGCCTGGAGCCGCTGTGACCCGCAGGCCCCGGCCTTCCCCACGGGGTAGGACCGGGGAGAGGCCCTCGCATCCAGCCCACTGTAGCCTGCTCAGCATCAGCACCAGCCGCACCACTGCGGAAATGTCATGCTGGGGGTGCAGAGAGCTGAGCCCTGGCTGGTGGTGGTGGTGTGGGGTGGGGAGGTGCAGACACATCTCCCAAAAAGGGCGGAGGAAGTGGACATGGGAGCTGCTGACTGTCACATGCTGCTCACAACTGCCCCTGCTGCCCAGGAACAGCCACCCTCCCTGCCCAGGCACTGGGAGACACACATGGCTCATGGGTGCTGGACACCAAGCCTCAGTCTGGCCACACCAAGCAGTTCTTAGGAAACAAACCCAGGGGTGAAAGAGCAAGCCCAGGAATGGAACCAAAATAGAAGGCGGCTGTCAGCTCTGACCCTACCGGCCGAGAGCCTGTGCCAGACCGCTGTTTCCCCATCTGCCTGATGGAAGGAGCGGCTCCAGCCCTGCCTCCAGGACGTGCAGCGTGGGAGAAGGCAGAAAGGTGAACTCCTCATCCTGAAGGGTGGCAGCGCCTGAAGAGGACTCCAGCTGAGCTGGCCAGGCGGGACTGCTCCCAGAAGGAGAAATTAGGAGAGTAGGGCTCCCTGGTAAATGAGAGCAGCTCGTTTGCCCCCTGAGGCGTTGTAATGGACCTTGCAGGTGTTGGAGACTACTGGAGGGCCTGCAGGGAAGGGTCCCCCTGGAAAACACAGAGTCTACCCCAAGCCCTGAGGGGAGCACTGAGCCTGCAGTCCAGTCTCTGCTTTGCCCTGACACCAGCCACTCCCCACATGTCACTGTGCAAGTAAGAGCCCAGCACACTGCCAGCCACACTAGCTCTCCAGGTATGAGTTTCCTTCTTTCTTCTCTTCTCTGGGCCTCAGACCTTGCAGTTTTAAAATGAAGGGATTATTCCTTTCTATGTCTGAGCTCCTTCAGAATGTTCATCCTGAGGTTCACTGAGGAAGGTGGTATTCTCAAAGGGCAGAACCATGAGCTTTCTATTGCAATTTTTAATTTACACGTTCCTCATCCCTAATTTATTTTCAATGAGAGGAAGGATTTTGTTTTATTTATCTCGATACTGCCTACACTTAGATCATCATCTGGTAACCATGATACAAAGGTGTTACAGTCTGGATTAACAAAAGAGTACCCCCTGTATGCCAGGATTTAAAAAGCTACCACCGGGGCACCTGGGTGGCTCAGTGGTTGAGTGTCTGCCTTTGGCTCAGGTCATGATTCCAGGATCCTGGGATTGAGTCCCGGATGGGGCTTGCCACAAGGAGCCTACTTGTCCCTCTGCCTATGTCTCTGCCTTTGTGTGTGTGTGTGTGTGTGTGTGTGTGTGTGTGTGTGTGTCATGAATAAATAAATAAAATCTTAAAAAAAAAAAAAAAAGAAAGCTACCACCAAGTCAAAGCTCACCCAGAATCATACTGTCTGCTAGACATCCTTTCAAAATGTATAGGCAAGGAAGGATGTGGGATTGGAACCTGAAGGCCTGGCTTCCAGCCCCAGCAGAGTAACAGTTTCCTAGACAAAGCACGTAGGGGAGTGTGCACTGAAATCTCCTCCCCTGCTATCAGGAGAGAAATCTGGAGATCAGAGAAAAATTCTGCACATGATGCCATTCACCCCAGATGGCCCAGAGTTCATCCAAGAACATTCTGCAATGAAAACCAGGCCAGGATGAAAGGAGAATGTGCCTTGAGCAAAACAAGGTCGAGGTTATTATTTATCAAGAAGTAGGTACACATTAGCTGGTTTCCTCCTAGACCAGAGGGAGGAGTCCTCATGTAGCTTAGACCAGAGGGTCTAGCAAGAGGATTTATTTTCAAGTTCCATTTGCCTTCAGGAATTCCCGGAAGGACACCAGCAGTGGTTCTGTAGTAGAGACGCAGCTCTGAAGTTGAAGCTTCTGAGGCTTCTCTCTGGCTTCTTCATCTCTCCCCATTCTAAAGTAAGCAAAGGCTGAGCCACGGAAGACCTGCTAGTGTTTGCCCAAGCCCAGGACTGCAGCACATACAACACACAGGGCTTGGGGCTGGGATCTGGTTGGTGGTGCTTGGTAAAGGTGGAGATGATGGCATAGAAGGCCAGGACCCAAATGGGGAGGAATGTAAGAATAGAAATATAAAATAGGGGTGGCTGGTGGCGGGGGGTAGGGGGAAGAGCCTGCTGGAATAAGGACATTTTTACAAGAAAATCCCACCTTTTACCAAATAATGGAGCAAATTATATCCTAAAATCTACTATAATAAAATAACTGCTTCGGTTTCCACTGGAGGCCAGGATACACCCTGCTTGGGGAGGCCATATGGGGTAGAATTTGGACAGGAGTAACCTGCTCCAGGTCATCTGATGGACATAGGCCTGACCCATTGCTGCTCTCTGCACAGAAGGTGTCCCTACAAGCAATCCTCCCAGCTAAGAAGGCAGGCAGGGGTCTTCCAAGGGACATCTCTGAACTTACGTTTCCCCCTTCATAAATTCTGGATGATAAATAACATACTCTATGCACACAAAGTGTAGGGTGCACGTGATTAAGATACAAGGAAGAACTTTATAAACATAAAGGCATTAACAAATAATTGGAAAAATCACACAACACACTAACTGCCTGCTTTCTGTCTGTGCCCACCAGAAAGCCCACTCGGTGACACCAGCACTCACTTAGCACAGGCCTGCAAGTAAAGATCCATCATGCCTTCTGTGCATAGCTTTGACTGTGTTTTTGCACCCTACGCTAGATTTTGTAAAGAAAGAGAAGCCTGAGATGCCCAGTTCACAAGGGGTATTAGTGTTCCCTTATTCTCTTCTCCACTAACATCCTCTCCCTGTGGGATCTCGATCACCCTTCTGGCTTCCAAATCACCCCCAGATAGGGACTGTCTAGTTGATGCAGCTGGGAAGACACAGGCCTTAAGGCCTGTATTAGTCAGCTACAGCTGCCATAACAAAGTGCCACGGAAGGGGGGTTTCTCTCATAGTTCAGGAGGCTGAAAGTCCAAAATCAAGGCTCTGCAAGGTTGGTTTTCCCGAGGCCTCTGTCCTTGGCTTAGTGATGGCTGTCTCCTCCCTGGATCCTCACACGGCCTTCCCTGTGTGTGTGTCTCTCTTCTAATGCCTTCTTTCTATAAAAATACCAGTCACATTGGGATGCCTGGGTGGATCCGCAGTTTAGCACCTGCTTTTGGCCCAGGGAGTCTGGGATCGAGTCCCGCATCGGGCTCCCTGCATGGAGCCTGCTTCTCCCTCTGCCTATGTCTCTCCTCTCTCTCTTCTCTGTATGTCTTTCATGAATAAATAAATAAAATCTTAAAAAAAAAAGATACCAGTCACATAAATCAGGGCCCACCCTAGTGAACTCATTTTATTGTAATCCCATCCTTGAAGACTCTATCTCCAAATATGGTCACATTCTGAAGCATTGGGGTTTGAAGCCAGGGATGGAGGAGACATAATTCAGTGCATAACAGGCCTGCTGTCTGCTGTCAGTAACCCCAGGCAATCTTTGCCGAGGGCAGCCTTCTGTGTCAGGGGAGGCGGGGGGCGGGGGGGGGACTCCCCTGCACCGCCTTACGGCTCACCTAACTACCCCACCACCACCACCACCACCACCACCGTCAGAAGGGCAGGATCCTGACTCTTGTCTCTGGCCCCCAGCCCCTTGCACAGAACCTGAGCAACAGCTGAGCCCAGTAACTTTCCAGGGCATAAATGAGTAAATAAAGATCCACCAGATTGTGCCTTGGTCAAAGAGGAAAGCCATCCTCCAGCTTCATTTAGAGAAGGACCATTCCACCACATGCCATATTACAGCCGATAAAGGCCAAGTTTGATTTCTTGCTCCCCTTTATCATGTGATCAATAACTTCTTAAAATCCTTAAAAATAAGCTGCAGGGCAAGACGAGGGATCAGAAGAGTGGAGATGAGGACAAGTCTGGGTGTCTACAAGAAATATTAATATGATGCTGGCATTACAGGGGATATTAGCATGAACAGCAATATTAGTGCCAAAAAGCATCAACCTCAATATTTTGCAGTTCCTTACAAACACCTTTAATGGGTGATGACAGACTGGCAGTTTTGGGGTGAATCGAAATGGGCTGCTATGGGAGCTGAGAGATCGGAGGCAGCACATGCACTTCCACTCCAGAGGATCGGCCTGCCACCACTGCCCCTGTCTTCAGCACACTGTAGGCAGGAGCTCAGGCTGTGCCCTGGATGCCCCCACCCACCAGGGTTGCAGGCCCAGGAGTTCCCTTCAGAGGCTGGAGGGTAGAGGGAAAAAACTATCAATCTGTGAACTATTAATCTTGTGAAAGCTGTGCCTGCGTGTGAGCAAGGCGCTGATTGCGGGCTCAAAGTGTGAATGTTGGCCCATTCCACTTTAAACAGGAAATGTGTTCCTGCAAAAAAGTGATGCGGAATTTGAAATTACATCCTGCTGTAAATACACCAGGGGGCTTACCCTTTAAAGAGATCTTTTGGCATAATCATAGCCAAGAATCCTTTTGTGAAATGAATACAGGTGTGTTCTCCCTTAAGCAAATCTAACTTACAAATTCAATTTAATTCAACAAATGTTTATTGATTACTTTTCCCGTATGCAGGGCATCCTGCCAGTGCAGGTGATAACAAAGATATTTAAGACATGATCCTTGCCCTTAAGAAACTCATATTCAAAGGAAGGGAGACAGAAAAGTAAACAAATAACTCTAAGTCATGCAGTGAAAACTTCCAGGGGATCAAAATAAACCTAACGATTCATTAATCATAGAATAGTCCAGGAAAGCTGCAGAAAAGAGGGGACAATTGGAGTGGGCTTTTAAGTTTGAGTAGGAGTTTACTGGGCTGGACCATGGCTGTGCCCAGCATGATGAGGAACTAATGTTCCTACCTATAGAACACACAGGACTAGTGAGGGAAGGATCATGAGAAATGGAAGGAAATATTTTGGACAGATAGCATGCTCTACACTGAAGAATCTGATTTAGCCACACTCCAACCTTTATTCCTCACCCGCTTAGCTATTGTACCTGAGAGGTCACCGTGGGATTCATGCAGCTAGCAAGCTCTCCTACCATATTAATAATATGACTCAATTTACAAAAAGTTAAGAGGAACATTGATTTTGTGGAGAAAGGTACACTTGTCAGGAAAGAATTTTTATGTCCGGGTGTTCACACAGAATACAGAAATACGCAATGCTCGGCTCAAGTCCAGTGCTCTGCTGCCATACGGGCAGATCCAGGAAAGGGAGGATTGGAATTGAATGCTTAGGGCCACTCAGATCGGATTTGGGTTAAGAGAAAAAAATCCACTTGAACTGAAACCCTTTCTGAATGCATCAGAGCAAAGCATGTGACGAGGTCTTGTGTCCACTCAGGAGGTGTGCAGTAGGGCGCTGAGGAAACGGCTACCCATAGCTCTCTGAGCGCTCCTCTCAGCTGCATTGACATCTACCCCCTCATAAGTTACATACCTCAGGGTTCACAGATTTCCCACCTGTACCATTATCCTCTTCCATCCACCTGCCACCCTCTCTACTGTGATTTTTCAGAATTCTACTGATGGCCAGGTGGAGCAGACTCATCTTTGTCACGTTCACTATCACCATCATTTTTTTAAATAATAAATCTATTTTTTATTGGTGTTCAATTTGCCAACGTACAGAATAACACCCAGTGCTCATCCCGTCAAGTGCTCCCCTCAGTGCCCGTCACCCAGTCACCCCCACCCCCCACCCCCCTCCCCTTCCACCACCCGAAGTTCGTTTCCCAGAGTTAGGAGTCTTCATGTTCTGTGTCCCTATCGCCATCATTACCATCACCACTGCCTCCTTCCATTTGGGCTGCTGTAACAGAGATACCTCAGACTAGAGGACTTTCAAACAACATTTATTTCTCATAGTTCTGGAGGCAGGGAAGTCCAAGATCAAGGCACCAGCAGAACCCAAGGCTCCACTTCCTGGTCCAGAGATGACCATCTTTTCTCTGTGTCCTCACATGGTGGAAGGAGTAAGGAGCTTACTGGAGTCTCTTTCATAAAGGCACTCATCCCACTCATGAGAGCTCTACCTCCCAAAGGCCCCCACCTCCTAATACCACCACGTTAGGAGTTGGGCTTCAAGATAGGAATTTGATGGAGATACAAGATGGCAATCCATAGCAATCACCATCACCTTCCTGTCATGTCCTTTGAAAACTATGTGCTCCATCATTTGATGCTGGCAAGTGCGCAGAGAAGAAACAGGCTATTATTCCTATGTTCCAGAGGAGGCATCTGTGGCTCAGAGAGGTTATTTAACTTGCTCAGGTCACACAGCTAACTATTTGCAGAGATAAAACTAGGTCTCATGACAACCAACGCAAGGGCAGTTCACCCCAGAGCATACTGCCTCCAGTGAAAGCAGAGTCAGTCGCATACACGAGCAAAGCAGCTGGCCAGGTACATGAGGTGAATTGAGAGACCTTAGTAAGACCTCCTGCCACCCAATTTTTCCCTGGCTATCCAGTCACAAGGCATGAAATTGTACCAGTTGATATCTGGGTATATGTGTATGGTAAAGATAAATGACTTCAATTTATAAAGTGTTTAACTTTCGGAAAGTCCTCCTGCGTGTTTCACCACAAAACCCATCTCGTGAGAGGGCAAGGGCTTATCTGTATTTGAGATGCTTTTCACTGCCAAGCACAGCCCACACAGGCAGAGGTGCTCACTATCCTCATGCGAAGAGGTCTCAGGATAGAGATGCAACAGCTCCGGGACTGTCAATAAACTCACACAAAGAGGTCCCCGAGCCCCAAGTCTTCCCAGCTTTCTGCTCTGCATCCTCAGCAAGCTGGCAACTCCCCTCTTGGTCACAAAATCGCTACAGCTGATAGCTCTCCTCCACAGAGCTGCAATCAGAAGGGAAAAAGTGTCTCTCCATTTTATAAGACTGAAAACACCCCCTCCCCCCCAACCCCCCAGTAAATGTCCCCTTATATCTCATTAGCCAAGTAGGGCCACGAGCCCACGCCTACCAGCCGGGGCTGAAGAAATGCAATTTCTATGATTGGCTTTGCCTGCTCAGCATTTTTCCCCAGGAGAGGGAGAAGGGTCCATGAAGCACCTCCTCATCACAGTACTTGAATAAAATCTAGATTCTGTTGGCAGGAAGAAGATGCAATGACTTCTGTATGGCAACTAACAGTGTCTGCCACATAGCCTTTTGCTTTATTTATTTTATTTATTTATTTTTAAGATTTTATTTATTTATTCATGAGAGACACAGAGAGCAAGAGAGAGAGTCAGAGACACAGGCAGAGAGAGAAGCAGGCTCCATGCAGGGAGCCCGATATGGGACTTGATCCCAGGACTCCAAGATCAGGCCCTGGGCCGAAGACAGGCGCTAAACTGCTGAGCCACCCAGGGATCCCACATAGCCTTTTAGAAGGGAAAACAAAGATTGAGAACCTTCCAGAGCTGACACCTCTCCCAGTAGCACCACATTAAACTAGCATCAGCTTTACAGATTTACCAGTTAAGCCTTATAATATTTAATTATGGTATTATCTTTTCATTTTTAAGTGATTTTTATTTGGCATTTATTTCTGTCAGCTTTTCCTTCTTTAATGTTTTTGATTATCAGATGTCTATATCAGGGTGAGATCAACTTGTAATAATTGTTTAGAAATACAATTTGGAACCTTTGGGGGATTAATTACAACATGGCTTTTTGTAACCAGATATCTGATAGGGTTAATGACAGCTGACACAGGAGCATAAGCATTAATAGCTCATAGTATTTGGATCTCTTTTTTTTTGTGGCATATTTGTTCAGACACAAAGAATTTATTCCATCTTGCTTTGACCTTTATCAAATCAGTAAGAACACGTCCAAAAGCAACTTGGAGCTGAGTGTTAGAGCAACTGTTGCTTTCTGTAAGCTTGTTCCCTTTCGTAATGATGAAAGCATTTTGCCTACCAATCTGATTTTGGTTCTGCCTTCAGATTTGTTATTGCTTTTGCTAATTCAGATTTTAAAATCCATTTCTGACTTAATGTTATATTCCTACAACAGCATTCATGTCTTCCCTCTGCATTTCTCTGTTCAAGTATTTGCAAAGAACTGCACCCGACAGTGAATATTTGAGCTATAAAGATTTTGAGTAGTAATGGAACAAGACAACATCCAGATCTCCTACAAATGCTCCTCAAAGCACTACACAGAATCACGTGTCGAAATTGCAACTTGAAGACATATTTCGCTTCCAAAACTTATTATTTCTTGGAACACTACCCGTAAAGTATTCCATGGGTATAAAGCTTACTAATATTTATTTTATTTGCAACAGTGACTCTCCATTAGCCACAGACAGGGCAATGGATACTTTTCTCATGGCAAGACAGCAAGCAAGACTGATCAATGGGACTCGGACACTGCTGGCCTACCTGCACCCGTCCAGGCTCCTGGAAACTTTGAACTTCACCTTCAACTCCTTGGGCCAGCGTTTCCTGCTCTTATTTTCGATTTAATGTCAGTGGATTCTTTCAAAGCAGTAATGTTTCTATGTTAATTGTTAAGCTTAAATTCTCACAGGAGAGTTTTTTTTTTAAAGATTTCATTTATTTATTCATGAGAGACACAGAGAGAGAGCGAGAGGCAGAGACACAGGCAGAGGGAGAAGCAGGCTCCATGCAGGGAGCCCGATGTGGGACTCGATCCTGTGACTCCAGGATCATGCCCTAGGCCGAAGGCAGGCACTAAACCGCTGAGCCCCTCAGGGATCCCCTACACAGGAGACTTTTTAAAAAGATTTTATTTACTCACTCATGAGAGACACAGAGAGAGGCAGAGACACAGGCAGAGGGAGAAGCAGGATCCCTGTGGGGAGCCTGATGTGGGACTCCATCCCAGGAGCCCAGGACCCAGGGATGACAACCTGAGCCAAAAGCAGATGCTCAACCACTGAGCCACCCAGGTGTCCCTCGCAGGAGACTTATAATACTTAAATGTTCCCATTTTCTCAACTGATTTTTCTCAGCATTTGGAAAAACATACACATTTCCTGTGAAATGCTAGAAAAGAATTCCCACCCAGAATACACCACCAGGCACAGGTTGGTCAGTCTGAGTCAGACCTTGGACAAGGATGTCTTGAGACCCTTTCCCAGAGCCCCGGGCAGGAGGACACAAGAATCCAGCCCACCCACCTCTCACTCAGCACCTCTCCTCCCAGCTGCCTTCCATAGCTCCATGATTCCTGCCACATCTGTCCAGTCCGTTAACCCCCAAACTCACCCAGACCTGCCTACTTCTCTCCTATTTCTTCTGCTCAAATTTATCCTCTTGCTTCTCTCTACAATCCCAGCCCACACACAAAACCTCACATTTCATTTTTCTCCATATTCTCACATTCCAATTTTCTGTGCAAAATCGGTGTCAGCCATGAGTCTGGGCTAACCGCCACTGTGACAATTTAATTAAAGCAATTCAGACTATAAAGTATAAGCGATACATAAATGTCCACTTACCTGCATATAATGCTGAAAAGATCACTTCATCGTACTAAGCCTCAATATTTCCATCTATAAAATGGAGATAAAAATTCCCAGCTCACAATATTTTTGAGAAGATAAAATGATATAGGCAAAGCATAGAACTAAGTGCTAGGAAATTGTTTTAGTCTTCCTTCTCCAAAAAGGACAATATTAAATCTTAAAGGAGGCGCTTTTGAGTACAAAAGAGCTTTTTATCAGGGACTAGAAACCCCAGGAGCAAAGTTAGCTGTGTTCCGAGTGTCTGCAGAGGCCTCTCAGCTCTTTTCTTAAAAGGTCCAAATTCACTAGCCCAATGTCAACTCCAGGAACTTCTCCCCCTGCAGGTTTCCAAAGTAAGAACTGGATGAGAAGGGTTGGCCTGCCAACCCAAAGCCTAGCTGACTACAGCTGCCCCAGCTTGGCCCAAAGTAAATGCTCAATAAATGTTTGCCAAATTGAATTTCCTTCCCCCTAGATTAATCATGGCAGAAGCAAGGAGGTGGCCCCCTTTGGGGTGGCTCCGGTGCCCACAAGCTTCATGAGTCATGTCTTCAAAGGCCTTGCAGCCACCCCCCTTCCTTTGCCTCTGACCTGTCCTGCCTCTTCAGCATGTTTATGGACATAATTACAGAGTGTTATTGATTTCCTGACAGCCGCCTTGATGTAACTATTTTAGAGAATCAAGCTAATTTCATACATTGAGGTTTTTATGGTCTCTGGCAGACTCAACCCTAGAAGTCATTTAGTCTCTTCCGAGGGCACTACTGCCCCTTCTCAGAAACTGCTTCTCCTGGCCCCTCCTTTCCCGAAGCCCAGCTGGGCTGCGATATCTGCACCCAGTCTTCTCCTTGTGGCCCCACTCCCATGCTCACATGACTTGGCCATGTTGTGGGGAAACAGGGAGATCCCAAGGCCCCAAGAAGTCAGAGCGGTGCATGCTGGGGGAAAGATGGGACTCAATTATTCCTGTAAACTTTTACAGCTTGAGTCTGCCCCCTGGTTCCTGTTACACTCCACTGAAACCTTCCTTCCTTACCTGCTATTTACCAATTTGTAGTTTGCAGAGTCTTTTAAGAGACATAACCTTATCTAATTCGCGTATCAAGTCTGGGCTATTATGTCCAGTTTGCAGATGTAAAAATACAGAAAATGAGCGTAGAAAAGTAAAACAACTTGGTAATACAAAATGTTAACAATGAGTTATGAACATCCTTCACAAAAAGGCTTCCCATGGCTGTTTCTTCTTTTGGAGACACAGAGTTGCAAAGTCAAGATTTAAACAATTCGATTTCTATACCTAGCCCCTTCCTGCACACATAGTCTTCCTCACTGCCCTTCTTTATTTCTGTGTGGGTTCTTGCCCTTCACACAGCCCTGTCTTGGCCATACTAGTCTTAAACACCCAAATACGCCCCTCCCCGGTCTGCCTATCCAGCTCACACCTATCCTTGAAGGATCTCCTCAGGCCCTCCTCTACCTGGAAGCCTTGTCTATGACTCCATCTTTCAGTGACACTCCTTGATGTGAACATAGAGGACACATTGTCTACAATATTAGATAACAATATGCTTAAGTAGACATTTAACAAAGTCATTCCATCCTTGGAAGTCCCTTAGTGCAGTGTATCTGGCTTGATTTAATACCCACCATCCATTTCCCAATGGATATAAATGTTCTGATTTACAGCCTGGGGCTGCCTTTTTCTATTTGGGGAGCATAGGACACCAGGGATGTTGAGTTCATGCCTGGTTCCAGAAGTGGGACTTAAGACTAAGGCCACCAGTTGGTCACCAGGTGACCTAAGGTGGTCCAGTCTGAGGGAACATCTAGACTGCTGCCAGTACCCCTGAGGAGACTTGCTCTTTCCTACAGAATATGAAAGAGAGGAGAAAGTCTGCTGACAGTAGAGCCGAAAGGAAGCAGTCGAGAAATGGCAAGAGAAAATATGTCAAGGTCAAGCATGTTGAGCTGTAAGATCGGGCCTTGCCTGAAGCTGACCAAGCCCTTTCTCCAGACTTTCAGTTAGATGAGCCAATTCATTTCTCTTTGTTTGAATCAGTTTCAGTCAGAACTTCTAGCTACAAAGGGAGGCTAAGTACATGCACTTGAATAGTGATGTTTGTTCTAGAATAGTACAAATCAACCTAGAGGCAGCATAGCTCTCCATTCAGAGCTCTCAGTTTTTAAAAGAGGATGCCAAAACTACATTAAGTTCCACTGATCCTTTTATATGACTTACTAGATGTTTGGGTCTTCTCATTACAAAATAATACATGTCTATTAAAGACACTGGAGAAACCCCACTACTGCTACTACCAACCAAATTGTATTTACTTTTATTTAAATACATATAATGTTTCCTAAAATTGGGATGATCATTGGAATGCCTGAGTGGCTCGGTCAGTTAAGTGCCTGACTTGATTTCAGCTTTGATCATGATCCTGCAGCAGTGAGATAGACCTCCACATGAGGCTCTGTGCTGGGCGTGGAGCCTGTTTAAGATTCTCTCCCTCTCTGTCTGCCCCTCTCTGTCTGCTCAAAAAAAAAAATTGGAATGATCATCATGCTGTGTGTGTGTAATTTTGTGTGTGCACTCAATGACAGCAGGCTACTTCATTGTAGGGGGAAAGGTGGCCAGATGCCCTGGGTTCAAACCCTGTATCTAGTATGAACATCCGCGTGACCTTACAATTCCTGCAGTATCCTAATGACCTCATATGTGAAAAGAGTATAATGACAGCACTTGATTTATAGGGACTTTGTGAGAAATAAGTAAAGTTTTTCATGTGACACCTGGCATATGGTAAGAGCTCAGTTTGGGGCAAGGTGGGTTTGAGATGCTTACAGCTCTTTAAAACTAGCCAGTGGGCATTCTTTGTTGTGGGAGTCTATCCTGTATACGGACATAGGATGTATAGTAGCATGACTGATCTTCTCACACTAAGCCAGTAGCACCCTCACCCCACTGGTCTTAACAGCCCAAAGGGGCTCCAGACATGGCCAAATGTCCCTAGGGGGATAAAACTGCCCCCTTCGAGAATCACTGCCTTATGGTATCTCATCATTTAGCTATACTGTTCATTACTGTTGTACAGTTAAAACATACTGAATGCCATTGGATGATGCAAGTCTTGCAGGATCCTTATTACTGTTGCAACTTCAGTGGGAATTTCTTTTGTGTTTCACCATCACATCTGATATTGAACTATTACTTTGAGGTAAGTGATCTTACATTAACATTTATTAAATTTTTACCAAGAGATTTTTTTTAAAATGGTTATTTCATCAAAAGTCTTTTAAGGTATCAACTGAAGTTTCCACTGCCTCACTGATCCTTGGATTGTATTAATAGAATTCATAGCATTACATTATTCTCATCCATTCCTGAGATAATGACTAACTGGACATGTTATAGCATTCATTTCTTAACATTGCAGTGGGTGTGATTTGATGACATTTTATCTAAGGAATGTCATTTCCACTCCACAAAGTAAACTGTTTTTGACTTGTGTTTCGTTATTAGGGTTATGCTGATTTCATAAAATAATTTTGAAAGTTTTCCATCTTTTTATATAATTGGAAATGGTTAATTTCCCCCTAAAAATTACATATTTCTTGAGGTTTGATCGACTGAGCTGATCAACAACATTAGGTCAAGATCATTCGGGGGAAATTAATTCTACAGTAATTTTTTTTTACAATTTCTTTAAGTTTTCTATTTTTGACTCAATTTTGTTGATTACCATCTTGCTATAACATTATGTCTTATAATCAGCATTGTAAAAAATAGGACAGAATACAGTATATTAATCTCATGAAAAGCATCTATATAGTTCCATCTACTTTCTAATATCCTAGTTTGCACTTTTTTCTCCTTTTTTCCTATTGAACTTTCTGGATTTACACACTACTATTCTAATTAAGGAAAGCTCCTCAGTTTCTCCCCTTTTTCTATATGTAGTCTTTCTGTGTTGCTTACTTAAATATTTAATCAAATACTTAATTTTTATTACTAATGTGTTAATAACACCACTTAGCCCATGAATCTACCCTTTTGTACGGCTTTGACTTTACTCCATAAATTTTTACATGGTGTCTAATTTTTGCTACTTTATAGACAGTCTGTATTTCTTCTTTGACCCAAAAATTATTAAGCTGAGCAGTTTTTAGTTTCCAAGATCTCAGGTGTGCCTTTTCAAAAACCCTACTCATTTTTATAGTCTATTCTTTCTGTATAGTGGTCAGTGTTCAACATAAACACTGATTTTCAGTATTTAATGAGATTTTCTTTTAATTTTTATCACTGTTCTGAGAATGGGTGAAAGGTTCACTATCTGTTCACAGGATTAAAAGTTTATTATGCATTTTTATATTTTTATAAATATTTATTTTTCCCTTGCCTCATCTGCTATGTTCTGAGAAAAATACATTGTCATCTCTCCACAAATAATTTTTGTTATTTTCTCCTCATATCTTTTAATGCATTTGCTCTAAATAGTCTGATATTAAATGATTTGGCATCTTCTACTATTTGGTTTATGACTGCTACATTTTTATTCTGGTTTTATTTTCCAATTCAATTGTTGTTATATTAATATTGTCATTCTTGAATTTTTATGTTTTCCTGATATCTTTTACCAAGCCTTTTATTTCTAATCTTTCTCTGTCAGTCATTTTGTATTTTGTATTGGATTTATATCTTGTAAACAGCATATAGTTGACATTTATTATTTGACCTAACCTGGGAGTCTATGTATTTTAATGTGAGGGTTGACCCTTTTATTTATTGCCATAAATTATATATCTCAATTTATTTCTGTCACTACATTTTATTATTTCTATGAAAGTACCTTGCTTTTACTTATTATGCTTGTTTTTTGCCTTGTAATTCTCTCTTTTTTAAATTTCTATTTATTAAAGAGACCATGAATTATTTTCCTTGACTTCTTTTCTCAAATAGCTTGGATAGTTGAAAACATATTTTTAATTCTTTTGATGGCTCTTCTGGGTTTTAGAAAACAATTTTGAGCTTTATTCTTCCCATAATCAATATCAAAAATAAAAGTGTCTATCTACTTGCCCCTTGAAGATGAAAAAAATAGAATGCTTTTTACTACTTACTCTTTTTACTACTTACTCTTCTTTCACCCCATTTCTTTGTTTTTCCTGGAAAAAGATGGAGTATTAGAGTCAAATTTTGTTCAGGTTTTTTTCCCACTTTTGAGACAAACTTCTTACTTACCATTCTTCTTTATAGCTGTGTTAACAAGAATTATACAGACTTGCCCCATGACTGAGCAATTCAGTGCTTCAACCAGGCTTCTTATTTGATAACCTCCCCATGCTAGGGTCTTTATTTTGATACATCTCTCTATTTACTGGAATATATTCTTAAATACTTTTTTCAGGAAGGAAACATAAACCATTTCAGGAAGGTTACACATTCTGAACTCTTTTATTTCTGGTTATGTTTCTCTTATGTTCATACCTAAGTGATAGCTTGACTAAATAAAAAAGTACTTGAATCATGATTGTGTTCCCTCAAAACTCTCTAGCCCTTTATATAAGAGCAAGTTAAATACTATAACAAGACACTGAACTTGTGTGGTTAACACTTACAGAGCCCATGTGGGGCTCAGAGGGAGCCTCCCAGAAGGTGAATCAGGAACTCAGGCTCTTTGCACTGTCCCCTTGGGTCCTCTGCCACAGTCTGAGCATCTGGCTGATGGAGGAGCAGAGAAAGAGAGAAAGAGAAGAGACTAGCAGATATCATAGCAGATTTAAAGATCCAAATCAGAAGTAGTATGTGTCACTTCTGTCCACAACTCATCAGCCCGAACTGGTCCCTGGCCCACTTATATTAGAAGAAACTGGGAAATTCTGTCTTTCTCTGTTTCCAGGAGGAAAGTAAAATGATTTGATAAACATAGAGCCCTGTCTGTGCCACATGGCTGCCCTGTTGTTCTGGGGCATGTGCAGAGAGCTCTTGCAAGATACTTTAATTTTAATTTTTGTAACTATATATTCAGCATAGTTGGGTTTCCTCTACTTCTAGCTTGCTTGTAATACTTTATCTTTTCAATTCAAAAATTTAGCCAGTATGTATATGGATGCATTTCCCTTTAAATTTATTTTGCCTGCACATTTAGGCCATTTTGCAAGACACATTTTCCTCAATTATGACTTTGATTGTTGTTTCTGAATAAATTGTTCTGGTTTATTCCTCAGCCAATACCTGTAATTCCTAGATTGGATCTCCTTCTCTCTTCTCCATACCTATTATCTCCTCATCACTTCCATCTCCTTATTCTTTCCCTCTGAATACAAGGAGATTTTGTTCTCACCAGTGATTTGCGTTTTAGCAGTGTTAACTCCTGCCTTCACTACTCCATGTGAATTTTATTTATTCTATTGGAGTTAGGTATCCTTCAACTGCATTTATATTTTAGCCATCTTCTTTGCAAGCCACTTTCCTCTCAATCTGCTTTTCCTCTTATTGTTTCTTTTTCTATTGTCTTTTTCCTTGGACACTTATGTGGCATTTTTGCCTTCCATGTGTTCATTTTAAAACATGATTTAACCCACCCAGAGCAGTGGTTGCCACCAGGCAGGACATGTGGTTTGCCCTTGGCCTCGCACACTGTTGAGTAGGGTTGCAGAGTTTCGACACAAACACCAGATGGTAAGGCTCACCCTTCATGTCCTAGCAGTACTCAGCAGAGCGGCACACAGCCTGAGCCTAGAGAAAGATCAAGAACCTTTTGACACAAGTCACACCTTATCCTGTACTGGTATCCTGAACAGAAGCACAAACTCTACACTAAATAAAGGCTACACGTCAGCCAATCCACATTTGGACATTTGTAGAAGCCTCTTCTTAGATAAAGAGCTTGTACAGAAAACACACGCACAGCATTTAGGCCATTCTCAGGGCCCCAAGATCAATGAAGTTGGTGCTTCTCTGAGTCTCACCAGAAAACCAAGGCACTTTCTTGGGGCCCAAGGGGATTTACCCCTACAACCACCTCCTGCAAAGTCAGCATAGAGGAGTGGAGCAGCTCCTCTGGTGAACAATGCATACCTGTAAGCCAAAGCCAACCTCAGATGGGTCTTAAATGTGCTGCTCCTGTAGCACCACATGTGGTTTGTGTGCATTGTATTGATGGTGTGTTAAGATAATTTTTGATTTCAAAGGGAGAAATTAATGTTATCAAAATCTGGGTTAACCACCCCCAATTAAGTTATCTAAGCTTCATTTTAACTCTCCACATGAAGCCAAAAAATTTTTTTCCTGATTTCTGGTGCTTTATTAATTAATAGTTAGGCATTGTTGAAGAAAGGATGGAAGGAAGGAAGGAAACAAATCAACTAAATCAATTTTGCCTGCCTATAATAATCAGAATTGATTCTCCTTGTTTGTTTGGCTTTGTTCTTTCTTGGAAGTTGAGTACTCTGAAATTCCTGTTGTTGCAAATGTTAGGACAGCTACTCTTGGGAGACACCTCCTGAGTCCTACCAAACGAGAGCATGCAGGAAGCTGGGCCAGGTACCACCTGCCTACTGCCGCAGCCGCTGTCCCAGCCATCACCAGCCATGGCTGCTGCCACTTATCAGGCTCTACTGACACCCAGCATCTACTGCCACCCCTGCTCTTCATAGCCCTGCCCTATCCGGTTTTCTGATAGGAGGAGGTTCCATGTTCTTCCCAACATTGCTGTAGCTAAAGATCTCCCTCCACTTGCTCTCTCTCTCTCTCTCTCTTAATCTCTCTCTCTCAGGAAATGGGAGGGGCAAGATCTGCTGCAGATATAGACATCCCCAGGTGTAGAGACATGAAAACCAAAGGAAAGATTGGGGTCAGGTTCAGAGACTCACAGTGAAGAATAGTGCGTTCTGTAAAAATGGCAGACTACAGCCCCCAAGCTTCCGCATCTGACAGCTAAATATGTGATCAAGGTGACATGGTGACATAATGACAGGCGTCTCTGACATAAATACAAGCCAGAACGTAATGAGGATGTTGCCTACCCACCAGCAAAGTCCCAGGCAGGATGCCCTACATGATATAAACTGAAGATCAGACAAGCAGCCCTGGTTCCTCAACAAGGTCACCCTGTGGAGGGACAGGTAATGAGTCCAGAGCTCTGGGGGTGCCAGCAGGTTTCTGAGCTGGTGTGAGCAGCATTGACAAGGGAGCAGGGGAACTGACATGTAGCCCCGGGCCTTCCACTAACTAGCTGTGCAATCTCAGACTAATGTTACCTCCCTAGGCCTTGATATGTTGTCCTTTGTAATGGTATAATAATATTTTTTCTATTTCTCTCATTAAGACCCACCTAGTTCCTAGAGTGCCTGGGCGGGTCAGTCAGTTAAGCATTTGCTTTTGGCTCAGATCATGATCCCACGGTCCTAGGATCGAGCCCTACATCAGGCTCCCTGCTCAACAGGGAGTCTGCTTCTCCCTCTCCCTCTACCCCTCCCTCTGCTTGTGTGATCTCACTCTCTGTCTCCCTCAAATAAATAAATAAAATCTTTTTTCAAAAAAAGACTCCCCTAGTTCCTGTCCTGCATCTCCCTGAGCCCATCTCTGGACAATAAACCACAGTCCACAGGTAGAGCCCTTTACTGAGTGCCATTTTAAGAGCTCTAAATTACTAAGGTTTGTGATAATAAGGACCATGATCTAACTGCCTTACCTATATTGAATAATTTAATCCTCAGAGGAAAGTATTATCATGATTTCCACTGTCCTTGTTTTAGATGAGGAAACTGAGAAACAAAGGATATAAGTTACAACTGAGGTCTCAGGCTAGTAAGTAGTAGACCTTGACCAGCCTTGACCATGCTGACTATGCCCCAAAACCCAACCAAAGCCAGCTCTCACCCTGTACCCACATTACAGTTCCTGAGCTTCTGACTTCTTCTGCATACCATATTTCTACGTTACAGTGCACGTTGAATAGTTGAATGCCATCCTTATTCCCTATAGCTGGAACTCTGTCTTTGTAACATGTCCAGGATCTCTGTTCCTACAAAACAGGATTGGAGTCTGCCCAATGGGGGCAGTTTCCTGTGGTCATTCTTGTACTAATCCCTCGCCAAACTGGAACTACTCCAGGCTAGAGTTGGGTCTAATGCATCTTCATTTGCAGGGGCTACTTCAGCATAGCCCAGAGCAGGTGCTCAGGTAAGGCAGCTCAAATGGCTTCTGCCTTGGTGGCACCACCATGTGTGAGCTTGCCCTAATGCTAGGGGCTCACCTGAGCCACCACCTGGAATCGACTGAGTATGAAAGCACTTTATATCCAAGCAACAGGCTGAGTATGGCATGGGGGTCAGACACCCCTAGTTGTGAATCCTGTCTCTTCTATTTCATCTGTTCTTTCATGATTTCTCTTTTCTGGAGGTAAAATATATATATGAGATGCATGGGCCTTAAGTACACAACTCAACAAGCATTGCCAAATTCATACAGTCATGTTGACCAGCACCCCAATCAAGATAGAGAACATCTCCACCCCAGAAATTTCCCTCATGTCCTTTTCCAGTCAATCCCCATAGGCAACCACAGTTCTGAGCTTTATCACTATAGATGTTTGACCCTACTCCTGGATGTCATATAAATGGCATCCTTTTGCCAGACTTTTCTCCCTCAACATATTGTTTTTTGAGTATTATCTTTAATATTTATTTCTTTTTTTATTGCTGACTGATACTCCATTGCCTATGGGGAGATCATGCACCATTCATTTTGTGATCTTGAGAAAGTTATAGAATTTCTCATGCATTCATTCATTCATTCATTCACTTAACCAGAACTTACCCTCTGCCTCAATTTACCTTCTCTAAGATCACGCCGATGATACCTGCTATTGCCTGAAGTGTTTAGTCGAGATCAGAGAGACAGTAGTGAACTCAGCAGCCAGGCAGCTAACATTCCAATCCTGGTTTCAGCCCTCATGCCCTGTATGACCTTGGACCAAGTACTTAATTTCTCTGTGCTCTGTTCTCTCCTCCATAAAAGGATTGACTGAGGATTAACCGACATAGTTAAGTTTCGTAAAGTTCTTAAAACAGTGCCTGGAAAGCAGTAAGTGCCATGTAAGAGCTCGCGATTATTACCAAATATCCAACAGGCCCTAGTACAGAGCGAGCACTCATTAAATCACAGCTGCTGTGTTCGCTATTATTATGTGAGTCTTCACAGAGACACGAGAAAGTGGGTGCACTATCACTACAGTAGTCAGCGCTGTGGGAAAGGAATCGAGTCCCTCAGCCACTATGACAAATCCACAAAGCTCTACCTGAACTGAGGTGACCAACCTGTTCTGGGACTTGTCCAGCTAGCACTGAAAATCCCAGGAATCTTCCTTAGTCTTGGGCAAACTGGACAGTTGGTCACCCTAATCCAAGCTTCAGTCTTCTTATCTGTTAAATGGGTGTGATATACTGTGCTGTCTTCCTCAGAGAATTACGGAAAAAGCCAATGAAAAGTCTGCAGAAAAAAAAAATCTGTAGAAGTGCCATACAAAAGCAGTGGGGTGTTAGCTTGTTTGTTTCTGGGAGCACTAGAAAGCACACTGACCTTGGGCTCAACTTCAAATTCAGAACTTAAATTCAATCTTGAATTTGAGTCATGGCTTCTCTACTTCCAAGCCTAGTGGTGCCAAGTCCTGTCTGTCCTCCAGGATACAACTTCCTCATCTGTAAAATGAGAATTTGTCATAATCAGCCCCCGGGGCTGGTGTGAGGTCTTATATAGGGAAGCACTGTCTGCATGGAAACGGTGCAAATTAAATGTCAGTTAATGTGGTATGGGGGCTCTGTGTCCCAGGAAGCTACTCCGAACTGCCACCCTCTCAGCTCTAGTCCTACTGACCCTGCTGCCTGACCCCAGGCCTCTCTGGAGCTGCCTTCCTGTCAGCCCAGCAGACCCTCACCCTTGTCCCTGATTTCTTGGTGTCTGTGCAGCCCCCGACCCTGATGGCCTCGGGAGGTGGACAACCTAGGGCTCGGCCTGGCAGTGCTCCCACACGCTCCTCTACCAGACCGAGCTCAGGCAAACGACTGCTGGAATCACAGGGCCTCAGTGGTAATCAGCACACCAGGCCTGAGGTAATGGAATAACCCTGATGCAATTATATATTGATTGCAAGTATTATGGCTGTTGCTGATTGCTTCTTATTGATACAAATCCACTGGGCTGCCTATTTGGATAAAGCCAAGTGAGAACAAGGAGAGACGGGGGAGGAAGGAGAAAGAGGGAGAGAGAGGGAGGAGGGATGAAGAGAAGAGGGAAGAAGAGGAGGAGGAGGGATGGGATGGAGAGAGGGAGGAGGGATGAAGAGAGGAGGGAAGAAGAGGAGGAGGGACTACCTCCCAGTGGCTACCGTTGTTTGAGTAGCAGAGCCACGAGGTGGCCCTCAGCCTCAGCCCCCTCCCCACCACTTTTCATTTTTACCCAGTCCCCTCCCCTACCCAGTCCCCTTTCCATTCTTACACAGTTCCCTAACTCCAGGATACCTCCCTGCCTAATAAGCACACCCAGGGAGAAGCTTTGACACCCTGTTTCAGAGAACCAGAGAGGAAGGTCAGGAAGGATGGCTACTCCTGTTCCACAGCCACAGTGAGCCCAGTAGAAAAGAAATCCAAAGGCAGCCAGTCACCGGGGACACGGCCAAACCAGGGTCAGGGAGGCAGGAGGGGCCGCAATGCGCAGGAGTCAGAGACCTGCTAACACATGTGTTCTTAGTGGAGGGTTGAACGCCCAGCACCCTGCCTTCTTGTTTCAGCTCCTATGCCGGAAGTAAGTGCCCTTTCCAAAGTCCATGTAGTGCCATGGTGTTTGCATTTCTGTGCTTTCTGGTGGTGATTTCTGTTTAAAACGGCCCCCGAGGGATCCCTGGGTGGCGCAGCGGTTTGGCGCCTGCCTTTGGCCCAGGGCGCGATCCTGGAGACCTGGGATCGAATCCCACGTCGGGCTCCCGGTGCATGGAGCCTGCTTCTCCCTCTGCCTGTGTCTCTGCCTCTCTCTCTCTCTGTGACTATCATAAATAAATAAAAAAAAAATTTTTTTTTTAATAAAAAATAAAACGGCCCCCGAGTGCAGTACTGAAATGCTGTCTAGCGTTTCTAAGTGTAAGAAGGCTGGAATGTGCCTCATGGAGAAATCCTGTATGTTAGAGAAGCTTCATTCAGGCATGATTTTTAGTGCTGTTGGTAGGGAGTTTGATGTTAATGAGCCAACAATATGTAATTCTTAAGGTGTCTTTAAACAGAAACATACCTCAAATAACATTATGTAGTGATCAGTTGATTAGAATGTGAGCGGAAGTTGGCAGGAGCCTTACCCTGTACCTCTTTAGAAGCAATGGTCAGCATTCACTGAGCCAGTGTTCACAGCGACTTTATGGTACGTAACAACCAAAGCTGGCAAGAGTCAGCTGTGCATGCACACGTAACAAAGGAAAAGAAAACCAGCATCACCCTGTCTGGCTCTAGTATCAAACGTAGAGAAAGCCTTGAGCCTTCTGGTAAGTTACTGACTCCAGAACGTGAACAGCTCCGTCCCTGGCTTTCCAAAGCTAATAACTGAAGATTCGTCATCATCTTCTGCAATAGGATAATCGTGTAAGAAAACTGTGTGTGTGTGTGTGTGTGTGTGTGTGTCCATATGGAACAGACTAACCATAAACTTGGTAACTTTGGAAAATCTTGTGTCTTCTTTCCTCTACAGAAGTGTCATAATTTGCTGTTGACAAGTCAGTCCTTTTAAAACTTTCTCTGCGGAGATCCCTGGGTGGCTCAGCGGTTTAGCGCCTGCCTTCGGCCCAGGGCATGATCCTGGAATCTCAGGATCGAGTCCAACATCAGGCTCCCTGCATGGTGCCTGCTTCTCCTTCTGCCTATGTCTCTGCCTCTCTCTCTCTCTCTCTCTCTCTCTCTCTCTCTCTGTGTGTGTCTCTCATGAATAAATAAATAAAATCTTTTAAAAAAATAAATGGTTATAAAAAAAATAAAAATAAAACTTTCTCCGCAAGTAAACTTCCTTTCTTCTCAAATGCTTTAAATGCTGTGTCTCGGAGTCTTCCTTTGATTCTGACTAGCTTAGAGGAGTCCACATCAGTGATATCTGACCAGGTCTCAGACAGTAGTCACCCAGCACCCGTGGGCTCAGAGAGCCACAGGCTGGCACACTCTTCATTTTGTTCACACAGCACCCGGGGTGATGTCTTGCCCAGAGTAGGGGCTTATTATGCAGAAACCTGTCCTAGTCAAGGTCCTTGGTCACAAGCTACAGAAGCTAAACCGATTAACTCAAACACTGGGAGGTTGCCTGGATGTGGAGAGTAGTACGGGTCATCAGGACTGAGGATGACGGTGAGTTCTGAGTCAAGGAAACACCATGAAAAGGGAACAGCAAAGTTAACAGCCCAGTTTGGGACAAGTTGCATGTGAGATGCCTGTGGCTGTTCACTGGGTTCTCTGCAAACTCCAACACTCTATGTATTTGGAAAGGATTCTATTAATACTATTGATGCTATCGCTATTATTAAATATTAATGAAATTTCCATCCTTGAAGAACCTAAGACAGAATCACTCCAGTGAACTGAGAACAAACTGCCTTTGTCAATAGAAAAGAAAGTGAAGATCCAATTTTTAATCCTCTTTCCCTCCCTTTGCCCTGGCTGTCAGTCACAAGGAGAATGGCCAGGCATTTAGGGCAAGGCTGCCCATACAGAATGGATAGCCACCAACAGTTTTCAGATGGGTAACTAAAAGCCAATCATACATGTAAATCAATAATCAAATTCAAAGCTGTTGTGTTTTAAGGCTCCATCTACATTGGGGGACCATCTGGTGATCATAAAGAGAAAGTAGCATTTGCTTGGATGATGCCAGGGGCCAAGGAAGCAGAAGTCCTGAGAATCTGTGCTTCCTCTGACCTCTTGACATGTCAACTTAGAGCCTCACACATGCCAGTTTCCACGGCTCACATTTGGTGGGTTCCAGCCTAGCAATATGGTATGGTTGTCTAGATAGAACACCTTAATTGGCCAGGATCGCCCTGAGGAAAATAGTGTAAATACTCATCCTGCTCAAACTGTGTGCCTGGAGTTCTGATGCAGAAAACAGGCTTCCCCCCAGTCACTGAAGAGAAAGTATCAGGAGTCAGAAGACCTGAGATCAGAGTTCTGGTTCTACTATTCCCTGGCCTTCAGCACATTTAAAATTTTTCTTAAATTGAGCCTTGCTTCCCTCATCTATAAAATGAGGCCAGGGAGGTACTACCTTTCTGTGTTACAGGAGGGCTGTAAGAATTAAATGGGGGTAGAGATGTGTGTAAGAAAGCACCATATGTGTATTGCTTATCTCAGCCAGTGATTGTTGATGCCTGACACCTTCTTTACCCAGAGAACACCCTTCAGCTTCCCATAAAATTAAACCCTCCAGTAGTAACATTTTTGACAAGTACATGCACTGAAACCTCCCAGTGCAATCGTCACCGGGCTTCCCACTGCATGCCTCCCACACCACACAGGCACGCACGCTGGAGTGCGTCACTGAAGACAGTATGGCAATATAATAAATGAGGAGGGGAAGTCCCAGAAGTGCTAACATCCCACATTCCCTGCCCCCAAAGAGAGAAGATAGCAGAAGAGTGAGTGGCAAAAGGAGACTTTGCCACTTCCCTCTCTTGTTTCAGGAGAAATGATGTTTCCCCGTTTTAGAGCTGTTTCTGGGACAAAAGAACTTATTAAATTGCTTGTAGTTTTATTTTCCTGTTAATTCTGTTAGTGTAGCCTACAGCCTGAGAGTAAGCAGAGTGTCCTTAATGAAGCCAGTAAATAAATTCAAAAAGGGGTCTGATTTCCTAGGGAAGTGCAATGATGCTCTATAAATTCAAGATGTTGCTTTGCCCTGTCCTGGCTGCTGTGGCCCCCACTTCCTTGCTGGAGGGTCGTTTCGGTACATCAGGCCATCAGTGATTTACCAGAGGATGGAGGTAATCCCCCAACTTTTCACTGAGTCCAGGCCCAGCAGCATTTATTGAGTACCTCCCACATATGGGAAGTTCCAAGATTAATGAAAGCTTATGTGCATGAAAGGACTCAGTACACAGTAGGTACTCAATAAAGACTTGTTTTCTTCCTTCTTGGCTGTCTTTTGTCTGTCTTTTGTCTGCTGGATCAAGAGTTTCACTGGCATCTGTACACACTCTCTCCATAGGCTAAACACTGAACAAATCAGCTTTAAAAAAAAAAATTACCTCCATTTATTTTGCAAAAGACTTGCTGACAAGACACCCAGCAGCATCTAAAATTCCATCTCGACAAAGAGGGCAGGGACAAGGCAGCCAGGAGCTCTATTTTCTGACTCTGGGCTTCCCACTGCATTCCTCCCACACCACACAGGCACACACATCGGAGCACATGTGCACCACTGCGATAAGGAGACGCTCAAACGCCACAATTCATCACCCTGGCCCCGGATGGAAGAAGAGTGTGCGTGCGAGCGTGCATGCACATGTGTCACACTCCCACATGCACATGCACCTGGAGGGCCTTTGTAGCTGGCCTGACAATGGAGCGAAGGCACAGAGCTTACAAAGGGGGAGGAAAACGCAGGGAAGTAAAGAAAGGCGCGCCTTTGAAGGCGCCCCTTTGGTTGCCTCCCTTTGGTTTTGGTTGCACGAGTGGGGCCAGTTAACCAGTTAACAGCATGATGAAGGACTGCAAAAAAAGGAGAGAAGCTTCCAGCCTTAGCCCTAATGCAGAAGGAACAAACATTAATCATCACAATCCCTGTGGGAGCTGGGGTTGTTCCCTAATGTGTTTTGGGAGGGAATTCATGAAGTCAGTGGATCAGGATGAGGATGCTAATGTCCCTTCCCAGAGTCCTCAGGGACCTTTGTGCTCACTAACCTCAGCTTGTCAGAGTCAACCTCACAAGGCACACATGTATGCACACATACAGACACACACTCTCTAACCCCCACCTTGGCTTTCCTCCCAGAGTCAATCACTCCTCTTTTGGAGGTTCCTGGGAAAATTGAAATTAAATGAATCCACATTTATGGAGACCTATTTGGGCCAGGCATTTCCATTTGGTTACTTAGTGTAAGCCTCTCAAGAAAGAGTACTAGGAAAATATTTTTCTAGTTATTACCAGATATCTGTACCATTTGTACAGATGCAAAAATCTAAGACGCAGAGAGGTTATATGGTTTTGGGTTTGGTTTCAGGCATACACAGCTGGTAAGTGGTAGATGGAAAATTCTAGTCTAGATTTGTTTGTTTGTTTGTTTGTTTGATCAAGTACTATGTTTCCCTTTCACAGCACAACTGGTATCCTCTTTCTGCCCCAGATTCCTGGATCCCATAGGATACAGTAGTTCTGAGGTGAGGTCCAGGAATCTGCATTTTATTACAGGCTTTTTTCATTTTTCTTGCTTTAACAGATCTGTTGAGGTGTAACTGAACTACAATAAACTAATTATGTTTGACGTGAACACTTTGACACGTTCTGACATTCATAAACACCTATGAAACCATGGCACCATCAAGAGAGTGACTATATCAAACACCCAACATCCAGTCTCTCACAGCCCTCATAATCCTTCTCCCCTCACCCCCACCCTGCCCTACCCTGTTTCCCCCATCTCCAGACCACCACAGACTTACTTTCTGTCACTATAGACTAGTTTGTATTTTCTGGATTTTACATTGATTGCTCATATAGTATGTACTCTTTTTTGCCTGACTTCTATCACTGAGCGTGATTATTTTGAGATTTATTCATGTTGTGTGTATCAATGCATCATTTATATCGCCTTGTAGATTCCATCTTAAGGATATACCACAATGTGTCCACCGATTTGCCTCTTAGTGAATATTTGGGATGCTTCCAGTTTGAGGCTCTTACAAATAAGGCTTCTATGTGCATTCACACTTAAGCTCGCAAACCATAATAATAAGAAAATATGTACAAACTTGTCAAATCACTCTGTTGGACATCCAAAATTAATGTAATACTGTGTCAACAATATTTCAGTAAAAATTAAAAAGAAGGTAAAGGGTTTTACAACAAAGAAAAAGAAAATAAACAACCCAGTCTAAAAATTGGGGAAATATTTGAATAGACATGTCACCAAAAAAGATATACAGATGGGAAATAATCATATGGGAAGATGCTCAACATCATTTGTCATTAGAGAAATTCAAATAGAAACCACAATGAGATATCACTCACACTTATTAGAATGACTGGAATTAAAAAGACTAATCATTCCAAGTGTTGGTGAGAATGAAGAACAAGTGGAACATTCATATACTGCTGATGGGAACATAAACTTACATAACCACTTTGGAAAACAGGTGGGTAAGTTCTCAAAACATTAAATGTACACCTACCATATGACCCAGGCACTTCACTCTTAGGTACCTACCCAAGAGAAATGAAAGCACATACCTGTTGGTGAATGTTCATAGCAACTTTACTTATAATAACAATTTAATTTTTAAAAGGATCCCAGGGGTAACTGGGTGGCTCAGTCAGTTAAGCATCTGACTTTTGATTTTGGCTCAGGTCATGATCTCAGGGTTGTGAGATTAAACCCCACACTGGGCTCTGGGCTGGGCATGGAGCCTGCTTAAGAGTCTCTCTTTCCCTCTCCCTCTATCCCTCCCACTCCTTCTCGCCTCTCTCTTTCTCTCTAAAATAAATAAATAAATAAACAAATAAATAAAAGGATTCCAGATGATTCTAAAAATGAGTCAGGTTTGGGAACCATTATGCCACAGGTTTTGGATGAACATAATTGCTCTGGAAAATTCTCATATTCTTCAAATAATTATATAAATGGAGAACATAGTTGAATTAAGAAGTCAACTACTTGGCAGAGAAATGCCTTTTAATGAACCTATGTGATGTTGAGCAAGTCATTCACCTATTTAGTTCTCCATTTTATTTGTTTGAACCATGGAGGGAGTTTCAATGACTCCCAGACTCCAGGAATCTATGCATCTGTGATCTCAAAGAACTCCAAAAAACCTACTCACTCTCCTTGAAAGAGTGGAATTAATTCCATAGACCAGTTTATGGGCCATAGCTTTCCCCTATTGGGAGCACCCGTACACCTCTCTGGTAGGTATTCAGTTGCACAAGTAGGTATGTAAGTATACACACACACTTACTTTTTAAATTTAAAAAGTTAATGTCTTCAAGATTGAGAGTACTACAATTGTCATTAAACTATTCCATACACAAAGGCTTTATGCTGCCTTGCAGCCAGTATGAGGCTGTATTTTACTTATATGGATCCTTTTTGTCTGGAATTATTTTCTCATTTGGAAAAACCCACAAAATGCAAGGCTGAGGACAGAGAATCGTCAGCCTCCCTTATTTGGAAATAGATTTGTTGTTTGCAGTCAGTACCCATACCTGGGGCAGTTTGGATCAAAAACAGTTTTCAAGCCTTCGTTTATTACCACTCTTTAAAGAATTCACCCTTTGATCAAGAGCCTGGGGATTCCATGCTTTGCCCCCTCAAAATGTGTTCCTACCCCCAAGATCCCAGTGCTGTTTTTGTTTCTTTTGAAAGCCCTGTTTACTTCGGAAATTCAGCAATTGCTCCCGAAGTTCCTTTGATGTCTATTGAATTTAATATATTTCATTGCATTATGGAAAAGCTATTTCAGCTTTTGGTATCAGCATCTTCTTGATGTGCCGAGGGGTCTTTTTGTTGGGTTTTGTGTGTGTGGTTGTTGATTTGCGTGGTTGAATTTTTTTAGAATGATTGAAGATTTTTGTTCTTTTTTTATTTTATTTTTAAAGTCTAGCCAAAGGGTAAGCAAGCAATGAGACTGACAGCTCCTAGAAACTAGGATTTCCCATTGAGTCAAGGGACAGATGACAAAAAGAAATATTTTTTTCTTCTCCCTGTTTTCCATAATTTCATTGTCCCACTACTGCCTCTACAATAAATTTACAAAAGCCACCCATTAGGAACACTGTATCCATCTATCCATAATTAATCAAGCACCTACTATGTGCTAGCTAGTATAGCAAGTGTTGTGCTAGGTATAAAAGTCAAGTAGCTTCAAGTATAATTGAGAAATAAGGCGTATATATCTGTATTGGGTTGAACAATGTCTCCACAAAATTCATGTCCACATGGAACTTATGATGTGACATTATTTGGAAATAGGTTCTTATAGATGCAGCCAATTTAAGAAGTCATATTGGATTGGGGGGGTGGGGGCTAACCCAATGACTGGTATCTTTTTTTTAAGATTTTATTTATTTATCCATGAGAGACACAGAAAGAGAGGCAGAGACATAAGCAGAGGGAGAATTAGGCTTCTCATGGGAAACCTAGTGCAGGAATCCATCCCAAGACCCCGGTATCACACCTTGAACAGAAGACAGATGCTCAACTGCTGAGCCACCCAGGCATCCTAGTGACTGGCATCTCTACAAAAAGAGGGAAATTTAGACACGGACATACACAGAGGGAAAACAACCATATGAAGAAAAAGGCAGAGGTTGAAGTGATGTTGCCACAAACCAAAGAATGCCAAGTATTGCTGACCACCATCAGAAGCTAGAAGAGTCAGCAAATTCTTCTCCAGAGACTTTGAAGGAAGCACCACTCTGCTGATACCCTGATTTTGGTCTTTTAGTTTCCAGAACTGTGAAAAAAATAATTCCTGTTGGTTTAAACCATCTAGTTTGTAGAAATTTGCTATAGAAGCCTTATGAAACTAATATAAAACTCAATATACAATTAATAGCAGATACCCATGTATTATCAGACACTAATCTAAGAGCTTTCACATATTTAATTTTTGTAATCTTATGAGGTGGATACAATTATTATCTCATATTTAGTATAATCACATGATTTATTACTCAAAAAAAGACACTTGACAGTGAAAGGGGGCACTATTAATAATTACACTAGGACAATAGGGATTAGCCAATACTAACAGGAATGTATGGCCATCCTACCCACACTACAAATGAAAAAACTGAAGCACAGAAAAGTTAAGTAATTCACTCAAGGACACATATCTAGTAGATGACAGAGACAGATTGAAATCCAGAGCACTTGACCACCACTCAATGCCATATTGAATTCGCTCAGCCTTCTGGAATCTAGCCATAAGAACAAAGATTCACCCTAATATATGCCTCAGGCACAGATCTCACATTGTATAGGCAGGCCTAGATGTCCAACAACCACTGGCCCAGGTGTCCAAGACCTAAGAAAAATGAAGAAGATTCTCTCTGTTCCAGTATACAGGGTCATAGGAATAGAAGTTAAAAGAAGTTAAAAGTTACAACTTCAATGGTGTCATTCAATTGCCATGTCCTAGGAGCAAGTTCATTCCCCTCCTGCATCCTTGTCCTCTTCTGGTCTACTGTGAGGCTATTCTACTTGCAGCATTGCCCGGATGATCCCAACAATAACCAGCTCTCCAAAGTCTCCCCTCTGCTCAAGACCCAAACATTAACAGGAAATTGCAAAGCAATATGAACTGTTAAAAGAGAGAGAGAACATGCCCCTGTTGCCTGTAGACAGACTCTAGAGTTTTATGGCTCCTAAGCCAGGTGGTTTGGGTGATCTGGAGGTAAGCCTGGCCTTTAAGTGTAGAAGTGTAGAAGCCGTATGCAGGCACTTCCCCTTCCTAAACAGCAAAAAGTGGGGATTGTTTGAACTAAGGCTACATTCTGGGCTCTTCACTACTTCTGAATCCTGAACTCCAAGTTAGAAGGAGGTCTTGGTGCCCCCACATCCTCCCTGGGATCACCTGCAGAGCCCTGTCCTGATGCCCTGGCCTACCTCCTTAGTTCTGAGCCTATGGTATAGGCTGAACCAAGCTTGACTTGGCTCAGTCCACTTAGATCTGGTGCTTGGACCACTGTGGCCAGCCCTTCTTTGTGGATTTGCTCTGCTTGGCCTCTCCCCATGGGAGTTAGCAGTAGGCTCATGATCAGGGCTGACCAGCTTATGACCACCACCACAACCCATTAGTCACCACATCATGTCAAACTTACCTCCCAAGTAACTCTGAGTCCATATTCCCCATCATCCCCTCACATGGGCTACCGCTTCCCAACTGGTCTGGCTCCATTCTCTTCTGTGCTTTGTCTCTTTGTTTTTCCTCACGAATTCCCTTCTCACCACATCAGGAGCCATGGCTCTGAAACACACATTTGACTGAATCATTCCTCATGTGTTAGCCTTTAGTGTATTCCCAGTATAAAGACCAAACTGCCTTGCGTGGAATTCAAGGTTGCACCACTTGGATCCAAACTAGTCACATCTTCCCAGGAACACCCGCCTCCTGCTTCCTCAAAGCACCCCTGGTGTTTCAGACACATGGAATTAAGCACTGCACCCCAAACACAGTGGACATTTGGCACTTCATTTTTCACTGCCAAGAATGTCCTCCCTCCCTTTGATTAACCCATATTCCTCTGGCCCCTAAGGCACACCTCAGGTAGCACATCCTGTATTAGTCCTGGTCGTTCCCTGTTCCTACACTCAGTCTCCATCAGAACCAGTCCCTCACTGCCCGGGGATCCCCATGTCCTTTGATAAGGCTTATTTCACTGCCCTCCTAAATTGGTAGTGCTGTTCTTACAGCCTTTGTCTGACCCCACAGAGAGGAGCTTTCCATGTATGCATCCCCCACAGTGCCAGTCCCATGTGTAGCACCTGAAATAGGCTCTCTGCATGTGCATGGATATGACCTTTGAGCCAAAAGAGCAAAGCACAACCCCTCAACTGGCCTCCTCCACCCATGACTGGTCCTGAGCCCCAGTGTCATAAGAACCCTCCATGGGGTTAGAACCAGAGGCAGCAGATGCAGACTGCAGCAGGGCACAGGAAAGACTCACAAAGCCTTTGAAGGAACCTGCTTAGAGGGGAGCCAAGGATGCTATTAAGCCCCAAGACAGAGAAAGAAAGAATAAGAAAGAACCTGCTTTGCTTTGTGCTTGTGCCCCCTCCTTTGAAAGCTTTTCCCTGCCAGCAGCCAGCCGAGCAAGCTGCAGTCTTTGCTGCGGAGTCAGTGCTGGAAGGCTCAGTTTTTCTCCTACTCCTCCCTCTCTCCAGTGCCCCAGCCCTCTTGTATTTGTTGCAATTTGGCTGCCAAGCCTTTTTCAAATACACATCATTAATTCCGCTATGCAGCACAAGTAGGATCAGGCATTTGAAAGAGAAAAGAAATATGGAATTCAGAAGCTGGGGCAGCCACATGCAAAGACCATCGGGGAACTCAAACCAAAGAGAGCCTTTATTTTTTTGTGTTTTGTTTTGTTTTTCAACAGACATAAGGTCACTGCAAGCAGCAGCCATTAGTCTAATTAGACCCTCGGAATAAGAGGGGAGAGAGCAATCCAGTGGGAAAGAAGGAGAGGAGGGGGCAAAGACAGTAATTGAAGCCAAATAATGAATATTAAACTCTTGTAAGTAATGTTTAATTAACTTATTCTACGATTGAGGCTTTTTGCAAATATTACCATGGGATTCAAAGTAGTACATTAAGTGCCTGGAAAATCACTAAGCAGAGAACACAGGCTGCCTTGTCGTCCACCCTGTGATTCCTTTTTATCCGCATCACTCCATGGGCTGATGGCCAAAGGAAGGGACAGAAATATGTGTGCCCGAGTCCCTGAGTTTGCCCCCGACACGCACACAGCTTCCCCAGCACACTTCATGGCACTGGAGCCTAGCAACATGTTACAGTGGGAACATTCTAATTGTCAAAAGGTTTCAACAGAAGTGAAAAAGACAAGCCAAAACTTGAGAGATGACCTTTGCAAGCCATACAACCAACTGATAATTAGTTTTCAGACTATCTAAAGGCCTACTTACAGAAAGAGATGAATGAACCGATATAAAAATGGGCAACAGATATGACATACAGTTCGTAGAAGAAAAAGATCCATTTTAAAATATGAAAAAAAGAACAATAAAAAAGATCAAATTCACTAGATATCAGAAAAATGTACAATCCTAAGTGCGGCCATGTCAGGCCCATCAGATTAACAATAATAACAAAAAATTAACATCTGACTATACTGCTAGTGAGGATGCAGAGGTTTAGGAACATACACACAACACATACTGGCTACATTGGAGAGGAATCTGGCACCATACCTAGAATCCCAGAAATTGACTACCAAGTATTTACCCTAGATTCTTAGAAATGTGTATAAAAATATTCAATGCAAAAAAAAAATATTCAATGCAGCATTATTTATAAAGCTAAAATCAGAAGCAACCTAATGTTCATCAACAAGAGAATGAACATATAAATTGAGGTATGTTCAATGAAAAACTATTCGGGAATACAAACAAATTAATATGTGATGAATAAATCTCTTAAACGTAATTCAGAGTAAAAATAAAACTGAAACAAAATTTTTAAAAGTAGAATGATACAAATGTTATGGTACAATTTACATAAAATTTTAAAAATATATAGAGCATAATATATTTTTTAAAGATTTTATTTATTTATTTGCAAGAGACACAGAGAGAGAGAAAGTCAGAGGGAGAAGCAGGCTCCATGCAGGGAGCCTGATGTGGGACTCGATCCCGGGTCTCCAGGATCAGGCCCTGGGCTGAAGGTGGTGCTAAACCGCTGAGCATAATATTTAGAGACACATATATGTGTATTAAAAATGAAATGCATGAGAATGACAAACACCAAAGTCAAAGCAGATATTTACCCCGGAGCAGAGGGTAGGGAGATGCAAGGAGAATGGCACACAGGGGAACTTTTCATTGTGAGTGTTGACTACACAGGCCTTTGTTATATTAATCTATAAACCTTTTTCATATCTTTGGTATTTAATAATATATATTTTTAAATTGGTAACAATCCTATTTTCAAGCAGAAATAAACATGCCTCAGTAAGATCCTAAGCTTTTCAAAGGAGGGACAATCAGGTAGGATTAGGAACCAAAATGCAAGGCACATTTGGAGCACAGACCAGATGAGGGGCTTCAGGAGCCATGAAATGTTGGTCTTGCTGAAACCTCCACCCAGAGAGGACCAGAATCTCAAGTGGGCCAGGGTATGGGGCCACACCCAGTCTTGGAGCTGTCACAAAGCCAGAACAGGAGAGTCAGCATGCTGGCCCACTCATCAGTCCTAACAAACAAAAGGACCCCAGGGTGGGTGATATAACCCATAGGCAGAGAATAATAAATTGGGTATTTCTTGCTGATTGATTTGAGGTTAAATTTTAACCCTTCTTGCCATTTTATATTTAATAGACTATCCAAATTCAGCTTCCCCAGAGTAGCTGGGCGTTTTCTGAGGGAACACAGAGGCCTTATTTTTTTGTTAAGAGTTTGAGAATACCCAGTCATGGAGACTCCTATCTTTGGGCAGAAGAGGTGCTGAAGACACAAAAACTGTCAGTAGAAATATTTAAACCCCTTTTAGTTGAATTTGGACCTGGAGAAGTCTTGTGGAGGACTCACAGTTAACTGCAAAGCACAGTCATGATGAACACATCTTTAACTGGACTTTGAACAGGCATAGCGTAGTATTCTTTTATTGAAGTATAATTGATATGCAATACTATATTAATTTCAAGTCCACAACATGGTGATGCAACACTTATATGCATTGAGAAGTGATCACAACTATAAATCTAGTTAACGTCTAGTTGTCACTAACTGTATAATTGTGGCCATACAAGCTGTTACATACTATTACCCATTTTCCCTATGCTGTACATTGTATCCCCATGTCTTATTTACTTTATTACTGGACTGTTATAAAATTATATAAAAACTATAACTAATTTTTAATTTTCTCATATTTCACCCATCCCTATCCCCTCCTCCCCACCCCCCACAAGATTGCTCTCTGTATAAGTCTGTTTCTGTTTGTTTTGATGTTTGGCTGCTTGGTTGGTTGGTGAGGTTTTTAGATTCCACGTATCAGTGAAATCATATAGTATTTGTCTTTTCTCTGACTTATTTCATTTAGCGTAATACCCTCTAGGTCCATCCATGTTGTCACAAATGGCAAGACCTGGGATCCCTGGGTGGCGCAGCGGTTTGGCGCCTGCCTTTGGCCCAGGGCGCGATCCTGGAGACCCGGGATCGAATCCCACATCAGGCTCCCGGTGCATGGAGCCTGCTTCTCCCTCTGCCTGTGTCTCTGCCTCTCTCTCTCTGTGTGACTATCATAAATAAATAAAAAAAAAAATAAAAAAAAAAAATAAATAAAAAAAAATAAAAAAAAAAACAAATGGCAAGACCTCATTCTTTCTTAAGGTTGAGGGATATGCCATTGTATATATACCACATTTTCTTTATCTATTCGTCTATCAGTGGATACATACGTTGCTTCCATTATCTTGACTATTGTAAATAATGTCTCAATGAACACAAGGGTGCATATGTCTTTTCAAATTAGTATTTTCATTTTCTTCAGATAAATATCCAAAAGTGGAATTGCTGGATCACCTCTTTTTAAATTTTTGAGGAGCCTCTATACTGTTCTTCCCAGTGGCTGCACAGTTTCGCATTCCTACCAACAGTGTACGAGGGTTTCCTTTACTCCACATCCTTGTCTTCACTTGTTATAGCCTTTCTGACAGTGTGAAGTGATAATTTCACTGTGGTTTTGATTTGCATCTCCCTGATAATGAGTGATAGTGACCATCTTTTCATGTGCACATTGACATCTGTATATCTTCCCTGAGGAAGCCTCTATTCAGGTCTCCTGCTCGTTGGTTAATTGGATTGTTTGGGTTTTTTGATATTGAATTGTGCAAGTTCTTTATATATTTTTATTAACCCATTATTGGCTATATCTTCTCCCATTCAGTAGGTTGCCTTTTCATTTTTGCTGATGATTTCCCTCACTGTAATTTATTCAACTATCCCCAATGATAGGCACTCCCCTTGAAACAATTTTGCATATACACTCTTACTCACCAGTGCTTTTATTTCTATGAGATAGATTCCCAGAAGTGGGACTGCTGGATAAAAAGGAATATGCATTTTTTAAATTTCACTAGCTATTGCCAGGTTGTTTTCCAAAAAGACTGCAACAGTTTACATTTCCTCCAGCAGTGTATGTAAATACTCTCTGCCCTGCATCCCCTCCAATAGTAGATATTCTTGGTCTTCTTAATATTTGCCAGTCTGTTAGGTGTAAAGTGATAACTCAAAATACTACTTTAATTTGCATTTTTCTGACTTCTAGTAAGTTTGAGCATTTCTCGTTTTTTAAGATGTACTTATTTATTCATTTATTTATTTTAAAGAGGGGGGCCACCTGGGTGACTCAGTCAGTTGAGCATCAGCCTTTGGCTCAGGTCATGACCCTGGGGTCCTGGGATCAAGTCCTGCATCAGGCTCCCTGCTCAGAAGGGACCCTACCTTTTCCTCTCCTGCTCCCCTTGACTGTGCTCTCTCTCTCTCTCTGTCAAATAAATAAAATATTTAAAAGAGAGAGAGAGAGAGAGATAGTGGGGGGGGGAGTGGAAAAGGGAAAGGGAAAGAGAATCTCAAGCAGACTCCCTGCTGAGCATGGAGCCCAGTGCAGGGCTTGATCTCACAACCCTGAGATCATGACCTGAACTGAAATCAAGACTAGGATGACTAACTGACTGACCCAGCCAGGCACCCCAACTTTGAGCATTTCTTAATGTGTTTACTGGCCATTAAGATTTGCTCTTTTGCAAGCTACCTATTCATGCCTTATGCCTATTTTTCTGTTTTATTGTCTTTTTCATTGATTTTTTTTAAAGATTGATTGATTGATTGATTGATTGATTGATTGATTTGAGACATAGAGAGAGAAAGAGCACAAGCAGGGGGATGGGAAGGGACAGGGGGTAGGGAGAAGCAGCGCCCCATTGAGCTGGAATGTCTCCTCAGGTGCCTACATTCTAAAGCCCCAGAACCAGGTCAAGGTAATAAATGTGCCTGTGGGGCAGCCCGGGTGGCTTACCGGTTTAGTGCCACCTTTGGCCCTGGGATGTGATCCTGGAGACCCGGGATTGAGTCCCACATCAGGCTCCCTGCATGGAGCCTGCTTCTCTCTCTGCCTGTGTCTCTGCCTCTCTCTCTGTGTGTCTGTCATGAATAAATAAATAAAATCTTTTTTAAAAAATTTAAAAAATAAATAAATAAATGTGCCTGTGTGGACATCTGTGAGGACAGATGCCTGCATGGCCATAAGTCTTGGCTCTATGTAGATTCCCCAAAACTTAGACAGAGAGAGGGAGGGAACCACTGACTGACTGAGCGTCGCTTCTTCATCCTAGCAGAACTGAGTCCCGCCTGATACACCCCTGGGGTCAAGTCCCATATCAGGCTCCCTGCTCAGTAGGGAGCATGCTTCTCCCTTTCCCTCGGCCCTTCCCCCTGCTTCTGCTCTCTCTCTCTCTCTCTCTCAAATAAATAAATAAAAATTTTTTAAAAAGAAAATGTAGTAGAGTGAATCCAACAGCACTCAAGACAAAGGCCCTGAGCTGGGCAGTGCTGGTTCTGGGTAAAGAGCATTTGCTGCCCAGGAGGGCTGTCATTTGCTGCCACCCCTCTACACCAGGCCTGCAACTCCACCCTGTCCAGAGCCACCCCCTTTGGCCTTATTGCCTAATCTCTTCTCAAGAGCCATAGTTAGAAATGTTCAGGACTGGAATGAGAGCCCCTGCTCCTTCTGCTGAGTCTCCCTTGAAGGAACACATGGCAAATTGCTCCCAGACTTCTTTAACCTAACCTTCCAATTTATTTCCCATTAAGATGGTTACTCTAATGTACTTATTTGTGACTGTCAGGCAAAGTCAGAGAGACCCTCCTCGTTTAGGGATGCAGTCCTCTGCTCCCCCACAGCAATGCCCAGGGCCTCTCCTGCAGCCTTTTCCCACAGCACATGCACCAGCGCCCGCCCACATTTAAGAGCTCATGCATAAACCAACAGGAAAATAGGACATGCTACATATTTGAGGTTTAATGTCTTGATTCTCAGACTTTATAACACTAGTAAGTATTGGTCACACCATGAAATGGAGAAACACAAGTGCCTTCCCACACCCCTGAATGTCCCACCAAGAATATAGCACAAGGCAGAGGACAGGGAGATCAGAGGCCAGGGGGCTGCTGTTTGGGCTCCTCTGACACACTCTATATCCATAGGACTCAATTTCCTCTTCTCAGCACGAGGAAGGCTCTTCTAGATTAGGAATCTTGGGTTTGGGGTTTTTTTTTACCCCTTAGACTAGTGTTTTAGATATTCCTTGTTTCGTTTTTGTTTGTTTTCTAGAATTGACACAGTAAAGCTCAGGTCCCTGGAGAAAGCTGAAGATGACCAGCTTTTGTTTTCTTCTGTTGGATCAAATCCACCAGAGTAATCCCTCCCTGACTTCTATTTCCTAGAGTTTTACTCCTGAGCACTCCAAAATGTTAGTGTTTCTTGGATGTGGCACCAAATATTACATCTGGAGCTGTTCTCCCTTAAGAGCCTGCCCTCAATCTGAGAAGTTTATCAGCTCTCTTGGAGAGGCCCCACTGTGCCATTAGCATTTGATATGGATGTCACAATTTGCAAACCTTTTTATCTTTGGGAAAAGCAGAGCAAGGAAAGCGGGCCAGATCACTCTGTCCCTGGCTGAGAGTTGCAAACTGATTTTATTTGTGAAAATGGGCTTAATTTAATCATTGGGATAAGTGATCCAAGCGATGTTCTCAGTATGAGCTGGTGACAGGCCTATAGAGTCCTCCCTCCTCAAACATGCACACATAGGAATGTGCATACACTCACACACACTCTCCTCCCACAACACATACACACACACGCACGCACACATATACACACACACACACCTACTCACATATGAGAAAAATGTCATGAGGGCAATAGGCATAGGGGAACACTAGAGTGAGGACATTTTTTGTAAGGGCCTAAGAGAGGAAAATATGGGGCAGACCTAAGGGCTGTCAGAGAACGGCATCAGGAGATTAATATGAATTAATATCATATTGTTGACAAGGCATTTCCTCATATATCATATCTTTTGATCTCTCACACCTCAAGGGCCCACTAGTGAACTATCCTCTCCTATGTACTTGTACATCCCTTGCCAACTTCTCTTCTTTCCCAGAGAAATCTATTCTGACAACCCATCTAAGTTAGGAGCCTCTCCCACCCTTATTCCCCATCTTAACACTCTGTTTGTTTTTATAGCACTTGATTAATTGTTTGTGTATTTGTTAATTTAGCTATTTATTGCCTGTCTCTCCCACTGAACTATAAACTCTTTAAAAGGTAGGAATCCAGTCTGTCTGACTCATCTTGGATTATTAGCACCCGACACAATGCCCAGCATGCAGCCAGCACTCAGCAAATATTTTTGAATACATCAACTGATTTTCACAACTCTACAGTTATAGCCATTTCACAGAAAAGGAAACCAAGGTTCATAGAGGTTAGATGATTTGCAAGTTCCCAATAGCTAGTCAGTGGCAGGGCCAGAATTCAAATTTAACTCTATGCTTTTTTCCGTACATCATGCTGTTTCAGATAGTCATTCCTGGAGCTGTGAATTATCCTTTAAACATCACTATAATTCCCAGTCTCAGGAAAAGAGAGTTTAATACACACACACACACACACACACACACACACACACCTTTGACCTTACTCCAGGCCCCCGGCTTATTATCTAGGAAGTAACAGGTGATGAATTTGACTCTACTATACACGCCATTCTCATATGTGCCTGACTTGCAAATGACCATAATAGAACAATGAGCATTTCCAGGTCCGTGATGATGGGAATACATAAAAGAAAGATAACAGAATGTTATAGTTGGAAGGGACATTTTGCAGATAAGCAAACCGAGGCTACAATGAATGATGGTGACTTGCCCAAGGTCACTTATAGTAGAACCAGTGCTAGAATCCAGGTATCCTGATTCTTGGCTGCATGTTCCTTCGGTAGGATCATTCACAGCAAATACAACAATAAATTATGCCATAGGCATCCTCCAATCACTGATAATCAATGTTAATGGCTTTCTTCATCTGCCTCTTCAGAGCTTGGTCCCAGAGCAATGCATATGGGAAGTCTACTCTGATTTGGGGAGAACATTTCATATGTGAAGTTGGGCTTTAGGCAAATTTCTAAATGTTTGTGTGAAGCTATTGCTCCAAACCTATTTCTTTTCTCCACTTTCCCAGCTCAGCTTCTCACATTCAGCTAGTAAGCAGCAAGGCATTGCTCCCAAACGTGATCAGGAGCTATGTTAAGGGACACCTGGGTGGCTCAGTGGTTGAGTGTCTGCCTTCGGCTAAGGGCATGATCCTGGAGTCCCAAGATCGAGTCCCACATAGGGCTCCTGCTTCTCCCTCTGCCTGTGTCTCTGCCTCTCTTTCTCTCTCTCTGTCTCTCATAATTAATAAATAAAATCTTTTTTAAAAGAGCTATGTTAATGTTCATTTTCAAATGAAAAAGAATTTTAAGTGAAACATATGCACACACATAAACATATACACATGTTGAATAGACCCTGGCCGAGAGATACAAAGAAAATCTTTGAATAGACTTAGGTATCCTGGGTTAGATCAAAGGTTTAGGGATAAAAAAGGAAAATTCTGTAAAAAAAAAAAAAAAAAAAGTCAAGATTATCAGCAAAAGAACTTCAGAAACTTCCCTTTGGAAGTATAGGCAAAAGACACTAGCAAGGTTAAAGACTGACTCAGGAGCTGAAGACAAAGTCCCACATTTAGCCCACATTCTGCAGAGGGGCTCTAAGTCAGCTTGGAGACCATGCTAAGAACTGGCATTCCTCAGCTCATGAGGAATCTAACCTGAGCAAGGCTTGCCATGCCTTACAGAGGCTGGCACAATGTACATTGATGGGTCCATGGCTCTACAGGACATCACACACACACACACACACGCACACACACACACTCATACATATGTACTCACATGCTATCCCATGTTGCTTGCCCCTTGCTCATTATGCTCCTCCTCCTGGATAATCTCTTGAAGGCTCAGCTCCTGTGGTGTCTTCTCCAGGTACCTTCCCTGGCACCTCCCACTTCTTCCTGGGATCACCTCCCTTGTTCTAAGTGCCCATAATACTCAGTGGTCACCACCACTCCAGCATTATGTCACAATTACCTGTCCATGGGACCATCTTCCCCACCAGACTGTGAGCTCCCTGAGAGTGAAGACTGTATTTTACCTGTCCTTATGCCTCAGCACAGAGCACAGTACTAGGCTCTTGGTTGCCCTCAGCAAACAGTTGTATGGTTAAATGGATGGATTCCTGCTTGGGGCAGGAGTGAAGATGGTGGGATCTTTCCACAGGTCTATCACAGTTTTATTTCGAATCCTGGTAACATTAACACTTATTACAACCTGAGGATTTTCACCTCAATAAAACAAAGTCCAGTTAAATAATAGGAGGTAAAACAGAAAAATAGTGGAGAAGGAAGATCACTATATTCATTTCCTAAGGCTGCCTTCACAAAATAGCACAAACTGTGGATTAAATGATAGAAATTTATTTTCTCATAGTTCTGGTGGCCAGAAGTTCATGATCAAGGTGTCAGCAGGGTTGGTTCTTCCTGAGGGCTGTGAGGGAGAATCTGTTCCATGCCTCTCTTCCAGCTTCTGGTGGTTTGCTGGTCATCTTCTGTGTTCCTTGGATTATGGATTCATCACCCAGATCTCTGCCATCACATAGCACATTCCCTGAGTCTCTGTACATAATCTGGGTATGTCTGTGCTAATTTCCCCTTTTACAAGGACACTAGTCATATTCACTTAAGGTCTACCCTAATGACCTTATCTTAACTTGATTACCTCTATAAAGACCCCATTTCCAAAGAAAGTTACATTCCGAGTACTAAGGGTTAGGACGTCAACATACTATTCTAGGGGACACAATAAACCTATGAGCTCCATGCTCAAAACTAGTGGACCAGGGATCCCTGGGTGGCGCAGCGGTTTAGCGCCTGCCTTTGGCCCAGGGCGCGATCCTGGAGACCCGGGATCGAATCCCACATCGGGCTCCCGGTGCATGGAGCCTGTTTCTCCCTCTGCCTGTGTCTCTGCCTCTCTCGCTCTCTCTGTGTGACTATCATAAATAAATAAAAATTAAAAAAAAAAAAAACTAGTGGACCAAAGGCATACAACCATAGTATATTCTATAACGGTCCTCTGTTTCAGGTTCCTGTTTGACAAAATCGTGGGAAAATTTTTGATGGGCCAAACTGCATATTTGCTGATATTTATTTATGCTGCCCTTTCTTCTACCACTTTCTTTCCCTGTTTTGTGGGTTTCTCTACTATTTGTTTGCTGTCACCTAGTTGCTTACCATGTGATCCTTCCCAGAACACTTATATGTTAATTTAGACACCTAAAAATAGAATAGACTTCAAGAATCCAGGAAGTTTGCCCACTATAATTGTATTTCAGACACAATAGTAGAGGAGAGGTGTGTGCGTGTGTACTTTTGTGTGTCAGAGAGAGACAGAGACAGAAGCAGAGACACAGAGAAAGGTAAATCAGGATATACAAGGAGAGCAATAGGACAGTCCAGCTGTGTTCCCTGTCTCCTGCCTCCTGGGGACATCATGTGGTCAAGGGAATCCCAAGTGACAGTGTGTGAGTGGACCCAGAGGATCCATTGTACAGTAAGGCTAGGTGTAGTGCCTGGAGTTGCAAGGGCTACCATGTGACATATGTTCAAAGTGCACAGTGCACACTAGGCAGGTTGATGGAAACTCCTAGTCCTAGTGGATCCTCAGCTTGGGGCCTTGCTGTAAGCAAGAGCACTGTATTGGGGCCTAGACATGAACTCTGGTCCAGCTCTTCTACTGACCTATATGAAGCTGGACCCGTCTATTCCCTTCTCCATAGTCTCAGTTTCCCCATCAGTACAGTAAACGTTAGGGTGAGGTGGGGATGGAATTAGAAGGCTCATCTCCAGCCCCTTCCCATGGTGCATTCTGTGAGCACCTCTAGTGACCCCACTGTGCCAAGAAAAATCATCAGCACGACAGCAAACAAGGAGAGAGGGCACTGAGCGCCAGCCAAGCCTTCATCTGCTTGCTCACTCTAAACAGAAATCACTTACCCTAAACGGCAATCATCCCCGATGGCCTCCTTTCCAAACGCCGTGTATGACAATGAGTGATTTGTAACAACATCCAATCAGGCGCACCTAACCTTCCTGTAATTGCCTGTCCTTTTCAGCGTTCTTAAAAGCTTTCCAGTGGAACAGAACAGAAGCTCCTTGTCAGAAGAAGGCTATTATACAGAGGAGAGAGACTCCCCCCATTTTTTCCTCTGATCCAGCCCATTTCTGCACCCCCAGTCTCCATACTGGGTATCTGCCTGATGTCGCCACGGAGGCAGCACCCACCTGCTGGCATAAGTCACCTATCTGTTCCCCGTCCCCACCAGCTCCCTTCCTGATGCCAGAACCCTGGGGCCAGGCTCCTGCATCACAGTCCCAGTAGATTCCTTTGTTTCCTTCTAGGTTGGAGGAGGTGACCGCAGCAGCATTTTCAGTTCACACTGAACATCATTATGAAAACAGCAGGATTGAACACCAAAAAGGTCCAGGGACATGCTTTGAGGTCATGAAGACCAAGGCAGAGTCCCATCCCCACACCCTCCTGTGGGCTGGGATCCTGGACAAGTCATGCACCTATGTTCCATGCCCTAAACAAAAAGACAACACTCTGCTCTCTGTTGGCTAGGAGTAGCAGAAGTCTTGGGGGAGATTTCTTAGTCCCACAACCAGCCCCCCATCCCAGTATGGCAGGAAAGTGTACAACTCAAGGCCTAGATTCAGAAGCCCACCAAACCACGTTGATAAGAGGGAGTAAGAATGAGCCATGGGTCTGGAGGTTCCAAGGGCTAAAAAGAAGGATTGAAATTCTTCAGGAGAGAAAGTAGTAGGGAGACCATGCACAACACTCAGCAACTATACTATGTTTGCTCTGAAAATACTAGATAGATTTCTCACTCTCCCACACAGACCATGCTCACTGGGAATCCCTTGATTTGCCTCTGAATTTACACACCCATTCAACAAATGTTTGTTGAGTGCCTCCTGGGTGGCAAGGGCTGGGTTAGGCACCTCATCATCAAGACCAGACCAACATGTTAGGAAGCCGGACTGTATTTTCCCTCATAGAGTTACAGTCTTCAACAAGGAGAGAGACTGCAGATCCCACATTGTGAGGGCTTAGAGCAGGGCATGGCATCTACTCCCATGCCTGCTGATGGATGGACTCATCTTCCAAGAGACTGGGAAACTGCTTCCTTTAGGGCCAGCAAAATCTCTCCTCTGCCTCTGTGCCCATGGTTAGGGGAGGGTACAGAGGGAATTTTCACTGTTTCTTTTATAACAGGGCTCCTACTACCTTACTCTACCTTTCTTTTCTTGTAGGCTGCCAATGTGGCTTCATTCCAGACAACCCTGAGCATGCACACATGCACGCATATGGACACACACATGCATGCACATGCAACACACACATACACCTACTAAAGTAATAATCCCACACAGGAACATAGAAGGAAGGAGCATTTCTCATGCCTTTCTAGAGCTGGGCATTTGCACTCACTTGCCCAAGCATTAGTCTTCTACTAGTTCCATGTCCTCAAAATGCAAGGGAAATTGACATCCACAAGAACTCCCCCAAGCCCCAATGCGTGCACACACACAAACACACACACAGGCACATGTGATAAAATATGGAAAAGAGCATGGAGGAGAGAGAGGATAAACTGTCTAAAATAGAAAGTGAGAGGCGACTGAAAGAAAAAATGGCTCTGTAAAGACAGACAGACAGAGAGTAGTGTGTACAGACCAATGAGAGAGGGAGAGAGACAGAGGTGGCAACTGAAGGAGTGAATGCTGCTTCTCCACCAGGGCCAGTGAGCTCCCACAGACCTTCATCCAGAAGGTCTTCATTCATGCCACCATTCAGATGATGTGAAGTGTTCTCTGAGCATGGCCAAAGGGCCATTCACCACTACACAAGACTCCCTCAGTCCTCTCTGAGAGTCATTCCCAGTCCCACATCCCTCCAGTCAAGGTCTGTTCCACCTGTGCTGGTGGTCAGTTAGCCCTGGGCCTCCTTCCCAGCCTAGAAGAGGGAGACAGTCTCTACCACCTTCTTCCTCCCACCTCTGCCTGTCCAGTGTGCATCCGGCCTCTCAGTATCTTCAGCCTGTGGGCTGGTAGAGGAACTGTTTGCTCAGCAAACTTGACCCCAAATAGCTTTTGCCCCAGCAGCCCAATCTTCATCTTCCCTCAAGGCCTACCGTACCCAAGAATCCTTCCCCGATCACCTGCTGGCCCACCTGGCCCAGCCAGCTTCCACCTCCCCCACCGTAGAGGTGGGCACTGCACTTCGGGCACTGAGCACATTGTCGAGCTCGCACCCAGCAAAGCACCTGCCTCCTCTCCCCAGTCCCCCAGTGGGCAGGGCCCCAGGTTCAGCATCTGTGTGCCCTGCCCCCAGCACATATGCAGTGCTCTTTGTTCCAAGTTTGAATAACATCTAAGAATTAACTGACTGATGAAAAGTGCTGGTATTTCCTAGAAAGGCTGTCTTGTATCCACAGCCCTTGGGATTCATGAGGGAACTGCTCTTCTCTCATGTGAAAAGTGTCCAATATCCATCCAGTTCCCTTCTGAGCCTGCCTCATGTACATGAGCACCATCTCTAACAGTCAAGATCCGTGATCCAAACTCCTCCAGGGCATCAGGTCCCTGTATCTTTGGAAGAAAACAGGCTACAGCAGGCCCAGTGTGAACTACAAGGCAAGGCTATTAAAGTCCTTTGATTTTCCTACTGCCATCCCTTTCATCCATTTTCTATCTTTAAGTATCTGCTACAGGAGGCCCACACTTCCATTCTACTAGAATCTTCATTCTATCTTGGAAGGAAATGAGCTGATAAACTCATGCGCATGTCTACATCTTCCTGACTACTCCCAAATCCTGCTTGGACTTTAAGTTCCTTAAAGGTAGAGTCTGTGCATGGTTTTTGGAATTAATAGACATTCAAGGAATGTGGAAGGAAGAAAGAAAAGAAGGGATGGAGGGAAGGAACACTGAATGTTGTCCAAGCTCCAAGTAGAAGTCTATTTATCTACATGGCACAGAACAAATATTGCTCACCTGAACAAGAGTATCAGACCCTTCCAGCTAATCTCTGTATTCCACAGTTTCCTCATCTTGAATAATAATAGTGATAATACCTCCCTTGAGGAGTTAGAGTAAAGCGTGAACAACTTAATGCACATGAAGCTCTGAGAGGGCTGCCTGTCACATAACAAGCAACCATCTCATGTTGGCCATTGTCTTCATCATTCTTGTCATCATGGGGATAGGCCTGCAGGCCACACAGGCCTACACCTGGTTGCAAGATGCAGCCTTCCCTTACTGAGTAGATTCTTCCTATAGGTGAATCTAGGAAGGGCAGGTATACATCTTTACTGTTTGTTATATTGTCTCTGTGTGCACTTGAATATGTGATTTATGGGGGGATAATTGTATATGCTTTGTACCCCCCATCTTAATGACTTAGCATGGAACTGATTTCATGGAACACTGAACGACAATAATGCCTCATGCATGCCTCTTTGTCTGAAATCAAAGAAGTATTCTGGGTGAGCAAAGTTTCCAGATAACTGAAACGTATGCTTTCAGGTAGAAACTTGTATCATTTTGACCATTTTGGGTGAAAGCCATTTTCCATATATGACGACACCATTTTATCACTATGAACAAAATTATTGGCAACACCTCTCCTCTAGTGGAAATGGCACTGGACTCAAAGCCAAAAGGCTTGCAGTTGCGTCCTGTCTGCCCATTAATACTTGTGCATCTCTAACCTCTCATCTACCCAAAACCATGGTGAATCCCTCTAATTCATTCAGTTGCTGTGAGGAAGAAAGGGTGGAAGGTCTGTGAAAGGGCTTCGGAAACTCCTGAGTGCTGTGTAAGCATACAGTACTGGGGTGCTTGGGTGGCTCAGTCGGCAAGTGCTGAGTACTGCCCTCAGGAATGATCAGGGTCCTAGAGCCATTTGCCGTTGCATTAGATAGCCCCACCCCCTGTGCTGAGCTGTGATGTCTTCCAACTCTTCCATTGCTGTTAGCTTTTCCAGTTGGGTGTCTCTAGCTCCTTCCAACTTTGCTAGACAGGAACCATCATGCTTTTCCTGCAAAAGCAGAGAAATCAGGCACCCTGGAGTTGGACTGGATTTAGGGAAGTTTCCAATCCAATTTTTTCTTTTAAGATGAGAAATCTGAGATCCAGGAAGAGGAAACGACTTGTCTGAGTTCAAACAGTCATTTAGCCATGGAGCTGGAACTAGAATTGTGCTCTTTTGATTTTCAGCCCAAGCAATTCTTCCCCTCTGGTGTGAAAGAGGCTCCCCTCCAGACTGTGTGATGAAGGGATAGATGTTGTGCTTTTCATTGCTTTCATATTTACAGCCATGTTTGCAATCAAAATCCATGCGACTGTTACTGTGTAAGATCAAGAGTAATGAAACTAGAAGCTTTTTAGGCATCCAAAAGGGAGTCAAGTAAACTGAGTGAGAGAGGTTGAACTGGTATAGCTTAGGAATCCCTACCAAGAACAGATTTTGAAATTCTGCATCCATCCCATGCTTCCAACATTGTCACTTGCAAAGACCCCTGCCAAGTCTCTTATTTTTTAATGCTCATGTTTGGGTCATTTTGAGAGGACAGACCTGTGCATTTATAGCTGACCTGTTATTATTGGGAGAGAAAGTCCTTAAGTAGTAGCATCAAAGTTGAAGAACTTCAACTCCAGAGGCTGAGGGTCATCCTAGCAAGGCAAAGGGGAAGAGGAAGAGTTGGAGTGCTCAACTTCAAGACAAAGGACACCCCAGGGATGATCCAGAGATCAGGTTCACAAGTGCCTACTTGTACTTGCAGATAGGCTCAGAATCATGGAACATGCCTCTGTACCCTCCATTCTATGTGGCCAGCTCCCCATTCTGAAGGAAAAGACAATGTACTGGACTAGCCCACCATAATGACTCATTCAGCCTGCCCAATGGGCCAAAGTCATGCCCCAGCACCAAGGGATTGGCAAGTAAGGACAAAATTCCAGTGACCAACTCATCTCATTTGCTCAAGAGCTTCCTAGTTGTAACAATGAAAGCTGGACACCCCAAGAAAACCCTCAATCCCTAATCTGAGCCTCACTCTTCTTATCTGTTAAATGGGCTTAACACCCTGTGCTGCCTTCCTTATAGGACTGTTAAGCTAAACAGATAAGGGAAGATATTTGATCATAAATTCCTTATTTTTCTACTTATATGGCACTGATAAGAGGAAAAGAGAGCAAAGGAAGAGAGCACAAGCAGAGAAAGGAGAAGGAAGATAGAGAAGAAACAGAAAGAAATGAATGGGAAGGGCCCATCCAGTGAGAGGGGAAGCCACCTGCCTCTCCCTTCCATCTCTTCAAATCCTATGCATCCCTCAAAGCCCCATTGGAGCTGGCCTCCTCCTCTAAGAAGCTCTCCCTGACTACCAGGACCCAAAGAGATTGCTCTCTCTCCTTCAGACTCATGAAGAATGCAGTCTGACATTGCTATCAGCCCTGAATCATCTGTTTTTCCTTGACTATGTTTTGCATAGAAAAGTTGCATCTAAAAAAAAAGAAAGAAAGAAAAAGAAAAGTCGCATCTCCTCTTTTAATTTGTGCACTACCCATTACTCCTGTAAATCACCATAGTGCTCAGGATATGTAGGAGTTTATAAATATTTGTAATTGTCTGAGTGATTAAATAGGGGTAAAAGTACATGAACCTTGAAGTTCTAGGAAAGAACTCCAAACAACCTTAAAGGTCTTCCAGAGCCTGCCTGCAAGTGGGCAACACCTCCCTGTCTTTACAAAGAAGAAACAAAATGTAACATGGGCCTAGGATTCTGGAAACCTGTGATCCTCTTCCAGCTCCATCACCTCCTAGCTGGGTGGCTTCTGTCAAGCCACATTCTCCTCTGTAAAATAACATAGGTGACTCGACCCTCTCATACCCCAGTGTGGTCTTGGACCAGCTGCACCTACTGGGTACTCCTCCTTAGAAATAAATCTCCTTAGAAATACATACCCAGATCTACCAAATCAGGCTCTGAACAAAGTCCTCAAGTAGTCACAGGCACATCAGAGCCTGAGATCAATGTAGTCCCTGATGGCTTCAACACTCACCATCTTCCAGTCTCTTCTTGTTCTGTCCTTAAGGGAGTGCCCAAACACCCCACAGCCACTTGTGAGCCTCCTGAACCTTCCAGATCCTGCAGGGCAGTCTGTCTGATACCTGAAGCTTTCTCCCGCCTCTCCTGAGAGGGCCAAGGTCACTACTCACAGGAAGTTTTCATGATGGCAAAAAGGAGAAATTATCTCATTCTGCTGGGAAGAAAGCCATTACCAAACCACTCCGCTAAGAAAGAAGAGTTCAGCAGCACCCAAACACTGATAAGCATCTCCTTGCTTTCCTAGACTTTTTCCACTCTTTACAGGCAACACTTAATCTAGGAAAGTGACTCGATCTTCAAGTGGGTTAAATAATCTCCCTGGGACGTTGTAGGGAGATAAGGCAATGGGCAGCCAGCGCTCACCGCAGCCTCCCAGTCCACGCCTGCTGCAGGCTGTATGTGTAGCTCATTCGCTGTGGCACGCCCCTCCCAGAGGGACCTCTGGGCTCAGAGTGGGAACACATCCTCCCCATACTCTCCCTTCACCTTCAGAGGACTGGGGAGTCCTCAACCACAAAAGCTACTCAAGTGCTGCTGGGTCCTTGGCCTGGGCCAAGGTAGGCATGGCACAGTAGGCTGCAGCCACCTAAGAGTGTCACCCATCTGCACCCAGCCAGGAAATCAGTCAGTCCTTCACTACCACTCTGTTGGCGCCTTCTGAGATGCTTCCAAGTAACTGAAATTCACTCTCTTATTTTTAATGTTTAAGGTGGACATTTTTCTAAATTGGATGACAATCTCCTACTCTCTGAAACAGAATATACAGAAAAAAAATAATTTTTTTGTTGTTATTCACATACATCATTATGATAGAAGCCCCGTGAGGGTGGGGACTTATGTCTCCCTGCCTCCTGGTGCATCCCCAGTACCTAGAACCATGGCTGGTACTAGCAAGATGTCCAGAAGACATAAGCAAAGCACCTTCTGGTGCAGTGCTCTAGGGATGAGGAGACAGATGGATTCCTCTCCTTCTAGGCAGAGCTCACAGTCCAGCCAGCGATGCTTATATGGGCCTGGAATGTCAGGGGTAGGGGGTTCCAGCAGGTGACGAGGTAGGACTTCTGCTAACTTCACAACACTGTCTGCCCCATACTAATGAACTTTTTTGAGCCACCACATGGACGTTTTAAAGTCTACCTTTTCTTTCTCTCTGCCAGGCTGTCAGTTGTCACTTAAAGTTGAATTGGAAACAGGACAGGAAGTTAGAGATCATTCTCGAGAACAGCTGTCTTGTCTGGCAACACGGCACTTCTCAGGCACAATATCGAGCCTTGCACACCTCTCCCTTTTCATTCCAGCTGGTGGGCACTGGCCTGAGAAAATTTTTGTGGCCTTGATCCAGTACAAAAGCCACATTTTGCAAGTGAGGAAGCTGAGCACCAGAAGTGAAGTGATTCCCAAGGTCAAGCGGCTCAGGGGCACAAAGACCAGTGTCAAGTCTTCTGACTCCCAACCCTATCAGCTGTACGCCTGCTTCTTATATCCCTGTCACAGACTTGCCTCTAATTTCCTATTGGCTGGGGTGGGGGTGGGGAAGACAGATTTTAAAAACTTATTAAAACTATTCATAAATGAAAATATATATCCTTTGTTCTATGTGTTCAATATCATATGTCATCAGGGAAATATGAATTAAAACAACAAGGGACCACTGCATCCTACTAGAATGGCTAAAATCCAGAACCCTGACAACACCAAATGCTGGCAAGAATGTGGAGTAAAGAGGAACTCTCCTTCGTTGTTGATGGGAATGCAAAATGGTACAGCCACTTTGGAAGACAGTTTGGGAGTTTCCTATAAAACCAAACACTCTTTTACTATGTGATCTAGCAATCACGCTTTTGGTATTTAACCAAATGAGTTGAAAACTTATGTCCGCACAAAAGCCTGCACATGAAGGTTTATAGCAGCTTTAGCCATAATTGCCAAAACCTGGAAGCAAACATGCTATCCTTCAACAGGTGAGTGGATAAACAAACTGGCACCTCTATACAATGGCATATTATTCGGCACTAAAAAGAAATGAGCTACTAAGCCACAAAAAGACATGGAGAACTCTTAAATGCATACGCTTTGCTACGTGAGAAAAGCGAGTCGAAAGGCTGCATGTGTCTAATTCCAACCATATGACATTCTGAAAAAGGTGAAACTATAGTAGACCCATAACGAGGTTGGTGGTTGCCAAGAGTTCCGTGGGGAGGGAAAAGAGGGATGAACGGGTGGAGCATTGGGGATTTTTCTGGCAATGAAACTATTAATCTGTATGATACCGTAATGGTGGACACATGTCCAAACCCGCAAAATACATACCAAGAGTAAAGCCTAATGTAAACTAAGGACTTTAGTTAATAACAACATTCCAATATTGGCTAATTGTAACAAAGAGACCACCCCAATGCAACCTATTAATAGGAGAACCTGCGAGAAAGGAAAGGGAATATAGGGGAATTCGTTGTACTTTCTCCTCAATTATTCTTTAAACTTAAAACTGCTCGGGACGCCTGGGTGGCTCAGTGGTTGAGCGCCTGCCTTTGGCCCAGGGCGTGATCCCAGAGTCCCAGGATCGAGTCCCACATCGGGCTCCCTGCAGGGAAGGGAGCCTGCTTCTCCTCCCTCTGCCTATGTCTCTGCCTCTCTCTCTGGGTCTGTCATGAATAAATAAATCAATCTTAAAAAAAAAAAAAAAGACAACTTAAAACTGCTCTAAAAAAATAAAGGGTTTTCATTAACAAAAAAATAAAAATTAAAAAAACAAAAAACCTTATGCCCAGAGTGAAAACATGTAGGCACTGTCCTCTCTCCAAAAGGCCTGAGCTTGAGTGACACTCAGTGCGGAGCAGGAGACCGGGTGACTGTTCCCCACCCACTCCCCCAACTGCACAGCTAGTCAGAACCCCAGCTGTTCTTGATCCTCACGCCCTGGCACTTGGCCTAGACCACCCTGCTGCTAAGCAGAGAAACCACGCCAAGGTCAAGGTGGTAGGGACTGTGATTTAAGAGCCCTTGCCACTCCATCCATGGGTGGAGGACCCTGAATCTCTCAGCATCTCGTAATCCACAGGAACAGCTCCCCACACCCAGTGTGAATCCCCAAGCTGCCAGGCTGGCCCCCCTCCTCCTCCTGCTTTATGCTTAGCCGAACTTGGGTAAAGAACCACCAGTTCTTCCCCCATCAAAACGTGACCTGCGGTGGGAGTGGAGAGGAAGACTTCAAGGCAGAACCATTCCCCACACGCCACAGCCCCTGGGCTGACAGATCGGCACCATGTCACGCGCAGGCACAAGCGATAAAAGGCTCATCATCTCACTAAGGCCCTCTTTATTCACCCTGTACTTTCCCCACACACTTCATTTCCCATCATGGCTGACTGCCTAAAGCATTCATGTGAAAATAGCAGATTTTTGCCTGTGTTACTCCCAGTCTCCTCCCTATAATGCAGTTTACTGGATTCTCCAAAATGACATAAACACTTGGCGTGTTCCAGAGGAAGAAACCAAGAGAAAAAGAACTAAAATAGCCAGGGATACAGTCATGGAAAGGGGCCGGGGCCTGTCATTTGCTAGGAATAATGAAGTCAAAAGTGTCATGATTTGCCAGAAGAGCCCTTGGAGATGATCTCACTGGTCAGAGGGGGAAACTGAGGCCCAGAGAGGTGAATTCTCTCAAGGTTTATATATGTAGAGGAGGAGGATTGCTGTATGTTCTTCATGGGGTTTCTTTCTAATCAAGCACAAAAAGCATGAAGAAGAATTCTGGGCAGGGCCTGAGAATGAGAGACTGAGTATAATGGGGCCATAACAATAGACCACTGATGTATTTTTTCATCAGGGCCTTTGTGAGTTCTCTCTCCCAGGACCCACAGAATAGAAAGCCCATGGCCCAGTGAGATGAGGCAGGATGAGAAGGGACAGAGACAGAAAGCAGCAAACCTTGAGCAACAACTGAATGCCCAGCTTGGCTGTGGGGAGCGCTAGAAACTCTACACGGGTTGATTAATGTTTCCAGAATCATCAGATCAAATCTATCTGGAAAGAACTCTGGGATCCCCAAGCAAGATAGTCCAGGAAGGTAAATAATAATCGCCAATATTGACTGAAGGCTTATTATTTTCTAGATGTTGTCCAAGCACTTAAAACACTTCAACTCACTTAAATCTCACAGTGACCCCATAAGGTTGGCGTCGCTGTTCTCCCACTTTGCAGATTACGAAATGGAAGCATCGAAAGGATATGAGGACCACCTTGAGGTTACATAATTAGTCTGCAGTGGGGCAGGATTTCAGCCCAGAAGTCCTGCCTCAGATCTGAGGTACTACATGCCTTTCTACCTTTTGAAAAGTCTACTTTCCTCCATCTGGGCAGTGGCGTAAAGCCTTACACTGATGGGGCCAGATGAGTTCTTTTCGAACTTTTTGTTGTACATCATCTCATCTAATACTCACAACATGGCTGCAAAGTGGGTAGAGCAGAGATATTTATCCTCACTTAACAAAATAAGAAACCAAGACTCAGAAAAATGGCTAGCCCCTGGTCAAACAGCTAACAGGTGGCCAAGTACTGGTGATGGCCCACGTTGCTTCACTTTCTTGGCTCCAGACTACCCCACACTCTCTCTCTTCCCCTACTGAACCCAGGGAAGGCCCCTCAGGAGCAGATCCAAGTCTGTCAACAGTCCTACTGAATCCAAGTGGGAACCACTCTTAGATCCGGGCTCATTGAAACAACCACCCATCTCCAGCTTCATGGGTAGCCCCTCAGGATGGGCTATACAGTTGTTGCAGTGCCTGTAGACAGTACTACAAAGTGACCAGCTCTGCCCAAGGAGGCCAGTCTCCTTCCGGGTGACTCCATTTGGGCTGGTTTGGGCTTGGTGAGAGAAGCAAGCCTGTTCATCCTTCCCCTCACCTCCTTTTCTTTCTTTCTCCTTTCCCCTTCCTAAGACTTGCCTGCGCTTTCCTTTCCCTCACATCCACACAGCCTTTGAACCACCCCCATCAGCACAATGTGTTAGTGATTGTGCAGCGAGGGTGACATTTAGACTCACAGTCCTGGAAGAAATCGCATGGATTTGGAAACGCCAGAACACTAAATTTAACCAACCCTGAGGCCCCGGGGGAGTCAGGGAGGAGGAGTGAGGGCAAGGTTTCATCCTGGGACTGGTCCTGCAAAATGCAGGTGTGGGACCATCCCTGCCTGCCTCTCCCTGCTCTGCAGGAAGGGGGTAAATGGAGCTTCAATCAGCCCACATTCACCTCTCCCTATTGTCAGGTGCTTGCTCTGAAAGCCCCTAATCATTTCTTTTATTGTCTGGCTTAACACAAAGCAGAGCAAAGCAGTGTCAAAGCTGTGCCTCTCTCAGCAGAAAGCCCTGAGGTATGTTGATATATGTGTGTATAGACATATGAATATACACACGCCATCTCTTCTCCCCCTGCCTCTCTCTCATGCACACACACACACACACACACACACACACACACACACCTTGAGAAGGATGTACTGAAGAGAGAGGTGCAGAGCAGAACCACCCTACCCAACCTTACCTTTCCCCCCAACTCAGAATGATCAGAAAGCCACCGGGACTCTCATTCTCCAACTCCTCAGATAGGCCCTTCCAGGGGCACCTTGACAAGACCTTGCCTTGATAATGGATGTCCATTTTGCCCTCATGCTCCTGGAGAGGGGGATGGGGGTATATATGTGATTGCATTTGCATTTTAGAATTCAGAATCACCGAGACTTTTCTCACTGCCTCAGTTTCTTATTTTGGTGAATGGATCTCAAGTGCTGGCAAAGTAACTTCAGCTTTACCTCCTTCCTCTGTTCAACAGTCTATTGGAACTCAGGCAGGTCCCTGAAAATAGAGGTTAGATCTGCCAATAAGATTTAGGAAAGTAAATAAATACTTTACAAAAATGTCCCTTTCATGTAGAAATGCTTAAGCCCTTATAAAATGTCATACCATGGGCTATTTTGCTGCTTAATAAGATACCAAGCAGGCATCAGATGTACCAGAGTGAAACTATTGTCTTAACAGCTGGAACCAGGATGCCTCTTAGAGGGAACAGTCTTTTCTTAGGAAAATACTTCTTGAAAGACATGGTATAAATGATGCATTGCACTAAGAGCCCCAGCTTCTCATGATGTATCATGGCCGTGCCTTTCTGTAGCACGCCTCCTACACTGACTCCAGGCTGGGCCATGTGGACAGCAAACGTGATACAAACAGAGGCCTAGGCAAAATGCTCACACATTTCCACTCCCTCTTTTCAATCACAGTGACAACATGAGCCACTGTGACAACCCCATTGGGGTAGCATGCAGGATAAGTCTGAGAGACACGTGGAAGGGAATTGAGCCATTTTAGACCAGTCATCCCCACCATGATCCACCAGCTGATGACCTGAACAAGCCCAGTCAAGATCAGCCCAGTCCAGCCAAGATCAGCAGGACTACCCACAGATTCATCAGAAACAATAAGGACTTATTGTTTAAGATACAGAATTTGGGGTGGGGGAGCTTTTTACACAACAATAGTCAGTTGATACACTTGGCCTAGAAGGTGAATCCCAGAGGATTCTGGTTAACAGTGATCCAAAGGGATTGTTAAACTGCAAAGAACAAAAGTTAGGAAGAGAAGAGCAAAGTAGATAAAGAATGGCAGGAAGGAAAGAGGAGGCCGAAAGAAATTCATGATTCCTAATACTCAATTCCAAATCACTTGTGTTACTTCAACATATCCATCCTTATTCAGTAAAGCCTGCCTCATACATAAAGACCTTGTGTATGTGAGTGGATGAGTGTGTACATGTGTGTATAAATCACAGAAAGAGGATCAGTTCCACATCTGAGTCAATGCAATCTGGAGCAAGGATATTGAGAGGGTCCATAACTAATTTGATAGCAGTACAACTCAAGAATAAAGGTGACCATGAGAATATAAGTCCCTCAGGAATTTATAGAAGTCTTGGGGAAAGCACTGGGCTCCCCCCTAAACTTGGAACAAGAGTTCCATGCCAATCTTATCTAGAGCTTAAAGGACAGCTGCTCCAGCTGACTTCCAGGCTATATATTCCATGCATGTTCTTAGGACCCCTCTTCATGTGAGCACCCTGCTAGACGGGGCAAGGTCCAAGAAGTACCCAGACTTGGGTTCCCTCTTTCCCTAGATCATCCTTACAAACTAATGCAGTATGTGCACACACACCATACCACGACCATATCTTCAACACACATATGCACCTTCTGGGCTTTCCAGCATTCTCAAAAGAAGAATTTATCATAAAGCTAATAAACTCAGAATTCTTCAGTGTTGTGACCCCTTCCAAAGTCTGATATCCAACTTTACATGCACAATTTTGCATTCTTTTTTTTTTTTCTTTTTTTTTTTTTTTTTAATGATCATTCAAGCTATAAGCTCCACAAAGCTTTTGGAGCTCCTATTCCAAAAGTTCCAATCAAACATCCAGCTCCTAACCAAATTATTCTCATTTTGAGCCACACACAGGCTCTGTGCTGCTGTGAGGCTTTGCTCAGGAGTGGCACTGCACCAGGTCCAGACATCAAGAGCAATGTACCCAGACCACCCATCCCTTGCCCCACACATCTGTGAACAATGTGGAGTCATCCTCTATTGCTGCGACAAGTAAAACCTTTCCAACATCTCCATCCACAGGTGTGTGGAAGCAGACAGGATCCTATAACACTGTCAGGAGAAAGATCAGAAATCCACGGGTCACATTTCCTTTCTTCTCTCTTCCCCATTCTTCTCTTCCCTATCTTCTCTTTACCACGGTGTACATTCTCTCTGGATCATCTCATGCATCACATGTCTTCCAGCACATTTTCCTACTTAACAGATACTTAAATCTCACCATATCCAAAACTGAGCCATCCCTACACACACCTTAACATTCTCCTGCATCGCCCTCCCAGACAATGGCATCACCTGGGCACCGGACTGGGAGCTGGAGATACAACCTTCCTCTGTGCCCCATCCCCATATTCGACCAATTATAAAGTTTTTCCATTTTACATTGTTATCCAGGCCTGTGTCACCTCTCTGCTGGACTGCTGTTCCTGACTAGCCACTCTGATTCCAGTCTCACCCCCTATCCTCCATGCTGAGCCAGGATGGTTGTTCCAAAATGAAGATACTAGTCTGATCCTCCTATAAGCAAACTCTTCAGTGGTCTTCCACCAACCACACTTTATTTGGCATGAGTGGTCTTCCATGACTCCCATCACTCCCTCTACAGCTTATATCTACAAGCTTGACTCCCATTGCTGCACTCACATCTGCTCAGGCACCCCAGCATTTGTGACTATCTTAGTGTTTCCTGTCTCCTTATTATTTCCTCCTCTTGAGGTGCTCCGTGCCCCACACTTATTCCCATTCATCTAGCAAACTCTTATCCATCCTTCAAAGCCTAACTCAGCATGGCCCCCTCTGTGAAGATTTATTTGATGCCCACTAGATCACCTCACCAAGGTGGGCCAACTAGTCCTTCACTTAAGCTCTGGCTTTATTTTATACCACTGACATTATTGCACTTGATATTCGATAAGAGTTGTGTAAATCACACATCCTTGAGGGTCTCTTGGTGTTTTAAGATTGATGTGAACCCCAGTTTGTGGCCCGTGGAAATCCGAAAACCAATCTCAAATTTCTGTGAATCCCTGGGAAGCTGCATGCTCATGGTCACAGTGATTATGAGCTTTTACATTTATTGATGGATGGATAGATGGATAAATAACGATTCCCACAATGCATTGATGAGTATTGTAGACTACTCTTTAAATGTCTTCGGGCCATCCACACCAGGACATCTTCCTTACATCTTCAGCCCAGGGAGTCCACAGATTAACACCCATTCATTAGATCCTCTTTCTACCTCCTCCCTTGCTTCTCTCCTCTCTTGTCTCACCCACATCACACCTACCAGATTCCCACCAGGAACTCCAAATTCTATGCTCTTCGTTGTGCAGAACCCTTCCTCACCCTACTTCTGGCCCATCCCTTCCTTCAACTGTGGTTGTAGTATAAAAAAGAAAATAGAACTTACTTGTAAACCTCCATCTCCCCCTTGAGACTATGTCCTCCTGTCGTTAGAAGAGGTTTTATTCATCTTTATGTCTCCTGTGCTTTCCACGGTGTCTGCCACATAGTATGCACACAATAAATGTTTGCTGCATGAATACATGAACAAACTCACAAATCACCCCACAGGCTACCCCACCCTCACCCTCTCCATGGATGGAAGCCAGAAAGTGGGAGAGGGTGGGTACAGGATGAGCAGGACTTCACAGCTGAGGAGCACTTTCTCGCCCTCCTCCCTCATGGACCACGTGCCCAGTCTTCAAGACTGGCCTCTTTCCCATCAAATGCATCACCTCAGCCACCTTCAGTGGTGGTTCAGCATATTTCTGCGTGAAATAAATGTTATTTTCTGGTGCACCCAGGTTTCATTATTTTTCCTGTCAGAGAGAATCAAAGTGAGAGGGAAGGAGAGGCTGGCGGAAAGTGGCTTCTTGCTTACACCAGGAGGAAAAGGATAAGGAAACAGAGGGAGGAAAGGAGAGGGACAGAAAAACTCACTTCCTCATTTAATCAAGTTGAAACATGGATTATCTGAGGTTGAAAAACAGCTACCTTGTTCTTGAACCAGTCTCTTGCTGTGTCTGGGGCTGTAAAACCCTTTGCGATTTTATCTTTTCATAAACTTTTATTGAATCCGATGTTCAAGGGGCCATGGAGGATCATCCAATTAAACTCCCCTCACTAATCCTACTCTTAAACCCCAGCACTAAACTGATGGGAGATTAAAAGCTAATAAAGATGACAAATGAGAGACGATCTGCAGGTTGATAAGGGAAATGGAGTCGGGTAGGGATTTGCCAGAGAGGAGCCAGGCCCGATTCTGGAAAACACAGGAAGGGAGGGAACTTTCATTGGAGCAAATCCAAAGAATTCTGAAAAGATGCACCATGGACACCCATAGAGAAGTCCTGCTCAGTGATGCTGTGATCTGGGGCTAACACAGGCTGCCCAGAGCGGCCACTCAACAGAAAGAGGGCTCACTTGGCATAGACACACAAGGGCTGCCACACCAACTCTGCTATTCCAGCCATGTCGACATGCTGTTCCTAATACAGACATCATCGTAACACCAGCCATATAGCTGCCTTTTGTGGAGTGCCAGGCACATCCCAGACACTCTCTTATAGATGTAAGTCATGTGTCAGAGGAGTGGCTATCTTAGTTCATACATTAGAAAACTAAGAGCTGAAGAAGGCAAACAATTCCCATGGGCCCATGGTAAGTGGCAGAGTCAATACGATAGCCCCGTCTTTCCTAGAAAATAATCCCCACTTCAGAATGAGGCTGTCCTAAGGATTCAGTGAGGGTTCTAGGTTCATAATGGCCACCCGAAATTCCACTTCCTTCCTTTCCTTTGGCCCAAACTTTGCAATTTTTGAGCATCTCAAAGGGATCTTTAAATTCCTTACCACCATCCCAAAATGCAATTTTTAACTATAGGGTAAGTGAGAGTGATTTTTCAACATTCATGCCAGATAGTTTATATCAATTCATTTAATCATTCCACAGGCATCTATGAAAACCTTTCTTTGCCAGACTCTTTCATAAATATGTATCAAACTAATCCTCACATCAGCCCTGAGAAGTAGGAATTATTTCCTCATTTTAATTAATGAGTACACAGAGGCTTAGAGAATCTAAATGATTCTCCTGGGATCACAAAGCTAATGGTGACAGGAACGGAATTCAGGCCCATGTGTGCCTAATTCCCAAGATCATGCTTTTCCTATGGCTCTGTCCTACCCTCATCAACATCCAGTCCAGTAATAGGAATGAGACAGATACATTCACAAATAACAAAGCAAGGATGTGCAGTCCATAAGGTACAAGATATACACACTGCTATTGTATTTTCTCCAAAGGAGGGCATTTCAGGAAAGGATTAGGGGACAGGGAAGCAGTTTGTTTTTCCCCTGGGCTTTTGGAGATGACTGGTTACAGATGTTCTAGGGAACATTCCAGGTGAAAGAACAGCATGAGAGGAAACAATGGAGCCTGTTGGGAGTGTTGAACAACCCTGTTTGGCCACATTGTGTGGGTCTGAAGCCAGGAAGATATGATATATGAGGAAGGTGGGTGAAATCAGGGCACCTTGATAGAAGAAGTGAGAAAGCAAGTCAAAAGCTATATATCACACACCATCTTTCCCTGCTTCTCAAGGCATTTCTCCCAAGGGACCGCATCTCAGGTGACTCAATAAGCAAACCAACAGGACAGCTCTCCTCAGTTGATATAAAAGGCAAATTTTTGGAACTGGAATGGAACAAGCTGGGGGCTAGAACTCAGCAAACAGGGGTTGCAGTGCTGGTTCAGCAACTCCCAGCCACGCCCTCTGAGCCTGTGACCTGGCACCACTCACCTTCTTGGACATGTCTTTTTGTTCCTATGGAAAATGAGCGGTTGAAAGATGAGTGCTTATCATAGGCAATGCTATCAGTGCTCAGTGAAGAATTCACCTTGGCTTAAACTGCCAGGGGCCTGCAGTCTTCTGAATTCATCCTGGCTCACGTGCACTTAAATCTTAGGAAGGGAAATGTGACAATTAATTTTATGTGTCACCCTTACTATATCAAGGGATGCCCTGTTATCTGGTTGAACATTATTTCTGGGTGTGTCTGTAACATTGCTAATCCAGAAGAGATTAGCATTTGAATCAGTAGACCTAGTAAAGCAGATTGCCCTCCCCAGTACAGGGGGACATCATCTAATTTATTGAGGGACTGAATTGAACAAAAAGGTAGAGGAAAGGAGGATTCTCTTCATTCTCTCTCTCTCTCTCTCTCCCTCTCTCTCTCTCTCTCTCTCTCTCCCCTGACTGGTTGAACTGAAACATTGATCATCTCCCACTCCCAGCTCTCCGGTTCTCTGGCTTTTGAACTGTATCACCAGCTTTTTCTGGGTCTCCAGCCTGCACACAGCAGATCATGGAACTTCTCAGCCTCTGAAATCACATGAGCTAGTACCTCAATAACAAATCTCTTTATATGTGTGTATGTGCATGGGTATGTGGGTATTCATATATACACACATATATGGAGGTATGTATGGGTATGGATGTGGGTGTGGGTGTGGATGGATGTGGATGTGAGTGTAGATGGACATGGACATGGGTGTGGGCATGGATGTAGATAGATGTGGACATGGGTGTGGGCATAGGTAAGGATGTGGATGGATATAGGTGTGGATGTAGATATGGGCATGAGTGTAGGTATGGATGTGGATGGATGTGGACATGGGTGAGGATGTGGATATGGATGTGGGTGTCGATGTGGACATGGGTGTGAATGTGGGTGTGCATGTGGGCATAGATATCCCATTGGTTTGGTGTCTCTGGAAAATTCTGATTAATATAGATCCTGGTGCTAAGAGTGGTGCCAGAGAAACAGAATGTAAAGATGAGTTTTCTGAATTGGTTCTGGGGTTTTTGGAATTGACTTTCTCATCTGATTAAAGATGCTAATGACTCTATTCTCAGCAGTAAAGAGTACTAATCTTTCAGAGCTGCAGAAACCAGCCAGCCCTTTCTGAGGCTCCACTAGGTACCCAGCCCTTTTACTCCTTTGATCTCATTTGGTCATCACAGATATGCAATGTAGCTTTGATTAATCTTATTTTTATAGACAAAAACAAAGCACGACAAAACTGAGGCTCAGAGTGAGAGACTCAGGGACACATGGCTAGCCCAGAGCCTCATGGGTCAGCATCAGTAGTTCTCAGTCCTGGCTGCTCATGAGAATAACCAGGGCAACCCCACCCCTACAGATCTCTGGCATACAGTCCAGGCCTTTGTATGTTTTAGAAGCCCCTCAGGCAATTCTGTGTGCAACCAGTGTTGAGAACCACTATGCAAACCACTATTGCCTCTCAGGAAGACATCAACACTTGAGTCTAGCCACCTCAGCCCCCTTCCCCAGCCTCAGTCCCACCCACCTAGTAAACCCAGCCCAGGCCTCTATTTTACAAGTTAATATTCATTTCATCACATTTAATTAACATGGAGAGACTGGAGCTGTCTCAGCCTCACACCCAGCTAGCAGGAGCCCGCACCTCCCTTGGAGTTCAATCACAGCACTGTCTTGCACAATTAGCTTCCTTTCCCCAGATCTGAAGGGTCTGCGCCCATAAATATCAACCAATTTTATTGATATTTGTAATTAAAACTACCAAACGGGTCACACTCGATTGAACAAGTTTGCAACACACACATCCATAATGGGAACATGAGCATATTTGTATGTGACATTTGATAGATAATAATCCTAGGCATTTCTCATTTTCAGAACATCCTGTGGGTACCAGCTAATTAAGCCTCATATGTCTCCTGGGACAGAGGGCATTATAGACATATCCCTTTGATTGTCCTTGTTCCTATGGTTTTAGGGAAACCAAGAGCCAAGAAAATGGGGGCTGAGCCAAAAGCCACAGAGAAAGACACCATGGGTACTAGGTCTGACCATGCCAACTTCTTAAGTTTCTTCTCACAGCTTCTATCTGCAGCCTTCAAGGACATTTCCTTAAACCAATGGACATAAGAAGGAGCTCCAAGGCTCCCCAGAGGCTCCAAGGTTATCTCTCTGGGATTCTCTCTCATGACCCAATTGGCCCTTCCATCTGAAAAATTAGGTGGACAAAGCCTGACACATCATCCCTTAGTTCAAATTTTGTGGGGCCGGAGTGATAGCTGCCACCACCCTGCAAGCACCATGATCCCATCTCTATGTTGGCACAGTTGTAGCTATATCTACAGGTTTTTTGGGATCCTAAATGGGTGGCTTTTGACATGTCCACTCAAAATACTCTACGGGTTGAGGGGAGATCCAGAGTATAGCACTGCTTGCAGATCATCAGGGGAGCAGAAACAGTTGCCATTCATGGGTCTAGCATTGGCTCAGGTTAGTAGAGCAGCCTCCTTCTCATTTTCCCTTTGAAATCTCATTGCTCACACATACCCAGAGAGATTTAAGACCTTTCTCCAAATCCCCTAACAGCATTCTTACTAGAAACAATCAGTCTTCAAGTGAGTTACAAGGAAGCCATTCTATCCCAAATGGCAGCCTGTTGAGTGCTTGAGCAGGAAGATTATTCCTCTTGTGACCTAAAATAAATCCCTTCATTTCCAAACCCCTCAAGGCTGGAAGGGAATTCCAGGGGGGGCAGGAAAAATGAGTGGAGAGAGAGAGAGAGAGAGAACATAGAAACATGAGAACAGACTACCAGGCAATGTTGGAATGAGGGCATTTTTACAAGTGTTATAATTTAGGCCACACTTGCTTCCAAAAATGATTTGAGACAGTTATAATAATAGGCACATATCCAATAAAGCCATTAAACTAGAAATAAGGAGGACACATAAACGTCTGCTGAGAGTGACTTTGAGGTGGTCATCAGTCCCATTATCCCAAGAGCGCAGGTAGGAACAGTGGGCTTAAGTGAGTACCTGGTGCTTCATTGATCATCAAGACAACTAACTCAATTATTCTGGGGCTAATGATCCAATTTGTGTTTAATCCAGCCCCATGGCACCAGCCTTTTCTCCCTTCTGCTGCCTAACTATGAAGAATTTCACTGTTGAGCATGTATCTAACCAAACATTGTCATGAAAAGGCATGGAATCAGAGACTTTCACAGTTGAAAAGGACTTTCTACATCACTTAAGAAGACTTCTTCCTAAGTCTAGGAATTCTTTTTTAAAGCTGCTATTTCAGAACGTTGTGCATCATCAACTTGAATACCTCTAAAGACAGGGTCCTCACTACCTGATGAAGTATTTTTCCTAAGAGTCTATTTTACGGTCACACAATTTGAGTCATTAGAAGTCTCTTTCTATGTATCAAGAGAAAATCCACCCCCTTGAATAAATTAAGCAGTGAAACCTGGTTGATCTTCAAAAATTATCTGGGATGCTTTTGAAAGGAGATCCTGGTGGGATCATAAATTAGCGTAGCACTAGAGAAACAGTGTGGCATTATCTACTAAAGCTGAATGTACACACACTTGTGGACCTACAAGTCCGCTCTCGGATATACACCCAACATAAATATTTACACGTGGGCACCAGAAGATCAGTACAAAAACATTTTCAGCAGCATTATTCACTATAGCCTAAAACTGCAAACAATCAAAATGTTCATCAACAGTAGAATGGGTAAATCTTGATGCATTCAGAAAATTGAGCATTTCCAGAGCAGAGCTGTCCAAAAGCATTTCCTGGAATGAGAGAAATTTTCTGTTCTGCAGTGTCCAAGATGCTAGCCACTTGTCACAAGTGGCTGTTGAGCACTTGAAATGTGACTAGTGCAAAGGAAGAACCGAATTTTGAATTTTATTTCGTTTTAATCAGCTTGAATTTCAATAGCCCCATGCCCCTAGTGAGTACTATGCTGGGTAACAGTGAATTAGATAGAATAGTGGAAAAGAGTAAATTGCACCTATACACAAGGACATAGATGGATTTCATACAGTAAAAGAAACCAGACCCCCAAAATACATACTATATGATTGCATTTATGAAAAGTTCAAAAATAGGTAAAACCATACTAAATGTTCATGATGAAAAGTTAAACTACAGTGTTTAGGGGTGCATGCTTAAGTAGTAAAACTTTGGGTAGGAAGGAAAAGGTAGAGCCACAGGGGGTGCTTCTGGAGACTTACCATGTCCTATTTCTTAGCTACATAGTGATGAGACAGGCGTTCACTTTTTAACAAATCATCAAGGTATCATTTTTGTTCGGGGCACTTATCTATATGTGCTTTATATTTCACAATTTAAAAATTATTAAAATACAAATTAACTTTGCCACTTTCCTGTAAACCTAAAATTATCCCCAAATTAAATGTCTATTTAAAAAAAAAAATACAGATTCAGTGCTCCACTCCAGATTTGTTGGATCAGTCTCAGGAAATGGAACCCTGGAATTCATATTTTTCAAAAGTTCCAGGTTATTTCTCTTGCACAACCTATTGAGGAAGCATTGCTTTGCTCCTCTATGTGGAGCCTCTTCCCTGAGACTGAGTCCCCAGAACAGAAGTGTTCCTAGGATGCTCCTGTTTCCACTCCTCAACCATCCCAGAGTCCTCTGGGGGCTCACTGTAGTGTATAATCACCCATTTATCGTAGCATGGTACCGTAGCTGCATCCTATCACACAAACCAGTGCCAATCCAGCTGTCCACCATTTTGTTGGTGGCTGGAGAATGATGGAGGAGGAGAGCCACCAAGGATAAATAAAGGTGAGGTGAAAACTAATGGTTGTCATGAGTCTCATGACATGAGACTCATCTGCTGCCATTGCCCCAGGCTTCAGTTAACCACAGACAATGGTGCATGTCAGGATGCCAGTGGTTTGGCAGGTGCATGGAGTGGGGGAACACATGCAATGTGCTCATTTTTCCCGTGGCCTGCTCAACCCTTCCCACCCTGGAATGACGTCCAACCTCTATTCAGTAAGCTGCCTCCTTCAAGCCCTTCGATAAGATGCACTTTTTCCCAGGACAGCCCCAGCAAAGCCATGGTCACTGCAGGTCCTTCCACCTCTCTTTTCCTCTTGGAAACTCGAGGCTCAGGTGTCAAGAATGCAAGGTTGACTGGGAGAGATAAGATGGAGGATTAGACAGAGAGGGAGACAATGGGTTTCTACCTTAGCCGGGCAGCTCAGAGGTCACATTCCAGGAAAATAAGCAAAAGCAGGGAGCTGTAGACAGTAAATAATCATTTATCTCATGTGACCCCCATATCTGAAGCAGGCACACAGGGCCACTGCTCTGCACAACTCCAGGGGGCTCCATGGACCGCATAGTCATATGCCTCCTAGAGTCTTCGGCGGGGCAGTGCCCAGCCTGTGCAGCCATATGTGGCAGCACTGTAGGCTGGGTAGGTTTTCTTATTCCCATTTTTAGAGGACAAAACTGAGGCCAGGAGAAGCAGTGGGATTCACACTCAGATCTCCTGGCTGCAGCCCTGAGCCATTATGGCTACAACAAGGCTGCCCCAATCGTCTCTGTCAACATAACAGTCCTTAAGGTCATAAAGATGTCCCACAACACCCACTGGGAAGTGGGCAGAGACTCATCTCTAGGAATAGAGAGGACACAGATAATGCCAAGGAAGCAGGTCTTCAACCATTACAATATCCTCCATGTCTGGTTTCCAAAAACTAAAGCAGGAGGCCAGTCAGGTTTAGAGCATCAGGAAAAGAGGCTGTGGAAGGCACGGGGAGAGAAAGCCAGGCTTCACCTGCATGGAACACATTCAGTGAAGGCAGAGCAGAGCATAATTAAGCCTAATTGTGTAAGCCCTGCCATGTTTCGAGAGAGAGGGATGCCAAGGTCTCCAGTTCCCTTCCATTCTGTGCAGCCTGCATATCCCCACCCGAAGGTCACCCTCATTAGCGATGCCAAAAAAAGCCATCCCTCCGCACAACCAGTTGTTCCACTAATAGGACCTTCTACCTATGCCCAGGCACATGAAGCCAGTGTCTGCACATCTGTGTATGTGTGTCGTGGGGGGTGCAGGGGGCGTGGAGTGTGAGTGTGTGTGCCTCTGTAACTCGACGTGTTTCATTTTCTTCTGGTATTTTATGTGCTTACACAGTTAAAATTAATGGAATCAGGTTGAGATTCAGATGACATCACGCTGGTGACTCACATCTTGACAGATGGATAGATTCCCCCCCCCCCCCTGCATTCCTTTCAAGGTAACCTTGATTTGTCACACAGCCACTAGGGAATGCCAGGAAGCGGGATTTTTTTATAGACATTTGACTTGGCCATCCACGTTAGCAACCTAGCCTGGGGGGAAAGGGTAGAGAGAGGGGGCAAGGAGCAAAGGCCCAGGCTAGTCCTCCCCAGGGGTCGTAGTGTGAGCTAATTAATGGAGTCATCCCCTGGGCCAGCTGACATGGAGCAGCCTTCAGGGCTGGGGACATCCCAGGGGCAATCGCTTGCTCCCTGGAAGTAACCTGTCTTCAGCAACATTTTTCTTTCTTCAGCAACATTTTTATTGAGCACCCTTTCCTATTGGAACGTAAACAGGTATTGAGGGGAAATAAATAGTAAGAGCAGCTGGAAAACATTGCAACAACAGAACAGGGTTGCAATTATGTAATCATTTCCGCTACTAGAATTTCTTTGAGGGAAATTTTCATTGGGAAAATGCAAAGGAGAGGGGATGATGACTCACAGTCTTTTAAGACTCAACCCGCCCCAGATTGTGTGAGTCCAAAGGTCAGACTGACATGGCTGGATGACCTCTAATTCTTAAAGTCAGAGGCACCAACAAAGACCTTCTCTTCCTACTTAGCATTTTTCCACACACTAGCTCCTTGCTCTGCCAAGGGTTTGGGGAGATACTCCTTCCTAAAACATTAACGGCAGACACCAGGCCAACTTAAACCAAGCAATCTAGGTTATTACAAGCAAGTAGTTTGCTTATTTTTCTAACAGTCCAGCTCTAAAAGCATACCCCCAGTATGCACTGACTGGCTAGCAGACAGCTTTGTCATGCTTTGTGTAGGCAAGTTTGCCCTCACCGCCAGGTCAACAGGATACAGACACTTAGACTTCCAGAACTGGAGGCTTCTTAGCAACCATCCTAACCAGTCTTCTCTCCTGACAGGTGAGGACACAGACAGGGGAAGCAGTCATATAGGTATTGAGCAGAGAAGGAAGAATGTGAGAGCTCTGAGTTCCTGAAACCACCAGCGCAGAGTTTTCTTCCTTGCTTACTGCCCTGGATTCTTTAAGCTCTCCATCTACTTAGCAGAAATGATAACAGTCAGCACTTACAAAGTGTAAGAAGCTCCCTCTTGTAATTCCAGAAAAATGCCAAAACTTGTTTTACTAATAGAGGAGGGAAATCATGTAAAGTTGAGCCCTACGTGGTACATGTAAAGTAAGGGCATGTCCGTACCATAGGCACGACCTCTGACCAAGGCAAGACGTCTCTGGGTGCCTGCCCTTGGAGAGCTGGCTTCTTCAGTCCACCCTGCATCGAAGATGTCTCATCTTTCTGAGGCAAGACCTCAACCTCTGCTCTTTCCCTAAAGGACATCATTGTCAACAAGGCAGGTCTCCCCACCCTTTGATCACTGCCCCACTCCCAGCCCCATGCCACATGAGCCTCTGCCTGTCTGCTGCTCTGGACTTCCCATCCCAAACCACCTCCACTCCATCCTCCCTGGACCATGCTTCATCCTCAACTTATCCCATGTGTTATAATCTCACTCTTTTTTTTTTTTAAGATTTTATTTATTTATTCGTGAGAGACACACACAGAGAGAGGCAGAGACACAGGCAGAGGGAGACGCAGGCTCCATGCAGGGAGCCTGATGTGGGACTCGATCCTGGGACTCCAGGATCATGCCCTGAGCCAAAGGCAGACGCTCAACCACTGAGCCACTCAGGCGTCCCAATCTCACTCTTTTTAAGACCCTGCTCAAATGCCATATCCTCTCGGAAGCCTTCCTCAGTTTCCCAGTTGGGGCAGGTATTTCCTTCCTCCTTATCTTCTTAACCCCTTGTGCCCCCCGGCTAGCTCTCCCAGGTGAAACTGAGCCAGTCCAAGATGACATTCTTAAAGAGAAGCTCCTGACCTGGCCTAGCCATCTATAGAGGCGCCAGAAACCAGCAGCATCCAGCAAGGTCAGGTTCATATACAACAACACCCTTGCAGTTCTTGCACTTAGAATTTTATGAAAATGACAATGGATTGGTTAAAAGTCAGGTCATGCCAATTCTGAGGGGAAACCATGCTCCTGCATAACACATTCCTGTCTAGAGGAAACTATGAGGCCATATGGCAGTTCGGATATCAGCCTCCCCTCCCTCCATCCTTAGAAGCTGGGAGTAACCCCCATTGATGGTAGTTGAGGGAGAATTCTGTCCATTGAGATTCTCTTCTGCCCATAGCAGGCTGTCCTCTGAGCCCTCTTTGCTCAGAGCCCTTGATGCTGTGGCCCATTCAGGTTTGTACTTGGCCGCCGTACTTAGCCAAAGCACCCCCTTAGTGCTGCTGAGACTTCCCCACCGGGCTCCCTTCCAGGTGTGCTTTCTCTGATATTCTCTACAAATGGCTGCTGTGGGACGCCTGGGTGGCTCAGTGGTTGAGAGTCTACCTTCAGCCCGGGGTGTGATCCTGGAGTCCCGGGATCGAGTCCCACATCAGGGTACCTGCATGGAGCCTGCTTCTCGCTCTGCCTGTGTCTCTGCCTCTGCCTCTGCCTCTGCCTCTGTGTCTCTGTGTGTGTGTGTGTGTCTCTCATAAATAAATAAATAAAATCTTAAAAAAATAAACAAATTATTGTTCATTTAAGGCAGAACAGCACTGAGCATGTTCTGCCTTAAATAGTGACAATAACAGCTATGCTAATAATAGTAAAAAGTGTCCATCCTTTCACCATTTACAGACAAACTATACTGTCATCATATCTTCATAACCACACAGTGGTTCCGTGAGGTGTTAAGGTATCAGTATTCCCATTTTACAGTTGACAAAACCAAGACCAGAGAGTTTAACATAACCTTACATATGATCATAGAATTACAAGGTCAACCCAAATCTTCCTATCTTCAAATCGTTGATGTCACACTGCGCTCTGTAGCTTCTTGAATGTCTCTTTCCCCCAAATCACAAAGTTCCCAAGTAGCACTGCACACACTGGTGCCATCTCTCCCTTATTCTCTCCCTCACAGAGTAAGAGTTTCTATCTCTTTCAACCCAATCCTAATTCTACAAACATTTACCAAGGACCTGTTAGAGGGCTGCATTGGCACGGTGGGGCTTACAACGTAGTTGTAAGGTTCCCAAGACTCTTGGGCAACAAATAAATGTATCTCAAAACATTACGGATAACAGATAATCATGACATAACCCACCCATATCTGGGGATATTTTCATTTTGGCAGAGAAACACCCTGCACCAACAAGTCTCAGCTCCAAAGAAGGGACTCCCAATGATGGAAATTCAGACTATGTGTGGAGTAGGCCAGTTGAGGATGAGTAAGGAAAGGGTTAAGGTACAGGCAGGGAGAGATAGGAGGCCCCTGACTTCCCTGACTAGGCTCACTTAGTGGCATGTATGACCAGGTTCACAGAAATCCCAGATGTGGAAATATTAAGGCATACAAAACCAGAGAGAAGGGAACATAAGGAGATCACCTTGCTTGTCTTAAATGTTATAGATGAGATATTATCATGATAGTTACGAACTGGCCACTGAAAGTTACCAAGTCCCCTGGTCAGTTTTCTATAAAAGACCAACCATAAGAGCCCTCGGTGGCAACCCATTCAGGAGCCCTCTCACTTTTCTTTCTTTCCTTTCTGTTCTCACCTTTACTTAATAAACTTTCACTTCACCCTTTTATTCCATGAGATTCATTCTTTGACTCTTTGAGACAAGAACGCTGCAATCCTACAACAAGGAGACATTTGAGATGAGACTTGCCTTTTGGATATTTTCAAGATTTTTAAGATGACACTTTTCCCTCTCTTTTTTATGACTGGCCACTGGATACAGTCACTGAACTCCAAGCACACACACCTGCGAGAAGGCTCTGTTCCTGCAGTGACCAGCCCTAGCATTATTCATCTCTACCACATGGCCAGCATGGCCAGCTCCCCTAAAGACTATGCTTCCAGAATCTTGAAGAATCCTCAGAGGCTGGGCATCTAAGAAAGCTCCCTCCAAGGGCAAGCAGGACATCCACCAGGTGCCCTCCCTCCCTGCAGCCCCTGCCGACAGCTCAGTCTTCTGATTACAGGAAGGAGTCGCTTCCTCCTATTTCCCAACCAGAGCCCTCCTCTGACCCTAATAACAGGGCTGTTGAAATCAGCAATTCCATTTTATACAGCCAGAACCACACGAACTAAAATCAGCAGGTCAACCACAGAGCTGCATTTAGCAAGGGCAGGTAAGATTTAAGGAGAGAAGTATCAGAGAATGGAAATGGGTAGGCAGTCAGCTACAAATCTGACTTCATAATGTTCAAAGCCAATGCCAATTATCAGTGTTGTGCTCCTCAACAATAAGACCAACATTCCAGCTGATTCTATCACTCTATAGAATGATTCTGTTCTTTTCCGAATTTATCATTTACACCCACCTGCACCCACAGCATCTCACTGAATCCTCACAGCAATCCTGTAAGGCAAGCGTCATTACTATTTTCAGAGATATACAGTGCAGCAATAGGAAGAGCACAGGCCTCAGAGTCGGAGCCTGGGTTCCAATCCTGATTTTATTTTAATACTAGGCCACTCTGCCTCCCAGATAATAGAAGCCTCTAGCCGAGGTAACAGTTTCAAGGGCTATGAGACTGAGGTGTATTGGGGGCCTTGTTCATTTAAGCATGCACCTGAGTGGCTTGTCACACTCTTCCTGGATGCGCCAGCAGCAAGCCTGCCTACTGTTGAGGACATATAGGTAAGCACCATTTCCTCTGCTGATGATAACTGGCTATTGTCTGCAGTAGGCGTGGTCACAGCAGACAATCTATCTGGCAAGCTTGTTCAGGTCAGAAGGAATGACTTTAGATCAACCACTCTAAAACCAAAATCATCTTCACAGGAAAACATTCTTTTGGCATTCTATTGCCTAACAATTCTGTAGCGCACTTCAAATTGTTCAGTTACTGGGGGGGAACAAAAGGAATGTGTAAATAATGCATCTTGGAGGCTTTACTAGGAAGCTACATTGCCCAAAATTTTAAATTCTAGTGGGCACCACTTCTCAAAGTGTGTTCCAGTAACTCTTCCCAAAGGAGATCTGTCAGGGGTTGATTTGTTTCCCCTCAAAAGAGAAGTTAGGGATCCCTGGGTGGCGCAGCAGTTTGGCACCTGCCTTTGGCCCAGGGCGCGATCCTGGAGACCCGGGATCGAATCCCACATCAGGCTCCCGGTGCATGGAGCCTGCTTCTCCCTCTGCCTATGTCTCTGCCTCTCTCTCTTTCTCTCTCTGTGACTATCATAAATAAATAAAGATTAAAAAAAAAAAAAGAGAGAGAGAAGTTAAAGTCTCAACCCAAGTACCTGTGAATGTGACCTAATTTGGAAACAGGGTCTCTGTAGATGTCACCAAGTTAAAGATGAGCTCATCCTGGATGGCATAGTATGGGATTCTCTCCTGGAAACTTTGAGAGCGCACAGTCCTGCCAACACCTTGATTTTGAACTTCTGGCCTCCAGAACTGTGAGGGAATATATTTTTGTTGCTTTTAAGCCACCCATATTGTGGTACTTGGTTGAAGCAGCCACAGGAAATTATACAAGGTCTGTGAGAAATGGTGCATTCACGAGAGTCTTTAACCTGAGGGGGAAAAAATGTAAAGGTTTTATTTTTAAGTAATCTCTACACTCAGTGTAGTGCTCAAACTTAAAATCCTGAGATCAAGAGTTGCATGCTCCACCAGCAAAGCCAGCCAAGCACCTCCCTGAAAAAAAATTTAAGTACCCCACCATACACCAGTGAAATTACGATCTCTGAGGGGTGGATACTTTTTTAGGTATTTCTTTAAAGCTCCCAGGAAATTCTGGTGCACAGTGAACAAAATTAAACAAGTTTCCTTACTTGTTAATTTCCCAGCCTAGTGAATACACTATGGATTACTTGATTATTGGATTATTTAGATGCAGAATTTCCCAAGCCTACATGACCAGAGAAACAATTTTTTAATTGAACCTCTTCTCTTCTCCAAGACACATGTGTAGCAGAACACACTTTGGACACACTGCTATCTTTTGTTGTGTTTTTATGGTCTCAGTGGTTGAGTGGTAACACCTGCTTTGAAATCTTTCCAGGCCAAAGTCATTGCTATGATGCTTCATATTATAGAGGTTGGCCCTTTTTCACCTACATGTGTGTATTCTAGAATAGATTAGATCTTCTCAACAGAGAAAGTGTGAAAGCACTGGGTGCATTCATCCAGTCACATGTCTTACACAGGTTCTTTTATTTTCATTTGCAGACCTTGGACCTAGTATCCATCTAGTTGATTGCTAAAGCATATGGATCTACTTTTAAATGCTAACACTGACTAGCTGAGCTCATTCTCACCAAGCCTATAACTTTAAATCACTTCAATCTATGTCACATATAGTTGCAAAAATATCATATATTTGCATGGGTACACACACCCACTTTTGTTTATACAGGATGTCCCAAACCTCATGCATTCCATTCATCCCCATTAAACAGTTATTTTTTTTTAAGATTTATTCATTTATTTTAGAGAGAGAGCACAAGTGGGAGGAGCAGAGGGAGAAAAAGAGGGAGGAGAGAATACAAAGCAGACTCCATGCCGAGCACAGAGCCCAATATGGGGCTCGGTCCCAAGACCCCAAGATCACAACCTGAGCCAAAATCAAGAGTTGCGCACTCAACCAACTACACCATCCGGGTGTCCCTAAATAGCTATTCTTAACCCATGGTTATGGATGGAGAGGGATCCATGAACTTAAAGAGAAATAAAAAGTATCTTTAGTTTTTCACTAACTTCCTTTAATTATTAATGTAGGCAAAAAACAACAAATGTAGCAATGGCAATACCTGTGACTTTGTCACTAATGGAAATCACAGACTTTCAAAACATATCACATTACAGGGGTTGCAAGAACCTCAAAACAGCACTTATAATCATCATTTCTTCAAAGCTATGTGGTTATTACATCTGCTTTTAGATCTTGTTATTTGATGCATTCATGTTGAAGTACAGGCATTATGTATCAAATGTATATTTGTTTAATATTTTGAGAGTTTTTCAATATAATCAGTTTCATTTGCAATCTTGTACATTTCATACTCTACGTTTTAAAATGTGGCTCTGATTTACAGTCTTCACCTGGATGCCAAAGTGTCCATGGCATTAAAAAAGGTGAAGAACTCCTGTTTTACATAATCTAGTGTATAGAAGGATAGCCTGGGACTATTGTTGAAAATGTAGAATCATGAAACTTATCCTCAGAGAATTTGACTCAGTTGGTCAGAGGTGGGACCCAAAAGTCTGCATTTTTAAGCATACAAAGGGATACTGGCACAGATTTTTTCATGGACTGCATTTTGTGAAAAAGTGCTCTAGAAATTCTTAACTTTACTCTTGGGTCAAATAAGAGCATCAAAGTCAAGTCTTTAGGTAATGTTGTTTTAACTTATTATCTCATTATTTTGGTGCTTTACACTTCATTATGTCATTGGCACAGGGGGAAGATACCAGAAGTAGTGGATGTAGAAAATCTGATGCTTTACTCACTGTCAAGAGTTCCTAAATGTTACCAACTTATCATTGTATATTTCTATAGAGATCGCTGGCAGAATTTTTATGGATCTCAAATCAGAAAAAGTCGTGCTACTCCTAAGCAACTTTTTAAAAATCTTTGAACATTATTAATCCTGAAATGACTTTTCTCTTCTTATTGGCCGCAAGAAGACATAAGCCTAACTTTATGTCTTATGTCTAGAATCACTGAGTATAAATGATACACATCTGTGGCTGAATACTACTTTGGATGATTTTAGTGATTCTCCATTGAAACCATACCGGAAACATCCACTTGCTACCTCTGAAAAGCTTCGTTATAGCAGGAAAACAAAAGGAAACAAAAGGTACCAAGGCTCGGCTTATGAACTTCAGAATCTACCGAGATGCACAGCAGAGAAAACAAATGAGAGAACACATTTTTAAGTCTCAAAATCCCGGTATGGCAGGATCAAATGCCACAGCTATAAAGGGATCATGGCATAAGGTTTATACTATAAATAATAAATTTGGAAGTAACTAATAAAGTGCCAGACTACCCTGTTCTGACCAGCTGATGTTTGCACAGACCAGAGGATGGGAATGTGTGGCCAGAAGCAGAGAGGAACAAAGAATACAAGACCTGCAGCCTGCTCTCCCTCCCCCTTCTCTGGTCCCAAGCCAGTAATATTGTAGATCCAAGAGAAGCAGAGACCTGGGTGCAGGCCTAGAGGAGCTATGCACAGGGTCCCCTACCTCTCGTGCCAGCATGCCCAGGCAGCACCACAGCAGAAAGGAATAGACCCTATGCTCCTTACATCCTAGAGTGTTGGAAGAGAGAGCCTCAAACGTTCCTGCTCTCCAGTCTCAAATGTAGTTGATGGAGGGCCAATGAGCCCAAAGAGGGATGGTGACGGATACATTGGCTAATCCTAACACAGACAGAAATCAGAAACTAGATGGAAACACCTCACAAAAGCAAGGATTGCTTTCTCAGGCCATAAAAATAGGGGCGCAAAGATGGAATTTTCTTAAGTTTCTGTAATTCAACTTATTTTCTATCCCAAGCCTCAGTCCTGCCTACTGGTGAGGTTTTGCTTCTGGTTGATTCAGGGTTTCCCAGCCTATTAGGCATGTTTTCCCCCTTATGCCTTTGTCTACTGCGGGGGATGGGGGGAGCTCTGCATTTTGGGTGCTGGGAGCATTGGCTGATGACTCTGCTGCTATAACAAAATATCATAGACCAAGTGGCTTAAACAACAGGCATTAACTTCTCACAGTTCTGGAGACTGCAAGTCCAAGACCAAGCTGCTAGCAGATTCCGTTCTTGGTGAAGGCCTGCTCCTTGGCTTGCAGACAACTGCCATCTTACGGTGTCGTCACATGACTTCTTCTTTATGGAAGCATGAAAAGACAGAACTTTGTTCTCTGCTTCTTGTGAGGACACTAATCCCATTGTGAGGGCTCTACCTTCATGATCTCATCTAAATCTAATTACTCCCAAAGGCCCCTCCTCCAAATACTGTCACATTGGGGCTTACGGCTTCAATATATGAATTTATGGGAGACATAAACATCAGTCCATAATAGGCGTGGAGGGTTGCACCTGGCCCAGACCATCAATTATACTGTGATATCTCCTAATGCATCCTCACTCCTGCTGTGTTCTCTCCATCACTCAGGCCCTTCTCATGGCTTTACTCTGGTGCCTTATTTGGGATGCTCACAATGTCTCACCTTCATGCTGCTTCAGCTTCTTGGCCTGTGGAAGCTCTGTCTTTTAGGATTGGACAGTAGGGCTCCCCATTTGTTCTTTCCAGAAATTCTACCTTATGTCCTTCCGGACTTTGACTTTTGGTCCTAAGCATCTATTTTCTCTCAGTTATGATTTGCAAAGATCTGTGTTGTAATGCCAAAGCTGATGTAGGCATGAATAGTTTCTGCATTTCTATTTGTAAGGTTCCTGGACTGTGGGGGGCCAGATGAGCAGGGGTGGCCTGATGGGAGCTGGCAGAGGGATTACAGTGATAAGACACAGGACAACTAATGCTTCCACACATATACAGGTACACATCTCTGAGGGCCAGGCTTACCCTGCCTCTATTATTTTCTTACTTTTACCCTTGCCTATGTGTGCTATTCTCTTGAAGCGTGTGTGTGTGTGTGTGTGTGTGTGTGTGTGTGTGTGTGTGGTTGAGAGAGATTTTGTTCAAATGCTTTATAGATTTGAGAGACACAGATAATAAAATGTAACATGTCTTGGTAGGGCAAGAAATTCACTAAGATGTAGCTATTAATTATCTGCATTTCACAGATAATTAATAGTAGATGTTCACTAAATCCTGTGTATTTCACTATCTCCATGTTTACAGCCGAGGAAATGAATAATCCAAGGGTTTAAGTGACTTGCTTCATATGATACAAGTAATGTGTCAGAGAACTGGAACTCAGAATTGGCCCTCTCCTGCCACTGACCCTGTACTCTTTCCCTGTAACACATGGTTTCTTTCTAATACTTTTTCAAGTGATTTTACATTTATGCATCCAGTGGGTTCATTATACTTTGCTACCAGGGTGTTAAAATTGATCTTCAAATGATGTTTCTAAAGAACTTGGAATTTCCCAGGTGAAAATTCTCATTGAAAACAGCTGTATTGTCAGCTCTTAATTATTGGTGACAGCGAGAGGCAGGGATGGAGCAGTTGAATGAGATTCATAATTAATCCCCTTCTCTTCATCAAGAGTCTCAACCTGCTTCTTCCAAAAGTTCTCCTGCTAGAGCTGCCCACTGGGAGAAACTAGTTTCCTGAGAGGATGAACTCCCAAGGTGTGAGCTGGGGAGAGTTGTTGGGACCAGACATCTGCATTAATGTGGCAGTGAAACAGCAATTCAGAAGAACAAAGGAATGCAGGTGGCTTAAGAAAAGAGTGGAGTGATCCAAGTAAGAGAATTTCAAGAGAGATTTTTAACCAGAAATAAATGTTCAAATCAAAGTTGTGAGTCTGCTCAGATCTTGCCATTACCATTTACTATTTTATTGAGTCAACATCACATCACTTTTGTTGGAGAGGAGACAGGACCTCCTCAACTGTCAGACAATCTGAAAAGAGACAGCAATTTAAAGGGTTTATCACCTACTTTTTGAAACCTTTTTTTTTCTATGTGGAGAGTTACTTGTCCAAACTCCATTTTTGAATTTAGGTCCTGAAGGACAAGTGGAAATGACAAAGTGACCAAGAAACTTGCTGCGCTGTTGTAGAAATTATATTCCCAGAGCTTCAAACATTTACTAAGTACCTACTATGTGACAGGTAATGAAATATATTGATTACTGCAAACACAAGGGAGGCCACACACCCTCTGACCTTTTGTATCAGAGCTTACAGAAAAGTTAAAGTCATCCAGCAGGGAAAAATGTAAGCCATGGGCAAATAAGCAGGAAGCTGCAGGGCATATTAGTCTAAAACCATATGTCTGCTTCCTTCTCTGACGGAAAAGCTCATGAAGTATCTGCCCCAGCATTAATCAAAGGCATTAGAATTATGAACGAGCCCATAACCCTTTGACAGCCTTCCAGTATGAACAGCCAACTTCAGCATATGAGACTAAGACGAAACGTACCTGAACCAATTATGACTTCATGGCACTGATATGAATGTAAGAGTAACAAAAGCAAAAAGACCCAGGGTTCACCTGACCACCACACCCCAGATAGAGTCCCACCTTTCGGCTACTCCTCACTTACTGGTCTCTGAAATTTCTAAGGCTTCAGAAGATACCCCATTTTTTAACAAGAAAAGGAAGGAAGGAAGGAAGGAAGGAAGGAAGGAAGGAAGGAAGGAAGGAAGGAAGGAACTGACATATAAATAAAACATTGAATCAGGCAGTTATTACAAGACTTCCCCTAAAACACAACCATTTGCAAACCTCTATCAAAGAAGAATACAGAATTTCTCTGGAAGAGGAAGAGAAGGCAGATTTATACAAACTCAGTGCCTAGAATCTGGATCCCAGTGGAGCAGGTCCCACTTCTGGCTAGCTTTTTCTGGGGACCTGAGAAGTGGGGTCTGGATTAGCCTGAGATCTTCTTTCCCAAAGAAAAATGCCAAAGGCTATGTACCCTCTTATGGATGCTGATATTGTTAATTAGCGAGCTCTAACACACTGTTGTCATAGGGTATCCCCACATGAACCAAGGCTCTGGACCAGAAAAGGAGATGTCTCTCAATTATATCTCATTGCAGCAGCGAGTCTCTTGCTCTCTCTGCCATTTACTGTCACTGGTCAAAACCCTGGTGGTTCTTTCTTGGAAATTCAGACTCAAAATGAAGACTGGTTTGCAAACTCCCCAAATGCATTGGAATAGCCAGGCCTAGAGAGAAATTAACAAGTAGCAGTTTACCCAAATGTAATCATGAACCAGTCCTCAAACTCAAAAGGAAAGGAATTCAGAGTAAAATTGATGAAAACTGAATCCAATTTTCAGAGTATCAACGGCATGAGGTGTGTTTATTTATATTTCTGTATTTCTATACCCTTTCAAAAATCATGAAAACTAGTTAATTACTCATAGTAACATTAAAATGGGATTAAATATAACCTGGTATAGCAATCTATGGTGTTGATAAACCTTTACTTCTCCACTCTGGGCTGGCTCTGGACCGGAGATCCCCAGTGGTCAGAAGTGTTATGATACTTGAGACCTATCCTGAAATAGGAAGATGAAGAGAAGGAAAAAGAGCAGGATCAAGAGGAAAAGAAGAGGGCGGAGGAGGGGAGAAAAGAGAAGGAAGAAGAGGGAGAGGAAGGGTTTCTTCTGGTGGATTCCCCCATAACCAGCACATACTGGAGCTGGTTACAAGAGCTGCTTGCTGTGATAGACCGTGTGTTATTGGTGTCCTCCTGCCTTTGAAATTCATCACATTATGAGTTTCTTCTGCCTACACAAAGCCCCTGATGTACCTTGCATATTCCCTGGCTCCTGGTAGGCCCTAGATAAATATTTGTTAAAGGCCATTGAATAGAATGTCATGCCTTTATATATCTTGCTGGTAGTAGAAGTTTCTTCCTAAACCCTGATAGTCTATATGTCTAGCTCCAATTAGATACTTTATGAGACTATCCCAGCCGGTCAAACACCATGAGGGTACTCATAAATGCAGTGCCCTTTGGATGATCCATATTTCTGAAAGCAGTTCTTCATCTTCTATAATGACCACTTTATAAAAACCCTGCTTAATTTCTGACCATCCAGTCTGCAGCCCTTGCTTTTTCTCTGACTCTTCTCTTTACCCACACTCAAGGTTCATTACCTATATAAAGGAAAGAAGAAAGGGAAGCAGAAAGAGGACATGGAGGAGGGAGAGAAGGAGAAGAATATGTAGGTATGAGAAAATACTAAAAAGAAAAATAAGTATGCATGCATATACATATATATATAGCATTTTTGGTCTTACTGTTGTAGAAAAAGGGAAAAATGAGAGGTATTACTCTTCTTTCTCAAGAGGGTAAGTAGGGCTCCGAGTCATACAAACTATGTTTCTTTTGAGTAAGGGACAGGTAGGGCTAGGTAGGGAGAGATAGGTAGGGAGCTATACCACCAGGCTCACAGAGATCCCAGGCTCACAGATGTGAAGAACTGTTATAGATGAGATATTTTCATGATAGTTACAAACAAAACCAGAGATAAGGAAATATGAGACCACTTTGTTTGTCTTAAATGTTATAGACAAGATAGTTTCATGATAGTTACGAACTGACCACTGAAATTTACCAAATTTCCACGGAGAAGTAAACACGGTGCTACCAGTGGTGACATCAAGTTCCTCAATCAGTTTTCTATAAAAGACTGACCATAAAAGCCCTCATGGCCACCCAGTCACGACCCCTCTCACCTTAGAGAGCTTTTTTTCTTTCTTTTCTGCACTTTCACTTAATAAAATATCAGTTCACTTCACCTTTTGTGTCCATGAGGTTAATTCTTCAACTGTCTAAGAACCCTGCAACACTTTTGCCCACCGGGCAGGGTTAAAAGACCTTTGTTTTCTAAAGCATGTGATCTTTGTGACCAAAAAACCCTCAAAAAAAACAAATAAACTGGATTGTCTGAAAAGAGAACATGTGCTGGGGCTTGGGACTGGGATGGCAGAGGGAGAGCAGAGTGACAAATGTAGACCTTGGAGAGGGCTGGGAAGATTTACAGGACTAGGAGGGGACAAAGATTTATAGATTCTGGGAGTAATGTGGATCCATTTCCTACTCCTTGGTATGCCCTGGAGATATCAGGACCTCAGCAAATTGTCTCTGCAGGCACATCTAGGTGATGAGATCCTGGGCTCAGGGCAGCTGGCATTCACAAAGGCCATCCTTGCCAGCTTGCACAGAGGCAGCTAGCTTCAAGGACTGTGTGGGCTTACTCACTGGACATGTTCACCGGAACTAGAGTGTGACCAGCAAATATTCTGTACTTTTTAAGAAACTATGACTCTTGACTCAAGGAAAACAGAGAGTGAGGGGAAGGAGCCCCAGTTGCAGCTAAGATTGAGTTGTCCTTTGGCCTGGCAGGATGTGGGCTCACAATAAATTAAATTAGAGTTAGGGATGGAAAACTTCTCTTATTTCTCATGTTGTATGAAAAGTAAAACTCATACCCACTAGAGCTGAACTCTGCCCCACCCACAACCCACACCTCACTTAACCCCTTTAGGTTAAGTCCCCTCACTGCAACTGGAAGCATCCCTGTACGGTCTGACCTCAGGAAGTGCCCACCATTCTACAGCTTAGCCTCGTGCATCCCAGACTTTGCAAGGCAGATCTGCCTTTAAAATGCATGAACCAACACTAGTTAGAAGTTAATATTTCATGGGTTAATCCCTTACTGTACTGCGGCTTTACAATGTCAGAGTCTCAAAGCTTTGTCGTGAATGCTGTCCAACTTCCTAAGGCCCTCCGCTCTGAGCTGGCACTGAATGTTCAAAAGCACTTTCCCATTTCAGCCACAGCTCCTGCCTCAAAATTGCAAACTGCAGTCCTCAGAAGAGCTTTGTTTTGTCCCCGTATTTGTCATTTGCAAGGATTGAATCTGATATGTGATTATAAAGTAATGAGACTGACTTTTAAACAAATCACAGACCTTATGAATCCAGATGAGTGCTGGCCTTCAAAGATGTCACCTTGGGAGGCTGGCCACATACTCCAATGAGGCTGCCACCCAGACACCATTACTGGAATTTCTCTATGGAAACGGCCTGCAGGGACAATTAGCCAAATACAAAAGAAAATAGAAAATCAGTCCCACCACTCGGTGGCACTCATGGCTCTCAAGTATGATTCATTGTTTGTGGACCAGCCTCCCGTGGTAGCCTGTGTCCTCCTCCAGGGCACGTGTCTTACTCGTTTTTGCATGCCCCAGGCAGTACACAGAGCCCAAGCATATAGGAGACTCTTTATAAATGCTTAGTAAATAAGCAAGGACCTCAGTGGCCCAATGCATTTCTCCTTCCCCTTTTCCTCCATCTTCCCCATTGGACACTCATTAGCTATCTATATCCTCACTTTTTCGCTGCTTAAGTTACAACGAAAAAATACCCAGGGAGGGAACTAGAGTTAACTATAGAGCACAGAGGGACTCAGCCTTCTGTATCCATCGGGATAGGCTTGGTAACAAATCCTAAATTTCAAGGACCTAAAGCAGTAAGGATTAATTGCTAACTCTCTGTAGGTTAGCAATTAATGTGTGGGAGCAAGGGCGGGGGCTCTGCTTCACATGGCCATCACTCAGTTGCATACCCAGACCAACAGAAACTACCACGCTCTCAACAGGGACTTCAGGGTTCACAAAGTGTGAGAGAAATGAAGAGACCAGAGGTGCACACACCAGCAATTAAGTTACCTACCTGGAAAAAATATAAGCTTTTCACCCACAACCCACACAGCCCACTGGTCTCATGACTCCACTAGAAGGAGGGACAGGAGAGTAATTGAAATCCTCCTATGTGCCTGGAAGAAGAGGAGGACAAAAATCAAGAAATGGGTAAGTGTTAGAATTCTCTACCACAAATCAAATCGGTAAGTCAGCAAAAACAGATCAATAAGGGCATCATATGTGATACATTGTTATATTAATGGCCCCTCAATGGACCATGATTCCCAGAATCTGTTCCCTTGCTTAGTTAACTCTCACATTGACTATAAGCTTGGCCATGTGACTTTCTGTGTCCAATGAGACATCAGCAAATGTGACACAAGCCAGGAATTTATAAATGCTTGCCCACTGAGGCTTGCCTTCTTGGAATGCTGCCACTACAGTGTAGAAAGTCTAGGCTTTCTGCTGGAGAGGCCACCTAGAAAGGAGCAAAGGCGCCTCTGTTGATAGCCCCAGCCAATTGGAAGACGTGTATGAGGCCATCTCCATCAGCCAGCCCCAGATGAGCTGACAGCTGAGTGCAAGCATATGACTGAATCTGGCCAGCACCATGTGGGACAGAGATAAGCCATCCAAGCTAAGCCTGCCCAAATCACTGAACTACAGAAGAGTGAGCAAATAAATGGCTCTTGTTTGAAACTGAAAAAATGTGCAGTGATTTGTTGCACAGCATTAGAAAACCACTAAAGCAGTTCCTATCTAGTACAGGTGTGCTGCTGTAACAAAAATCTACAAGATGTGGTGGCTTGAGGACAAGACAGCATATTGGAGCTGGGAAAGCAGGGAATCAATTGTTAATAAAGACTAGATAAATGGTAGACAGGCTTTTAGTGTGTGCTAGAAAGGCAGTGAGGGGATTGTTACTAGAAGCTAGAAGAAGGACAGGCCGTGTTACATAGTGGCAAGATCATTGGCAGAAATATTGCATGTTGTAACTCAAATGATATGACATTTTTAATGAACTTATGGAATTGCCTAAGTAGATTTCTAGACACAATGTTGATAGCATCAGTTAGATGCTTCCTATTGCACGATAAGATCCTTTCAGAAAGGAATAAGCTAAAGAAGAAACTGTTCAGAATTCAGGCATATTTCTGAAGAAATGTAGAGAAATTCATCCCTTATATATCCAGCCAAACAAAGATTCTCAAGTATACAATAACCTCAACACAAAGATCAAGTCAAGGACATGTCTATAAGACCTCTGAAAGGCAGTTGCCTGCAGACCCTCTCAGCTGAACAGAAAGGGAGTCTGAGAATTTTGAGGGCACTGTCCCTCAGTAGTTTGAGGTCTATGTCAAAAAGAATTATGATGAAGTATGGGGGTTATGGAGCGAATCCTGATAAGATTCGTAGAAAACCCTAAAAATTTTTTCAGAGAGTTTTGTCAGTGAAAGCACTACAAGATCAGACTACAAGTGAAAGAGATAATTCAAAATAAAAAGGAACTTGGATGTCCACTTGCTACAAGCAGGAATCAGGCTGAGAAGGTACTTAGCTATAAACATGGATAATTTCCTATGGAAAAGAAAAAAACATGCCACAGAGTAGAGCCAAGAACCCATGGGGAAAATCTAAAAGCCGCAGAGAACAACCGAATAGGTAACCCTCTCAGGGAGGAGAATTAGGCCCTAATCAAGGAATGTTCTCTTACCCACATAGAGAAGCCATCATGTGACCAGCTAGACTTCATAAGTCTTGTGGACAGTGACTGTTTTGTGGTTGCCACCTTCTCCATTTTAAATGAAAGTATCCATCAGGTCTATCCAGCTCCTTTCTTACCACTGCATTTTAAGGGTGTGGGGGCAGAGCACTTGTCTTCTGAGTTCAAGGTTGCTGGATTAAGAGAAGCTGCACCGGGAGAGCCACACTTGAGATATCTCATCTGCGGGATAACCTGATGCAGACTGTAAGATAATGGACTTCAAGTTCAATGGCATAATAAAACTTTTGGGGGTCCTGAGAAGGATGAGTGTATTTTGCATGTTACAGGGAGTGATTTGCTGAAGCCAGAAGATAAGACTATAGTATTGAGTAGGGGACAGGTGAGGCTAGGTAAGGAGGGACAAGTAGGGGTTACGTAACTAGGCTCATGCAGAGGGCTATGTAACCAGGCCCACAGAAATCCCACATGTGAAGAAATGTTATAGATAAGATATTAACCCGAGTGACGTCTGGGTGGCTCAGCGGTTGGGCATCTGCCTTCGGCCCAAGGCTTAATCCTGGAGTCCTGGGATCGAGTCCCGCATCAGGCTCCCTGCATGGAGCCTACTTCTCCCTCTGCCTATGTTTCTGCCTCTGTGTGTGTGTGTCTCTCATGAATAAATAAATAAAATCTTTTTTAAAAAATATATTAACCAAAGAGAAGGGAAGGTAACAAATCTACCATATTTGTTCAAAATACAGACAGGATAGTCTCATGATACTTGCAAATCCATCATGTTTGTCATACATGTTATTGACATCATATTTACCAATTCCCTGATCAATTTTATGTAAAAGACCAACCATAAAAGTCCTGTGGCAAGCCACTCGAGACCCCTCTCACTCTAGACAGCTCTTTTCTTTCCTTTCTGTTCTCACCTTCACTGAATAAACTTTCACTTCACTTCATTCTTTTGTGCCTGCAAATTCATGACTCTATGAGACAAGAACCCTGCAACCCTTCGACAGTATCTTGTTTCTAAAGAAGGCCCATTTCTTCCATCTGTGTTGCACACCTTTGCAATGTGACTTGGCAGCTCCTTTCATTAAAGGTGAAACCTCTTTATCCATCCCTTGAATCTCGCTGGCTTTGTGACTGGCTTTGGCCACTCAAGTGTGACAAAAGTGATGGTGTGAGACTACTGAGCCCAGGCCTCCAAAGGCTTAACAACTGCAGCTTTCACACTTTTGAAAAATGGCTGTTATCATGTGAAAGAAAAATGGATTTTCCTGTTAAGAAGGGAGAAACTATGCAGAGGAGAACCAGACACCAGTTAAAAGCTCCAGCTGAGGCATGAGAGTGAGTCCACATTGAGAAATCCAGCCCCCGTTGAGCTAGGGATGGGGCCCGTAACCACAACAGCGAGCCGCCACCAGACCAGTAGAAGAACCACCCAGCTAAGCCCAGCTCTCATTTCAGAACTGTGAGCAAATAATTGATTGTTGTTTTAAGCCACAATTTTTGGCACAGTTTGTTACACACAAATAATAACTAAAATACTAAGAAATAGAGTAATGGTCCAGTGAGTGTATCTGTGCTATAGAAAAGCCAGCTGTTCACAAACACCTTAAGATGCACAGTCTTATTTTATTTCCTCCTTGACCTGTGTGATAGGTGTTGCCATCATCTCATCTATGGATGAAGAAACAGAGACTGGGAGAGAATGAGTAACTATTCAGCGCCATGCCACCTGTAACTGAACCAGGACTCAACTTTTTTTAATTTCAAAAACCAGGGTACTACTTGTCTTTTAGTGGTTCAGAGTCTCTGAATCAAGAGAGATGACACGAGAGGAGTTATACTTAAGGAGCCTTATCTGCTTCTGAGCCTGATGCAGATCATGAGATTATGGACTTCAGGCTTGATGCCATCATGAGAACTTTTTGTCACACTACTGGTGCCTCTGAGATGCTACAGTTAGATGAAATTAATGCAATCTGGAAATGAAAACCCCTAGAACTCAGAGATTACACATAACAGCCCAACTGTGTACAAGAGGACAACTACAGAGATACTAAGTAGACGGATGTTAATGAGAACACCAAGCACAGCCCTGCCTTCAGGTCTTTGCACTCACTATTTCCACCACATGAACCACTCTGCAAGGAATCCACAGGGCTTGCTCCTTCCCCTCCTTTAAATGTCTGCTCTTTGCTGCCTGGTCTGCAAGGCCTTCCCTGGCTGCCCAATCACAATGTATTCCCCTTCCAGATTTGCTTTACTCTGTAGGACTTACCACCCTCTGACATGTTATTTTCCTTACTGGTTTACTTATTTGTCTGCCTCCCCCGACTAGGATGCAAACTCCATCAGGAGAGGGATTTTTCATCTGTCTTATTTAATAGTGTATCCCCACTGCCTTGAATAGTTCCTAGCATGTGGTAGGTACTCCACAAATATGTGCTAAATGAATGAATGAACAGAATACAGTTTCCCCCACCTTAGTAAGAAATTGTGGATTAAAGATAGCTAAACTATAGAAGTTTCTGTCCAAATATCTGTTTTCTCTAGCTTTCTGGTTTCTGTGTCTCTGGTCAAACTCACCTTTCCTCACCCTCTGAATTCTAAAGGAAACTGCTAGGCTCTTTGGCTCCTAAGAAATGGAGCTTTTCAGTTCCATTTCAGTCCCAATACTCTGAGCCTCTGACCCCAGAACTTCAAGGCACTCATTCTTCTTCTGTTCCTTTCCCTGCTTTTCATGTGCTCTCTTGGACTCCCATCTGGCCTTGGCCACTGCTTCTGCACTTGTTGAACAAGAATTCTAGATACACACAGAAAGACATGCAGTGAGGTGAGAGAGGGGGAAATGATGAAGCTTCCTCAGGGATTCCAGGCAACGAAAATGGAGAAATGAGCATTTTAATGGATTTCCTTCTCTTAGGAAAGTTGGAGATCCTTGGGGAAAAGTGTGGACTCTTGGAGAAATCATGTCATAGGTTCTTGTTTCTGCCCCAATACCTTTGTTTATGCTGGGCATGCACACACACACACACACACACACACACACACACACTCATACCCCTGTGTGGAATGCCCATCTCTAATCCCAGATTGATCCCATATTTCAGAATCTACTTCTCCTTTGCTGCTTATTCTCACCACACCATCTAATTTCTCTTCTCTGAAACGCTATGGTATTTATGGTCTATAACAATCTATATCAGTCAAGGTCCTAGCAGAAAACAGATGTCACCCTTAGCTGGGATGTTTGAAGAGATGTTTAATAAAATGTCTATTTACAGAGGTATGAGCAAAGGTTAAATGAACTGCTTTTTCTGGGCCCTCTGGGAAGAAGATGCCAAGAGAAGATTAAACTTGCAAGAATTTTTTTATGGGAAATATCTATACGAGAAAATGGGAGGGGACTCTGGGAAGGCTGGAAGAACAGTCAAACCATGATGCCAGTTTAACCCTAAAGGAAGCCCAGAGGAATAGAAGGTAGAAGCATCCTAAGGATGATACAGTCTTAAGAAAGTTCACGAGCCCTCAAGTCAATGGCAGTCATCAGACAGTTCTGTGTCATCCAAGAATTGACCTTCTTTACCATAGCTACCACACTCATTCATTGACTGGAAGTGGCTCATGGGAAGTGAGTCCTCAGTATAATGTGATGGTAGATTTTATAGCACAGCAATTGGCATCCTTGGTCATCTGTGCTTCCTGTAGTTGGGGATTCAGTCCACCTCTACACTACAGTCCACCTCTTGCACCAAACAAATTTACTTCATACTGATTTGGGCAGCATCCCTTAAAAGGCTCCAGTGGACTTTTCTTCCTGAGGGGGAATCAGAAGAGGGAAGTTGGTGCCCCATCTCTGGGACTATTGTTCTATCTTTGCAATTGACCATGAGGCCGCAGCTAATTTCCTTTCCACTACCCTTTTAAAATTTTTCTCAACTTCAGCTATGCTTCGCCAAGACTTTGGCAGGTCTTGGTGCCTTTCCAGGTGGTGTAACCCAAACTTCCATTCCTGAGGGTTAAGAGCCCATGATAGTCATTTATCTCAGGGTAGGGCAATTGCATATGTTCATTCATACTTAAGATGAGGAAATGGAGCTTCAGGAGAGACCCAGGTAGATCACCTGAAGTGTTTGCTCAGGCTGATCTAACATAACACCAGATTGGGTGGCTTAAAAAAAACATAAATTAATTTTCTCACAGTTCTGAAAACTGTAAGTCTAAGATCAAGGTACCAACAGGGCTGGTGTCTGACAGGAGCTCTCCCCTTGGGTTGTCAGCAGCTGTCTTCTTGTTGTGTGTTCACATGGCCTTTTCTTAGCTCATGTTCACAAAGAGAGAGAGAGCTCTCCGATATCTTTTCTTATATGGACACTAATCCTATGGGATCAGAACCCCGTTCTTATGACCTCTTTTAGCCTTCTTTGGAGGGCTCATCTCCAAATATAGCTACATGGGAGGTTAGGGCTTCAAAACAGAAACTTGGGAGGAACACATTCGTCTATAACACCCAGATTCTTTCCTATCATAATTGTGTAAAAGTAGATAGGCATCTTCTTGTTGCTCACTGTCATTTGGCCCTGTAAGTATAATGGCTCCTCTCCTTGCTCATTGTCTCTGGGCACAGTGAGTCCGAAGTGCTTTGGCAACATTCTATAACTTGTTCAATGGTGCACTTGTTGTGATGCCTGGCAAGTATACACCCTTCAGCAATCTGAACCTCCAACCCTGCAGAAGCCAAAGTTGCAGGGACAGGGCATATAATATCTCCTCGTGGGTCATGATGGTTAATGGGGCTGCCCTTACTTCTACTCCTTCATTCCTAGAAAACTGCGTCTTTCTTGTGGGATATAGAGCATCATATAAGGGTTACTGATTTAGTAAATACTGCATCCTGAATGATGACCCAATCCCTTCTGAATGTTCCCTCTAAGCTAGGGCTTCCATTGTGCCTACAGACATTTGTTCCATCATTCCATTAGCATGACTGCCTCTGAGTGATGCAGTATTTGATAAGACCATTGTATCCTCTAGTCTTGGTCCCACTCCAACACCTTCTTTAATTTGAAGTGGATCCTCTGATGAAATGCTGCACTGTGTAGGATTCCATACCTCAGGATCAGGCATTCTGCAAGAGCCTAGATAGTGATGCAAGCTGAGGTTTTGTGGGCAAGAAAGGCAAACCCAGCCCCAGAAAAAGTATGCTTATGACACTTTCAGGATGGAAGGGGGCCAATATAGTTAACTTGCCACTAAGTGGCCCATTGGTTTCCTTGAGGAATAGTGCCTAAGTGAATTGATTTCTGTGATAACAGTTTAGACATTCAGAATTAGCAGTGACTAAGTCAGCCTTGGTAAGTGAAAGTCCATGCTGCTGGGACCACAGATTCTTCCTTTCTGACACTGTAACTACTCTACTTGTGAGCCCATTATATGCCAGTCTGGGGTGACTGATGATGAAGGTTGGATAATGTCAACAGAACAAGTCCTTAGACCTACCTGGTTTTCTAGCTGATGATGGATGCTTGCTGGTGAGAGTTAATGCAAATACACTTACTGGTGAGTGAAGTACAAAAATCTTCACAGTTTATGCCCATATGTCCACCACATGCCTCTACTCCACACTTCCTTGTTTATGGCCCCCTATTCCTTTTGCATTCTGACCCTGGACCAGACCATTGGCCATTCAGCTTGGGCCACTTTTCCTTCCCTACAAAGAAAATAATCAGGTGTATCACTTATAGCTCTACCCTTGGGAACACTTTCTTTCTCTACTGCCTATTAAGGCCACCCCTAAGTGTGGGGACAACACAGCTGGTGTCCACTTTTGACTTGCACATATGTACTGAGTTAATCCATCTGTAAACCAAGCTCAGGCTTTTTCTTTCTTTTCTAGCAGGACATATGGGATTTTCCTATATGGCTATAAGCACAAATCAGAAAAGGACATTGGTTCAACTGGGTGAGTGACAAGGAGGTCTGGGCTGCTTATTCCTGCACATTACTCATGCCCTTTGGCCCTGCCCAGATTCAACCCCAGATGTACTATTTCCATACCACAATGGATGCCTGACGGACCTGTCTGACTTCATAACTTGGCAGGTTTGACAGAACCCAGCTCATAATAGACAGTTCCAGATGCATTGTCACTTGATGGTTATGGCTAAGTGCTCTGTCTCTACCAGGATCCAGTAACATGCCAAGAGCTATTTCTCAAAGGGTGCATAATTCTCCAGTGCAGATGGCACGACTTTGTTCCAGAATCCCTGGGGCCTGCATTGTGAATTTCCCACTGGAGTTTGCCATAAGCCAAGGTCACCCCTACCCATCCTTTCTTCCTCCAACCAATTACTCTCGGGCCCCTTTCATCTTATTTTTTCATCTCAAAACTCTATGTTTGACCTATATAACATTGTATTCATTTCCCAGGGTTGCCATAGCAAAGTACCATAAACCAGGTGGCTTAAATAACAGAAAGTTACTGTCTCACAGTCCTGGAAGCTACAAGTCTAAGATCAAGGTGTGGGCAAGGTTGGTTCCTCCCGAGGGCTCTGAAGTAGAATCTATTCCATGCCTCTCCCTCAGCTTCTAGTGATTTGCTAGCAATATTCAGCGTTCATTGTCTTATAGAAGCATCACCCCAACCTCCCACTCCATCTTCATGTGGTTTCCTCCTATATGTGTGTCTGTGTCCAAAGATTTGGTCCATTTTTATAAAGGTACAAATCATATTGGATTAGAGGCCCACCCTACTCCAGTATGACCTCATCTTAGCTAACTAAATCTGCAACAACCCTATTTCCAAATAAGGCCACATTCTGAGGCATTGGGAGTTAAGACTTCAGCATGCAAATTGTGGGTAACATAGTCCAACTCATCACAAACATCTTGACATTGTCTCCTCATTGAGCACCTCTCTCTGATGTCTTCTTCCTCCTGGAATGAGGACGACTGCCTCCTTATCTGCCAAGTTCTGCTATTCTTTGAATCTGAACCATTCATGTGGAATGGTGGTGAGCAGGAGGCCTCAGGGGCAGCTGTCCCACTGACACAGGCCAGGCCAGCAACCATACTCACCACAGGCTCCACCCTTGCCAGACCCCTTTGATCCCAGGACAACAGCATGTCCTGAGGCCTGTTACTCCTCCTGACCTTCAGCACAACCACCATCCCCTCCTTTTCTCCACAGACTTGATCCTGACACACCATAGTTCACATGTTCCTCACCAGACAGCATGAAAGGCACCTTTTAATGAAGCTATGTTCACTCCAGAAGCATGGAGCTAAATATAGCTGTGAAGGAGCCCAAATGACTTCAGGACTCCAGACCCTTTCATCATCTTTGTCAGGCCTTAATAAACCCCCAATTCTACCCTGCCCCTAACCATCATTATAAATAAGTAGCATGCTGCAATTAAAAAAAAATTAAGCTAGGAGTCAGGAGAGCTGGGCCCTAGCCCAGGTTCTGTTGTATATACCCAGGTGGCCTTGAGCAAGTCATTTCCACTCCCTGATTCTCATCTGTCAAACCAACAAATGGACAAGGAACTATAGTTGATCTCTAAGTTGCCTTCAAGCATGAATGACTTAGGGCTCAAGCCTGGCTGGTCATTAACTTGTCCAAAGAGAATGGAATATATTTGCTCAGTCAGGGCAGCTTATTTGAAAATGTCCTTTTCTTGAAAGTAATTGTGTGAAAGTAATTGTGAAACTGTGAACAGAAGACCCTTTGCCCATATTTAAAATTAGGTTCCTGATTATTTTCCTTCAATATATTTCCAGCTCTATCACTGCATAACAAACCATCTCATAACTTTAGTGGCTCCAAAAAATAATTGTTTGATAATAACATAGTAATTGATGATTATCCCTTACATCTTTGTGGGTTGACTGGGCGTGGTTGTGTGGCTCTTGCTCCAGGGTCTCTCATGCAGCTGCAGGCAGGTGGCAGCTGGTGCTGCAGTCACTGAAGGCTCAGGTAGGCTGACCTACCCAACAGGCTGTTAGGTGAAGCTGGCTGCCAGCAGACTAGTTAGCTGGGGCACTGAGCAGAACACCCACAGGAGGGCTCTCCATGTGCCTTGGACTACCCCAACATAGGGGTGAGTTGTGAGAGGAAAAACCCAAGGGTGAGTGTGTCAGAGAAGGGAAGCAGAAACCATAATAAATTCCTGTCACCTGGCCTTGGAAGTACCAGCATACCATTTCTACCACATCCTATTGACCCAGTTAAAGGCAGCCCAGATTCAAGGGGAGAGGAGTTCATTCCACGTCTTGATGGAGAAGTGTCCAGACCACATTATAGAAGAGCATGCCAAGCAGAATTGGTATGACCAAAGTTGGAAAATGTAATTTGCCACAATATAGAAACCTGTGTTACAAACCTGCACAATAGAATGCATATATAAATGCATAGAAAAAGCATCAATAATACTTACCTCTGGCTGACAATTTTTTAAATTTTACTTTATCAAGTCCTTATACAGGGCTTACTTACGTACCACGTACTTTTAAAAGCACCTGAACACATACAAACATGTTTAGCTCTCAAAAATCCACTTAAATCACTATTATTACCTGCATTTTACTGATTGAAAAACTGAAACACTGAGAGGTTAAGGAAATTGCCTAAAACCACACAGCTATTAAGTGCTGGAATTTGAGCTTAGGCAGTCTCGCTCTACAGTCTATCTGCTACAATTAAACTGAATGTCTATTTTTCTTTTAATTGGTTTATAATTTCCACAATTGTTATTATTGAAGTATAATTGACACGCAATGTTGTATTAGTTTCAAATGTACAACATAGTGATGTGATAATTCTATACATTACTCAGTGCTCACCATGATAAGTGTAGTCACCATCTGTCACCATACAGCGTTATCACAATATTATTGACAATATTCCCTGTGCCATACTTTCCAGCTCCATGATTTATTTATTCTATAATTGGAATTTTGTATCTCTTAATCTCTTTTATCTATTTTGCAAATCCCACCCCCCACTCACTTCCCCTTTGGCAACCACTGGTTTGTTCTCTGTATTTAAGAGTCTATTCAATTTTTTGTTTATTTGTTTTGGCTTTTAGATTCCATATGTAAGTGAAATCATATGGTATTTGTCTTTCTCTGTCTGACTTATTTTACTTAGCATAATACCCTCTAGGTCCAACCATGTTGTCACAAATGGCAAGATTTCATTCTTTTTTACGGCTGAGTAATAGTCCGTCGTATACGTATATACTACATCTTCTTTATCCATTCATGTATGGATGGACATGTAGGGTGCTTACACTTCTTGGGTATTGTAAATAGTGCTGCAATAAATATGGTATCTATATATTTTTTAATTAATGTTTTTGTTTTCTTTGAGTAAATACCTGATGGTGGAATTATTAGATCATATGGTATTTCTATTTTTAATTTTTTGAGGAACCTCCAGAGTAGCTGTGCCGGTTTACATTCCCACCAACAGTGCACCAGGGTTCCCTTTTCTCTACATCCTTACCAGTATTTGTTAATTCTTGTCTTTTTTTAATCTCTAATTTTTAACAATGCACATGCATTATTTTACAAGTCAGAAAAAAATACTCACTGACACTGAGAAAAAGAAGTCTATGAAAATTCAGCTGTGCATTTGTTTCCATGAACTTGATATTGCAGACACAGTGCTTCAGTCTAGACTAGGGAGGTCTGAGAAGAAAAGGCAGCTCCCAAAGGAAATGGTATGGTGTTACAAAACTCGTCCTAGGGCTTGGGGTGCTTGGCTTCTAACTCTGGTTTAGCTGGACCCAATCAGGTGAAATCAGGCTAATAGCATCCCCAGCTATACATCTTCCAAATAAAATCTTTTCAGATAAGAACAAATGCTTCCATAGTGTAAGTGTGTCCTAAATATTGCATGGGACACACTTAAACTAAATATGTATCTAGTTTTTATCTGAAATTCATATTTAATGGAGCATTGCATATTTTCATTTGCTGAACCTGGCAATCCTGCCTGCAGTGAATGTGGTAGGGGCTCTGGGACCCCCACCAGGAATGCTACAAAGGTGGGTGAGAGGTCAGGACCCAGGGGCAGAATTTTATGGAAGAATTCAGCTCCATGTTTTTCCTTACTGGAGGCTGCAGAGGAGGAGGCTCTGAAATCAGGAACACCCCTGGATTAAGGCTGTTCTGTGCTTGTACCTGACAAATTAAAAATAAGTCAGAGGAACAAAATAAGTCATAAGAATAGGAATCTGTTATCTGAGATACTTCCTCCTTCTACTGTGTCTTTGGCAATATGTCTGTCTGTCACACTGGGTGTAAAACCACTCACTTCCTCTCCTACCTGTGAAAAACAATGAAGAGCACTGACTCCAAGTGTAAGATGGCTGTGGGACAACAGGGGCAGGGTATGGGTTATGGGAAGGTGGACAGTGCAGAAGGGCTTAAGGTTTAGTGAGAGAATTTCTAGTTAATTCTGGAAAGGAATGCCCTTCTCTTGTGGTTAAAGGCTGGGATGGATCACAAATTCCTAGTGACAGTGTGTATTTCAGTGGGTACTTCCTGTCAAAGGGTCTTTACAGTCTCCTTTCTTGAAGTCATGGAGAGCAGTGGTTTAACTCTATAACAGATATTCCTATCTGTTATATATAACTCCTATTAATCCTATTAATCTGTTAATATAACTCCTATTCCCTGGGCAGGGTGGACCAGTGTGAGGACAATGGACCAGTGTGAAGACCTTGAAACTTGAATTTGCATCCCTGCCCCCTATTTGCTGACCATGTGACTCAGGCATGTAATTTAACCTCCTGAGCGTTGAATTCTCCCTTTGCAAAATGGCAGGCCCCCCAGAATTCATCTCCCTTGCCCTTCCATTCTCCTCTGCAATTACTCTTTCCAGACTTTCCATTCCCTAGCAGGAAGCACGCTTTCCTTGTTCCCCTTTTTCCTCCCCTACACACCCTACACTATCAAAACTTCTTTCCTCTGTCCCCCTCCCAGCTCAGGCCCTCCTCCTCACCACCACCTCTTCCAGTGCCCACTGACCTTAGATTAAATGTACTCCATCTCTTCCTGCCTAGGGAGGTTGACACATTGCTGGGTGCAAAGGAAGGCAGGCACCTGTGATGGTCCAGGAGTGCCAGGAGGGTCCCGCAAGGTACCCAGTGCTGGATCCTGAGTAGACCCAGAGAAGGAGGCCTGCGTCTTATGAACATTTTTTATATGTCAAGAGTGAGTGAGCAGGAAGCTTACGGCCACCATTAGTGTGCAATGAAGCAATTCCAGAGTTGATGTGTTTCAGCAATTTAGTATCTGCAAAACCCTCTGCCTGAGGGAAGCCATAATCATGCCTGTGTGTGTGTGTGTGTGTGTGTGTGTGTGTGTGTGAGTGTGGGTGCATGCACACACACAGGCACAAGTGTACACATTTCAGAAACTCCAGTGTCTTCAAAACTCCAGTGTCTTCACATGGATATAGGAATTTCATGGAGTTGTAAGCCCCAAGCCATATCATAGAGCTTCCTGATCATTGCCTTCCTGGGAGGCCACAAATATCCACTCTTGTTCCCAGGATGCAGCTCCCAGAGCTGGCCCTCTGGATCTGATTACATCCCAGATGTTTCTAAAGCGTTCTGGTAAAAGCTGTGCCGTAGTGCTAGTTTAAGTAGAAATGATCCCCATTCCCATCACCATCCCATCATCATTTTGTAAAGAGGCCAGCCCCAGAGAACACTTTCATTATCTAATCATCTTAACTTGCATAATTATTTCCCTAAAAATACAATTAGCAGATACACCTCTGGGATTTAAAATATATAGATAGCACAGCCTAACACAAAAATTGTATCACAAAAAGAGAAGACACTGAAACACAGAAAAAAAAAAAAGAGATTACAAGATTCGGGAGAAGATAGAGGCAGAGGTGGGGAACTAAACAGGAGAAGGGGAAATGAACAGAAAGGAGAAGAGCAGAGAGAATGAGGTAGAGGTAAGGAGAGAGAACTGCTTGCAGACGTGGGAAACCTCATGACAATGAGCATCAGTGCCCTTTATCCTAGCAGCCTGAGTGCCTCTGCTGCCCAAGTGCTGATCAAAGAACACATCAAAGGCCACTGCAACCAGGAACTCCAGCCCAGAGAGCTGCTCCTGCTCCATGTTCTCCTGCCCACTTCCAGTATAGCTGTCCTGCTTTCTGCCCCATTGCTTTATATCCAGGGCACCCCTCGCTGCCTCATCTCTCCAGGTTGACCACTTGCCTGCTGGTAAGGATGTGCTTCCTATAGGCATCAACCTTGGTTCCAGAGGCCTGAGATTCTAGACAAGTGACTCCCACTCCAGTGCCCTAGCCAGGCTTTTGGACACTAAACCTTAGGCCGAGCTCTGTCCTGGGATCCTAGTTGTCTGGGAGTGGGCATCAGACATCAAACCCCTCACTCCTCCTCCTTCTACCCTAGAAATTTATGAACATATTGTTAAGATAATGCTTGGAGAAACAGAGACCCCATGGCAGTGTTGAAGTTCCTCACCTCCTGCAGGTGTCAAGGGGCAGATGTGGTAAGGATGAAGCCCAAAATTGGGGCTGCAGAGGCCCAGCATCAGCTAGTTCTCAACCCCACCAGACAGCAGATGTAAAGCACAGGCACGGTCAAGATACAGAGCAGGGAACTCCGGACAGATACTGACAAGGTTGACCAATGTGATCCTGCCAAATTACCCCTGTTCCTTCCTTGCCCTTCAGGATGGGGTAGGAGCAACTCCATTGCTGCTGGCCTCAGTTCACACCTTGCCCATTAAAGCCTGCCCATACTTTTGTATCTGGTCCCTTTCTAAATTAAGCTCCTTTATATTATCTCCATTTGAGCGTGCCAACTGTCTCCTGTGGGCTCCAACTGATACAGGTGTTAATAAACATTAAGGGGGAAAGGTATTCTGTTGCCAAGTAAGGTTGGAAAAGCCATGGTTAAATATAACCAGATTTTCCAGCTGCAAAGTATGGTTAAATATGTACTGAGATGTTAACGTGCTTTTTATTCTCATTGCTATAGGAGGCTCAAAAGTATTGGGGTGTTTCCCAGCCCCCAAATAAGAAGTTGGCTAACCTAGTTCCAAACCTTGACTCCAAGGCCCCACGATGGGGTTATGTCAATGTTGTTGCTGTTATGTTACTTATTAATTAGCCATTATATTATTATTAATAATAATATTATATAATATTATTATGTTTCAGAGGTTAATGTCAAACACCTGGATGATAAACTTCAACTGAGATTGAGTTCAAGAAGTGGTGACCAATAAAAAGAGAAGGATAGGCTCCTCAGACCCTTGGGTGAGACTGAGGATGGACTGAGTGAGTATCTTTAGCAACAGGACCTGAGTTCCAGTTCCTGCAGTGCCCTAGGATGGTCAGAGCTTCAGTAGAAGCCTGAGTACATTGATGCCTGCAGGAGATAAACATGGTGTCACTGGCTTAAGAACCTTGGTTGAGATCCCTACTCCCAAACTGAGCACAGAAAGAGCAGAGCCATCATCCATGTTCAGGGTGCCTCACAGAGACCTTTCAGCTCCCCTTTTCAAGAATAAAAGGAAATAGAGGCACAGTAACTGATGTAGCAGAGTTAAGAAAGCTGTACTCTACAGGGGGCAGAGGGGCTCTCACATCTGTGGCTTTCCCTGCAAGGACCCCAGAAGTCTTGGCAATGGGAAGCAACAGCTACCTCAGAAACAGAAGGTGAGGCAGGGCTGAAAAAAAGAGATATCAGTTGGCTGAAGTCAACATGTGGAACTGTTAGGCTCCCAGGTCTTCTTCTTTGCAACCCTGGATAGCCACATGACTCTCCATCCTGCCCAGATGGCAGAGCAGAGGTTGGTCCTCTAATTATACTGAACTGGAAAAGCTTCAGATACAAGTGCAGGAATACTAAGCAAAACAAAAGCAGAGTTGAATCTCAGGGTTAAAAACAGAAATGAAATAATACATTTTGAATAGTGAGAACACCCCCTCCCAGCTCCCTATTGCCATCCAACTTTGAAAATGACAGCAGTCAGATAGAGACAAAGATAGAGGTAGAGATAGAGATGGTACAGGTAGAAGTAGAGAGACAGAGACAGAGATTCCAGGAGGAGATAGACTTTTCTGAAGAAATTGAATTCTCTTATCTTCTCACCAAAAAGAAAGACCTATATCCTGCTTGGTGCTTGATAACTCTACAGGGAAACTATGTAAGAAGTCGTCTTCCCTCAATACACACACACACACACACACACACACACACACACACATAACACACACACGAGTGCTTCTATTTTTAAGATCTTGCTCTTAAACATGAATGACAACCATGAGATATGCTAAAAAACAGCAACCAAAATGAACAGTTGTGGAAAAAAGAACCCAGAGGAAACAATGTTGGAAAGAATAGAATTTCCAAAAACCTCTGTTAATATCTTTTAATTAATATGAGAAAGTATTGTATCTATGGAACAAATATAGGATTCCATTAAAGAAAAGAACAATGAGGGCAGCCCCAGTGGCGCAGCAGTTTAGCGCCGCCTGCAGCCCAGGGCGTGATCCTGGAGACTTGGGATCGAGTCCCAAGTCAGGCTCCTGCATGGAGCCTGCTTTTCCCTCCTCCTGTGTCTCTGCCTCTCTCTCTCTCTCTCTCTCTCTCTCTGTATGTCTATCATAAATAAATAAATAAATAAATAAATAAATAAATAAATAAATAAATCTATCTTTAAAAAAAAAAAGAACATGGTCATCAAGACAGTGTGGTACTGGCACAAAAACAGACACATAGATCAATGGAACAGAATAGAGAACCCAGAAGTGGACCCTGAACTTTATGGTCAACTAATATTCGATAAAGGAGGAAAGACTATCCACTGGAAGAAAGACAGTCTCTTCAATAAATGGTGCTGGGAAAATTGGACATCCACATGCAGAAGAATGAAACTAGACCACTCTCTTGCACCATACACAAGATAAACTCAAAATGTATGAAAGATCTAAATGTGAGACAAGATTCCATCAAAATCCTAGAGGAGAACACAGGCAACACCCTTTCTGAACTTGGCCACATAACTTCTTGCAAGATACATCCATGAAAGCAAGAGAAACAAAAGCAAAAATGAACTATTGGGACTTCATCAAGATAAGAAGCTTTTGCACAGCAAAGGATACCATCAACAAAACTCAAAGACAACCTACAGAATGGGAGAAGATATTTGCAAATGACCTATCAGATAAAGGGCTAGTTTCCAAGATCTATAAAGAACTTCTTAAACTCAACAGCAAAGAAACAAACAATCCAATCATGAAATGGGCAAAAGACATGAAGAGAAATCTCACAGAGGAAGACACAGACATGGCCAACACGCACATGAGAAAATGCTCTGCATCACTTGCCATCAGGGAAATACAAATCAAAACCACAATGAGATACCACCTCACACCAGTGAGAATGGGGAACATTAACAAGGCAGGAAACCACAAATGTTGGAGAGGATGTGGAGAAAAGGGGAACCCTCTTACACTGTTGGTGGGAATGTGAACTGGTGCAGCCACTCTGGAAAACTGTGTGCAGGTTCCTCAAAGAGTTAAAAATAGACCTGCCCTACGACCCAGCAATTGCACTGCTGGGGATTTACCTCAAAGGTACAGATGCAATGAAACACCGGGACACCTGCACCCCGATGTTTCTAGCAGCAATGTCCACAATAGCCAAACTGTGGAAGGAGCCTCGGTGTCCATCGAAAGACGAATGGATAAAGAAGATGTGGCTTATGTATACAATGGAATATTCCTCAGCCATTAGAAACGACAAATACCCACCATTTGCTTCAACGTGGATGGAACTGGAGGGTATTATGCTGAGTGAAGTAAGTCAATCAAAGAAGGACAAACAGTGTATGTTCTCATTCATTTGGGGAATATAAATAATAGTGAAAGGGAATATAAGGGAAGGGAGAAGAAATGTGTGGGAAATATCAGAAAGGGAGACAGAACATAAAGACTCCTAACTCTGGGAAACGAACTAGGGGTGGTGGAAGGGGAGGAGGGCGGGGGGTGGGGGTGAGTGGGTGACGGGCACTAAGGGGGACACTTGACGGGATAAGCATTGGGTGTTATTCTGTATGTTGGTAAATTGAACACCAATAAAAAATAAATTTAGTATAAAAAATAAAAAAAGAGAACAATGAAAGAACAGAAAGAATTCTTGGAAAATTAACATATGATAGCAAAAATTGAAAATGTAAATAGAATCAAAGGAAGACAAAGTCAAAGAGGTCTTCCAAAACGAAGAAACTAAAAAGGAAAGATTAAAAGCTATAGGGATCCCTGGGTGGTGCAGCGGTTTAGCGCCTGCCTTTGGCCCAGGGCGCGATCCTGAAGACCCGGGATTGAATGCCACGTCGGGATCCCGGTGCATGGAGCCTGCTTCTTTCTCCCTCTGCCTATGTCTCTGCCTCTCTCTCTCTCTCTCTCTCTCTCTCTCTCTCTCTCACTGTGTGCCTATCATAAATAAATAAAAATTAAAAATTAAAAAATAATAAAAGCTATAAATAAATGTAGGGAATAATCCAAGAAGTTCAACAATTATCTAATAGACATACCAGAAAAAGAGAAGAGATAAAAAACAGAGAGAAGAAAGCCATCCAACATGTGTAACAAAAATATCTCCCATGACCTGAAACATATCAGTCCCCTAACTGAAATGGCTCCCTGATTGCCCAACACAACCAACGAATAAAGACCCTACATTTAGGCTCCTCATCATGAAATTTTAGACCAACAGGGGTCAAGACAATGTCTTAAATTCTTGCATAGAGAAAAAAATGTCACATCAAAAGGCATGAAATACGAATGACAATTGATTTCTCAATAACTACGTGGGAGGTTAAAAGACAAAATTCTGAGCAAAATTTCTTTTAATTTTATTTTACTTAAATTCAGTTAATTAACATTAATAATTGTATCATTAGTTTCAGAGGTAGAGCTCAGTGATTCACTAGTTGCATATAACACCCAAAGCTCATTACATCACGTGCCCTCCTTAATGCCCATCACCTGTTACCCTATCCCTCCACCCACCTCCCGTCCAGCAACCCTCAGTTTGTTTCCTAGAGTTAGAAGTCTCTTACAGTTTATCTCCCTCTCAGATTTTGTCTTATTTTATTTTTCCTTCCTTTCCCCTATGGTCCTCATTTTGTTTCTTAAATTCCACATATGAGTGAAATCATATGATAACTGTCTTTCTCTGATTGGCTTATTTTGCTTAGCATAATACCCTCTAGTTCCATCCACATCATTGCAAATGGTAAGCTTTCATCTTTTGATGGCTGAGTAGTATTCCATAATATATAACTCTCTATATTATATATCAATCTTCTTTATTCATTCATCTGTTGATGGACATCTAGGATTGTTCCATAGTTTGGCTATTGTGGACATTTCTGCTATAAACATTGGGGTGCAGGTGCTCCTTTGGATCACTACATTTGTATCTTTGAGGTAAATGCCTAGTAGTGTAATTGCTGGGTGGTAGGGTACTGAGCAAAATTTCTTTTCAATATAGAATTAAATTCCCAACTAAACTAAGATTCAAGCATGAGAGTAGAATAAAGATATTTTTAGACCTACAAGGTACAGTCATTTCAACAGCACCTAGAGGGCAGCCCTGGTGGCTTAGCAGTTTAGTGCCGCCTTCGGCCGGGGGTGTGATCCTGGAGACCCGGGATCGAGTCCCATATTAGGCTCCCTGCATGGAGCTTGCTTCTCCTTCTACCTGTGTCTCTCTCTCTCTCTCTCTCTGTCTCTTTGTGTCTCTCATGAATAAATAAAGCCTGATGTGGGGAGAGTTGAAATCTTGACCTGAGTTCTTGAGTATAGGAAAGGAACAAGAGGAAAGGACACTGGGAGAAGATACAAGTTTCAAAGAACCAAGTATCATTGAGTCAAAAAGCAGGTGTCACAGAAGAAAGAGAGCAGGAAAACTGTTTTTGTTTTTTATACTCCTTCGTATATTGTCAGTTGACATACGCATTGTCCATCGTTAGTTTAGAAGTTGCGGACAATATAATTATTTGCATATCATAAACATACACAGGTCCACACATGGACATATAGATATATCTCAAAAATAAATTGCTCCATCATTTTTTAAGCACACTCCATGGACTCTGATTACAATAGCAATGTCACAGTGCCATCATACACTTTAAAAAGATACAAAAAAGCTTAACCTTATCAGCTGAACAAGTAGTTAAGTGAACAGTAAAAGTCAGAGAATTAACTTGAGCAGGTGCTTTATTAAGATGGGAGTTTGTGGGTGTGAGGGAGGGATAATGGAGTTTCTGAGGTGGAGTAAGTTGTGTCACACCCAGGAACTGTGAGACCAGGGTGCTGGAGAGCCACCCAATTGCCTTTGAAAACACAATTGGTGATGTCTGAGTTGAAAGAGGGGCAGCCCGGGTGGCTCAGTGGTTTAGCGCTGCCTTCAGCCCGGGGCATGATCCTGGAGACCCAGGATCGAATCCCATGTCAGGCTCCCTGCATGGAGCTTGCTTCTCCTTCTACCTGTGTCTCTCTCTCTCTCTCTCTCTCTCTCTCTCTGTCTCTTTGTGTCTCTCATGAATAAATAAATAAAATCTTTTTTTTTTTAAAAAAAAAAAAAGAGCACCTAGATATTTAGTGGAAAAAAAGTGAAAAAGAGGAAAACATGGATCCCAGGAAACAGGGCTCTAGACAGGACAATAAGAAAGGTAAATTCTAGGATGGTAGAAAAGGAGAGCCCCAGATGGCAACTTTACAGCAGGTACAGAGAGCAAATTGATTTAAGTGGGATTGGAGGGTTACTTACTTTGAAGAAGGATGGCATTTTAAAAAGCAAGCTGTTACAATCCCTGTTAATGAGCACACAAGAAAGGAAACACAGTTACAGTACACTACTTGGCTCAACAGTACACAAGATTCACTTACCATAAGCATAGAAATACTGAATATTGGCTTACACAGAATTTGTGATATTAACTACATTATTGGTGTGGCAGAAATGGTGTTAAGAGTATAATTTCCCACATTAAGAATATGCATTCTGCACCCCTGAGAGTGAGCTGAAATAGGCATCCCCCCTCAAAATACATCTAACTACAGAACCCATTTGTGGTGAGGCATCCTGTAGGGCTGGTGTTCCATGAAATATCCTTGAAGGATTTTGTCCACTACCCTCTGATTCTCCCAACCCAGGAGCCTGCCTTGGAGTAAAGAGATCCAGCACAATGCCTATTAAATCACAATGCATAACAGTGAACTTATAAGTCTAAATGAATGAGGCTCATAGGAGTCCAAAATCACTGTTTTGAGGCAGGAAGTTTTAATGAAGAGAGTGGGACACATTGACATCGGCTTCTAAAAACTGAAGAGATTCTAAAGCCACTCCTTGACGTGCTTTCTGCCAGACTGACCAGATTCCCTGAGGCCTCTGGGTACCTGAGATGAAGTCCTCCTTTCTCTTTCTTTCTTTTTTTTTTATAAGATTTTATTTATTTATTCATGAGAGACAGAGAGAGAGAGAGAGAGAATGGCAGAGGGAGAAGCAGGCTCCATGCAGGGAGCCTGACAAAGGACTCGATCCTGGATCTCCAGGATCATGCCCTGGGCTAAAGGCGGCACTAAACCACTGAGCCACCCGGGCTGCCCCTCTTTCAACTCAGACATCACCAATTGTGTTTTCAAAGGCAATTGGGTGGCTCTCCAGCACCCCGGTCTCACAGTTCCTGGGTGTGACACAACTTACTCCACCTCAGAAACTCCATTATCCCTCCCTCACACCCACAAACTCCCATCTTAATAAAGCACCTGCTCAAGTTAATTCTCTGACTTTTACTGTTCACTTAACTACTTGTTCAGCTGATAAGGTTAAGCTTTTTTGTATCTTTTTAAAGTGTATGATGGCACTGTGACATTGCTATTGTAATCAGAGTCCATGGAGTGTGCTTAAAAAATGATGGAGCAATTTATTTTTGAGATATATCTATATGTCCATGTGTGGACCTGTGTATGTTTATGATATGCAAATAATTATATTGTCCGCAACTTCTAAACTAACGATGGACAATGCGTATGTCAACTGACAATATACGAAGGAGTATAAAAAACAAAAACAGTTTTCCTGCTCTCTTTCTTCTGTGACACCTGCTTTTTGACTCAATGATACTTGGTTCTTTGAAACTTGTATCTTCTCCCAGTGTCCTTTCCTCTTGTTCCTTTCCTACACTCAAGAACTCAGGTCAAGATTTCAACTCTCCCCACATCAGGCTCCTTCATTTTTTCCCCATGCCTTCAGTCTTCTGTGCCATCTGCCCTACAAACACCCTTCAGTCCAGGTGCACATGGGTACCTGAGCAGCGCTAGAGAATTCATATAACCATGATTATTGGAGGACTGGCGATATTTTCTAGTCTCGACCGTGTCTTGGGACTACTTGTCCATGTTAGCTTCTTCTCCCATTCACAATATTCCCTATCTCCTTAAACCTGTACCTTCTTTGCTTCACCTCCTATTCACAGTGGAAGAGGCATCTGTCTCCAGGTTCACAGCCAACACCTCCTCTTCTGTCCTCCGTCTCATCCACTGCCAGCTCAATGGATTGCTGTCATTCATTCACAATGGCAGCTCTTCCCCCTCTACCCGTTCCTCCCCCCTCAAGTCTTCTCCTCAAATCTATGTCACTTGTCATTATTACTTTCTCTCTCTCCTTCCATTCTGAGCTTCTTAGGGGATATGTGTGCACTCGGTATCTCCACTCAGCGTCTCCTATTCCCATTTTAATGTAAACATGCTTTCATATGTTTCTGCCCCCACCATGGCAGGGAAGTTATTCTTGCCAAGGATACCTGCCAACTGCCAAGTGAAACAAGTGCTTTTTAGCCCTTACATAACTTTGTTCTTTGGTGTACTTCATGCTCTTGACCAAGAATTCTTTCTTTTCTCTCTAGAACATTCCTTTCCCTGCTTCTTTCTTCTTCTTTTTTGACAATTCATTTACTCATCCAGAAAGCATTCATTGAGCACCTATTCCATGCAAAGCTGGGCACAGGAGCCCACAGTCTGGTTGAGGAAGTTGGTCATGGAGACCCAGAGCACTCTGCCAAGGGCTACAGGTGTAGTGTTGAAGTTTATGTATGGGAGGGAGCATAATGAAGGGATTGTCCTTTACACTTACAAGAGAGGTTGTCAGAGAGGACCTGAAAGGTGACAGAGTATTTGCCAGAAAGACACAAGGAGATGTGTAGTCCTGGAAGATTGCCTAGGAAGCGAAGATTGGGAACCCATATTGGCCTCAGACCCCTAGCCTCCTGTAAGGTGTGTGGTGTGGTTGGGGAGTAAGTGGAGGGGTCTGCTCATCACTAGGTCTCCCTCCACCAGCATCCTATGGCTGCCATTACTACAGTCACTCCTTTGTCTATCTTTACTTCCCCATCAGAACCCTCTCCCTGAGTGATTTCAGGTTTACACCCATCTGGGTGTACAAAACATAACTTCATCCTCCTCCTGAATTCTCCTTTGTGGTTTATAGTTTCCTCATCTCCCAGTGACCAATGGTGGAAGCCTGGGGGTCCTTCTGGACTCCCAGCTGTCCTTTCTCTTCCTCTGACAATATCCAGATCCCTGCCAGTACTACTGCCAGATGCCTGCACCTCCCACCCCCATGGCCACTGCCATGGTGCGCTCTCAACCTCTCTAAAGCAAGCTATCCTGAAGACCTTCTAACTGGCTTCCTTGCCTCAAATCTCACCCTCCCTCTTCATGCCAACCACTAAGAGACCTTCCTAAAACACAAGGATGGTTACACTTTCCTTCACTTCCTGTCACCATAGCAGGTTTCCTCAAACTTTCCCAAGAGACTCTCCCAAAGGTAGAGCAGAGCCAACAGACTCCCCCTGAGGGGGCTGGCCTGGGACCCAGCCAGAGGCTTATCCCAATGCTATAATCATACTTTAAATTACTTAGCTACTGAATTATTCAACTTCTTCCCCAAGGATGTTCAAATAAAATTAATGCCCCAGGAAGATTACACTGTGTTTATTTCTCTTGTGGCTTTGAGTTCTCCCTGACATACCATCTCATGCCATCATGTAAACCCGTTCCCCAGACTGAGGAGCAGACATGCCCACCTAAAGCCTGGTACATAAAGCTCTCCTAACCTGGCCCATGCCTGGCCCTCCAGTGCCACCTCTCCCCTCTTCCCACCTCACACTCCATTCCAGTGATACTCTCTTTGTGTCCTCAGATAACAGGCTTGTCCAGAAAAAAAACTTAACTAATTATACTCTGGTTTAGAAATGGTCTTCAACCAGAGGGCCCCTCTCACTTTAAAGCCTCAGGGCTTTCATTTTGCAGTGGACTTCTGGAAACCTCACTATGTAGTATTGTTATTTTTATTAAAGTAATAAGTTTCTCACTTTTTATGAAGTGCACATGTTCATTACTTAAAAAGTAAGCAATAAAAAAATACGAAGAACAAAATAAGTCAGTCAAACTCCTACCACTATCTAGAAATAAGCAATATTAACATTTAAAAATCATTTCAGGAATACCTGTATGCATAACAACTTTGTGATTGTTTATATGTTCATCTCTGGTACAAGGCAGTGAGCTCCTTGAAGACCCAAGTCTCACTCACGTGCCCAGCCCCTCCGAATGCCTGACTATGCTGGGCTAGGGTAGCAGCCCCCTAGTGCCATGTCCTCCAGAAACAAGAATCCATCCTTCCTGCATGAGCCTCCCCCTTCGCTGACCATCAGCTTTTATTTATTTATTTTTTTAAAGATTTTATTTATTTAGGAGAGACAGAAAGAGAGAGAGGCAGAGACACAGGCAGAAGGAGAAGCAGGCTCCATGCAGGGAGCCTGACATGGGATTCGATCCTGGGTCTCCAGGATCATGCCCCGGGCTGAAGGCAGAGCTAAACTGCTGAGCCACCCGGCTGCCCTGACCATCAGCTTTTAGCTCCAAACCTTGGGCTCACTGGGTCCCCCAGCTTTACCTCCCTCCCCCACTTTTTACCACCTGTTTCCTTACATCCTGCTGGGGTGAAGATTCACCAGGTGAGAACCTGGTGGACTTTCTAATTACAGGGGAATTGACAGCCTGGGGTGGAGAGATGTCTATTTTTAGCTGTGTGAAGAGAAAGGAGATCAAGAGCAAAAATCTTCTGTCAGAACTTTCCTCAGCTCCTACTCCTGAACTGAGCGGGTTCCCAGGGTCTCAAATTTAAAAAGTTTTGGAACGAGAGCCAGTGAACAAGAAAAGTGATGGGAAGAGCTACAGGGAGGGGAGAAAATGGTTAACATTGCTGTCAGAATATTTGTTTTGGAGAGGTTTGCAAAACAGTGAAATGTGTTTACTGTTCAACGTTAAAAAGCTAACAAGAAATAGATACAGAGGCAGTGTGACACTAACTGTCTTTGACACTGGTGATGGCCCTTTGGTTGGAACAAATTCACCCAGTGCCGAAACAGATTATTTCATGCGTCCATTGTCTTGAGAGCCACCCTTTGCAAATATTCTAATGCCCAAGTTGGCTCATCTGTCCACTTATTGATTTATTTGAAGGCAGATTGGTGTGGAGAAGCATCCGGCAGGAAGGACCCTGCAAGGATGCAGGAGCCAAGGGCAGGGGAGGATGAAGTCTCCGGTAGGAATCACCTCAGCTGCAGGCCCTTGGATCAGGTGAGGCATTGTCCCCTGGGACCATCCCCTAGGGTGATGACTCATTCTGACCTGCCATTGTCACTCATTTAGTCTTCACAGCTATAGGAGGAGAGGAATTCTCAGCCACCTTACAGATGAGGGACTGAGGCACTCAGACAATTCTGTGGCAGTCAACTGGCAGAGGGACAGAGCAGGGATCTGGGCTGAAAGTCAGTGCACTCCCCACCACCTTCCCCTTTCCCTGAGTCCTGCTCCTTGAGAAAGGAAACCAAAGCCTCTTCCCTCCAGCAAGCTGGGCCTTTGCCACACTGGCCCATCTCTCACTCTGCTCCTCTGCAGGCATGCTCCTACCCTCCTCCAGCTTTCACACAAGCACAGGGGCTCAATTTAGGGGTATAGGGATTAGGCAACTCTGCCTTCTGTAATTAGAATAATAGAGTCCATTAAAGTTTTCTTAGCAATTGATATTGTTCAAAATGTTTCAAATATATCTTTAAAAATAACATCAACATAGTTCAGGGAAGCCAATTCCCATTGACTTGGTTACAGCTGCCTTGATTGTGTTCTGAGTTGAGATGGATCCTGAGGTCAACTCCAGGTGCAGTGGGAAAAAGTCCAGGGGTTAATGCATTGCATCATCTGTGCATATAGTCAAATCACATCATAAGCACATTTAATTCGCCCAAATCGACCACTAAGGTTCTATAAAAATGAAAGCAGAGACAGAGCAATTTTAGGAGTTCTACACATTCTAACACTCAGTAGACACATGCCCTGGAGTGAACGGATGATGGGCTCTCACCCACCCTCATGCGTCTCCTGGTGTGAGCATCTCACCACACTAAGTGGGATTTTGCTGTTTCAAAAAGATAACAAGTATTTTCAAACAGCAGACCCTCAAATATGAATCCAAATATTTCATCCACACTGTTCTGTTTTAACACTGAAAAACATTTTTGAAAGGCTTGAGGTTTCCAACTTGGCACCTTCCTAAGAGATTTTCAAGGCTAATTTTGTTTATGTGCAATTTTGTAAGGAGCCCATTCCTTTAGAACTCATCACTCACACGGGACATAAATCTAGAGTACTTACCATCCTGGTAGAGCGGATGAGCACTGGGCTGGATTTACACCTGCCAGCTCTGCCATTTACTACATCTCCAGTAAATTAGCAGCTTCCTAAGGCCTCACTGCAGACAGAAATAAGTAGCCCCAGGTAAACCCCAGAGCCAAGTGTTGGGAAAATACTTCAGCTGTGTTCTTCCAGGTTCCCAAGTTTTGTCTTTCACTCCATCTCCTACTAGCCGAGCCACCTTGGTCAAGTCAGTAACCTTTCTGATCTGTTTCCTTATCTTTAAAATGGGGCCAATAATCCACCACAAGTGGCTTCAAAGAACAAATCCAACAAGATAATGTGGGAAAAAGTATTTTTAATTTTAAAATCACTCTAAAAACAGTTTTGCTTTGCTTGTAAGTGGTTTTCTATTTGTGTTTTTAAGTTGCTATTGTGTATCAGAATGCAGAGCTGATCCTGTCATTCTCTATCTAAAATCCTTCTGCTATAGACTGTTTATAACCCTCCAAAATCCACATATTTTAGCCCTAACTCTCAAAGTGATAGTACTTGGAGATGGGACCTTTGGGAAGTAATTAGGTTTAGATAAGTTCATGAGGGTAGGACTACCATGATGGGATTAGTACCCTTATAAGAAGAGGGAACTACTCAAGACCTCTCTCCCTCTCTCACTCTCTTTCTCTCCCCACCCCCTATCTTTCTCCACACCAAGGAAAGACCATGTAAAGATATATCCATGGAAAGGGACCTCACCAAGAACTCAACCATGCTGGCACCCTGATTGTACACTTCCAGCACCCAAAACTATGAAAAATAAATGTTGTTTAAACCCCCAGTCCATGGCATTTTTTGTGACAGCTCAAGTAGACTAAGTCACCTTCACTGACCGCCTGGGTCCTCAGGGAAGAGAGTATCTTCCAGCCTTACATGCCAGGTTCTTCATAAGCTGGCCTTTGTCTACCACCCCCTGCCCATTCAACACATACAAACACATCTGTAACTTCAATTTCCCTCACAGACCATGCTTCAAATAATTCTTTTCCATTGTGTATGTTATTTCCTCCTTTGGTGAATGATTCAAACTTCAGGAATCAACTCAAAATTAATTTCTCTGTGAGGCTGAATCAATTATTCTGTTGTCTTTCTTATGCCCATGTGTGCTGTGGTGCTTGTCGCATCGCATTGTAATTGGGTATTTAAATACCTTTACCCTCAATTGACCTTGGGAAGTATGAGGAGCTCTTTCTTATTCCCTTAATTAATGTCAACCTTCAGACTAGAGCTCAATAAATTGATGGGTGGATGAATTAATGAATGAAGGAAGGATCCATTTTCAAGTCAGAGGTTCATGGCTGTCTCCAGACAGTTCTGAAAGTGAAGAAAATAGTAGTAGTAGCAATGTGACTACTTTGGAGATGTCTACCACATTTCCCTCAAAAACTTGAAATTCTTTTTCCCCATCCACCTAACCTGACTACTAAGCTTCCTTTATGCCCTCACTAAGGAAGAGCAAACTTGGAAAATCCCACTGAAGCACCTCTTTGCAAAGAGAAGGATTGAAATATCTCACAGTACCGATTAAGTTGGATCACCAAGTATTTTTTATTTAGTGCCATTTAAAAACTATCTATTCAACTTACAGTTAACATGATAGCCAATGTAAACTCTTCTGATATCTTCTTAAAATATGAACAAAGATACTGAAAAAAAAAGAAACCTTACAACCAATAAAACTAAGAGAACTTTACAGGAAAGTAGATGGAAGTGTATTAGGGAAAAATACCTAGCCAATCTTTGCCATATGATATATTGGGACTCTGTACCACATAAAACAAAGACTTTTTACTTTTATTAATTAATTTATTTATTTATTTTGTGGGTTTTTTGTATATATTTTTTTATTGGAGTTCAATATGCCAACATATAGCATAACACCCAGTGCTCACAAAGACTTTTTAATTTAGTCTCTGACTCAAACTTAGAAACCAAGGTCTATACCAAGCATCAATGTGAGGAGCCATTCCTTGGTGCTGATCTTGAGTTTTGACCAAAAAACTACTGCCTGATCAATTGCTCCCTCCTACTGGCCACCAACTTAAACCCTGCATTTTTCTACATCTCTTTGGCAAGAACTCTTAGGGACCACTCATTACAAGTTCAGAGAAGCTAGGAAATCTACATTTTCATGTATTCCATCCATTCAGCTTATCAGGGAACAAGGCAAATAAATAGCAAAAGGAAAAGATGCCTTCTAGGTTATTACCAGAGTTTGGCAGTTAGACTAGAGGTTGTATACACAAACCTAGCTGATAACTTTGGGTCTGGGAAAGTGAAGATTTGAGATTTTGCCTCAAATAGACAAAGAACAGGGAAAGTGCTATTGGAAATATCTAACAAAAGAATAATACAAATTTTAATTTGTTTGAAGATGAATAAAGGAAAATAATTCAAAGTAAGATAATTACTTAGCAAGAGAAATGGAACAGCATCTAAGACACAGTGGAAGAACATACCTCTGAAAAATGATCACCTCCGGGCATCAGAAGAAAATGTCCAGAAATCTGTATTCTCAGTAGAATGCAACAAGTCATTACCTCTTATGAAACAGAATGAAAAGAAGCTGAGATTTCAAAGACAATTGAATGAAAAGCAGAAATGGATAAAATATAGAAATGATTACCAACCTTTCAGAGTTATAATGGACCAGACCTGAGTGGATTATAAAAATCACCTTTTAAGGCATTTTGAGTTCTCAAGAAAAGGAAATCTACAAGAGAGGGAGATGGAGAAAGCAAGAACAACTTGAGAGAAGGTGCACTGAGGACTATAAGGACAGGATTGCTTTATAATTAAGTTCCTTTATCATTAAAATCAAGAGACTAAACTTGTAGCCCTATGCTAATTGAGGAAAATGAATCTGATGACCTATTAAACCGAGGTCCTCCAAAGACACTGAAGAGGTCATAGGTCGCTAATGCTCCTTGCTTCCTAGTAAAAGTAAGCACAAATCCTCTGGATTATAATAACCCATCAGATGTTCTTAGTATTCCCATCCATTAGGTTCAACCAAATATGAACTCACAATACAAAATTTCATCCAAACCCACAAGAAAACAAGGTACCATGATTAAGAATCATCAGAAATAAAATGCAACACATCACAATATCTGAGGGAAACTACAAAACTTTAAAGAAATAAATCAAAGAAGAACTAACTAAATGGAGAGATAGTTTATATTCATGGATAAGAAGACTCAATATTGTCAAGATGTCAATTTCTCCCAGCTTGATCTATAGAGTCAATACAATTCCAACCAAGATCCCAGCAAGTTGTTTTGTATCAGTAAATTGATTCTAAGGAATATTACACTACTTGACTTTAAGACTTAATATAAAAGTACAGTAATCAAGACAGTGTGATATTCAGTGTGAAAGAATAGACAAATAGCTCAATGGAGCAGAGTATAGAGTTTGAAATTAGACCCACACAAATATAGTCAACTGATCTCTGACAATGGAAAATAACAAAAATGTTGCTAGAAAAATTGCACATCCATGAAAAAAGAAAGAAGAAAGAAAGAAAGAAAGAAACTAACAGAGACCTTACATCTTTCAAATATCAAGAATAAAATGAAGAATCTTATAAAAAAATATAGTCAAGGAAAATAAAATAGCTTTCCTAAAAAAAAGATAGCAAGCTATTCTCAGAATTTACCTATCTTAAACTTAAATGCCAAAGGCAATGGAATAATAGCAACAAAGTTTTGAGGAAAAAAAGACTTACTGCCTGAAAACTCTATGCTGGTTGTTGCTTACGTGTAATAGCAATAGAAAATATTCTTGGATATACAAGGACGCAAAAAATATACCACTCACAGTCTTTTTGAAGGAAATAAAAACGAATTAAAGACAAAACAGCTGACAGGAATAAATGAATAAAAATAACTCAACACTGAAGAAAGTATTCTGTAAAAAAACTGGTAAATACTGAAATTATTAAGATAAAGATTAATTTTTTAAAGATTTTATTTATTTATTCATGAGAGACACAGAGAGAGAGAGAGAGAGAGAGACAGAGACACAAGCAGAGGGAGAAGCAGGCTCCATGCAGGGAACCCGATGTGGGACTCAATCCCAGGACTCCAGGATCATGCCCTGGGTCAAAGGCAGGTGCTAAACCACTAAGCCACCCAGACATCCCAAGACAAAGATTTAAATGAAAACACCTGCTATCAATGAAATAACAAAAAAAGGGAAATGTCAAAAATAATTATCAAAAGAAAATATATATAACATAAAATGATAGTAAATACACAGTAATTTACTAGTCTAAATATTACATATTAAATTAACACATACTCTCAGTAAGAGAATGATTGAGGGAAGTAAATTATGCTAATTTGTAAATAATATATTAGAAGGTATTAGGTAATATTGATGATATTTTGATAATACTAGACAATTGATATTTGGTTGACATTGATAAAGACAGGGGGTAATTATATCCTTTTAACTAAAGGTAATCACTTAGAGAAGAAAACAAAAGAAACATTGATGTATTTACCAAAAATAAAACAAGGATATATATTTCTAAAGTACAAAAATGGCCCTAAAAATAAGATGAAAGAAGTAGAAGAAAACTTTTCTGTGATAGTAATAAATAACAATAGGATAAACTCACCTACTGAAATTCAAAGACATTCAGAATGAATTTTAAAGAGTCCAATTATAAATTATCTACAAGACATACATTTAAAATGACACAGATAGTTTAAAAATAAAAAGATGAACAAAGATATACCAGACTAATGTGAACAAAAAGAAAACAGAGACCAGAAGATTAATATTAAAGTAGAACTCAAAGCAATATTCAATAAACAAGATAAAAAGGTCCATATTTAATTGATAAAGGGCAAAATGCACAAGGCAGATAAAGTAACATAAAATGTCTATGTTTTGAATAATGTAGCACCAAATTACATGAAAAAAAAACTATTAGAAATACCAGAAGTTGATAGAAACACATTAGAAGCATGAGATTTCTTAATACATATTTTTGGGACCTGATAGAGATAATAGGAATATAGAAGAATATAGATAATGTGATTAAGAAAATTGATTTAACTTTTTCATTAAACCCGGCAGTTTATACAGAATATATCTTTTCTTCCAGTGTCCATGAACATTTATGAAAGTTGACCATATAACAGGCCCTAAAGAAAAACTCAAAAATTTACTCAGAAGCAAAAGCTATTATCTTCATTCTCTGGTAGACACTATTATAAGATTAGAAAGCCAGTGCAGATGCACACATATACCAAATCAACTGGAAAATGCTATCCTAAATCATTATGGAGCTAAAGAGGAAATCAAACATATACCTAGAGAAAGCTTGGATAAGAAGGGGGACAGACCATGTCTCCCATTAAAAGATTCAACATTATAAAAAGCAAAATGCACACTTCTCCATCAAGCTTAATTTACAAATTTTAATGTCATTCTAACAAAATCCCAGTCAGTATTTTTATTTGGAGAAATAATTCTAGAAACTATATAAATGGTGAATTGATGAGCTTTTTTATAGTAAAAAAAGATTTCGAAAAATAATAATTGGAGAAAAACTAGCATTGGAAATTATTAACATAAAGGATAAAGCTAAAACATTAGAAAAGGTACTGATACAAACGAAAATTTTACCTAGAAGTCTAAAAATATACAATATCTCAATATAGTTACATAATGCTTCAAATCAATAGGGAATCAGTATTATTATTATTATTATTATTATTATTATTATTAGGTGCTTGGATAATTGGTCAACAGGGAAAAATTTAAAAACCCACATCCCATCATTAAAAATAATACCCAGGTGACAATAGAGTATGAACTAAAATAACAAAATACTATTTAATAGTTAGGGCAACCTGCCTTGGGGAAAACTGATAATGCATATCAGTTTAAAAATGTCTATCATCTTTTACCCAGAAATTCAACTTTAACTATTCAGAATTTGCACAATGGAAAATAACAAAAATGTGAATAAAATTAAACTAATAGAGATATTTACTGTAGCATTAATAATAATATGAAAATTAACTGTAGTGTTCATAACAAAGGAACTATTTGAGTACTGTGTATGCAACCATTAATAATGTTATAAATAATAATTTGAGAAAATATGATCTGAAAAAGCTATATTGCATTGTTGCTTCTGTATAGATCTATATGATTTTCTACATAGACATATATGGTATCTGAGAAAAAAATAGTTTTACATCTTTCTTCATAATATGGCTATTTTTATTGCTTTTTCTTGCCTTATTGCACTGGTTAGGCCCTAATGTTGAATAGAACTATTGAAAGTTAGCATCCTTGCCTTGTGCCTGATCTTAGGAGGAAAAGATTTAGTATTTCACCACTAAGTATGAATTAGCTGTCTGAATTTTGTAAATACCCTTTATCAGGTTGAATAAGTTGCTCCTATTCCTAGTTTGTAGAGTTTTTATTAGGAATAGTACTGAATTATATCAAATATTTTTTCTGCCTGTGTTGAGATGATCATATGCTTTTGCCTTTTTTAGTTTCTTAATATTGTGATTTATATTGATTAAGTTTTAAAGTGAAACAAACTTGTGTTCCTGGAATTAACTTAACCATAGTAGATTATGGTTTAGAATAATCTAAATATGAAGAGCATAATATATATACTCTTCATAATTTTTTTAAATTTTTATTTATTTATTCATGAGAGACACAGAAAGAGAGAGAGAGGCAGAGACACAGGCAGAGGGAGAAGCAGGCTCCACGCAGGGAGCCCGATGTGGGACTCAACACCACCCCCCCCACTCCCCCCCCACCCCCCCCACTCCCCCCCCACCCTCCCCACTCCCCCCCCCACCCCCCCACTCCCCCCACCACCCCCACCCCCACCCCCGGGTCTCCAGGATCACGCCCTGGGCCAAAGGCAGACGCTTAACCAGTGAGCCACTCAGGCGGCCCCATAAGTTGTTTGACTTGGCTTCTAAAATTTGGTTAAGAACTTTTTCATCTATGTGTATAGGATATTGATCTATATAATACTTTACTCTGGCTTTGGTATCAAATAAATGTTAGCCCTATGGAAAGAATAAGAAAGTAGTCCCTCTCTCTTCTAATTATCTGAAAGAGTTTGTGTAAACAGTATTTCTTCTTTAAATATTTGGTGGAATTCACCAGTGAAGCCACTTCATCTTTCTGTATGGAAAGTTTACAATTACAATTTATATTTATTTCATATATAAAAAATTTTTCAGGTTATCTATTTCTTCTTGAATATGTATTAGTAATTTCTCTTTTTAGGAATTTACCATTTTAACTAAGCTGTTGAGTTTACTGGCATAAAGTTGATTCTAATAATCCCTTATTATCCTTTTAATAAGTGCAAAATCTTTTGTGATATCACCTTTCTCATTCTTCATATTCATTTTTTATGCCTTCTCTATTTCCTAATCTGATTAGTTTATTGATTTTATTGATGTTTTATTAGAAACAACTTAAAAAGTTGTTATTGATTTTCCTTATTTTTTGTTTTCTAGTTTATTGATTTCCATTCTGATCTTTATTATTTTCTTTTTCATGATTACTCTGCATTTAATTTGCTTCTCTTTTTCTAGTATCTCATGGTGAAATATGAGATCATTAATTTGAGACCTTCCTTTTATTCTAAAAAAGCATTTAGTATTTTAACTTTGTTTTGATAGCATTCTACATATTTTGACATGCTGTGTTTATATTTTCATTCAAAATACTTTCTAATTTTTTACTATTCTTTTTACTCATATGTTATTTGCAAGTGTGTCATTTTAATTTCTAAGTATTTGGGAATTTTTCCAAAGATCTTTCTGTTACTGGTTTTTTTTCTTTCTTTCTTTCTTTTTTTTTCTTTTTTTTTTACGATTTTATTTATTCATGAGAGACACAGAGAGAGAGGCAGAGACACAAGCAGAGGGAGAAGCAGGCTCCATGCACGGAGCCTGATGTGGGACTCAATCTCAGGTCTCCAGGATCATGCTCTGGGCTGAAGGCGGCTCTAAACCGCTGAGCCACCCAGACTGCCCTGTTACTGGTATCTAATTTAATTCCACTGTGGTTAAAGAATATATATTGTACTATTTGAATTTTTAAAAATATCTTGAGGTCCAGAAATGACCTATCTTGATAAAAACCTCCTAAACATGTGCCTTGTACTTTTGTTAGTATTCTAGGTCAATTTAGTATGTTGTTTGTCTTCTACATTTTTACTGATTTTCTATTTGTCCTATCAATTATTAATAAAAGGATGTTGAAGTCTCCAAGTAGAATTGTAGACTTAATCTATTTTTTTACTGTTGTTTTATATATCTTGAAGCTTTGTTATTAGGTGCATAAGGATTTAGAATTGTAATGTCTGCTTAATGGACTAATCCTTTATCATTATGAATGATATAAATGACCTTTTTATCACTATATTTTCTCTCAACCCTACTTTGTCTGATATTAATAGAACCACTCCAAATTTCTTTTCATTCATTTTAGCATGGTGTATAGTTCATCCTTTTACTATTCATGTCTCTGTATTTAATGTTGGCTTTTTATATGTAGAGTATACGGAGTTGGACTTTGCTTTTATCTAACCTGACAATTTCTGCATTTTACTTGGGCTCTTTAGACCATTTACATTATATGTGATTATTGATAGGGTTGGCTTTTAATCAACATCTTGCTTTTTGTTTCTGTTTGTTCTATCTAATCTTTGTTCCCCCTTTCCTGCCTTCTGTCTTACTGAGTAGCTTCTATAATTCTATCTTATCTCACTTGCTGGTTTATTAGCTATAAGTAAGGCCTTTCGGTGGCTGTTTTAGGCTTAAAATAATACATTAAATAATACATTTTTAATTTATCACTCTTCTCAAATAATATTATATCAGTTAATGTATGGTATTAAAACGTATAGCAGCACTGGGTGTTATACTATATGTTGGCAAATTGAATTTAAATAAAAGTAAAAACAACATACAAAAGTATAATTATATTTCTCCCCTCCCTATCTTTGTGCCACTTTTGTCACATATTGATATTAACATAAGTCCAAAAAATACCCAACATATTATTTTTGCTCTACACAATTACTTATCTTAAAAGATATTTAAACATTATGAAAAAAGGCAAGATTTATCCTTATAGTTACAATTTCCAGTATCCTTAATTTCATTGTGTAGACCTGGATATTCATTGGCATCTGTTTCCTTCTGCCTAAAGTTTCCCTTAACATTTCTCGTAGTGCAGGTCTTCCAATAATGAATTCCTCCAGTTTTATATATATCTGAAAATTTCCTTACATTACCTACATTTTTGAAAGGTATTTTTATTTGGTATAGAATCCTAGATTAACAGTTTTCCCCCTGAGTACTGTAAAAGTATTGCTTCACTATCTTCTGATTTACATCATTTCCCATGAGAAGTCTACTATCATCTTTATTCCTCAGTATATAATGTGTCTTTTTTTTCTTGCCTACTTTTAATATTGTCACTTTACAACTAGTTTTAACCAATTTGCTTATATGCCTTGCTCTAGTTTTCTTTATGTGTCTTACATCAGGGCTTCACAGAGCTTCTTGAAACTATGGGTTTATAGTTTTCACCAAATTTGTAAAATTTGGGGCTATTATATCTTCAAATATTTTTATATCTCCATCCCCCTCACCTCTGTTCTACTTTGTGGATTCCACTTACACATATATTAGACAGCTTAAAATTGTCCCACAGCTCACTGGTATTCTGTTTATTTTTTCAGTCTTTTCTGTGTGTTTCATTTAAGTAGTTCCTATTATGACCTTTTCATAAATCTTTTTTCTATAGTGTCTAATCTAGTTTGTTGCTTATTTCCAACATTATATTTTTGTCTCTACAAGTTTCACTTTGATCTTTTAAAAATATTTCATGTCTTTAATGAAAATTCTCACTTTTTCTTCTAGCTTCTTGAATATATAAAATACATACAATATAGTATGTTAGCACTTCTATCTCCCAATTTATCATCTGTGTCCTTTCTAAGTCAGTTTATATTGATTAATTTTTCTCATCATTGTGGCTTCTTTTCCTGACCAGTAATTTTTTATTGGGCATTAGACATTGTCAATTTTACATCATTGGATGTTGCATATTTTTGTATTTCTTTGCTCTAAGATACAGAGATGCAGTTACATTAATAGAAATAGTTGTAACCTCCTGGGTCTTGCTTTACACTTTGTTAAGAAGGACTAGGCAAAAAAAAAAAAAAAAAGGACTAGGCCCATGTTTGGTCTAGGTATAATTTTTTCCCATTAATGGAGCAAAGACCTTTTAATTACTCTACTCAATGCTCAGTGAATTGAGTAATGTTTTCCGTGTTTCTGGTGGGAACAAGACTATACTTGACCCTGTCTGAGTTTGGTATTTGCTCATTCTGCTCTTTTGGACCATTCTCTCTCCTCTTCAATAGTTTCCTCATCACATGTGCTGAAGGGTCATGAGTGAGCTATTGTAGATATTCAGAGCACCTTATTGATCTACTGATCTATCTATCTCTTTCTCTCTATTACTACTCTCCCCTCCTGCAAGTTTCCCTGGCCTAGCTTCCTAGGCATTCCCAACACCTACCTCCAAATCCACAAGTCAAGAAACTGGAGTTCCATGTCATTTCCCCCTCCTCATGCTGCTGCCTAAAATCTCTCTAGGTAGTAAGCTGTGGAAATCGTAGAGATTACACTTTTTGTTTCCCATCTCTCAGGGTTCACTGTCCTTTGTTGTCAGAAGTCCAAAGACTTGAAAGCTGTGGTTTAATTTATATACATATATACATATGGATGCGTGTGTATATATGTAATACATATGTATACATAAGTGCATATGGGGGTATACACATGTATTCTTTTTTTTTTTCATTTATTTCACATAAGTCAGAGCCCTGTTTTTCTATCTTGCTAAAAGCAGAGATCCTGATTGATACCATTTTATTCTTTAAGAGATAGAAGCACTTTAGAAGCCCGTTCTAAGGAACTTTTTGCTAAAGCTATTTTATATCAGAGTGTCTGAGAGAGATAAACACAGAAAAAGAGATATTCTGAGTAAAAACATGTTTCCTAGTATATAAATTAGGACTACATAAAACAAAAAAAAAAAAAACAAATTAAGTATAAAAACTAAGGAAGTCTGTGTAGTAAAAGACGACATCCAAAAAGCTAATATCCAAGTGAAACTAGTCAGACAGAAAAAGACGAATGCTGTATGCTCTTATTTATATGTGGAACCTTAAAAAAAAAACTGTATTCATTGATACAGAAAATAGATTGGTGTTTTCCAGAAGCAAGGACTTGAGAATGGCAATGGGTGAAGGTAGTCAAAGATACAAAATTTCAGTTATAAGATGAGTAAATCCTGGGGATAGAATGCACAGCATGGTGACTACAGTTACAAATACTGTATTATATATTTGAAACTTGCTAAGAGAACAGATCTTAAAAGTTCTCATCACAAAAAAATAAATTATAACCATGTAAGATGATAGAGGTTAACTAAACTTGCCACTTACTGTGGTAATCATTTCACAATGTGTGTGTGTGTGTGTGTGTGTGTGTACTCTGTTGTACACCTTTGAACTAATACAGTGTTATATGTCAATTATATCTCAGTAAAGCTGGGGGAAATTTTACCTACATGAAAAAGAGAAAGATTTGCAGTAGCAGTTTTGTTATCTTCAATTAAAGAATTATTTGACTTTTTTTTAAAGAAAGAAAAGAAACATACTTAAAATGAAACAATAACAAAAGCTTTGAAATAAAGACATGGAAAAAAGATACACCGAGAAATAATAAATGAAGCTAATGTAGTGGTATTTTTAAGTATCAAACATTTAATGAGGCAAAGAGAAACATTTGATATTTAGAAAATAAGCAATCTCCAAGAAGATCATAAACAAAATAGCTTGGAATGTGTAAAGGAAACAGAATTACAAGAATAAATTGATAAATTCACAATTGTGGTGAGTGATTTTACATCTCTTCCCCTCAAAAATTGATGGGACAATCCCATAAAATATTATGATATAAAAATGTAAAATATATTTATGAAGAAAAATCTCACACCCAAGAGAATAACTATTTTCAAGTACATAAAAAGATTCATAAAAAATGACCATATATTAGACCAGAAAAGATATCTCCTCAAAAAAAGGTTAATAGATATCAAAATGGAAGAAAATATTTGCAATGTGTAAATCTGAAAAGATAGTTTATAACTACAGCTTCACTGTCTTATATGGTAGCCATTATCCACAAATGGCTAATGAACACTTGAAATGTGGCTAGTCCAAATTGAGGGATACTGTAAGTATGAAATACAAACTGGACTTTGAAGCCTTATTATGAAAAAAACACTGTTTGTTTACATGTTGAAATAATTTTTTAGATATGTTAGGTTAAATAAAATAGATTATTAAAAATAATTTCACTGGTTTATTTTGATTCCCTTAATGTGACTAGTGGAAGATTTTTTTTTTTACTAGTGGAAGATTATGTGGCTCACATTATATTTCAATTAAATAATAAATCTAGAATATACAAGGAACTCTTAAAAATCAATAAGGAAAAGACAGCAACAGTAACCTCAACAGAAAAAAAGGCAAGAGATACAAACAGGCCGTGTACAGACAGGAAATCCAAAATAATCTAAAATAAGCATATGAAGATCTACTCAAAATAATTAAGAATGAGAGAAATGCAAATTAAAACAGCAATGGAAAATACAGATTGGCAAGCATAAAATGAATAATGCCAAGAATTGTTGAGGATTTGGAGAAGCAAGTATCCTTATTACTGCTGGTGAGAATGCAGTTGGGTGCAGCCATTCTTTTTTTCTTTTTTAAAGATTTCATTTATTTATTCATGAGAGACACAGAGAGAGAGAGAAAGAGAGAGAGGAGAGACGGGCAGAGGGAGAAGCAGACTCCATGCAGGGAGCCTAACGTGGGACTCAATCCTGGGACTCCAGGATCACACCCCAGGCCGAAGGCGGCAGCAAACCGCTGAGCCACTGGGGTTGCCCAGGGTGCAGCCATTCTGAAGAATAAAATTAAAGAGATGCATATGCTATAACCCAGAAATACCACTCCAATGTCTATATCCCAAAGTAATTCTTATGCAGCTACAAAGGGGCATAAGTATAAGGATACTTGTTGCAATGTTATTTATGGTGACCAAGAGATGGAGGCAACCTCAGTGTCTATCATTGAGAAAAAGACATAAAATATGTGATGGATATTCTCCAGACAGTACTATGTAGTAGTTGAAAGCAATAGATTATATTTGCACAGAGCAATGCATATGGGTCTTGAAAACAGAGTAGGTGGTGTGAAATGTATGAAATAAATTTCCATGTATATCATATGTTTTGTCATATATTATATATAATACACACATAAAACAATACCTTTTGTGGGAACATACCCTAAGATAAAGTTACACATTATTTCTATTATAATAGAGCTGTCAGTGGGGGATATAAATGGGGGAAATGAAGAATAAGAACATAATTTAAAAATAATAAGAGTAAGTAAATAGATATATGCCTGCAAATTCATATACATACAACTCTGGGATGATAATGTATCTTGAACTGGGGATTTAATAAATTCAACCCTCTACACCTTTGGTTGAAAAAATTGGGACAAACTGTTGCATCTATTCTAGGACAAGAATAAATGCTAAATTTGAGCATCTTACTTATTGAAATTTCCTGTCATTCAAGGGAAGAAGGGAAATACAGTTACCAATCTGGGCAATATCAAAATAAACACAACTGTTTCTGAGGTGAGACAAACTATGTCTTAGCATAAACTCCCATAATAATATCCATCTTAGACTAGCATTAATGATTTTTACACTATGTTCAGAGGATATCTTCAACAAATGACTATGTAGAGAAATGTGAGGTAGTGGGTAAGAAGGAGGTGGAGAAAGAAAAGCAGAGGGAGAAGGAAGACCCAGCTGTAGGGCTTCCAGCTTCCATTTCAACCGTATTGACCTATTTTAAGGCATTAAGCTTCCACATAAGGTTTTATTTGAAGAAAATATCTTGTGGTTAAAAAAGAATATATGCCATTTTCCTAGGCCTTTGTATAAGATATTGAACAATATAATGAACAGAATCTTCAACCGGAGTTATACAAAAGTTGCAGAGTATTCTTCATATCACTGTGTCTGTTACCAACACTGGATGGGAACTGAAGACATCATATTAGATCACTGTTCTCTGAAAAGACACTTCTATGGGAAGCTAAAGTAATATAGTACAGAGTGTGTCTCTCTAGTAATAGAACTCACTAAAGAGTTAATTTAGAAAATTGGGAATTTACAGTTAATGATCTGTAGGCTAATTCTCCAAGGTCTTTGGCAGGCTGCTTCCAGAGGATTTAACAGGTAAACATTCCAAGTAAACAGATATGTTCAATTGTTGACTAAAAGGGAGCCATTTATTTTAAAGAAAATTGAAGTGTTATTAAACAAAAAGAGCCTGATTTGTGGTTACCAAATAAGGATTCCTCTAGCTCCCCTCCAATACACCAACATGCATGCACACAAACATGTGAATCTACACACACCTGCATGAGAGTGGTTTGCAGAAACACGTAAAGGTAGGATCAGACTTCCACAGAGAGCAGCTTTCCATCTGCACAAGTACTTGAATAGTGGCTCAACTGAAGTCCTATGCAACACTCTCAAAAAAAGAAAAATGAGTTTTTCATCGGAGATTTTAAGATCAGTCATAACCAATCTACTTGACTACTTTTTATATATACATTTTTTATTAGAGTTCAATTTGCCAACATATAGCATAACACCCAGTGCTCATCCCGCCAAGTGCCCCCCTCAGTGCCCGTCACTTAGTCACCCCAACTCCCTGCCCACCTCCCTTTCCACTACCCCTTGTTTGCTTCCCAGAGTTAGGTGTCTCTCATGTTTTGTCACCCTCATTGATATTTTCTATTAAAGACCCCTATATATTGCTCTAATTTTTCTTATAGAATATCAGAGAACAGGATATCAGACCCTAGGATGGGATCCAGGACCTTGGACTAGATTCAGGGGCAAAAAATATTGGCTTACAAGTTGACAAACATGGACTCAACGAAGATTGAAAATTAGCTCATGGACTTCCAGGTTTTGGTAACAGTGGAATAGCTAAAATTGAACTAACCTCTGTGCCAATGACAATTATAAACCTGGGACAATATTTTTTAAAGATGTAACTATTTGAAGGACTGGAGAGTGACACAAAGCAGGAAGAAACTAGAGTCTCAGCGCTCTAAAGGCTGAAAGTTCGATATCAAGGTATGATCAGGACTGGGTATTTCCCAGAGCTATGAGAAAAATTCTGGTCCATGAGTCTCCCCTAGCTTATGGTGGTTTGCTGGTAATCTTTGGCATTTCTTCACTTAAGGATACATCACCCCAATCTCTGCTTCATCTTTATGAGGAGCTCTCCCTATGTATGTGTGTGTGTGTGTGTCAAAATTTCCCCCTTTTGGGGGACATGAGTCATATTAGACTAAGAACCACCTTACGACTGCATTTCAACTTGATTATCTCTGTAAAGACCCTATATCTAAATAGGGTCACATTCTGACATACTGCAAGTCTTTAACATATGAATTTTGAGAGACACATTCAACCCATAGCAGTAATAATTGCATTTAAGTAGCTTTTCTCTTGAAGACAGACCACAGTCCACATGGCACATAAAAAAATAGAACTCAAGAAAGAAACGACATTGAAGTGTGAGGCTGTCAAAATGGCTAGAAATTGAGAAGAAAAATCCCAGAAAAGAGTGAGCCACCAAAGAGAGAGCCACAAAGTGCTTATAAAAACTGCCCTCAAAATCTTAGCTGACTTCTGAACTGCTCATGCATTGAGTGATCAGAAATCTATAACTGGTAAGCTAGAAGAGATATGAAGATTGTCCTAGTTCAGACTAAAACAAAAATACCATACACTGAGTGGCTTAAACAACAGAAACTTATATAACATAGTACATGCAGCTGGAGGTAGATTTGGTTTCTGGTGAGAGCACTCTTCCTGCTTTGTAGACCCCTTCTCACTGTGTTCTCATATGGCAGAGAAAAAGCTCTAGTCTCTTCCTCTTTGTATAAGGACACTAACCCCATTCATGAAGGCTTCATTCTCATGACTTAATTACCTCCCAACAGCCCCACCTTTAAATGCCATTACCTTAAGTATTAGGGCTTCAATTTAGGAATCTGATAGGGACACAACATTCATTCCTGAACAAAGATATTCCCGGAGCTACCTCATGCTGAGGAGACAGAGTTTATGGCTCAAACACTAAATTTAGAGATCTTTGGCAAACCCCAGAAATCTATTTAAGCCCCACAAGGGTCATACCTTGGACTAGAGGCTACATTTGAGCCCCAAACAGGGAAAAACTGAAATAGAGACATCTGAGAGAACCTAAAGTTATATCTTCACAAGTTGAAGTGGTCTGCTAGTGATTAACTCATTTATAGAGCAAATTTAACACTCATCAGTATAAGAAAACAGACTCCAGAGTCTCTAGAATATATCATCCATAATATGCAATAAATAATAAAATATTATTGGATATGCAATAATATTGGAAAATGTGACACATAACAAGTAAAATAGTCAATAGAAATAGACCCTCAGACAACATAGCTCTGAAGTAACTATGAGAAAGAGAAGGGGCTAAGATAAGATGAGTAGTGGCATTTGCTTTGGGTGTTAAATTTAATGAATTGTCCAGAAAGTCAGTAATCAAAGTAATATAATGCAGTATTATAACAAGTCAAAACTAATGCAGAAGAAATCCATAATGTATAAAATGTCAAAAATTTAAATAAAAGCATAATTAATAATAATGCCATGTTGAGTCTTGCTGGAACCTGAAGAAAAGGAAAAAATCCAACATGTTTTACTTAAAATTTTTGTCAGAAAAAAGTTATAAAATATCAGGCAAAATTTTTCTAAATCTGAGAAAACTTTAGCACAAAGTACTAAAACTTTCAGCAAAACCCATACAGAACAAATACAAAGACAATCTCACTGAGGTATATCATAATTTAATTGTTAAAAACAGACCAACAAACCAACAAAGACGTAAAAAAAAATCTGTAAAGCAGCCAGAAAAAAAGACACAGGTCTTTTGCAAACAGGTCAACAGTAATAGGAATAGTGGCTTACTGCTTATCAGAAAAAAATGGAGAACAGAAAACATAAGAGTATCTTTAAAGTGCTGAAAGGTATAAAAAGCAAAAAAAAACTTTAACAGAGATTCCATATCCAGTAAAAAATGTCCTTCAATACAGAAGATAAATAAAGACATTTTCAGATCATTGAAAGCAGAATGAATCCATCACCAAGAGGCCCATACCACAAGAAATGTGAAAGGTGACTATTTTGGCTGACAAGTGACACCAGTTGGAAATTTAGATCTATGCGAAGGAATAAGGAGCACTAGAAGTCATGATTTTATGGGTAAATTTCTTCATTATTTTTAGTGTCTTTTTAAGAAAATTGAATAAAGTAATAATGTATTGTGAGGGTTATAAAAATATGTAGAATTAAATATATAACAGCAGTAGAACAAAGAACACTAAAGGTAAATGGAATTACACTTTTTATAAGATCCTTACATTAAACAAAGTATAGTATAGTATCAATTTCAGTTAGACTGTGATTAACTTAAGGATGCATATTATAATTCCTAGACAACAGACTTTTTTAGAAATACAAAAATATAAAAATGTGTAGGCTATAAAGCAAACAGAATATAAAGTAAAACATTTTAAAAATACTTTATTATCTCAAAGGGAAGAAGCAGAAGAAGAGCAAAGGAAAAGAACAGAGAGGAAAAAAAGTTTTAAATAACAAATGACAAATGAGAGCTCTCAGTGGCCATATAAATAGTGGTTTGAGACAGACTAGAGTTTGAAACTCGACTTTACCATTTGACATTTGAGTCACCTTGATAAAGTGTCTGAACCTCTCTAAGAAGTTTCCTTATCTGTAAATAATAGTACCTGTCTGCCAGAATTATTGTACAAAGTTTGTTTAGATTATGCACATAAACCCTTTATCACAATGCCTGACCTTTAATGAACCAACAATAAATAAACAGTGGAATCAGCACAAAGGAATTCAGCCCAAAAATGAAAAATATGAAAGATGACAGGTGGAAGTTCTATCTATCAGACCCCACTGGGATGTTGATAGCTCAGTGACACCTTCATTGATTCCTCCATGAAGAAATAATCTACCCATCCTCAGAGCTCCCAAAGAATTTTATAAATCATGCTATGAGAGCACTTATCAAATTGAATTATACTTATTTCCTTTAACTAATCTTTTTATTTTGAGAGAATTGTAAATTCACATACAGTTGTATGCACCTGTTCCATGAGTATGCTCTCCTTCAGCGCTAACATCACAACATCACAACCAGAATGTTGATTCAATCAAGATATAGAACATTTCTATCACAAGATCTCTCATGTTGCCCTTGTTTGGACACATCCACTTCCCACCACCTCCCTTAGGCCCTGGCAACCACTAATCTGTCCTCCATTTCTATAATTTTGTCATTTCCATAATGTTATAAAATGAAATTATACAGTATATAATCTTTTTGAGTCTGGCTTTTGTCATGTGGGGTTCACCCAACATCTTCAATCTCCAGGATTCAAATTTTACCAAATTTAGGAAGTTTTCAGACTTGATCTCCTCGAAAACTTTTCAGCCCCATATACTTTCTTCTAATCTTCTGGGATTTCAGTAAACAAATGTTACAGCTCTTGTCAGAGTCCCACCATCCCTGACACTGTTCATTCTTTTTCTATGTATTCTTTCTCTGCTGTTCAAACCGGATAAATTGTATTGTTCTACCTTCCTCTGACACTATTCTGGAAGGAGAAGGGGAGGCACTGCCTCTTTACTGCTAGGGGGAGGGAGAAGTCCAGGTTCCCCACCCAGAGACTCGGGTGGAAAGGCTTGCAGTTATTCAGGGCAGGGCTGGGAGTTTGGGCTCTTGACTTAGCTTCCACTGAAACCACCCTGGCTAGGAGAGTGCATAGAAGCACCTCTTTAATTCTCTCTAGGTGGTCTTTCCTGGCATCACAAAGAGGGAGTGACATTGTGACCCCTGGGTGGTGATGAAAGCTCTCACTGTTCACTAGGTCCAGCCTACACCACCCGAGGAGAGCCAGTGACCCTCATTCTAGTTTGGCAAGAGTGGGAGTCTAGGCTCCCCACTCAGCTTTTGCTGGTGGTGATGGGCTACACTCTCTTCCGTGCTGTTTGCCTGGAGTTCTGAAGTCATTGTCTAACGATTTCTTTCCTGGGCCTTTGACTAAAGAGAGGCTTTTATGGGGGCTTCTTTGTGTCTCTGTGCCTATTGTCCTGCCTGGGCTGCAGTTTTTTTCACCTCCAAGTGTGGGATATACCAGATAATAAGAAGACCCAGGGAATTCACTACTGGCTTTTCTTAGGTCCCGGGAGCCCTTAAACAGGGTGCCTTCTTTCCTCAACCTTTCAAAGTCTACTTATGTTTTTTTCTTGTATAATATCCAGGATTTTTCATTGTGCTTAACAGGACGAATAGGAGGAAGTACATCTGTTCCTCCTTCCCAGAAGTGCCAGTACTGAATTGCAATTTGGTTTTTACAGTTTTCTCGTCCAGTGGAATGATTTGAGGGCAAGGAACAAACTTGATTCATTTCGGTTTCCTCGGCACCTAGCTCAGAGTGTGTGTCCCATACACGCTGTTAAATGAATGTGTGAATGAATCAGTGCCTAAGGGTCCGTGAATCATCCTTTGCAGTGCCAAGATCTCTGTGCTATGCCTTACAGCCTTTCAAACACTGAAACTGGAAGTTCTTACCTGTGTGCCTGCAGCTGGAGCTCTGAGATGTCCTCGTGCAATGCCAAGGGCTTATATTCTGGTTTGACTGTGTGCTGCCTTAACGACCCACCATGAGGAAAGCGGACCAGAGACAAGGAAAGAACAAAAGCCATAGTTCTAAAGTGTAAGGAGGGCATGTACTCTAGCAGAAAGCTCCCCAAGGAAGAAAATACCAGAAAGCCTTTAGAAACATTATGCCCAGATGTTTTCATATCATCTCTCCATTTGCTGTTGCCTGGAAAGCTGCTAGGTTAGAGTCAGAGAAAACAAAGCAGGGAACCTTTGGGGATTTCCCAAATTGAAACAAAATTGCATCTCATTAAGATGTGCACACACACTCACACACACAGCATACTCGAGTTGTGGGTTACATGAATTCCCACATCACTGGGTAATTTATTCAGTTCCTATTCCCGCGCTATTGAGACGCACGGAAATACAAACCAGCAAACATAAATAATGAACAGCTTTAGTGCCTTAATCAATCATAAACATTGTGTTAAGCCCCTCAAGAGAGGCTTGTAATGAAACCCTCCATTCATAATTTGGGGTGCCCAGACCATGTCTAGGGACATGGTCTGGGCATGTAGACCAGCCTTACCCACTCTGTGATATTATTCAAAGGGGTTAATCCCAAGCTGGGCTTGCTTTTTAACCAAGACCTGTCAGCCTCATGTCCCCTTTCTTCCAAAGGAACAGATATGATTAAATCAGCCTTATACAACAGAAATATAATGTAAATCACATAGGAAATTATAAAATTTCTACTAGTCCCAATACAAAAAATAAAAAGAAATCTATGAAATTAATTTTCATAATCTATTTTATTTAACTCAATATCTCCAAAATGCTATCATTTCCTATGTAACCAATAGTTTTTAAAATTATTAATGAGTTGTTTACATTTTTTGTACTAAGCCTTTGAAATCTAGTGTGTGTTTCACATTTACGGCACATCTCAATTTGGACTAACACATTTCAAGTGTTCAATAACCACATGTGACTAGTGGCTACCATTTTAAATAGTACAGATCAAAACCGTGAGTGAACAAATAAATGAGTGAATAAAAGGCTCTGAGGCCACCGTCCATCCCCATATGCCCATCACCCATGCTGGCTGGAGATGGCTAGCCAAGAGCTAGAGACTTATAGTTATGATCAGTGGGAAAATGTCCTGCCTTAATGCTTGTGCACCAATGTACCCCATTCCAGGGTTCTTTCACACACTCCTTTTGGTCCTCATTATGCCCCATGAAGGTGGTAGGAGTCTACAGGAATCAGGACCTCGGGCCTAGCAGACAGCCCACTCCCACCCTGCTGGCCGCTCAGCAACAGGCCAACAGATAGTGTGCCAGGGCCACCACAATGAGAAACTTCTGCTAAAACCCTCCCCTCTCAGTTCTCCCTGGCTGTCAGGTGCTGCTGTATCTTTTACTTCCTTGGAGAGTGGCCTCTGGCCATGTTTGTGTTCCAAAGGCAGGCAGTCCCACAGAGGTGCTATGGAGGAACTAGCTGCCTTCCTGGAACAGGTAAAGATTCCCAACCCTACACTGTAAGCTGCACTATACAGTTCATCAAGGACTCTTTCACACACATCTCTAATCCCTCCACACTCAGGGCCAGGCCAGCACAGCTGGGGCTCAGACCAGAGGGCTGATTCCAGGATGGAGTCTCAGAGCCTAGGATGGACTCAGATAGGATGTTTTACCTAGAGCACAGGCAAAAACCAAAGTGTGAGTGTACACACACAGGTCATGAGGCCCCAAAATCACATTTGTAAGAAACCAGAAAGCTGAGGTGGTTGGATTATAACAATTCATACTACTCATCTCAATGCTCTGGTACCCTGGCTTCTTTCAGGGTACCTATGGAACAAGATAGGTTTAGAAAGGAAGGCAACACCTGGTCAGCCAGGTAGGCTTAGGAAGTAAAACTAATCCTAGAAATTCCATAGAGACAGAAAGCCGCTTAGTGATTGCCAGGGTCCAGGGGAAGGGGAACATGGTGAGGGAATGCTTAAAACATGTAAGCCTTCCTTTTGGGGTGATAAAAATATTCCAGAACTAGATAGTAATGATGGTTGCACAACATTGTGAATGTACTAAATGCCATTCAATTGTACACTTTAGTAATGGTTAAAATTCATGTGTTATATGAATTTTACCACAATAAGAACAATTAGGGCTAGAACTTAAATTCAAGGCTTATGACCAAGTCCTGCTCTCAGGGCCAGGCCCACACAGCCCAGCACAGACCCTGGATGCCTGCCATGCCCACAGAGTGGGACACTCAACTAACAGGGAAACCACCTGGCCATAGAAACTGCAAATTGGCCACTGTTGAGTCTGGAAGATTTGATGCAACCAATCTCTGACAAGAGAACAAGAAGCTTGTTCAAGGGATGGAGTCTGTAAGTACCTAAACTCCACTCCTCGGCTTATTAGGGAACTTTAATCTTTGAAACCTATAAACCCTTCTTGATGTTATTTATATGATCAGTGTGTGCAATATCTCTTGAGGATAAAGAGTTGCATAAATTTATACTACTCACTGGGCAGAGCGGAATTCCCGTTAGTTCTCCTAAAATTCCCTCCTGTCAAGTTTTATGGGGCTGGAGGAGAAGGAGGGATTTAGGTCTAAGATGTCAGGATTTCAACATACACTCTCTCTTTCATGATCAGCTAACCTTTCATCTCACCCTCTATCAAACCTGATCTTTCCAGATTTAAGAACCCTAATTGCTCCCACATCCCTTTTGATCATTTTTGTAGCCTTTCCATCAGCTTTTACTATTTGTCCTCTTTCTCTCTGAAAAGGGAGTGATTAGAATCTCCTGAAATACTAGAACGCACAGAAGAAGCAGCATCTACCATTATTGAATCTTCTGCACACTTGGTTCATCAGATCCCCCCATGAATTTAGCATCAGCATCTGCTCCTAGGCTTACAGGCCAGCAGGCCCTGCACAGCCCAGCTCCCACCTTCCTCACCAGCCTGTTCTCATACTACCCTGCTCCTCGATCTCAATGCTCTGGTACCCTGGCTTCTTTCAAGTGCATCAAGATTCTTTGAACCTCAGAGCTCTTGTACATGCTCCCCATTTAACAGGAGAGAAGCTGTGCCTATTACAGAGAAAGCACTCCATACATATCTGTTGAGTGATGACTCAAAGCTTAATCACCTGCTAGGCACTGGGAATTCAGAGATGAACAAAACACAATATCTGCTCTCAAGAAACTCTCAGTCTAGCGGGAAAAGACAGAAAAGTAAAGCAATGAATACACTTATAAGCAACAGCTGCCTTCAACGCTAAGAAGGAAGCACAGCAGAGTCGAGGAATACAAAAGGAGATCATGTAAACTAGGTGAGGGGGTACCAAGAAAGTCTTCTCAGAGGAGAAACATTTGACATGAGCTTGAAAGGATGAGTAGGAGTTGTCCAGTGGTAGAGAGGACCCCCTTCCCATCAGATCAAACCACATGAGCAGAGGAACTGAGCAACGAGAGATCTGTGGGTGACTGGATCTGAGATAAGTGGCAAAAGATGAGCCGAGGAGGCAGGTAATACAGGAGTTCAAGCCGCCAACTCTTTTCAGAGCCTTCCCTAAGCCCAACACCCAAACAAGGACTAATGGGAACATGGGACAATCTTCCAAAAGCATTGAACGCACAAATAGAGCTGGTGCTATTAGTGCTAGATACTTACATGCTCTTAGTGTGGAGCACAAAGGCCTTTATCATGCAGGTCATAATGGCAGTCAACATCAAACACCCATTCATTGGAGACTGGTAGGGTACAGGCATGAACACACAGTGGAGAGGAAAAAGAATATCTCAGAGCAACTTAGACTTTTACATATACTTCCGTATCCCAGCATCGTACACACTCACACCACACAGGACAGTTGCCGCCTCAGGTTTCACTTCAAGGGGACTGGCAGCCGCCTGCTGAGGGCAGCAGAAAGCCACAATCACCCCTCCCCCAGTGTCCTCTTACACCCATACCTCCTTGAGGATGCCTGGAAATCCAAGAACAGAAGTTTCCATTATGACACAAGAGGGAAGATTCAAAGTATAAACACACTGAGAGACTTAACACCTTGCCTGGCATTCCCTCAACCATGGTACCAATGAACAAATGATGATTTTACTGTTAAATCCAGGTCCAACTTTTCAATCCACTGTAGCTCCTGGAAAGAGAAGCCCTTTGCCTCAAACTCCACATTAGAGCTTCTCAGCCATGTGTTGAACTTTCAAGACTTTGGTTAGGTGTTTCCTCTGCCTTTCTCAGTTGTCTTCCTGGAGACCTCTTGCTGGCATCATCAATGTCCAACTCAAGTGGTCACCACCACTGTGAAACCCCCTGGATCTCCTTGTTGATACCATAGCACATCTTGTCATCAGTGCTGATGTCCCTCTTACTAGATGGTGAACTACCCAAAGTCAGGGACTGTCTTATCCATCTCTCTCCCCACAACATCAAACACCATACCAGGCAAATGGCAAAAACTTGGTTGTAAACTTTTAGACAAACTACAGAAATCAAAGGGACATGCTCTTTTCTAGCTGGTGGAAAGATTGCTGTATATAAGGCCAGCTGCCCAGTTGCCCTCATGCCTGTAGATCTCTATATGCCCTCGGGCTATGGCTCTGTTAAGAGGAAATGATTCCCAAAGACTACAACTGCACATGACAGATGGATTGTTTTACTAAAATATCTCATAATCCCACCTTCCTTCTGTGATGAGACCCAGAGAATGGCCACACTGGCACACATTGGTCCAGACCTGGAGCACCAGCCCACTATCATCTCCAGCAATGGCCTCAGAAGCTGCTGTCAACTACAGAGTCATCTGGGACAATTTTGAGCACTCTTCCAGATGACCAGGCCTCTGCCTGTGATGCCACCAACAGTTTCAACTCCTGTTCTCCAGCTTCAGATGGAGGAGCAGCTCCCCTGCCAATTCCTTCTCTGGTCATAACCAAGACAGAGAGTTGGTCCCCAGATAGGGTGCTATAGGCTCACTTTCTCTTGCTCCCTTCCTCAAGATAAAACTAAACGCTCTTGAAATAATTAAGCAACCAGAAAACTACTCTTAGGGGTAGAAAGTGGGCTGGATAGAGACCTTGAGACTTGAAGAATGACACTGCAGCAAGTTGTCTGGGTTTCATTTATGTCTCCCATTAATACCCAACTGGGTACCAGAGAGCCCAGCAGTGCAGAACCACCAGGTACAGACAGATCATTTCAAAAGAAAGACAACAAGAAAGCTTGCTCTTTCTGGTGAAGGCATTGGGAAGGGAGAGGCCCAGTTGGGACCTGGCAGGGAAATCATATTCTGTGGCCAAATCCGCCCACAGCAGCTTCACCAGTCTGGCCCAAGCAGACCAACACACCCCGATCTCATGAGGCAAGTTTGATGGCTGTTCTCTTCTGCACCACCCACCCTCTCATCCCACATAAATGCTGGGGCTGACCCCCTTCCGGGTCCACACCCCATGATGCTACCTCTGGGGGTCCCACGCCTCAAGCCACACTCCTCTCAGATTAGAGCTCAGGCTATTTTTGACTGATTTTTCCCTAACACACCTCCTCATTATGTCCCCCACCTGCTCCAGCTACCACTTTGAGCTTGGGCATGTCAGCCCTGCAGCTACCTCCCACCCTTGTTCTGTCTCAGATTATCGATGTTCTTTTTCTTCTTCTTTTTTTTTTCCAACTCTCTTGCAAGGTTCCCCAGCCACGGAATTTAAGGGAACACCCAAAATCCCTGGCCTCCCCACACAAACATATGCCCCCATAGTAGCAGGGCTGGAGGGTCTCAAATAACAGCCCTTATACTTACCAAACCTTCAATCAGCCCCTGAACTGCAGCTGCCTCTGAGACTCTACCAGCCAAGTAAACGGCTTCAAGTTCCCCCCAGAGATTTGTCCTCTGCTGCCCAACTCCCATTTGCAGTTTACCAGATATGTCTGAACCCCAAATTCAGACACAGTTGCAGTATTTCTCCCCAAGAGGTTTCTAGCCTCCATACAAATCAGCAGAAACAAATTTGATTTGCAAGATAGTCCCTGACTCCACATAGCAAAATAAATCCCTATCTCACCTGCAGGCCATGCTGGACTCTGCTATATATTTTGCTTAGGTGGATTTCTTATATACAACTCACTTATTTTTTGTCTTAATGTTAGTCTGGCCCTTTAAAAAAAACCAACCTACAAAGTCAACTCACCAGTCTCAACTTGAGGAACAATTTGGAATCACTGGGAACAGAGTAGCACCAGCTCAGGATAGCAAGGTGGAGAAGAGCTGGGGAAGGTGCCCTTTCCAGGAAGCTTTGTGGGGGCTGGCGTCAGGGGAGGTTGGATTTGCTCCAGTTCACAAGTCTAAAGTCTTCAACTTCATTTTGAGTGATTTAATTATGGCTAATAAAGTAGATGAACTGTTTGTACTGTGTTAGTGTAAATAAATACTTTTCTCCTTTGTCTTAAAATGGCTGTTTCAATACCAAGACCCAAGTTCACAAGGGTATATTAGACATGTAACCTCTATAAGCTCACCTCAGGCAACTGAAACTAGAGAGGGCAAGGCCAGAAAACTTGAGGGGGCTGCTACTGCCCTTGAATAGTGCTCAGTGGACCACACTGTTGATGACCCTGCGTTCGACATTAATTGATCCATTAGTGAACCTGTCATCAGTGTACTCATACAAAGTTTCTAGACTATGTACATATATTGTTACGGGCTTATAGGTTTCCTAACCATAACTAAACCCTGTGTGAGGTATAATCTCTTATTTGTCCTATAACTCTATGGCAATGTTTCTCAACGTATGACAACCTGCAACAAACATTACAGGGTACTTATTGAAAAGAAAGATTTCTGGGTTCCACTGAGAACTTGTGATCCAAGATCTCTGGAGGTGTGGCCAGGAAGCTACATTTTAACAAGCAACCCAGATAATTTTAAGCATGTTGCTCCATGCTTTTGGTACTTTCTGATTCATTCCTTCTTCCTACAAGATAGTGATGATGATGATGATGGTGATGATGATGATGATGATGATGATGATGGAAGATACACTAAGATTCCTTTAGTTTTTTTTTTTTTTTTTGGTGCTTTACCATTTACAAAGATCTTTCATAATTATATGACTGAATTCTCACCATGACTAGATTGTTGCAACCCAATTTACAGATTAGGAGGGATCTGAGATTTAGAGAGAGATTAAGAGGTTTCTCAGGCTCAGCAAAGCATCTACTGTGGGTCGTTTTCTGGAGATGACAGACTTTCACAAATCAATTCACTCTTAGCCTGTTCCATCTTCCCAGATACCACCTTGGAATTGACTGGCCAGACCCAATTAGGTCTCAGCTTAAGACCAAAGAACAATTTGACTCAAACACTAAACCAGCTCAAGGACTAAACATATGATCTTGAGTCGTGTCCTATGGAGCCAGGAGACTCCAGTCACCTTGGCAAATTGCTACTTATCTCCCCACCCCACACACTCATCAGAAGTATTGTATGGCAGTTAGAAGACCTGGTGTTAGTTATGACAATACCTCTGCTAAGTAAGTGGGGGGTCCCCAGACAAGTCACCTAACAGAAATCTCATCTCCTATGGAAAAATAGGTTGTAACAAGACTGCATGGAAATCATGCTTGCCAGGTACTTTACAGTTATAAAGCATATAAATGTTAGCTAGTATTCCTGTTAGCTTATTATCATCTTTAGGGGTTCAAATTCAGAGCTCCTTCCATTTTATCTTTGCATCTCCCACTGCCCTCCTCCCAGATCAGCTACCACCATGACTGCCCAGGATGGAAGCCAGAAGCCCAGCATCTCCACAGAGAATGGCTAGTAGTAATTCAAAGGCTGTTTTTCCTCCACACTTTGTAGCAGTTCAGAAAGGCAAGTCACAGCCATAAATTGTGTACAGAAAGGACGGTGTGTCACCAAAGGGGCCATTACCTCCTTAGAAGTCAAGCAATATAGATTAGAATGGAAATTATTTGGGATCTTCATCAGTCGGCTGAAATTGTTCAAGGCTCAGCAATTCACTGAGGTTTGCTGCTGGGTCATTGATTTTAGTAAAGTGTGTGTGCGTGTGTGTGTGTGTGTGTATGTGTATAAATGCGTACAAGTGAGTGTGTGTGTATGCGTGTCTGTGCGCTCCATAGTTTGTTGAAGTTCAAAACAAAAAGGAAAAACAGAAACTACTTCAGGTTTTCAGGAAGCTGGGATTTCCCCCAGTGATCTGGGCCTGGGAGTGTGGGGCCTAATTCAGTCTAGCAAAATCCTCCTAGACCATAAGGAGGTCTCCCCAGGAGAGGCAGCCGTGGAAAGAGATGGCCCAATATGAGACTTCTGGAAAACACCTCCACCCCAGAATACAAAACTGTGACAGCCAACAGCCAAGAGGGCAACCTAGACACCCAAGGATATTGTTAGAGATGAGGCCTCAGACCAGGCGTGAAGCTCAGGGTGCCTACCCCAGTCCTCATGGTGCCTCAGCCCTACCCAACATGGGATCCAGTTGCCCAGTCTCATCCACTGGACTTCTGGGTCAGGAAAGAAGTGTAAAAGTAAGAAAAAGACTAAAAACTAGCCTTTATCCAGTGCCTACCTCATGCCAGGCTTTGGTAAATGTTTTATATGTATCGCTGCATTTGATCCTACAAAAACCCTATGAACTAGGTTTTACTATTATCCTATTAACAGTTGGGCACACTGAAATTCACCATGATGAAGCGACTTATGCAAGATCACAGAACCCATAACAGGAGAGCCAGGATTCAGATTTGAGTCTTACTCTACAACCTTGCTTGTAACCGGGTTTTGCCAGTTTATTCCATTATTCAGACCTGGCCCATGGAGTGTAGACCTACAATACAGAGGTTCAAAACTCAAGTTCTGGGGCTGGACGGATTCAACACTCAGGATTGCTATTCCCTAGCTATGTACTTCATCCTCTCCGTAGTTCAATTCTCCTATTTATAAAATGGGTGTAGTCTACTTCATAGAGCTATAATAGAGTGTCAAATGGATTAGTGTAAGTAAAGCCATTCAAGGGGCTAGCACAAGTAAGTATTCGATAGTAAGCATTTAAAACAGAGAGAATTTAAGGAGGCTAAGAACCCAAACAGGAGAAATGGGACAACCCAGAGATCAGCAGTAACATCCCTGGGCTGGTGGGGCAAGGAAGACCTGGTTGAAACCAACTGCAAGCCTGCTGACCCAGAGCCTGGAAAACAAGTTCACAGGGGCAGCCCCAGCCAAACACAGTAGGGCAGGGCGTGGGCAAGCAGTAAGTCAGAGAGCAACAGGCTCAGAATGGGCATGCCTGTCTGTGGTGCAGAGGAAAAAAATCCACACTAGCATGGCCCAGGCTCTTCACTCACCACCAGCCCGGCCTCTCTATAGCTACACAGGCCTTCCTTTAGCTTCCAAGAGCCAAGATCCTGCTGACCCCGGGGGCTCCATTAATGCTCCCCACCTATCCCTCTTATCCCACTTTTGTCTCTGCTCATCCCAAATCATTCTTCACATCTCAGCTTAAATGTCATGTCTTCTGAGAACCTAGGGGAGACTCCCCCTGTTAACTTTCATTTCAGTACCATCTTCTCTTCCTTCATAGCAATGCCTACTTCCCAACCCACCTAGTACGATGCTAGGTAGATAGTAGATGCTCAGTACTAATTGCTGAGTGAGCAAATGGAGGTGGTGCCCAGCTTTCATCCGGCAGGCCAGAGAAATGTCGGGAGGATCAAGATGGTGGGTGCTTGTCCGCAGAGATGCCAGGCTCGTGGATTACCTCTTTCACATGTCCCAAGGGCACGGCTAGACCTTTTAGGTCACTCAACAAATGCCCCCCTGCAGCCTTGAGAAATCTGGTAGCAGGCCAAGAGCAGGGTAACTCTTCTGACCTTTTTCTCTTGGCTCATTCCACCCCTCCCTCTCTCATTCACTCCCAGTACCCCTACTTTCCAAAGAAAAGCCTTCGGATCCCATCCCGCGAGCATCCCCAAGCACTTCCCTCTCTTCTGTATTTATTATCACCCTTATGTAGATTAAGCCTGGGGTCAGCTTGAGATCAGGATAATGCAGCTTTAGAAGCTCCGGAGTCATTTTAAAGTGTTGAGGATCCTGGAGGAGCAGACTAAGGCCCTCAGAAGCTTCTGGGGTCTCCTTTACCTGGAAGACAGGAGGAGAGAGCATAAAGAGAGACAGGAAAGTGAGGGCAGCTGGCCTAGAGGAGAGAAGGAGGGATAGGAAAGAAGGGAGTGCGCAGGCCCTGGAAACTCAGCAACTGCCTGTAAGTAGGCCATGAGGGTCTGGGCTGAGAATGTGTGATTGGTACTACTAATCATTTCACCAGCTCAAAATAGGTTCTCTCCTCTGAGACCGTCCTCCCAGGGTCAGCCACGGCTTCTGATTAACCAAGGATGCTGCTGCGCTGCTGCACTGCAGGAAATGATTCTGAGGAGGGCCCCAGCATGGACCCCAGGGGCCTGTGCTCCCCAGAGGTCACTCCTCAGCCTCTCAGCCCCCCCAGCACAGAAGCAACCTCAAACTCACTGGCCGGGCACCCTGGACAGGGTTAGTTCAGGCCCCTTCCCCAACAACGGAGCCCAGCAAGCCAGGGAGGTAATTGGCAGATCCTGGGGCCAGCCCCAGGGGGACAGTGATCCAGGAGAATGTCCTGTCTTCTGGATGTCATCCTCACTTATCCTCAGGGTGCTGTGGCCCCCCGATGCTCTCTGGGAGCTGTCTTACATCTGCTCCCAGAACAGCATCTGTAGTGATTAAAACCACACGGCCCCTCCGTTCAGACTCCTGTCATCTCTCAGCCTGGCCGCCTCAGCTGCCAGACCAGACAGTCACTTTCCCTTCTCCTATAAAGACTCTTGTTCAACATGGTTGTTGGGAAGGGGGGCCCATGGGGACAGAAAGCCAGAATTACAGCGGCGGTTAATTGCCTGGGTAGTGGCAGGGCTGATTCGAGGACATGTCTGCCTCAGAAGCTGACTTGGGTTCTCTGCTGAAGGTCATTAGTAGGAGGCAAGCTTCAATGTCTTCATCCTGCAAGGCCACATGGAAGATGACAAGTCAGCCGGGCCCAAGATGGCACCACTTCAAATGCTGCGGTGGGCATCTGGGATAGCCTCGGGGTACACTCGTCTCTCTACAGTCTTCACTGGCTTGCACTGTTAATTGGCAGCTATGGGAATGCAGCTGAGACTGCCATTTCCCTCCTAAGACAGGTCCCTTTACCCAGAAGCCCCAAATTCCCTCTTGCCACAGTGCTTTCCCGTCTGGTATCCAGAGCCGTCATCTCCGTAGTCCAGACTCCACTACAGAAGCCCACTGGGTCATTTATAGACCTGGAGGTAGGCTGTGCCTGGACACCAGGGAGTGGGGAAGTCGTCGGTTCTGTGCTGAGGAAATAGCAGACAACGTCAGATGAGTTTCATGCAAGGACTGAGCTGAGTGTCCAAACTGCCCCTGCCCAAAATAGATGATGAGCACCAGACCCAGGCTTCCTCGGGGAGTGGGGTTGGCACTTTCTCTGGGAATGCAACCCCACTCCCAGAGAAAGCCTGGGTCTGGTGCTCATCAAGTACAAGTGGTGAATAGAGATGCAGGAATGTCCTGAGTCCGTGGCCCCAAAGGAGCCATCCACAGGCGAGCCACAAAATCCCAACAGTGCCATAAAGGCAGAGCCAGTGCCAGGCCCCAGCAGGACTAAAAGTCATGGCATGAGACAGGAGGAGTGCCAGAAGGCAGACAGCAGAACTGCTTTCCTAGCTGGTTCTGTAGCCCCAGTTGAGGAACCATATTCTGAACCGTAAAGGCTGCTGGAGAAGAAATACTGAGGGGCCTATGGCGGGTGGACCAAAAACTGGCGGAAACTGGTTTCTGGCTGACCAGAAACTGGCACGGCAGATGCACCAGTCTGGCAGAGCAGATCCTGTCTGTGGACAAGAACTGGCACTTTCGACCCCTGTCTCCCACCCCACCCAGGGAAGTTGAGGCAGAGAGCGTCTCAGCCAGCAGTCCTGCTTACCCCAGCCTGCAGAGGTGGAGGCAGGATGGGCACTCACCCAGGGCTGGCGTCAGCAGCTTCCCAGCCCAGCCCAGGCACAGGAATGTCCTGGCAGCCCTTCAGGCAGCATACAAGCCCTGTGCGCTTGGGAGGCCTACAAAGGCTGCTTGTCTATCCGGGAAGCCTCTCCCATGCCTGTTAGTAGGGCCTGGCATTTGGGGCTTTGTTATAGCAAAGTGACTTTTGCCCCTTGAGATCATTGTTAGGGAGGCAGGCCAGGCCAGCTGCAGCTACTCCCAACCAGCTGCTTGGGCAGAGAGCAGTGAGACAACTCTCAGCAACCCATCACAACACGGCATAGCCAGAGTGCACAGGCATGCACACGCTCGCACACACGCACTGCGTAATACAGTTTCCTGCTCTAGCCCACAGCCACGCTTCCAACGAGCAGTGTACATCCTCCTGACTAGTCCTTAATTTCTAGCTCTTCCATCCTGGTCCTTTAGGGATTTAGGTTCAGATAAGAACTTTGCCTCCAAATTAAGAGTCCCATTTCAAGGGACGCCTAGGCAGCTTAGCGGTTGAGCGTCTGCCTCCGGCCCAGGGCGTGATCCTGGAGTCCTGGGATCGAGTCCCATGTCAGGCTCCCTGCATGGAGCCTGCTTCTCCCTCTGCCTCTCTCTCTCTCTCTCATAAATAAATAAAATCTTTAAAAATAAAAGAGTCCCGTTTCAGAATGCAACATCCCTTTCACAGTGGCTTCAGTTTGTACCTGAGTAAATTGGATCAGAAAATTTGTCCAAAACTCACAATATACCTTAAGTAACTAAGCCTCTTTGAGGAGTGAGTGATGGGTTCACCTAACATTAAACATAGTCTCAGACCCTGGACACTTTAATACAAATAATGTACAGTGTACTTGGAGAGACAAACACTCATAAGTGTAGTTTCAGGATCAACAAGTGTTAAAATTAAATCTATTTTCATGGAACAGGTGGCATCGGACCTGTGTCTCAGAGGATGAACAGGATCCCTCCAACATTATTAGGGGCCAGCAAGAACTTTCTGTACACTGAGAACTAGGACAGGTGTTTAATTAACAGAGGGATTAGTTAATCTTCACAACTATCCTACAAAGTAGACACTTTCCTCATTTCCACTTTATAGGAGAGTGAGCCCCAGTGTGTGTGACCCAAGTCATGGAGCTGGATGGGGCGAAACCAGGATCTGAGCCTCAGTGGCATGACTCCATTACCAGCACTCTTTTTTTTTTTTTTTTTTAGATTTTATTTATTTATTTATTTATTTATTTATTTATTTATTTATTTGAGAGGAGGGGTGGAAAAAGCAGACTCTCCGCTGAGGAGGAAACCCAGTATAGGGCTCAATCCCAGGACTCTGGGATCACAACCTGAGCTGAAAGCAGATGCCACCCGGGCACCCCAGGACAAGGACTTAATCACCAAGTGATGCTGCTGCCCACAGTGGGAAACAAGGGGGTTTCAGTAACAGTTCCCAGGTGGCAAATAAGGAGAAGGGCATCTGAGCCACGTGCACAGCATAGGCAAAGGCACAGAGGTTGAGGAGCATGGTGTCCTTAGGACCTGTAAGCAGCCAAGTCCTGCAAGAGCAGGAATCGTCACCAAAGAGGCAGATGGCATCAGATTATGCATGCATGAGCTACAGAATCTGGACTCAGACCTGTAGGTAATAGGGAGGAATTTAAGGATTTAGGCAGGGGAGCAACAATTTTGTGCATCAGCAAGATCAGCTCTGGAAGGCTGGGACAAGGAGATCAGTTAGGAGACTGTGACCCCAAATGGAGAATGTGGCTCTGGGAAAGAAGTTGGCCCTGATTTGATGTGAGGAAAGTGAGAAAGATGGAGAAGCCCAAGACAGCTCCTAGGGGCTGGCACCCAGGAGTGCAAGTTGAGAGTAGCAATAAAATGAGTCCAGTCAGGGGCAGGTTGTGTGGGAGGAGTCACCCTTGGGGGAGCTACCTAGTGGTGGTTCGGGTAGGGCTCATGATGTAAGAGAGATGCGTGGCTGCCTGATAAGTGTGGTGCGAGTGGGTGGAGGTGTAGCCAAGGGAGAACCGTGGTCTGGTGAAGGGGTGGTAAGAAAGGGCAGGAAGACCCTCAGACAGGAATCTGGGGTTGCAGGCATGAGCACACTCAGCAGAAGAAGAGGAGGCAGCAAAGATACTAGGAGATACTGGGCAGCAAGCTCAAGGGAGAGAGAAGCAGGACAGAGTAATGGCTTTGGTCTCAGGGGTTTCAGAAGATGAGTAGCTGAGTGATCAATGCAACAGGGATGGCAGGTGAGGTGTGGGCTGCACAGAGACCTATCAGTGGTCACGAGGGGCTCCTGTCAGTGGAATGGTAGTTTAAAGAGGAAACAAGAAATGAAGTTGGAGATAAGTATCTAGGTGATCTTCCAGGAACTTCACTAAGAAAGAAAGAGCAAGGTGCTGTAATACGGTGGAAGGAGAGCTACTTTCATCAAATTTGATTATTTAAATTATATAATAGTGGCTACTTGTGATAGGATACAGGTAAAGTGCCCATGAACTTGGCACTTGGTTGCTCATGTAACCCAAGAACCAGAAACTGACTGGCACTGCAGTAGCAGGTGCCTGTGCTCCTCCTGCCCGCCTTCCCCTCTACAGAGAGTGGCCCTGGCTAGAGCACATTTAAAAACCAGGAGGAAGGAACCCATAGAGCAGGGGCCTGGGGAGTGCATGCCAGAGAAGGTGGGACAGGGTGGGCTGTGAACACCAGGATCACTGAATAGGAAAGCCATTCCCTGCCCCGAGCCAAGAGGACAAGAGGTGAGGCTTGATGCAGATTTGGATGGGTTAAAAGATAATGAGAAGAGGGAGCTGGGGGAGTTTATGCCAAATGACCCCCATCTTGTCTTGAAGAGAATCATCACAATAATAAATGGGCCAGTAATGAGGTGAGAACCTTGAAGAGAGTAGGCCGACCAGAGACACATAAAGGCTGTTCCCAAGCAGCCTGGCCAGGGGATCTGTAGTGGCTCCACCCACCCAATGATATAATTCCCTTCAAGTGCTCTCAGCAAGCCAGGTAAGCATAGCTGGACTGACCCAAAGTGGGAAAGTCATCAGGGCGAGTCTAGTCCAATGGGAATGAATCCAGGTTCTTGATAAGCAGGGGCTCTGACAAGAATTGGATTGAACTGATGCACCTCAGGATCCTGGCGACCCAAAGAATAAGATGCCAGAGAGGGAATGGGGACTGGCCTGAGGGCAAGTGGAAGGATCAAGGGATCTCAGTTCAGAATGAGGTCAAGAATCAGAAGACACAGTGAAGCACTCTGAGGTAAGTGTCAGATGAGTGCTGCAAAGTGCTGACGCAGTTTGCATCTGGCTTTGACACCTATCAGCTGTGTGGCCTTGGACAGATTTTTTAACATTTCTGAACCCCCATGAACTTACTCAGACCAATACCTCTCTCAAACAGTTGTCACAAGACTCAAAAGAGAGAACTGTGTGACTTCGTTGTAAGCTGCGTGCAAATGTCAGCCATGATGGATCAGGCAAGGGAGGCCAAGAAAGTTTTCGGGTTTTAGGCAGGGCTGGGACGTAGCAAGCCATTCCTCATCATTCCTTTGGCTGCCTCTTCCTTTGCCCTTGTCCTTCCTGAATCTCATCTGGCTGGTTTCTGACCAATCTCTAAGACCTACTGGAGTCCATTTGAATTCTAATCCAATCCTCCAAGGTGCCCCTCCAGCCTCAGCTGGGTGTCATCTATGAAATTAATGAGCATTCTTTGTCTCATCATCTAGTTCATTGCTGGAAACATTAAATAGCCCAGGGCTGCAGACTTCGAGATACTCCAAATAGCTCCACAAGTCTCCAGGTTTTTTCTTTGGAGACAGTGGAAAGGCAGATGCTCTTCACCCTGGATTCTCCCATAACCTACCCCTTCACCTCCATTATCGCCCACAAAGGTGGTTTAAAAAAAAAAGATTTTATTTATTTATTCATGAGAGAGAGAGAGAGAGAGAGAGAGGCAGAGACACAGGCAGAGGGGGAAGCAGGCTCCATGCAGGAAGCCAGATGCAGGACCCGATCCCAGGACTCCAGGATCACGCCCTGGGGGAGGGCAGGCACTAAACCGCTGAGCCACCCAGGGACCACCCAAAGGTGGTCTTTTTGTGAGGCTCAAAAGATACGCTATGTTATGCAGTAAAAATCAAGGCTCCCTGCACTTCCCTGAAGACCACTCCACTTCTAGCCCCTTTGTTAGGAGACCCTGACCCACAGCCTTGACCGCAATTCCTGCCTATTGCCCTTCCTCTAAAGGCCTCTGAATCATCATTTTCTCAGTCCTCGATGTCTAATGTAGAAGCAATAATTTAGCACTAACAGAGAATTCTTGGAATCTAGATGGAAATGTCTTGAAATGCAACCCAGGACCATGCATCTGCCTCTACCTTGCTTTTGCCTATAAGCCAGTCCTGAGATCTTAGACATAGGAGTCTGCACACTTCTCCTACCTGCTGCCATCCTTCTTCCCTCCACTCTGCCTTGTTCCCAAAGATCCCACCCAGAATTCATTCAACTTTTATTGATCACCTGTGAAGCGGCAGCCTCAGGCATAGTTACACAGCCATTATAAATCTTGTCCTTATGGATACTCCAGTCCAAACTCTCCCTAGTTTTCTGTCTCCCCTGATGTCCCAAAAGAGCTACCCTCCATCCTCCTGAATTCTAGTTGACAAATCCTATACTGATTTCTTCCTTTATGTGCTTGGGAAAATCACCTTCAACTGCTCATCTTCCATCCCAGCTCTGGCTCCTGGTTCACCCTTAATTCTTTCATGCCATCCTTGTCACCTTCCTTGCCCTTTTTATTTTTCACCGTTTCTCTACCTTGTGCCTAAGCACAAGGCATCCCTTCCCTCTTTTTGGTTCCTACCCTCTCCCATCTAAGCCCAGCCAACCCTCCTTCTCTTTCCCCTTCTGTCTCTACCTTTCCCACTTCCAACTGATGAGTGAGCCAACATCAATTTACATTTACAAAGCAACCACTTTGTAATTCTCTGTGGCCCCATAGGAGTCTGGCTTTGGCATTTCTATAATTGGGTAGGATGCTTGGCACCAAATTCTCATACCTTAGTGTCTCACATCTCAAGACAGGAGGAGATCCAGGCTTTTGCTGAGAAAAGTTTGGAAGTATACCCCAAAATTCCCTTTGTGACGGATCAGATCCAGTGCCTTTGGGGTCCATTGGCTCATCAGTCATTCAAAAGTGACATGTACTAGACACTGGGGATCCAGAAATGATGAAGACACACTATTGTGTATGAAACTAACATGGGAACAGAAACAATAACAAAGGATGTAGGCACAACACAGAACAAAGGAATTCACTTTTTTGCTTAAGGAAATCAGGAATATTTCATAGAAGTGATGTGCAGAGACAAAAAAAGCAAGTGAAGAAAGTGTAAGCAGTGACCCTATTTTTGACTTGGCCATCTGTCAGCTCTGCAGAGAAGGACTTTTTACCCACCCTACTGAGCACACAGAGCAGCCAGAGATGTGTGTGTGTCTCTGTGTACAACCAAGTAAACAGGTTTACATGTGTGCCAGTGTGTGCTGGCCATGGAATGAGGGGTTGGTGTTAGAGTTCCTTTTGAGAAATGATAGAAGAGGCAGAGAGAGACAAAGCTATAGGACAAAAGGCCACCTCTCCTCTACTTTGTCCTCATCTAACATCAGTCTGGTGGAGACTTTACCCTTTCTACCTTCTGAGCATCTCCTGGATCTATGTGCCTCCCCCCATTGCCCTGTACTACCTAAGTCAGACCCTCATTGTCTGCCACCTTGATTACTGCAATAGTCTTCTAACTGGACTCCCCTCCTCCATCCGACCCTCTTCCAAACTGTTCTCCCCACGGCAGCCATGATGTCCTTCTAAAGCATTATCAATATGCTTTCCTTCTTCAGTGGTTCCCCAATGGTCCTTTGCTTAATGAGGCTCTCAACGTCTGCCAGTTATGGCCCCTGCTGATCCTTCCAGCCTGGTAACTCACTCCTCTTCCCACAACCCCAGGCTTGATGGCCCAGCCATGCTGTGTTGTCCTCTATTTCCAGCACTCATGTGTTATTACTTCTTCCTGAAATGAATCTGCCATTCCCATCCCTTTCCCCTTCCTAATATGGTTGACCCATGGTCAATCTTGAGGTCTTAGCCTAGGCCTCCTGGCCCCCACGTGGCATGCCCCCATCGCCACAGGATAACATGAACACCTGTTCAGGCATCTGAATCCCATTAGACCATCATCTTGGTGCCTGTGCTGGGAACCAGTGTATCTGCATCTCTAAATCACTACTCGTTAAGTTAGAGGTGCTCAATGTTTATTGAACCACCAGATGTGCTGTAACTGCTTGTAAGGCTCTACCTTCATCATTGGCTTCCCAACTAAAAAATGAAGCATTTTAGTGGTTTCTCCTGAAAAATAAGAGTCCCAAACTACCAGGAGTGAGAGGACCTTGGAAATCACCTAGTTTAAGCTATGAACAGAAGGAACTGAGTGAGGCCCAGAAAGCAGAGTCT